>NW_022436954.1:12211625-12213274 GCF_009761245.1 Sapajus apella | reverse complement strand
TAATTGCACTTTAGGTTCTGGGGTACATGTGAAGAACATGCAGGATTGTTGCAACATGGCAATGTGATTTGCTGCCTCCATCCCCATCAACTATATCTGGCATTTCTCCCCATGTTATCCGTCCCCAACTCCCCATCTTCCACTGTCCCTCCTCTAGTCCCCCCCAACAGACCTCAGTGTGTGATGATCCCCTCCCTGTGTCCATGGGTTCTCATTGTTCAACATCCGTCTATGAGTGAGAACATGTGGTGTTTGATTTTCTTTTCTTGTGTCAGTTTGCTGAGAATGATGGTTTCCAGGTCCATCCATGTCCCTACAAAGGACACGAACTCATTGTTTTTTATGGCTGCATAGTATTCCGTGGTGTATATATGCCACATTTTCCCTGTCCAGTCTATAATTGATGGGCATTTGGGTTGCTGCCAAGTCTTTGCTATTGTAAACAGTGCTGCAATGAACATACATGTGCATATGGCTTTATAATAGAATAATTTATAATCCTTTGGATATATATCCAGTAATGGGATTGCTGGGTCAAATGGAATTTCTATTTCTAGGTCCTTTAAGAATCGCCACACTGTCTTCCACAATGGTTGAACTAATTTACACTCCCACCAACAGTGTAAAAGTGTTCCTATTTCTCCACATCCTCTCCAGCATCTGTTGTCTGCAGATTTTTTAATGATAGCCATTCTAACTGGTGTGAGATGGTATCTCAATGTAGTTTTGATTTGCATTTCTCTGATGACCAATGATGATGAGCATTTTTTCATATGTTTGTTGGCCTCATATACATCTTTTTTTGAAAACTGTCTGTTATATCCTTTTTCCACTTTTGAATGGGATTTTTTGTTTGTTTTCTTGTAAATCTGTTTTTGTTCTTTGTAAATTCTGGATATAAGTCTTTTGTCAAATGGGTAGATTGCAAAAATTTTTTCCCATTCTCTTGGTTGCCAGTTCACTCTAATGTGGAGTTTAATTAGATCCAATTTGTCTATTTTGGCTTTTGCTGCCAATGCTTTTGGTGTTTTAGTCATGAAGTCCTTGCCTATGCCTATGTCCCAAAGCGTTTTGCCTAGGTTTTCTTCTAGGGTTTTTATGGTGTTAGCTCTTACGTTTAAGTCTTTATTCCATTTGGAGTTAACCTTAGTGTAAGGTGTCAGGAAGGGGTCTGGTTTCTGCTTTCTGCACATGGCTAGCCAGTTTTCCCAACACCATTTATTAAACAGGGGGTCCTTTCCCCATTGCTTGTTTTTATCAGGTTTGTCAAAGATCAGATGTTTGTAGTTGTGTGGCATTGCCTCTGATGTCTCTGTTCTGTTCCATTGGTCTATATCTCTGTTTTGGTACCAGTACCACGCTGTTTTGATTACTGTAGCCTTGTAGTATAGTTTGAAGTCAGGTAGCGTGATGCCTCCAGCTTTCTTCTTTTTGCTTAGAATTGACTTGGCTATGTGGGCTCTCTTTTTGTTCCATATGAATTTTCAGGTGGTTTTTTCCATTTCTGTGAAGAGAGTCGTAGGTAGCTTGATGGGGATAGCATTGAATCTATAAATTACTTTGGGAAGTATGGCCATTTTCACAATATTCATTCTTCCCAACCATGAGCATGGAATGTTTTTCCATCTGTTTGTGTCCTCTCTTATTTC
>NW_022436954.1:12195285-12211525 GCF_009761245.1 Sapajus apella | reverse complement strand
ATAGGTAGCTTGATGGGGACAGCATTGAATCTATAAATTACTTTGGGAAGTATGGCCATTTTCACAATATTGATTCTTCCCAACCATGAGCATGGAATGTTTTTCCATCTGTTTGTGTCCTCTCTTATTTCATTGAGCAGTGGTTTGTAGTTCTCCTTGAAGAGGTCCTTTACATCCTTTGTTAGTTGTATTCCTAGGTATTTTATTCTCTTTGTAGCAATTGTGAATGGCAGTTCATTCTTGACTTGGCTCTCTTTATGTCTGTTATTGGTGTGTAGGAATGCTTGTGATTTTTGCATGTTGATTTTATATCCTGAGAATTTGCTGACGTTGCTTATCAGTTTTGGGAGATTTTGGGCTGAGACAATGGGGTCTTCTAAATGTACAATCATGTCATCTGCAAATAGAGACAATTTGACTGCCTCTCTCCTAATTGAATACCCTTTATTTCTTTTTCTTTTCTGATTGCTCTGGCTAGAACTTCCAATACTGTAATGAATAGGAGTGGTGAGAGAGGGCTTCCTTGTCTAGTGCCTGATTTCAAAGGGAACACTTCCAGTTTTTGCCCATTCAGTATGATATTGGCTGTTGGTTTGTCATAAATGGCTTTTATTATTTTGAGATACATTCCATCAAAACCTATTTTATTGAGAGTGTTTAGCATAAAGCCTGTTGAATTTTGTCGAAGGCCCTCTCTTGCATCTACTGAGAGAATCTTGCGGTTTTTGTCTTTGATTCTGTTTATGTGGTGAATTACATTTATAGACTTTTGTATGTTGAACCAGCCTTGCATCCCTGGGTTGAAACCTACTTGATTGTGATGGATAAGCTTTTTGATGTGCTATTGAAATTGCTTTGCCAGTATTTTATTAAAGATTTTTGCATCTATGTTCATCATGGATATTGGCCTGAAGTTTTCTTTTTTTGTTGAGTCTCTGCCAGGTTTTGGTATCAGGATGATATTGGTCTCATAAAATGATTTGAGAAGGATTTCCTCTTTTTGTATGTTTGGAATAGTTTCAGAAGAAATGGTACCAGCTCCTCTTTGTATGTCTGTTAGAATTCGGCTGTGAACCCATCTGGACCTGGTCTTTTTTTGGTTGGTAGGCTATTAATCGCTGCCGCAACTTCAGCCCTTGTTATTGGTCTATTCATGCTTTCGACTTCATCCTGGTTTACGCTTGGGAGGATGAAAGTGTCCAGGATTTATCCATTTCTTCCAGATTTACTTGTTTTTGTGCATAGAGTTGTTTGTAGTAATCTCTGATGATGGTTTGAATTTCTGTAGAATCTGTGGTGACTTCCCCTTTATCATTTTTTATTGCATCTATTTGATTATTCTCTCTTTTCTTTTTTATTAATCTGGCTAGTGGTCTATTTTGTTGATCTTTCTGAAAAACCAGTTTCTGGATTTATTGATTTCTTAAAGGGTTTTTTGTGTCTCTATCTCCTTCAGTTCTGCTCTGAAATTAGTTATTTCTTGTCTTCTGCTAGCTTTTGAGTGTTTTTGATCTTGCTCCTCTAGCTCTTTCAATTTTGATGCTAGGGTTTCAATTTTAGATCTCTCCTTGCTTCTCATGTGGGCACTTATTGCTATATATTTTCCTCTAGAGACTGCTTTAAATGTGTCCCAAAGATTCTGGTATGTTGTGTCTTCGTTCTCGTTGGTTTAGAAGAACATCTTCATTTCTGCCTTCATTTCATTGTTTATCCAGTCAATATTCAAGGGCCAGTTGTTCAGCTTCCATGAAGTTTTGCAGTTCTGAGTGAGTTTCTTAATCCTGAGTTCTAATTTGATTGCATTGTGATCTGAGAGACTGTTTGTTATGATTTCCATTCTTTTGCATTTGCTGAGGAGTGATTTACTTCCAATTAGGTGGTCAGTTTTAGAGTAGGTGTGATGTGATGCTGAGAAAATGTATATTTGTAGATTTGGGGTGCAGAGTTCTGTAAATATCTATTAGGTTTGGTCCAGATCTGAGTTCAAGTCCTGAATGTCCTTGTTAATTTTCTGTCTCATTGATCTGTCTAATATTGACAGTGGAGTGTTAAAATCTCCCACTATTATTGTGTGGGAGTCTAAGTCTCTTTGTAGGTCACTAAGAACTTTCTTTATGTATCTGGGTGCTTCTGTATTGCATGCATATATATTTAGGATCATTAGCTCTTCTTGTTGCGTTGATCCTTTTACCATTATGTAATGCTCTTCTTTGTCTTTTTTGGTATTTGTTGGTTTAAAGTCTATTTTATCAGAGCCTAGGATTACAACTCTTGCTTTTTTTTGTTCTCCATTTGCTTGGTAAATCTTCCTCCATCCCTTTATTTTGAGCCTATGTATATCCTTGCAGGTAAGATGGGTTTCTTGATACAGCACACCAATGGGTTTTGACTTTTTATCCAATTTGCCAGTCTATGTCTTTTGATTGGGGCATTTAGCCCATTTACATTTAAGGTTAATATTGTTATGTGTGAATTTGATTCTGCCATTTTGATGTTAGCTGGTTGTTTTGCCCATTAGTTGATGCAGTTTTTTCATTGTGTCGATGGTCTTTACTGTTTGGTATGTTTTTGGAGTGGCTGATACTTGATGTTCCTTTCTATGTTTAGTGTTTCTTTCAGGAGCTCTTGTAAGGCAGGCCTGTTGGTGATGAAATCTCTCAGCAATTGCTTGTCCATAAGGATTTTCTTTCTTCTTTGCTTATGAAGCTTAGTTTGGCTGGATATGAAATTCTAGGTTGAAAGTGCTTTTCTTTAAGGATGTTGAATATTGGCCCCCACTCTCTTCTGGGTTGTTGGGTTTCTGCTGAGAGATCTGCTGTGAGTCTGATGGGCTTCCCTTTGTGGGTAACCCAACCTTTCTCTCTGGCTGCCCTTAGCATTTTTTCCTTCATTTCAACCCTAGTGAATCTGACAATTATGTGTGTTGGGGTTGCTCTTCTTGAGGAATATCTTAGTGGTGTTCTCTATATTTCCTGGACTTGAATATTGGCCTCCCTTGCTAGGTTGGGGAAATTCTCCTGGATAATATCCTGAAGAGTATTTTCTGGCTTGGATTCATTCTCTCTGTCACAGTCAGATACACATATTAAACGTAGATTAGGTCTTTTCACATAATCCCATATTTCTTGGAGGCTTTGTTCATTTCTTTCCACTCCTTTTTCTTGAATCTTGCCTTCTCATTTTATTTCATTCAGCTGATCTTCAATCTGATATCCTTTCATCTGCTTGGTCGATTCAGCTATTGAAACTGTCTGCTGCGGCAGAACTCATAAATGCCCCTTTTTCCCAGGTGCTCTGTCCCAGAAAGCTGGGGCTTTATTCATAACTTCCTGATGAGCTGCAGCCTTTTTTTAGGGATGCCCTGCCCAGCAAGGAGGTAGCCTAGTCACGGTCTGCCAGCAGAGGCTTTGCTGAGCTACCGTGGGCTCTGCCCAGCTTCTGTGTGACTTCCTTGCAGTTTTGTTTATGGACGTATAGTTAGAATTGCCTCAGTAATGGCGGTCTGCCTCAGTAATGGTGGACTGTCTCTGTAGTGGCAGGCTGCCTCAGTAATGGTGTATTGCCTCAGTAATGGCAGACTGCCTCGGTATTGTGGACTGCCTCGGTAATGGTGGACTACCTCAGTAATGGCAGACTGCCTCGGTAGTGATGGACTGCCTCGGTAATGCCAGATGCCCTTCCCCCCACAGAGCTGGACTGTCCCAGGTCCTGCTGTGCTTGCTGTGAAACTCTTAGTACAGAGCATTTCAGATTGCTGGTCTTTGTGGGGTGGGACCGGCTGAGCCAGGTCATCTGGCTCCCTATTTCAGCCCCCCTTTTTTTTAGTTGAATGGGCAACTCTGTCTCCCAGGTGTTCCAGGCGCCAGTTGAAATGGGATCCAGATTTGTGTGTTTTTGTGTGTAGACCCGCTATGCTGGCTGAAATATCTGTGCTGGAGACCCATGGTACTTTTCCGCCTGGGACTCTCCTGGCCTGTGGGCAGTAAAAATTTGTTTGAAAATGCAGTGATCACTCATCCTCTGCGTTTTTGCTGGGAACTGCAATCCAGAGCTGTTCCTCTTTGGCCATCTTGGATCTTCTCTATATACACTTTTTAAAAATATATAAATCCTCGTATTGTGGCTTACACTGACTGTTCATGACATTCTTGGACCTTTTTTTTGTTTGTTCTGAACATCCTTTCTTTTTAAACAACCACTTATTTCATTTTAGGATTAAATTTACTACACAAGATTCTGTCATATACGAAATTATTTCTCTTTAAGCTTTTTACCTGGTTCCTTTTACCTTATTTTATACATAACCTTTAAATAAGCTTTGAATTGGACAAAACTTGTTTACCTTATTTTTTTTTAAAGAAAAGAACACACTGTTTCTCTTGTTGTTTTAGTGAGAATATTTTCCTTAAATATATATTTATGGGAAGATATCCAAATAATGAAATGTCTATTATTTAATTGAATATAACTTTGTATGCTGAATTATGACCAGATTGCCTACAAATATTTATCTCGCTGTTTACAGAAATTATTTTGTTTACCTGGATTACTTATGAAAACTGTGATACTCATGAACATCACACTCTGGGGTCTGTGGGGAGGTTGGAGAGGGATAACATTGGGAGAAATGCCTGATGTAGGTGATGATGGATGGAGACAGTGAACCACCATGGCATGTGTGTACCTGTGCAACAATCCCGCAAGATCTGCGCATGTACCCTAGAACTTAAAGTACAATAAAAACAACTATCAATAAATAATATTCCTAACAAGAACTGGGAGAAAAGTCCTATAATACAGCCATTGCAAATTATAACTGAGACAGTGCGAAAATATTTGACTTAACTGACTCCATCTTGCTTTTAACTTCCAAGCTGTCCTCATTCATTTCTGGACGTAGGTCTAACTAACTTTGGGACAAACTTGGTTTATAGTTTAGGTTTGAAACAAAGAGGATTGCAGTCATTTCCCCAAACAAGCCTCCTTATTGTCTATGGACCAGACTGCCTAAAGCCACAGGATTAGAAGTTATGATAGTCTTACTAAATTAAAGATGCAGCCATTTTCATTAAACCTATATCAACATCTTATTTATTAAAATCCATAGAAACAAAGATCATTCTGTTTGGGACTGTGTTTATAGTTATGTAACCCCTATGCCAAACATTGACACCTTACAGTACTTGGCAGGGACAAGTATGAAATTTGCTTGATCAAGAAATGCAAACAAAAATGTATGCTGGCCATTCCTAAGACATTTCTACTATTACTTTTCCAAAATTTTAAAGTGAGCTTATTTATTAAATATTTTACATAACCTTGAAAAAGCATTTGACTAGTCTTCTTTTTTAGCATCTAATTTAAGCACCTTTTTTTTAAAAAGCCAGTTCTAATCAGTAGTACACATATGTTTGCCTGGTCTCCTGCTCCATCCTGATTCATCCCAGTCACCTGCTCCAGTTATTTGCTTTCATCACCTGCTTTGACCTGAGTCACCCCTGGTTACCTGCTCTGACCTGTCCCATAACCGTCCTTCCTGCCAAACTACCCACCGTGCCTCTCTGGCTCATACCCTTTTTCTCTTTAAAATAGCCAATCAGAATTAGCCTAGACTATGCAGTCTAACCCTAGCCAATAGGAGAATGACACAGCAATAGGGGCTACCTCTGTCAGGAATAAAAACCCCTTACCCTCCCTTGTCGAGGTGTGCACTCACCATTGTTCCATCTGTGAGCCACACCCTTCTATAGAAGTAAATTGCCTTGCTGAGGAAATTTATATTCAAGTGCTACTTCTTTTGTGGCACTGAAAATTTTACATATAACAATTTGTTGGTTTGTATAGGGACCCAATCCCCTCCAGGGGCAATCTCTGGTTCTCTCTAGTGAGGAAGAGCAGAGCACCCCCAGTGCTTCACTGTGGTGGCTTCATGAATGAGAAGTCAGGAACCACCTGGTGCAAGAAATAATCCTGTAGTCTCAGCAATGCCAAAAGAAGCCAGCCAGCAACCTGGGGTAAAGGATCCTCACATACTGTGGTGACCACGGAAATCTGTGCACAGACCAAGGAAGGAAATGCCTGGGAGCTGGCAAAGTATTTCCTTGGTTTTTGGGACAGACCAAGATAAGAGAAGCCATTGTGGGGGGTGACGGTGATTCCTTGGTTGAGACATACCAAGGTAAAAGAAGCCATGGGGAGGTGGTGAAGTATTCCTTGGTCAGGGTATTCAGGGGAGTTAAAAAAAAAAAGGTGAGACATTTCCAGTAAGAGAAACTGAGCTTCATCCCAAAAGGTGAGACATTTCTGATAAGGGAAATTGAGCCTTGCCCCAAAATGGGAAATAGCCCAAGTAAGGTAAGGGGAAAAAAAGGATAAACATAGCAACAATAATATTCCCCCAATAATCCCCTAGGTTTAATGTTAAAATAGAAGAAGATTAATGAAAGGACCAAAAACAGGAAAAAGCAGCTGCCATCCCAGACCCTTCTCCTATCCGTGTTGTCCACCTCCTTATAGCCTTGCCTCTTGGGAATTGTCCCAAAAGCCCACTCACTACCAGCCTGAGTACCCTTCCCTAAAAGGACTTCAACACAAGATAGAACAATGTAAAAAAAGATATTCATAACTTCCTTTTCTCCCCTTCTCAGCGGAAGAAAGAGGTATGATCCTAGGAATGTGAACATTCACCTTGTCAAAATGTTCCTACAGCGAATCAAAAATTTCCCACCCAGGACCCACAGTGGAAGAATAACAATGCAGCCCACTAAAAAAATGCAGGACCTTAGGAAATTAAAGGAGTTTAAAAAAAATAAGTACCCCAGACCCAGAATCTTACCCAAATATTTGATATACTGCAAGGGAAAGATAAAGGGCATATAAGGTTGGTTTTTTGTTTTTGTTTTTGTTTTTTTTTTTTTAACAGATTAAATCAACAAATGAGAAAATTTACTGGTCTAGGTCTCAAGGATCATCTTGGGCAGGGAGTGTTAGAACTTTGTCACTAACAGTTGGCCAGATATTAATAAGAAATTACAAAAGATAGAGAACTAGAAAGGTAAACCTATAGAAGAGCTTCTAAGAGAAAAAAAATCTTAAAGGAGAAAGAAAGGCTGACAGAGGGAACAGAGAAAGAGAGAAAGAAAGAGAGAGACCAAGAGTAAGAGAGAGAGAGAGAAAGGGAGAGATAGAAGTAGCAAAGAGAAAGCAGTGCACCCTATTTCTTTAAAAGCCAGAGTAAATTTAAAACCTATAATTGATAATTGAAGGTCTTCTCAGTGATGGGCTTCTTAAACCCTGTTATTCCCAATCCTCATACTATTACAGTCACCAGTAATTTGCAGTAATAGGTTTACAAGATACCTTCTGGGCCTGTCTGTTGGTAGAGGACAGCCAAGACCTATCCGGCTTTGAGTGAGAAGACCCTCACTCCAGTCGAAAATAGCAATACTGATGGACAATCTTATTCCAAGCGTTTATAGAATCTCCACATTTGTTTAGTCAAATATTAGAACAAGTAATTTAATTAGCAAAGGTAAACAGAAAATTAAGTTTGAATGTATTGAATGCATCATATTGCCTTGAACATATGGAAGGCATCATACCCTGCCTCTGCTGGAGACTAAACAAGAACTTAGAAAATTTTAGAATTAGTTGGATACCATCATCTATGGATAGACTCCTATGCCCTAAAAACAAAACCCTTATACAGAAAGCTCATGCAATACAGAACAAATCCCCTCTTTTGGCAATTACCAGAAATCCAACAGATGGAAAGTTTAAAACATCTATTAGTAACTGCCTCTGTCCTAGCTCTACCCTCCTTAAGCAGCCATTCCATCTTTTTCTCAGTGTAAACAAGGGCATAGCCTTAGCCACTGACAACCTATAGTCTCCCTATCACAAGTCCTTAACCGAGTAACCCATGGATAGTCCAATGTGTTACAGGATGACACTTATTTATAAAGTTTGCTAAAAGTTAACAATGTAACATGTATTATCCTAATTTCCAATCTTGTGTCTTTAGGTAGTCTAGTCCACAGACATGAAAGAAGTTTGCTTTGGGAAAGAACAGTTACCATCTTTGAACTCTCATGTCTATTTAGATGCAATTGGAGTCCCAGGAGGAGTACCAGATAAATGTAAAGCCCAAGATCAAACAGCTGCAGGATTTGAGTCAATATTTTGGTGGTTGACAATTAAGAAAAACATAGATTGAATAAATTATATTTGTTACAACCAACAGCAGTTTATTAACTACACTAGAGATAGTGTTAAAGGAATAGCTGAGCAATTAGGGGCTACTAGCCAGATGGCTTGGGAAAATAGAATAGCCTTAGACATTATATTAGCAGAAAGAGGAGGAGTTTGCATCATGATTAAAACTCAGTGTTGTACCTTCATCCCAAACAATACCCTACCCCTGCCCCATGGAAGTATAAGAAAGGCATTGCAAGGTCTAACTGCTCTGACCAATGAGTTAGCTAACAACTCAGGGGTAAATGACCCATTCACAGGGTGGCTAGAAAAATGAATTGTTGTGTCATACAGTGCATCTGTGGGTTGGTGCAGAGACTCATAGAAGCAACACTTAACAAAACATCCCTTAACTATCCTCCACCTTTTTCAGAGAAGCTACTTCTTTTAGAAAATCAAGCAGAACAACTAAGCTAAGACATGTTAAGGATGTTTGAAGAGAAAGAGCTGTAAGGAAAATTCAAGAGGAGGGAGTTGTTGGATACAATGAGTTCTAAATTTTTCTTCAAAGAATCAGTATGTCAGTATGTTCAGTTCTTTGACCTCCATTTTAAAGCTTAACTTCCTTGTAGTTTCAATAAGCAACATTTTCCACCAATTCTAATGAGTAGTTCACTTCTGTTCCCCTGGTCCACTGCGCCATCCTGACTCTTCCCTGTCACATGCTCCAGTCACTTGCACTAGTCTCCTGCTTTGACCTGCGTCACCCCTGGTTACCTGCTCTGACCAGTCCTGTAACTATCCTTCCCACCAAACTACCCACACCCACCACTCCATCAAACTACTCCCACCACTCCGGCTCATACCCCTGCTCTCTTTAAAATAGCCAATCAGCATTAGCCTAGACTGTGAAGTCTAACCCTAGCCAACAGGGGAATGACACAGCAGTAGGGGCTATCTTCATCAGGAATAAGAACCCCTTACCCTCCTTTGTCTGGGTGTGCACTCACCATTGTTCCATCTGTGAGCCATACACTTCTATAGAAGTAAATTGCCTTGCTGAAGAAATTTATATTTGAGTGCTACTTCTTTTGTGACACCAAAAATTTTACATATGACAGAAGTATAGCCATTGCTCTTTCAGTTTGGTCTGGCTGGCAAAAAGTGGTCTTATTATGTAAATAAAGCCCTTTTAGCAGTTAAAATTAACAATCTTTTTTTTCTTTTGCTAGCCATTTTCCTCCCACATCAGAGGCCTTGTTCCTTATAATTTAGGATTCTTCTTTGGATTTGATCAAGACAAATACAAGGAACAAAGCAGTTAAGCAAAACTAACAGTGATCACACAAATTATATTATTTCTGAGCAATGTAAGTGTAAGCAGAAATTAACACCAAGTAGTTGTTAAATGCTAACTTTAGTTTTTGAAAGGAATTTGCAAGACAGAATCCGAAAACAATTTCTTTCTAATTGGTTTAGGATGGGCGTCAGGCTGTAGACTGCTCCTACCATTCTACAAGCAGGGGGAAAAAAACTAACTTTCCTGTTGGGAGAGAGCTCAACTCCATAAAGGAATGGAGTTGTCATGGAAGCAGGAAAACTTGCTTGCCTGTTGAGAGCGAGGAAAACTCCAAAAAAAGAAGAGTTGTACAGTAAAATAAACTATAGATTTTGGCCAAATTTGGGGAGATCAGGGATTATCTGGAGGGAGTGCTCACAGACCTCGGCAAATTGTCCTATTAGTTTGAGCCATAAAGTTAGCGTATGATGGTAGCAAGCACTAATAGGAGATTTGTTAAAGGTCAGGGGCATCTCCACTCAGAATGCCCCCCATGATTGCCAAAATCTGAGCCCAGAAAATCAGAGACAGGTCTCAGTTAATTTAGAAAGTTTATTTTGCCAAGGTTGAGGATGTGCCCCTGACACAGCCTCATTAAGTCCTGATAACATGTGCCCAAGGTGGTCAGGGCACAGCTTGGTTTTATATATTTTAGGGAGATGTGAGACCTCAATAAATACACATAAGAAATACGTTGGTTCAGTTTGGAAAGGTGAAACATCTTAAAGCAAGGGACATTTTGAAGCAAGGGCAGGAAGACCTGAAGCAGTGGGGAAGCTTTCAGGTCACAGATAAGTGAGATACAAACAGTTCATTTTTTTGAGTTTCTAGTTGGCCTTTCTAAAGGGGCAATCAGTTATGCATCTATCTTGGTAACTTTGAATAGAATGGGAGGCAAGTTTGCCCTAAGCAATTTCCAACTTGAGTTTTCTTTAGTGATTTGGGGGGCCCAAGATATTTTCCTTTCACACTAGTGAATACAACATAGTGAGGCAGCTGTTATCAGTTTAATCAGTTGTAGTGGACATCTTTATGCATTTTATATCTAACACTCAGAAGAATGGATGGACAATTTTCTTAACTAGGCCTCAAGAAATTGTTGAGTAATAGTGAATTCTAGGTTATAAACCTCCATTAAAAGCACTTGGCATAAAAAATTTTAGAGCTCCATTAGGGGAAAATATATGTCTTTTAATATGCATCCAAAGAGGAGGAATGCTATTTCTTCATGAAGGGAAGGAGTCATGAGGTTCTCCTTATCTCACTACATAAGTGCTCCAAGAAGGAACCATAAGGAAACACCAATAGTTTTCTGAAAATGTTTAGGATCCACTTAACACAAGGAATAAGGAGAAATTTAAAGAAAAAAATTCTACATCACAGAGCACTGAAAAAATGTTTAGCCTGGAGAATTTTTAAAAGTAGCCACTAATCATAAAAATCTTTCAACCAAGTGTGCATACAGTGTCTAACTAGTATGTCTTCCATGAAAAATTTTCTGTCTTTCTGGGGGGTTGTTTGGATAAGAATTGTAATGTGAAGGAACTTAAATATTAGGTAATTTTGATTATTGTAAGTAGGAGTTACCAAGGTGGGTGACTTTAGATTTAGATTAGCTTATTTTAAGCTATATTGTGTTGTTAATAAATAAAGAATAAACCTTGTTGTTTCATTAATTCATCTCTAAATAATGAAAATAAAACTATATTCACAAAAGAATGGCAACATTTTATCCTTTATACTAAAAGAAGAGAAGAACAAATCATTTAGGGAATGAGGAATTTGAATGTATTTATCTGAAATTTATGCAATATATAGGAATGTCTTATAAAACAATAAAAATGTAAAAGTAATTGTCCACTAAAGAGATATACACACACACATACATGCACAATTGTACCTGGGTTCCACTGGAGTGAGCCATATCCCCTTCCTTGCTAAATATATATACAGACAAAAATCTGACTCTATCATTGGAGCTGCCTTGCATAGTTCTGAATGTAGGAATATATATATATATGTTTTGTTTAAATTATGAGAATTCTAATTATTAATACCAGGTTAAGAGAGATACTGATACTGGAAGTTAACCCTAAAGTAACTCGACATGCCTTAAATTCAAAGCAATTGGGAAACTTAAGTTAAAATAGAAATTGATCTGTTACTAGTTTCAAAGAAGACTCGTGATGGTTAACCTCTCACTGGCAAGTGTCCTTTTGTAATGAACAACTTAAATATTAACCTGCAGCCTCAGCCAAATTTGTAGGAGAACTCTAGGCAAATTTCAAGTGTTATTATAAAATGCTTTTTTGTAAAGGAGCAAGGAAGTAATTTTTGAATCAGCACAGAACAAAAGGCAGTGTTTAGACTCAGGCATACCTGTGTTCATGTTATAGCATTGCAACCCAGTACTTGTGGTATATTGAGCAAATCAGTTAACTGAATCTTCATTTTCTCATCAGCAACATGGACCTGATAGTAAATATCTTGTAGAGAGGAAGGGCAAACTAAATAAGAGAAAACATGAAAGAGTGCCTGACTCAAAATAGGCGCACCATAAATGTTAGTCCCTTTCCTCCCTCTTTCACAGAAAGTTTGTCTTCTTTATTCCTCTCATAATTTTCCATTATCACCTTTAAGGATGCTGGGAGGCTCTTCCTCAAGTATTTCTCCAGTGTCTGCAGCATCTGGGCACCTTGTAATGGTAACATCATGCAGGATAACTTAGCCTAGAAAGACAACCAAGGAACATCCAGGAGTGAGAAGAGCTAGAGGAGATTCAGAAACAGGAGTAGCAAGTTTTTTATTAATGACAAGGTTTTTCTTTAGTGCCGTTCAACCACAGTCGTTAGCAAATCCAAGAAAAGATGAGACTGGCAGAAAACAAAGGGATCTTTCTTTGAGTTTTTCCAGTCTTTTTTCTTACCCTATGATGAATTCCAGCCATTAGTTTCATTTTAGATTAAAAAGCACATTTTTAAATACACATAATATCTATTGAATTTTAGTTGCTATCAGTGATTCTCCTGACTCCTCTGAGAATGAGCTGTGTAACCTTGGGAAATAAACTTTGTCTATACCTTGGTTTCCTCAAAGGTAGATGGGATAGTAGCACTATATCACTCAGAATTTTTGTGAGAATTAAAGGAATGAATACATGCAATGTGTTTAGTATACTGTCAGTCTTATAGCAAGCACTGAACATTTGTTATTTATTTGATTATTACCACCACTCCTATTCTCCTCCTCTTCCTTTTCTTCTTTCTCCCCACTTGAGCCAAAATCCTATATATTGCATGACGTTTTAATATAGACATTTTAACAAAGGACATTCTGGACATTCTGACATGGCCTAAATATAAACAACCTCTCAAAAAATTATTACTGGGTCATATTCAAAGCTGTACTCTCACCAAGCCTCACACTTTGAGGCTAATTCCATCTCTGAGCCTTTAACCAGGATCTGTGGTACATTTGTAGAAATTACTGGATAATATAAAAATGGCATTTTTACATATTTTACTCACTTCATCAAATTGGGATTACCTAAACATTCCATAACATCACAACTACCTAACAAATGAAGACAGATGCTATGTCACTGTGTTCTGTTTTGGAACTGTGATATTTGGAGAGCACAAAGTAACTTCTAAGTGAAGGTATGAAGGAAAGGCTCTGAGAGGGTGTTGCATTAACACTGGTCCTGCATGAGATTCTATAACTAGGTAAACTAGTCATTTTAGAACATCAGGGAAAAGACTGTGCTGTCTTATTTTTTAAAAATCATCTTTTTGGTTTTGGGAGAAGCAGTTCCTAAAGGAGTGTTTTGTCAAAATATGTTGTTAGGTGAATAGAGGGTTCCTTGGACAAGTAAGTTTGGGAAATAGTGGGTTAGACAAAGTTGAGTTACTGTTGGCTTTTCAGAACCTTTGGTATGCTAATGTGTACATTCAATCTCCAAAAAGCACATCTATGTTATACACCATTTCCCTAATCTATTTTAATATGGATTGTTTTTGTTTTTGAGATGGAGTCTTACTCTTGTTGCTAAGGCTGGAGTGTAGTGGAGCGATTTCAGCTCACTGGAACCTCTGCCTCCCAGGTTCAAGCAATTCTCCTGCCTCATCCTCCCAAGTGACAGGGATTACAGGTGCCTGCCACTACACCCAGCTAATTTTTGTATTTTTAGTAGAGATGGGGTTTTGCCATGTTGGCCAAGTTGGCTTTGAACTCCTTACCTCAGGTGATCTGCCCACTTTGGCCTCCCAAAGTGCTATAATTACAGGCATGAGCCACCACACCCAGCTGAATGTTTTTTTAAATAGGTATCTTGTGGGACTTGTGTTCAGAGAGATACACCTAAGGAAATGCTGCCCTAGAATGTTTTTGCTAGTTTGTACTCATTGCAAAGATTTCTTATTGTTGGGTGCCCCTCTAGCCAGCAGAAGTAAAATGGAAAGAGACAGATCAAGACTCCCTTGGATCATGGTGTTGAGAGGGGGATGGTTGTGGGCAATTATATGTTGGTTATTTAGGCATTTGTGAAGTCCCTGGTTATTCCAGCCCCTTTCCTTAGAATCTCAGTTGGCCTTAGAATCTAAGATTCCTTAGAATCTTTCCTTAGATTCTCAGTTTCCTTTAGAATCTCAGTTCCATCTATGAGGCAGAGGGAACCAACTTGTATTTCCAGAACAATTTTCCAAACCTTCTCTGGCTGTGCTTTAAATGTGCCAAAAAGGCAATGGGTGTTTATGACACTAAAGTCACATATAAGCTAGTATGATACATACATCATAGCAAGCTTATAGTTGCTTCAGTGACAAAGCATAGGAAGTTTAATATTTTCGAGTGTTTTTCACTACTGAAGACTGTCTAAGTTTCATAGTTTTTACTAAATTCTAAGCAGATTCTATATCCAAAAAATTTAAACCTCACTAGGCCTCCAAATTTGAGAGGGTTAGCTAAGTATGTTTGATTTTACTTCAGAGTCTAAAATAAGATTACTAATCATATGTAAAGAAGCATCTTGTTTCTTTTTGCAAAATATACAACTTTATATATGGAACACTGTTTCAAATGTGTATTTGAAAAAAGGCTCGCCTGTGTGTTTTGAGTTGTGGCATAACAGTGAACATGTAGCCACATGAAAGGCAGTTGGATCTTTGTTCTGATTCTTCAGTCTTCCTCTCAAAAATTCAGAGAAATGTCTTTTAATCATTTCATTTACATATCCCAGATCCTTGAAAATCATGAAAAATAACTTGCCAGAGTTTCCATCAGCCCTCAGCAAGTCATGAACCATAGAGATGGTCATGGGGCCATTTGTTCTTTTAACTAATGGCTACTTCTTCAGTGCTGGCTTCTTTCTCTCTAGGAGAAAGGGTAGTATACTCAAGCCTTTAAGTTAAATGCATAAAAATGAGTTTTACTTCTCTTATGACTTGATTTTTAATTTTATGAAGTAAAAAAACATGTTTTTCCATTTTTCTATTCATTTCGAACTAAGAATTTGAGGTGTTTTGTAATGTCACATTAGCATTCTGAAAGATTGACAGTAAAGAAGATAAGAAATATATGTATGTAGTATGCTATTAGTTTTGTCCCACCAAGCCTATCTTGGAATGGAAAACATTTTAAAAACATCTGTTCTAGTTGCACAAAAACTATAGCTTCATTATAAAGTAAACAATCTTCAAGTAAGCACTGTTGGCTATAATTTCAATATTCTAGAATTGCTGAGTGTAAATATATTTTATTCAGAGACTATGTATAAATACACTGAAATGATGGTGATCAATATTGTAAAAAGTTTATCCTGATAAATGAGAAACTGGATCTAATGTCAAAATAGCTATTTTCTCAATAAAATCTCAAATTGCCTGAATGCTTATTAAAAAAAATCCCAAGTCAAAAGTTTAAACCATTCACTTGATCTTGCAGGTCACCAATTTAGCCCTCTTCCAAGGGCACTTTAGTTCTTTTCCTTCCTGCTCTAAAGCTTTTTAATAAACTTTCACTGTTGCTCTAAAACTTGCTTTGGTCCCTCTTTCCACCTTTTGCCCCTTAGTTGAATTCTTTCTTCTGAGGTGAGAATTGAGGTTGCTGCAGACCCATAAGAATTTGCTACTGGTAACATTACTTCTAGCCAAGATAAGATAACAGAACTTGAATTTACCTTTCCACCTAAAACAATAACAATTTTCATATGTTGAAAATCAGGACATGTGGAAAGAACTATGATCTTGAGGAAAGGAAAATGAAAAAGGTGAGTCCTAGAATTGCATCAGCTTGTTACCTGAAGGGAGTTTTCAGGTTGAGGTTCAGAGAGATGGAATCTAACCAGAGCACAAGGACTCTCACTGACTGACTGAGCATATGGATGTTTTGGAGTTTGAAGAGGCCAAGGTTGAGCTTGAATGAGATATACATAGAGAGGTGGATGAGAGAGAGAGAAAAATAAAAGAGAATGAGAGAAAGAAAGAAAGAGAAGAAGGGAGAAAGGAAGGAAAGAAATAAAGGAAAAGAAAGAAAGAAAGGAGGGAGGAAGGGAAGAAAAAAGAAAGAAAGAGAGAAAGGAAAAAAGAAAGAAAGAAAAAAGAAAGAAAGTAAGGAAGGAAAGAAGGAAGGAAGGAAGAAAGAAAAGAAAAGAAAGAAAGAAAGAAAAGAAAGAAAGAAAGAAAGAAAGAAAGAAAGAAAGAAAGAAAGAAA
>NW_022436954.1:12188745-12195185 GCF_009761245.1 Sapajus apella | reverse complement strand
AAGTCCATAGGGTCTGTCTAATTACCAATCTGGGCATATATAAAAAGAAACTACCTTAGTACCTTAGCCCAGGGATTCTTCTTTTACCGTCTGACTCTAGTCTACCCTTCTAGCCTCTTCTGTTGCTACTGTTCACCATGTAAGACCACAGTGCATTTATTCAACACAGTGTCTGCTTCAGCCCTTCTGGTCTTTCTGCATTTATTCCCAGTTTGAAATTTCCTATTTCAGCTCTGCCTTCTAAATTAAGCTTCCACCTACCCCTTAAAGTTTAGCTGTAGGCCTATTACAACTAGTGATTTCTTCACTGTCTCTCACATCTGGCTGAAAAAGTCACTTCCTTTTCTGTGTTCTCATAAGTGTTTGTGCATATTTCAATTATATAACTTGTTATGTTGGGTTAAAGTTTTCTTCTTTCAATCGACAAATACCATACATATTTACACTGTTCAACATGATGTTTTAAAGTTGAATTTTCTTTTCTGGATGTTGAATTCTTCTGAGGGAGGAAGCTGAAATTATTTATTCTCTTATTAGTAATTCTTAGTACAGTATTTGGCACATAGTAGGCCCTCAGTATATGGGTGATGAATGATTGAATACATGAAATGCTTGTATTAATTTGTCTGTCTAATCACTCCACTTTCCAAAAGTATAGAGACATTAATAATACATTCATTCAATAAACATATATATGTTAAATGCATAGTATATCCTGGACATGAGAAAAGTTTCCAGCTATTTTATACTACATAATAGCTTGAAGAAAACTCTAGACCATGTCTCATATCTAAGGGTCTTAGGATGATTAAAAAAATAACTTTCCTAAAGGCTAGCCTTGTCTTTAATCTAGAGGCAACTCATAAGGAAGTTACAAAGTAGAGTTTAATGTCAAATCTGTAGAGTGTGATAGTACTATATTTTCTGAAGAGTAGAGTTTGGAACCACTCTCAAAGGAAGTACTTACAAATTAACAACCAAGTATGGTTCTCATGCTTGGCTGGAGTAAACTGAAAGCTACGGAGACTGAGGTTTTCCAGAAAATATGACACAACCACTGCAGCTGGCAGCACTGGCAGTGAACAGCATCCTTGGGCATAAACTTCAGAATCTTTGATCCTAGTCCAGTTATTACAGAAGTGGAATTAATCCAAAGAAAACAGTTTAAAAGAAGAAAACAACTCTAGGATGAGCATGGTGGCTTACACCTGTAATCCAGCACTTTCAGAGACCAACAAGGGAGGATTAACTGAGGGAAGAAGTTTGAGACCAGCCTGTTCAACACAGAAAGACCTCTATCTCTACAAAAACAAAAATTAGTTGGCTATGGTGGCACACACCTGTAGCCCTAGCTACTTAAGGTGGAAAATTCTAACAGTTTTCATCACTCCATGCAAATAATTTGCTGTTTTGTGTAAGTAGAAAAAAAAAAGACTGCATTCTGCAAATCAGACCTCATTCATATCTTTCCCAGTGCCTTGCATTTACTGCACATACTTGAATGGGAAGGAGAGGAAAAGAGTATTGACTACATAATCTGACCAGTCTCACAGAGTGAGTTTTGGTATGACTCTTCCAGAAATTTCTGAGTTGCGGCTTGTAGTGCAGAACTTGTACTAAGCTGGCAAAAAATTCAGATGTCAGTTCCACTGAAATCCATTCCTGGGCTCACTTGAGCCCTGAAGTTCAAGGTTACAATGAGTTATGTTTATCTCACTGCACTCCAGTCTGAGTAATAGAGTGAGACCCTGTCTCTAAATACAAAACAAAACAAAAACTTTAAATAGAATGATATAAAGTCACACACACATAAGAAAGTCCTGAACAAAATCTCTATGTGCAGCAATAGGGCAAGGTAATATAAAATATGATCCCACAGAGTGATTGAACCCTAAGGCATTAATATAATGTATACAGACATTATATATAATACATATAGACACTGGGACAGTGTTCAAACAAAATGAGAAAAGATAAGTCACAAAACAGTTCACATACGACATATAAAGTTCAGATTTAAGAGAGAACACAGGCAAATCGAAATAAATAAATAGATGGTCGTGGTACTATTATAGATTAAATCTTTAAAGTAAAATTTGTTTTCTGTATAATTTAAATAAACAAGAAATCTTGGCTGTATTCTTGTCTTATTGATCTACTTATTTCCTCTACTTTAAGTGCAACAACCTTCTTATCAGTAGTGTAAGGAAAAACTGCCTCACGTGTAATGTGACCAAGATTAAATATTGTAATGTTTTCAGTGTGTTCTCCACACACTCAGTATTCTATTTGTCCACCTGCTTCCAAGAAACTCTCAGATCTCTTCATTAATTTAACAGTTCAGAGCACAAAGGTCTAAGGATTTTCATGGTAGCTAGCAAACTGCCATTTACAAAGTAGGTACCAGCAATGTGTTTCTTAAGTGAAAGTTCATTCTTATCCTAGAGCATATTTGCCTGCATATTCTGAGCATAACATAATACAGGCGTTTTAATTTCACTTGCTTAAGTGGAAGAGGTGTCACAAAGCAATGATTACATTTAAAAAAAGATTTTTATTGTGTCTATTTAAGGTATACAATATGATGTTATGAGATCATTTAAATAGTGAAAAGTTACCATTGCAAAGCAAATTAATATATCTATTATCTCACGTAGTTACTTATTTTTTGTTGCTTTTGTGGCAAGAGCAGCTAAACTCCACTCATTTAGCATGAATCCCGCTTACAATGCAATTCTATTAACTATATTTCTCATGTTGTACATTAGATCTTTAGACTTGTTCATATTATGTATCTGATACTTCGTAATGTGTCCTCACCTGAAAAGCTGTCTCTACACTAGTCTCTGCAGATGTTTCCAGGAAGAAATGATGAGCAGCACCCTTCTAGGAGAATAAATTTCTTCCTGATGCTGTCAGTTCAGCAGAGTTATGCAGAGTGAGCTTTGGTACATTTCCTCCAGAAATTTTTCTGAGCTTTGCCTTGTAATGTGGACCTTGTACTAAGCTGGCAAAAAATTCTGGTGTCATTTCTAGTGGAATTCAACCCTGCCCCTCATGGGCCTATGTTGAAGAATTGGCTCTGCATGGTTGAGAGGCTGGCTATATGCCCATGATCTTCTCTCTTGTTTTTTTAATTAATCTTTTTTATTGCATTTTAGGTTTCAGGGTACATGTGAAGAACATGCAAGATTGTTGCATAGGTACACAGGTGGCAGTGTGATTTGCTGCCTTCCTCCCCTTCACCTATATCTGGCATTTCTCCCCATGCTATCTCCCCAACTCCCCACCCCCAGCTGTTCCTCCCCTATTTCCCCCCAACAGACCCCAGTGTGTAGTGCTCCCCTCCCCATGTCCATGTGTTCTCATTGTTCAACACCTGCCTATGAGTGAGAACATGCAGTGTTTGATTTTCTGCTCTTGTGTCAGTTTCCTGAGAATGATGGTTTCCAGGTTAATCCATGTTCTCACAGGTCATGGAATTACTATGAAAACCAAAGTGAGATTGGGGGAAGATGGCCAACTAGGAACAGCTCAGGATTGCAGCTCCCAGTGAAAGTGCAGAGGGTGAGTGGACGCCGCATTTCCAGATGGATTTTTATTGCCCACAGACCAGGAGATTTCCAGGTGAAGGAGCCCCACGGGTCGCCAGCAAGGCTGTTTCGGTCGGCACGGCTGTATCAGCCCGCGCGGCCGCTTTGCCCGCTCCCAGGTGTGGCAGTTCTCCGTACAAAAGACACTGGTCCAGGTGCCCTCTTAGCTGGTGATTGGAGTCCTGAGACAGCAGAATCACCCATTCATCTGAAATAGCGAGCCAGGCCAGGAGATTCCTAGGCAAAAAAACCACCAGGAATCTCAGCGCCACTGTTTCAGCCGGCTCAGTGAGTCATGGCACGGGAGATCCTGGCGCCTTTTCAACAGGCGACTGGAACACTGGGAGACAGTTGACCATTCAACAACAACAACAAAAAAAGACTCTGAGTCAGGGAGCCAGGTGATCAGGCTCAGCTGGTCCCAGCACCTCCCCACACACAAAAAAAACAGTAATTGAAAATGCTCTGGGTTGAGAGTTTCACAACAAGCACAGCTGAACCCAGGAGGGTCCGGCTCTGTGGCGGAGGGGCATCCGCCATTACTGAGACACTCCACCACTACAGAGGCAGTCTGCCATCAGTGAGGCAGCCCTCCATTGCTGGGGCAACCCGCCGTTGCCGAGGCAACCTGCCACTACAGAGATAGTCCACCATAACAGAGGTAGGCCACCATTGCCAAGGCAGTTCTAACTACACCCATATAAATAGGACTGCAGGGAGATCACACGGCAGCTGGGTGGAGCCCACAGCAGCTCAGCAAAGCCTCTGCAGGCAGACAGTGACTAGGCTGCCTCCTCGCTGGGCAGGGCAGCCCTGAAAGAAAAAAAAAAGGCAGCAAAACAACAGAAACTCATAAATAAAGCCCTAACTCCCTGGGAGAGAGCACCTGGGGGAAAAAAAAAAGGGAGTTTATGAGATCTGCTGCAGCAGACCTGAACGTACCTGCCCAGCAACTCTGAATGAACAACAGAGCTCACAGCTCAGGACTTGAGCTCCAATAAAGGACAGACTGTCTCCTCAAGCAGCTCCCTGACCCCCATATATCCAAAGAGTCACTTCATAAAGGAGAGAACAGACTGACATTTGGTGGGCATCCTACTGGGACAAAGATAGCAGAAGAGGAAACTGGTAGCAACCCTTACTGTTCTGCAGCTGCTGCAGGCAATCCCCCAGCAGGCAGGGCCTGGAGTGGACCTCAACAGTCCTACAGCAGAGGGGCCAGACTGTTAGAAGGAAAGCTGAGAAAAACAAGTAACTTCAGCATCCACAAACTGGACGTTCACTCAGAGACCCAATCTGAAAGTCAATAACTACAAAGAGAACAGGTGGATAAACCCACAAAGATTGGAAGAAACCAGCACAAAAAGGATGAAAACACCCGAAACCAAAACACCTCTCCTCCTAAAAGAGATCACAACTCCTCACCAGCAAGGGAACAAGGTTGGATGGAGAACGAGTGTGATGAAATGACAGAATCAGACTTCAGAAGGTGGGTAATAAGAAACTACAGTGAGCTAAAAGAACATGTTCTAACCCAATGCAAAGAAACTAATAACATTGAAAAAAGATTTGACAAAATGCTAACAAGAATGGACAACATAGAGAGGAATATAAGTGAATTGATGGAGATTAAACACAACAGGAGAACTTTGCGAAGCATGCACAAGTTTCAACAGCTGAACTGGCCAAGCAGAAGAAAGGATATCAGAAGTCGAAGATCAACTTAATGAAATAAAATGAGAAGGCAAGAATAGAGAAAAAAGGGTAAAAAGGAATGAACAAAGTCTCCAAGAAATGTGGGACTATGTGAAAAGACCTAGTCTACGTCTGATAGGTGTACCTGAATGTGAGGAAGAGAATGAATCTCAGCTGGAAAATACTCTTCAGGATATTATCCAGGAAAACTTCCCCAACCTAGCAAGGCAGGCAAATATTCAAGTCCAGGAAATACAGAGAACACCACAAAGATATTCCTCAAGAAGAGCAACCCCAAGACACATAATCGTCAGATTCACCAGGGTTGAAATGAAGGAGAAAATGCTAGGGGCAACCAGAGAGAAAAGTTGGATTACCCAGAAAGGGAAGCCCATCAGATTCACAGCAGATCTCTCAGCAGAAACCCTACAACCCAGAAGAGATAGGGGGCCAATATTCAACATCCTTAAAGAAAAGAACTTTCAACTCAAAATCTCCTATCCAGCCAAACGAAGCTTCATAAATGAAGGAAAAATAAAATCCTTTGAGAACAAGCAAGTACTCAGAGATTTCATCACCACAAGACCTGCTTTACAAGAGCTCCTGAAAGAGGCTCTACACATATAAAGGAGCAACCAGTACCAGCCACTCCAAAAACATACCAAATGGTAAAGAGCATCAACACAATCAAGAATCTGCATCAACTAACAAACAAAACAGCCAGCTAGCATCTAAATGGCAGTATCAAATTCACACATAACAATATTATCCCTAAATGCAAATGGACTAAATGCCCCAATCAGAAGACACAGACTGGCAAATTGGATAAAAAGCCAAAACCCATCAGTGCGCTGTATCCAGGAAACCCATCTCACATGCAAGGATGCACAAAGGCTCAAAATAAAGGGATGGAGGAAGATTTACCAAGCAAATGGAGAGCAAAATAAAGCAGGAGATGTAAGTCTCATCTCTGATAAAATAGACTTTAAAGCAACAAAGATCAAAAGAGACGAAGAAGGACATTACATAATGGTAAAAGGATCAATGCAACAAGAAGAGCTAATGATCCTAAATATATACGCACCCAATACAGGAGCACCCAGATACATAAGGCAAGTTCTTATTGACTTACAAAGAGACTTAGACTCCCAC
>NW_022436954.1:12146150-12183745 GCF_009761245.1 Sapajus apella | reverse complement strand
ACTGTTTACAATAGCAAAGACCTGGAACCAACCCAAATGCCCATCGATGATAGACTGGACAGGGAAAATGTGGTACATATACACCATGGAATATTATGCAGCCATAAAAAATGATGAGTTTGTGTCCTTTGTAGGGACATGGATGAACCTGGAAACCATCATTCTCAGCAAACTGACAGAAGAGCAGAAAATCAAACACCGCATGTTCTCACTCATAGGTGGGTGTTGAACAATGAGAACACATGGACACAGGGAGGAGAGCACTACACCTGGGTCTGTTTGGGGTAAATGGGGGAGGGACAGGGGAGTGGGGAGGTGGGGAGACATAGCATGGGGAGAAATGCCAGATATAGGTGAAGGGGAGGAAGGCAGCAAATCACACTGCCATGTGTGTACCTATGCAACAATCTTGCATGTTCTTCACATGTACCCCCAAACCTAAAATGCAATAAAAAATGAAAAAGAGAAAACCAAAGCTGTGTGAAATCAACAGGCCATATGCTGGAAGGAGGGTCAGATTATTGAGGCAATACTCTCACCTCTCTTTCCCAATCAAGTATCTGTAATAGAAGCAAGGCAATGGGAAAGATATGAATGAGACCTAATTTGTAGAATGCATTTTTTTCTACTTACACAAAACAGCAAATTACTTGCATGGAGTGATGAAAGCTGTTAGAATCTTCCTTTTTAAAGATAAGCTGTGCCCCCTCCCCATTCCCCATTTTGAAGCTGCAATGAAACATTCTGACAATGATTCAATGTGGGCACTTCTTAGTCTCACTTTTATACAGAAGGAAATTGAGCTCAGCATGGTTGAATTGGTTAGATGTTAAGCCCAGAGCTTTTCACTCCAAAGGCCTCATTACTATACTTTCCTCTTGCTCAGAAAAGAAAGAAGGGCTTATTGAAAAGATAATTTGAGCCTCATCTCCACTGTGTAAAACAGCCAAGAAGGGGAGTTTGACAGTCTCCAGGTCCTTGTTCTCATCACCTCATTCTCAGGTTAGTCAGTATCTTTGTTGTAGAGGGAGGAACAGATACTCTAATCAGAAGAGCAGGAACACAGGAGGCTAGGCTGAGATACAGGGACAAAAACTGTGTGTATTCTTTCACTCAATGGATCAGCACAGAGCAAGTTTGCACATATTTTTCTCTGTACTGTCTAAGATCCCAGCCACTTTTAGAACCTAAATTCTCAATCTTTTCCCATGTGATTGAAGTCATTATAATCTTCCATTACTCTTTCTTCAAGGCCACTGAGATTGTTCTATCACTTATCAACCCAGTGCATCTCTTGACTCCAATAGGGTTTGTATCTCACAAAGGATAGACCTAACTGCAACAAAAGAGTGAGGTCCTCCTTTTTCCCAAGCCCAGAAACCAGACCCTTCCTATTCTGTCTCCTTTAGCTGCGACACTTATTCAGCCAGGCAAAAGACCAGGCTGAATAAAAGACCAGGATTCAATAGTGCCTCTCACCCTCAAATCTTTGACTAGTCTCAACCTCCCTGGTCTTTTGCCACAGCTGTAAAAAGTATGTTGTACTAGGTAACCAAAGATTTTTCTTGCTTTTCTTTGACTCTGTGGTTCTTATTCTTGCTATGTTATATGTGATAGCAGACATAAACCTCACACACTTTGGGATCAGACACAAGGGAAAAGGTTCAGGAGCTCCAGCATCAGTCTTAGTATTCTAAGTGTTTTTTCTCTGGGGTCTGGATTGAAGTGCTGGCAATAATGACAGAGGTAGCATAGCAGAGTGACTCGCAGCAAGGATGACTGCCTCAAACTAACAATCTGACATTTTGACTGTACCACGTACCTATTGTGTGACCTTGAGCAAATGATTCCACCTTTTCTTACCTCCATTTCTATATCAATAAACAGAATTAAATAATTCCCTTTAGGAATCTTCATAGGGTCTTAAAGAAAAATTAAGTGGTTCTCCTGTGTCCTTTCTTACCTAAGAAGGGCTTATACTTTTTTTTTCCCCATTTATTTATTTTATTGCATTTTAGGTTTTGGGGTACATGTGAAGAACATGCAAGATTGTTGCACAGGTACACACGTGGCAGTGTGATTTGCTGCCTTCCTCCCCATCACCTATATCTGGCATCACTCCCCTTGCTATCTCTCCCCAGCTCCCCACCCCCCACCGTCCCTCCCCTATTTCCCCCCAACTGACCCCAATGTGTAGTGCTCCCCTCCCTGTGTCCATGTGTTTTCATTGTTCAACACCCGCCTATGAGTGAGAACATGCGGTGTTTGATCTTGTGCTCTTCTGTCAGTTTGCTGAGAATGATGGTTTCCAGGTTCATCCATGTCCCTACAAAGGACACAAACTCATCGTTTTTGATGGCTGCATAATATTCCATGGTGTATATGTGGAAAGGCTTATACTTAATTGGAATTCAGGATACTTGATTGCCCCATGCCCTTAGTTCACTAATAAATTTCAGAACATGAATAATTTTGTAGTTTATTCAGATTTTTCTCATCACTAGTGTGGGAGCAATGCTTTTTCCAGCTTTATAAATCCTAAGTAGAATCAGAACTAAGATTGTCTTTTCTTAATTTAGATATGTACACTTATAATTGCTTACACAACTTTACTGATACATGGTAAGCACATAGAAATGCTTTAATAAAGCATTACCTAATACAGTGCATTATACATATACAAATGTGTGCATGAAGTATTTAGTGAAATACTTTTTTCCCTAAGGCTCTAGGTCAAGTCACTTTTCATAAGACTCATGAGACAGTGGAGAGAAAAAATTCTTTGCAGAAATATATGTGTACTGCCTCCCTCCTCCTTGCAAAAAGACTCATTAACTCCCTTAATTCGTTACATCTGAAATCTATTTTGGACTTTTTAGACTAGTATATCCTATATATTAGTGTACACATACTTGCATCACAGTGTCAGAGCGTTTGCTGCCATCTGGAACATCTGTTACTCAGAAATTATACATGACAAAACATTATTAAAATATAGTCAAATGAGCCAGGCATGGTATAGGGGTGCAGGCCTGTTAGTCCCAACTACTCAGGAGGGTAGGCAGTAGGATTGCTTGACCCTGGGAGTTTGAGACCAGGCTGGGCAACATAGCAAGGCACTGTCTCTAAAAATAAAAAATAAACATATAGCCACATAGCCAAATGCTAACACATAACTTGATAACTGATCAAAGGAATTTAAGTAAATCAGCTCCATCTTATCAGGAGCTGATTTCTGGAGTGTAAAAGAAGAACTTCTATTGTATGAGCCAGTAATCAATGTGGAATTTTAAAGATATCAGAAAACCCCAACAGGCTTACTTCAAAATGTTCAAAACTTGTTCCCCTCTTATGCTGGAAAGAAAGAGTTCTAAACTGTGAAAATAACACAAATTCCTAGATATATTATTTCTTGAAGATTTGTTGAAGAAATGACCACAACTTAGTATCTAAAAGAGAAGCTCATTACTTAGTGCTTTTCAGGATGATGGTGTGAAAGAAGGAAAAATCATCTCTTGCCCTGGTTAAACAGGCCCTATACACCAGAGGTGGGGCTTTCTCAGCATCCCTATTTCTCATCCCCATGACAACAAATCTCAGCTTTGTCTTTATGGCAGATATCACATAATAGAGTGTTATCTACCCATTTATGCAATGCCTGTACAACCATTGCCTCTTGGACTAAATAATTTGTTTTTTTTTATTTCACAAGTTTATAAGTGGGAATAGCTTGCCTTGACTCTCAGGTGAGACTTTAGACCTTTAGACTTTTGAGTTGGTTCTGGAACAAGTTAGGACTTTTGGAGACTTTTGACATGGAATGATTATATTTTGCAATGTGAAAAGAACATTTGACTTTGGAAGCCAGAGGAGGATGCTATGGTTTAATGTTTTGTTTGTCCCATCCAAATCTCACATTGAAATTTGATCTCCAGTGTTGGAGGTGGGGCCTGGCGGGAGATGTCTGATTGTGGGGCAGATCCCTCATGAATAACTTGGTACCATTTTTGTGGTAACAAATGAGTTCTCACTCAATTAGTTCCTGTGTGAGTTCAGTCAGGGTAGTGGAAAAAATTTTAGAGGGAAAATTATAAAGATAGTTACAGGAAATAGTCACAAACCTTCTTGGAAGGCCAGGAGGTTTGCATAGCTTCAGTAAAAGGTTTGGCTGAAGGCAGGTGAATTCTCTTAAAAGATTAGGGTGTAGATTCATAGGAATTTAGAGGAGTATACCTAAATAGCTTGTTTACTCATGTGGTCTTAAGACCAACCTTTGATAATCTGTGAGTGCATAATTCCTTTCTACTCGGGAGGTCGGCAATATCAGTTACCCTCTAGTGGTGTTTACTCAAGACCTTTGTCATTTAATCTGTACTAAATAAACATGGACTTCACTGGCTGATCATGCCATGGCTGCTAACTCTTTACTGGACCCTTCTCAGTGTCTGTGAATGGCCCAGACCCTTAGCCAGACTGACAGACAAAATATCTGTGTCAGTGTATGTTATTCATCCATGGCGCAAGCCTGGGTCTGTGAGTTGGACCCCAGCAGGTGTTGCCCATGTGAGGAATAGCTGCAATGAATCATGATGGAGCCCTCAAAAACAAAGATGAAGACTGCGTGGTCAGTAAGTTGATAAGCTGATAAGTCAGTGAGTCAGTAAGTCATTGGTGCCTGCCTGGGATTTCCAAGTTGGCGGGGGTGATTGTTCAGGCTAAGGTCTCATCATGGGACAACAGGTATCAGCACAACAGAAGTAGTGTATAAAAGCATTGGAGTAGCTGCTGAAAGCCAGTGGAGCCTCAGTTTTGCAGGCTCAGTTAAGGAACCTAATGCAAATTATCATATCACTTAACCCATGGTTCCCAGAAGAAGGTACACTAGACGTAGAGCTCTGGGAGCAACTTGGAAGACATGATGTGCAAGGGCAATGGATCCAAGTATCATCTCTAATGAAGAACTATCACCTACTTTATCATCCCTGAGCCCCTCAGCACTGCTAGCACTGGGCCAAAATAACAAAAAGGAAATGGAGGTTTTCCTGAGCCCTCTCCACCAATAAATTGGAAAAAAGACAGGGTACATGCTACAGCTAGGGGACCCTGTCTTAAGCAAGCGGCATTAGAAGGGGAGTTTTTATCCTGCCTGATAATGCAAGATTGACAAGACAATCAGGTACATGAACCCATTTCTTTTATAAAGAACTAAGAAAAAGCATAAAGAAAATGAAGCCACTAGTCCATTTAAGAAAAGAATGATTGAAGCCTTGGCAGACAACTTCGATACCCAATGGGACTGGTCAGTGCTAGCTAAGACAACTGTGGAGCCCTGCCAATACCTCCTCTGGAAGGCAGAATATAATGGGTTGTGCAAATAACAATCCAAACAGAATCTGGTGGCTGGGCAAGACATAACAGCTGCTATGCTCCAGGGGAGGGTTTCCCATGCCAATGTACAACAACAACTAGATTTTGATCCCCAAGCCTATGCTCAAGTGCCTGCACACTCTCAGGACTTGCGACCAAATTCTCAAAAGCAGAGTTCAACAGGAATCTTTTATCAACAAGGGCCTCAGGAACCATCTGTTGAATTTATCAATTGATTAACCCAGGTAATTAAGGGACAAATTCATTGCACCCAGGCCACTGATATTTTGCTCTTGCAATTGGCTTATGAAAATGCTAATATGGATTGCCAGCAAGTGATGCAGTCAATCAGAGGAAAGGCAGCCACTTTCGGGGAACTTATAAGAGCATGCCAACTGGCAGGAATGGAAACACACAAAGCCAAAATATTGGCTATGGCATTAAAGTCTCCTAAAGTGAAAAGGTAGAGAAACCCAAATTGTTTTCTATGTGGATAGCCAGGTCATATGAAGGGGGAATGCCCCCCTAATAGAGACCAAGGAAACTCAGGGAAAGAATCCCCTTCTATATGTCCCTGATGTAGAAAGGAGAAACATTGGGCAAATCAATGCAGATCTAAATTTGACAAAAATGACAAACCCATAAGAAACCAGTCAGGAAACTTCATGACGGGCCGTCCCTACGCCCCACTTCAAACCGGGGCAATGCCAGGGGCTTTCCTTGGACAGATGGAAAGCCAACAGTCCTCTCTCTGAAAGTAGCCACCTTTGGGAGCACAGGACTGGACTTACTCTGTCTGCCCCAACAAATCAGTGCTAAAAGAAGTAGAAGACCCCAAAAGAGTTGCAACAGGGATCTGGGGCCCACTGCCTCCAGGAACAGTAGAATTAATCCTCGGGTCATTAAGCTGACCTAGTAAAGGAATTAATGTGCTCACCAGAGTAACTGATAGTGATTATCAAGGTGAGATATTAGTAACAATGGAATATAAAGGTCTGCATATTCTTCCCCCTGGGACAAAGCTAGTGCAGTTACTTTTTTTTGCCATAATGGGTCCCCAACTCCCATGGAAAGGAAAGGGTAAAGGGAAGTTTTGGAAGTACAAGGGCCACAGCAGTATACTGGAACCAATTAATTATTGATCAGAGACCATGATTACCTTAAAACTGGAAATAAAAATTGTACTGGCTTATTGGACACAGGGGTAGGTATTTCAATCATTAGTGATCAAAACTGGCCACCAAGCAGAGCACACACCCTCAACCTGCTACAATTCAGAGAAAAGAAAGGCAGTTATCCAACCTCTAATCGTACTCATCCCTGTTAATCTTTGGGGACAGAATCCATTAGCCAAATGGGGGTCACTCTGCAGACCCCTTTCTAATTATGACCACTGTTGTTATTTCTCCCCTACCCCTGATGTGACTCTCTCAAGATCCTATATGGGTAGAACAGTGGCCTCTGAAGGGAGATAAATTACACAGAGCCCATGAATTAGTTGAGGAACAATTAAAAACTGGCCATACAAAACCATCAAACAGCCCTTGGAATTCACTCATTTTTGTCATTCCCAAAAAGTCTGGCAAATGGAGACTTTTGCATGACTATGTGCTATTAATGCTAATCTACCTACAAAATATAGAAATTACCTCAAAAGACCAAATGTAAGAATTGTTGGTGTTCAAGAGGGAGCTGAGCAAGAGCAAAGGGTAGAAAGCTTATTTAAAGAAATAACAAAAACCTTTACAAAACTTGAGAAAGATATACATATTTAGGTACAGGAAGATCTTAGAACACCAAATTGATTTAACACAAATAACACTACTTCCAAGGCATCTAGCATTCAAACTCTCAAAAGTGAAAAAAAAAAAGAGAGAGAAGATCCTAAAAGCAGTGAAAATCAAGGAAAAAAAGAAGATCCTAAAAGCAGTGAAAGATAAGAAGAAAATAACATATGAAGGAACTTCAATTTGTCTGCCAACATACTTCTCAATGGAAATTATACAAGCCAGGATGGAGAGAAATGGCATTTTTTAAGTGCTCAAAGAAAAAGAAACTGCCATCCAATAATACTGTATCTAGCATAATTGTCATTAAAATTTGAAAGATATCAAGTTTTTCTCAGACAAACAAAAGCTGAGAGAATTTGCCACCACTTGACCCATCTTGCAAGAAATGCTAAAGAGAGTTTTCAGTCTGAAAGAAAAAAAAAAAACACTAATACGTAAAATAAATCTCTTTATGGCAAAAAACCCACTGGTAAAATTAAGTACACGAAGAAACCCAGAATACTCAGTTATTTTGTGTGTGGTGTGCAATACACTCATGACTCTGGGATAAAGCCCAAAGGACAAATCTATCAAAAACAGTAATAGCTATAGCAACCTCTTAAGAAATAGGTAATATAAAAACATGTAAGTTGAAACAACTAAAAGTTGAAATTTAGGGGAGACAAAGTTAATGTATAGAATTTTATGTACATGTTTTGTCTTTATTTCTATTCTGTTATTCGTGATCTAAGTTATTTCTGTAAAACAACTTGTTCTATCTGTGTTTTCTGTAAGAGTTATAGTAACAACAGTTCAAAAACCTGTAACAGATTCACTAAAAATAAAAAGCAACAAATTAAAATATACTACTGGACATAATCACTTAACCACAAAGGAAGACAGTAAGGAAGGAAGAAAGGAGGAGGAGCCTCAAAACCAACCAGAAAACAAGCAACGAAATGACAGTAGTACGTTTTTATTCATCAGTAATAAAATTAAATGTAAATGGCCTCAATTCCCCAATCAAAGTGCATAGAGTGGCTGAGTGGATAAAGATACAAGACCCAAATACATGCTACCTTCTTATAGTTGGGCATATATAGTTGGGTATATGAAGTTAACATGTAGTTGGGTCTTGTATCTTGCATCTTCACCTATAAAAACAGATATAGAATTTTTATTAAGCAATCACTCAGTACCCAGTGTGCACAGAAGCCATTACTATGACACTAGCTTTTGAGAAAAGAAAGGCTTCATTGCAAAGCCATTCATCAAGGAGATAGGAGGTGTGGCTCAAATCCATCTTCCTGATTTGGGATCTGGGCATGTTTTAAGGGATCAAAAGTTATGGTAAAGTATTAGGAATGTTGGCTTGGCAGGTTCTGAGTGAAGGGCTTCAAATCTGACCATATATGGTAAGATATGTTGAGGTAGATTTTAGCCCAAGGCTTCCAGTGTTCAGGTTCTGGTTATGTCCTGGTCTTTGTTCTGCAAAGAAGAAACAGTGGTTCTTGGTGTTGTAAGAGGTCATAGCTTTCTTTTATTATTATTGTGCATGCTTTGTCTATATGACTTGCAGTTCGGGCTCTGTCATACCTACAAGATAACTTGACATTCTGTTATCAATAGAGTAGGGCCAGTTTGGGCTGGTTACAAAACCCTCATTTTTAAATTAATTCCTCAATCTTGAGGGATTTGGACAACAACCACTCTAGTTATTTCCTGCTTTGTTTATAAATTACCCAGTCTTGAGTACAATCTTTACAGCAGTGTGAAAATGGACTAATAGATCATATAATCATTTCATTATCAGGGGAAACAAATTTAAAAGTGCAAGATACACAGCAGGTACAGAACTGATGAAAAAGAAATCCCAACACACATAGAATTATAATTCCTAGTTTAGGTAGACTCTCTCTATCCAGGTTTGTTATGGGACACTTGTTAGAATCAAGCTGTTTCTTGTCTAATTTAACTAGCTGGGTCTCAACTTCTGCAGAAGTATTAATGTAAACACAACATGATGTCCTAGCCATAACACAAACACTTCCTTTTTCAGGCAGTGTATAATCTAGAGCAATTCAATTATCTAGTACTGCTCAAGCCAAAGAATCTGTCACTCTCTGTTGAGCCACTATGGCCAATACAGTCTCATTGGCAAACTTTCTTAGGGAGATGGAAAGGTTTCTAATCATATGTTCATGAGTGTCAAGTCCCCACCAGGACAAGATAATTCACCCAATGAAATATGCTACACCATCTGGTAGGCTGCCTGATAAATATTTATCTTGGAAAGGATCTAATATCAATCTTTTTGTTCTAGCAAAAAGTTTTTAAAAAGTTGATTCATTGCCAGGTATCACTAGAGTTATGGACAGAGAAATGAGCAACTAAATGGCCAAGTAAACATATTTCCTATGCACCAGCTCTCCAGGCATTTGTAGGCTCATTGTTGGCCATTTGCCCCACAGACAAAGATGTAACCAAAGGGAGGAAACAGAACATGGACATGTTAAAATTTAGGTATTCTCACTCCAGGATCACAGAACATATACAGCTGGTAGATGCTGAATTGGTACAAGATTATTTTGAATCTAATTTGTAAGTTATAATCTGGAAATCTTATAGCTTAGTTTGAATTTGTTGGCTGCTCTCCTCGCAGATACACTGCGTAATAATCTTCACTTCATATTGTACCTGATGTCCTATGTCCTGATGTTTTATAACAAACATTTTATGCAATATTTTAAGAATGTTTAACATGTGCCAGGCATTATTCTAAATTTTCACTTATATTTCCTCATTAATTTAATCCTTTCAATAAATAATACTTCATTTCATACATAAAGAAGCTATGAGCACAGTGACTTTAAATAATTTGCCTCACTTTATAGTTGATAAAAAGAAGATCTGGGATTTTTAACCAGGGAGTTTAGCTCCATACTAATTACTATAATATGCTGCCCCACCTTTCAGTGTTTATATCATATTACTGGTATATTTAATTTTTATATAAATAAGTGATCACTAGAATGTAAGCTCTGCAAGGGATCTATATTTTATTCAGTATGTGTCCAAAATGCCTAGAACAGTGCTTGGCAATCAGTTAGTATTTATCATTGTTGTTGAAATGAGGAAATTGTCGAGAATTTGGTACATCTGTTTGGTGTTGCCAGCATGGAGAAAGGACATTAAGATGCCATGTCAATAAGCAGAAGAATCATGGCTCATTTCAACGTCACTACTTCCAGTCCCTAGAATTTTCCTCAAGAAAATAATTTTTAAAAGAAAGAACAGAGTAATGAATAAAAAGAGAGAAAATAAACATTGTTATACTTAATAATTTATTGTATATTTCAAAATAGCTAGAAGAGAGGCATTATAATGTTCCCAACACAAAGAAAAAATGGATGTTTGAAGTGATGGATATCCCAATTATTGTCATTTGATGATTTCACATTGTATACATTTATCAAATATCACATGTTCCTTCAAAATATATACAAGAATAATACATCAATGAAAAATGCAAAAAAAGAAAAATCAGTAACATTAAGTAAAGGTTGTATAAGTGTTTCATATTAGTCCAGTTGAATATTTGTCACTATTGATATATATGTATCTCTCTCTCTCTTCCCACTATCCCATCTCTATGTCCTCTAACAGATGGACACTCTATCTTAACTTCCACAGTGAAACATGAGATTTCTTTACAGTAATGTGATCATGAGGTTGAAAATTCACCCACCTTTAAAATGGTAATATTGTTCTCACTTTCCTGTGGTGGCAGTGAGAAAAAAATCACACCATCAGTTAGTCTTTCTCTTAATAGCTCCCTCAGGTGTCATATACACCTAATGTCACATATTTGTTATATACGTTAATGTGATTATTAAACAGATGAAAGGGCTGCCCATGAAATAATCACTTCAAAATACCTATGGAAGACATAGGGCACACTATGGCTACTAAATAAAGAGGTCATAGAAAAACATGGACAAGTTATACTATCCAAAACATAATGCCATATCTTGGCAAAACTGGCAAGATCTACCCATTGGCAATTATCCACCTGTAAGACACAAGTTCTAAGAGAGGCACCAGGGCAGTGTGCAGCTGAATAAAATGTGTCACTGAGATCTAGAGCTTTAGGAAATTGAACAAAACCGGAGACCACTACAGGAAGATCTGGCCATACTAGGTCTGCTAGATTGGAAGAGCAATTCAAGTGTAGGGACCACAGCTGACCTATTGACCATTCACACTGCTTCCCCAGAGTGAAGATATCATCCACTCCTTTCCTGTTGATTACAATTTGTTTTTTCTCTCTGTTCACCATATACTCCTTCAGCCACATGCACATCCCACCCAATACTGTCTTATGTTCAGGGCCAGCTTCACATGGAAACACAGTTCCATTGGTTGCAGTCACGGGGCATGAGAATATGACACAGAGCATGACTTACTCCCTGTGCACCTTTGTTGGCTCTGTCTGCATGGTAATATAGGGGGAAGTCAAGTGTGTCCAGAATCTGGAACTGGGACCAGATGAGATAGGACATGAGGCCCTGGACCCGGTATTCAGTCATGGTGGGGGCTATCCGCAGCTCTCCAGTATGGTCTGTTCCGAATCAGGACACAGGGGTCCTTTCAGGCCCCAGTGGACAGCAGGATGGGAGGTTCTGAATACAGAGCTCAATGAATCTGTGACTCCTCTCATTGCCACCAAAATGCCAGAATTTATTTACTAAAGAAGCATGGGTGGTTTTCAGAGACGAGAGTTTAAACATCTCTTGGTTACTATTGATAGAAGGGGAAAAGAAAAGCCCAAAATATCACACGTACTGTGATGGATATTTTATTCCTCTAAATTGTCTTGAAAAGCAAATAGGAGCACAGGTGAGGGTTTGGTCTCTGCAGCCAGACTGCCTGTGTTCATAACCTGACTAGCTGTGTGATCTTGAACAGTAACTTAGTGTCTCTCTGCCACCATTTCTTCTGATGTAAAATAAGGATATTAATAACAACTCCATCAAAGATAAACATGGATATTATAAGAACTGCTGCCTGACAAGGACCTAGGGCAGTGCCACAAAAATTAAAATTTTATAAAAATTAAATATTGTTCTTGATGTTTCTGTGGCCTGCCATGTAAGATGGGGCAGATGACATCAGCTCCATTTTATAGATGAAAAAAAAAATGGGTAAACAGAAATAAATGATGCCTCAAAGTACATGCTAATAGGCAGCAAAGCCATAGCTTAGAATTATAGAATCTTAAAATGTTGCTGTCAGAGCATCCTTGTCCACTGTGTTAAACAAATAGGAAAGCTGAAGTCCAGAGAGGAGCAACGATATGGAATGCAGATGACTCCTGTTAAAGAGGACTGAAGTCTGAAGGCTCCTGCAATGGTGTAAAGGGGCTTAGGAGTCTTTTTGAAAAGAGCCTAGGTTGTGGAACTGGATCCAGACTCAGGACCCAGTTACACCCTTAACCAAGCACGTGGTGATCATACCACTGCATCATCAGAGCCTGTTTTCTGTCAGGAAATGGAGAGAATGTCTCCTATGCTGTCTATCTCATAGGATAGATAAGAGGATACAGTGAGATTCTAGATGTAGAGGTGATTTTTAGGCTGTAATATGCTTTACAAAGTGAATTAATCTCATAGAGGACCATGAGATTAATCATCTCCAGATTAAATCTTTGTCAACAATTTTAAATTCTACTGAGAATTGGACTATAACTCAATGGGGAAAATATATAATTGGTTGACATTTTTACTAAAAAACATTTTTGTTGAAATGAATTTATTGAGTGCATATTTAGTGAGGCAACATAGAGTAAACAAATCCCTGCTCTCATGGGATCTGAAATATTGTGGAGGAGAATTTACACAACAAACAGGTAGATAAATACACAAGTAAGCTGCTTTCAGATAATTATAAGTGCAATAAAGAAAATAAAAATTGGGTTTTATAATGATGAATTAGGAGAGGGGTACTTTTAGATAGGGTGCTCTGAAAAGAACTGTCAAAGGAAATACTATTTTTATAAAAGGCAAAGAGAAAAAAAATGACAATCAGAGGGAAGAATTTTGGAGGCAGATGAAAAACAAATGCAATGGTTCAAAGGTATGTGTGACTGCATGAGAATCAAGTAGCAGAAAGAGGGTTCAAGCCGCTGGTGAGCATGGGCAAGAAGGACAAGATGAAGTTCAAGAGGGGAATGGGCGCAGGTCTTGAGGGGCCTTCGAGACCCATAATGGAATTTGGATTTTATTCAAGGTGAGCTGAGAAACATTGGTGGCTTATAAGCAAGTGAATGACATAACCTACCTTACATACTAAAGGAATCACCCGGGAAATGGAATTTAGGAAGGCAAGAGTGAACATGGGGAAAATTGGGGAGGCTACTTTAGTAGAAAAAGATGTGAGTAGCACAAAGTATCTTCCATCAAACTTACATGGCATTAGGTCTTTGAGATTTAGGACATAAGTTCTTTGCCTCTAGTGAAAAGGGAACTAGTTTTTTAGATGTCTCAGGCATTACATAAAGCCAGCATTGTGTTCTTTTGACCTTGATCAATTTAGCAGCGCAAGACTTTGCATTACCTCATTCAGGCTGGACTGTGAACCTAGACAGGAGTGAGTTAAATGCCCATTTAGAAGCTACAAGAAGTTGCCTGATGGAAGTACATGTGGTTTAGAGTGAGACAGTCTTGATTTGGGTGTTGCCACTAACTGTGTGACCATAAGCAAGTCACTCTCTAAGCAAATTTTCTTTTAGGCAAAACAGATAATACTAGAAATCATGACTGTATCTTTGTGAAATCAAAGGAGAGGAGTATTTTTTTTTTTTATTTTAAAGAGTAGCCAAACTTGATTGTGCCCATACTACAAGCCCAGGTATTTATCTAATACTTTTATTCCTTACAGTAAACCTATGCATTAGGGTCTTTTACTGTCCTCATGTTTATATGTGAAGAGACTGAGTAATAGTTAAGACACTTACACAAGCTCACAAAGGAAGAAACAGGAAAAGCAAGGATGTGAACCCAAGGGTGCAACCCTGGGGAGTCTGACTCTAGCAGGCACGCTAATAACTGTAGCCACTGTTGTCCTTGCTGACCTGGGAAGTGCTGTGTGACATAATGAGCTGCGATCCTTACTCCAGCAACAGAAGACCAGAGAAGAAGCTCAGCTCTCACATCTAATCTCCCTAAAAGATCTTGAATATGTCTGTAAAATGTATCATGAATCCTCAGCTAACAATATATTACTCACAGTTCCTTATATCAACCCAAGTTTGCAATATTTGAATTCTGCTCCACTGAAGAGGTGGTGGCAGCTGATAAAAGGAACAAACATCAAGCTAAGAGTCTAGAGATTGGTAAAAGAAAGTAAAGGTTGTAAGAGAATTCTCTCCAGATGAAATGTGACCTGCAACGTAGACAGAGGTAGTCCCAGAAACTAGCACACATCTTAGTCATCTAACTTTGGATCTGCAAATGTTGCTTCCAACTGATGATATCTGACATGTCAAGGCATTCTTGACAGTTCTTGGGATATTTATATTCTCTATTTAATCTATTCCCATTCTGATCTTTATTATTTCCTTTCTTCTACTAACTTCTAGTGTAGTTTGTCCCTTTTCTAGTTTCTTGAGGCATAATGTTAGACTGTTTATTTGAGACTTTTCTTCTCTTTTAATTTATGCATTTACTGCTATTAAGATTCCTCTTAGAACAGCTTTTACTGCATCCCTTAGGTTTTGGTATGTTGTGTTTTTATTGTAATTTGTCTGAAGATATGTTAAGCATCTCTTTTGATTCCTTCTTTGATCTCTAGGTTGTTCAAGTGCAAGTTTAATTTCCACATATTTTGAATTTCCCAAAATTCCTCCTGTATTGATTTCTTGTTTCATATCACTGTGGTCTGAAATGATACTAAATATGATTTTAATCTTCTTAAACTTGTTAAGACTTGTTTTGTGGCCTAATATATGGTCTATCCCAGAGATTATTTCATGTGAACTAGAGAAAAACATGTATCCTGCTGATGTTAGAAGAAAAGTTTGATATCTATCTGTTAGGTCTATTTGGTCTAAAGTGCAATTCAAGTCTAGTATGTCTTTATTAATTTCTCTCTGGTTAATCTATTCATTGCTGAAAATGGGATATTGATGTCCCCTACCATAACTATATGGCTATCCATTTCTTCTTTCTTGTTTATTAATATTTGCCTTATGTATTTAGGTGCTTCAGTGTAAATGTTATAATTACAATTGGTATGTCCTCTTTATGAATTGACTCTTTTATCATTAAATAATGACCTCCTTTGTCTCTAATGAAAGTTGTTCTGTTTTTTTTTTTTTTTTTTACTTAAAGGCTATTTTATCTGATGTATTAATAAATATAGCCATTCCTACTTTCTTTCGGTTATCATTTTCATGAAGTTTCTTCTTCCATCCCTCTACTCTCAGCCTATGCGTGTCCTTGGAACTAAAGTTTCTTGTTGACTAAACACAGTTAGATCAAGTTTTTTAAATCCATGGAACAACCATTCTGTTTCTCTTGATTGAATAATTTAATTCATTTACATTCAGGGTTATTATTGACAAGTAAAATCTTACTACTGTCATTTTATCATTTGATTTCTGGTTATTTTGTAAATCATTTATTCCTTTCTCTCTTATTGTTAATCTTCGTAATCTGACAATTTTCTGTAGTGCTAAGCTGTGATTCTTTTCCCTTTATCATTTGTACGTCTGTTGTGGTATTTTCTGCTATGGTTACCATGAAACTTGCATAAAATATCTTATAGTTATAACAAGCTATTTTCAGCTGTTAACAACTTAACGGTCACATACAAAAACTCTAGACTTATTCTTTCCCCTACAATTTGTTTTTGATGTCACAATTTACATATTTTTATATTGTGTATTTCTTAACAACTTATTGTAGCTTGAGTTATTTTGGACTATTTTGCCTTTTAATCTTTGTATTAGAGATATGAATGATTTACACACACCATTACGATATTGCAGTATTCTGGATTTGTCTTTGCGTTTACTTCTATCAGTGAGTTTTATACTTTCATATGTATTCATAATAATAACTATTCTCCTTTCTTTTATGCTTAAAAAGCACTATATACTTACATTTTATTTGTTAATAATTTAGATCAAAATGGTACTATATGGTAAACATTTACATTTTTGTATGCATGGATTTTTACTTTTTTATGTACCTAAACATATTTATGTTTAAAATGTGTTCACCACCTTGAACAATTTTTAAGTTTGATACTGAAAATATATCTCCAAATACAGATATTGTAATTTGTTCTTTATATTTCCCCAAATATTTTACATTTATTTTCATATATTTTTAGGTGTTATTTTTTTCTGCTTAGAATGTAGCTCCTGCTCTTGTTGGACTATCAAACCTATTTATTTTCAAAATGTACTTTTGTTATAATGTCTACTAGGGAGGTTCTCTGATTCTCTCCCCACAGACTCTGTTATCATTAATTTTGTTTATTTGTGTTTTTTTGTTTGTTTGTTTGTTTGTTTGTTTGATTTAGAGATGGGGTTGTCCTCTGTTGAACAGGTTGGAGTACAGTGGCACAATCATAGCTCACTGAAGCCTTGAAATTCTAGGCTCAAGTGATCCTCCCACCTTAGCCTCCTGAGTAGCTGAGATTACAGGCATGTACCACCACACTCAGCTAACATCTCTAGCTTTAATCATCTCTCTGCTAGTGCTACTTGTATATCTTAAATGTTCTTTAAACAAGGACAATTCCTTAAAACAAGATGTTTTTGTATGTTCTTGCGCATTTTCACACCACGTTGAAATATATTTTTTTCTCTGTGGTTTTCTTCAACCTGTGAGATTCTTGAGGCTAGGAGCTTGTCATCACTGTGATTTATTTTTATTCCCGCAGGGTCAGAGGATATTGCTATACACATGGTAAGCACACAGCAAAGATGCACATACAGGCATATTCATTCCTTATCTGGCATCTTACCTGCTACTGAGGGTAGACAACCACTGTATTAAAATCTGGCCACTTGTTCACCAGGGCTTTAGCTTGAATAGGTTTCCCCTATTCACGTTAAAAACAGTCCCATAAACCTATAGCATTTTAATGACATGAAAGAGTCAGCACATTACAAAGGGACTGTCAAGTGCCACCTGTTTGGCCAGGACAAGGCTTATTTACATAAAATTAGGATAGATAATTGGTAAGACATCTAGTTCAAATAGTCTTCAGGTTTTATTTTACTACCCCAAGTGCAAATAAACTTTTGGGCCAAACCAAGAGAATATTATATAAATACAGATAAATATCCAGATGAATATAATAAATTAATAAATATTATTCACTCTTACATTGTAGAATGTAGTGTTACATCTTTTTATTTTTCCATGTATTTACATTTATACAGAATTTTATAAACAATGAAATTGACTAATATATATTGGTTTAACATCTACATTCCCCTATTCTGTACTATGGACATATTTCCATGTCAATAAACACAAATCTATATAATCTTATTTAATTGCTACATAATATCCACTATGTGACAGGGCTCTAATTCAATATCTTACTTTTCATTCCCAGTCATTTCCATTTTTTCTGATTTTTAAGCTTAAGTTAACGTTTCAAGGAATATTTTTTGCATAAATCTTTGCCAATTTAGATGGAGAATTTTTTGATATTACAAATTTTAGATGAATAACTAGGAGTCACATGACAACTGCCAATTAAATATTTTTTTCTTTTCATATTCATACAAATTACCTTCTGGGAAGGTTAAGTGAACTCTTGCCTATTTAATAAGTAGACATAGCATAATGTTAAGAGCATAAGGTTGGTGCTTGCTTAGGAATATTATACATCAGGCAACCTGTTTAATTTGTTCTTCAAGCATTTGTTCAAGCATGGGTGTCCCTAAGGGGATCACTGAAGAAGAAGAGAAAGAGATCCTCTGAAGTGGAAGAGGCCTGTGGTTATGGCAAGAGAAAATATAGCAGTGCATGGTTCTTGGGACCTAAGTGTAGTTAGGAACACGTTGCCTCAGAAGACAGAACAGAAGATGCCAAAGACCAAGGACCAATGGGATGAACATTTCAAAGACCAAGGCTCACACCTCACCCTGTGTTTCCCCATTCAAAAAGTAAAGTATTATGCAATTCCTACCAGATTTCAATGTAGTAACAGTACTAAATACATTATCCTCATGCTGCCCCAACGAGTCTAGATGTGTGAATCATATGTCAGACTAAGGAGAGAGAGAAGAAGGCAGTTTGTTGTTGTTATTGTTATTGTTGTTATTGTTGTTGTTGTTGTTGTTGAGATGGGGTCTTACTCTGTCACTCAGGCTGGAACAAAATGATGTCATCTTGGCTTATCTCCCAGGTTTCCGTATCTCGGGTTCAAGCAATTCCCCTGCCTCAGCCTCCTGAGTAGCTGGGATTACAGATGTGTGCCACCACACCCAGCTAATTTTTGTATTTTTTTTTCTTTTAGCAGAGATGGGGTTTCACCGTGTCAGCCAGGCTGGTCTCAGACTCCTGACCTCAAGTGATCCACACGCCTCAACCTCCCAAAGTGCTAGGATTACAAGTGTGAGCCCCTGCACCTGGCAGGGAGGTAAATTTTGACTTTACTGTTTATATGAAATGCTTAAAATTTTTGTCATCAATGAATCTCAATGTAGAAATTAAATGTAGTTTTAGAAAAAGTAAAGAGGTTAGTCATACTTTTATAAACATTGGAATGTGAGACCAATGACATGGGTGTACAATAGATAAAAATAAATGAAATCACTCCTCCTTCCTATGCTCATACTAGCATAACTAATCCAGAACACGGTGGACCAGGCAGCCACTACAAATGGAATGAATTAGAGTTGACATGTCATATAAAACTATCTGGTATCTACTATTTGTAGATATATATGGGCTCCTTTTCAGGCCATAGTACATGAAACTTTCTCCTACCTGAGACTATAGCAAGTATTGAATGGAAATATCTACTAAAAATACTGGACTTTCTGGTATTATTCATTTTATATGCATAAACACTGAAAGTCAAAGAGTTGTTTAATTTTTGCAATGTTACCCAGCTAACAGTGAATCTGTTAGGTCAAGGCAGTCTGACTTTAGATCCTGTGCTCAGTAAGGAGGATCTGTAACTTGGGGTTACACTAAGCTCCTATGGCTTAGCCCATACTTGATCCCTATAAAAGGTGTCAGAGCACCAGGAAAAGGTAACAAAAGGTAAAATAGGATGCAATTCCTCCCAGACGTCTCATCAGCATGATCAGTGTAATAACAGTACTCAGTATATTATCTTCATGCTGCCCTGATGAGTCCAGATACGTGAATCATTAACAAAAGAACATGTAAGCTCACAGGGCTCTCTACCTAAGGTTGTTTGGGAGGGAGTAGTGTTATAAGTGGTGCTGATTTTGAATATTGAATTTCAGTTGTACATTTCTAGTATATATAAGTACAATTGATTTTTATATATGGACCATGAATATTGTGACCTTGCTAAACTTTCTAATTATATCTACAAGATTTTTTGGTAGATTCCCTAGGATTTTCTACATTAGACAATCATGTCATCTTATTTATTATTTTATTATTTTCTTTCCAGTAGGTGTGCCTTTTATTTCTTTTTCTTGACTTTTATACTGGTTCGGACATTCATTACCACACTGAATAGGAAAGTAAAAGTGGGTATTTTTGCCTTGTTACTGAGCTTAGAGGGAATACTCAGTCTTTAATAATTTAATATGATATTAGGTATAGATTTTTATTGTATGCTTTGCATCAGGTAGAAGAAATTCCCTTCTATTCCCAGCCTGCTGCTACAGTTTGAGTGTGTCTATCTCCCAGAAGTTCATGTGTTATAAACTTAATTTCCAGTGTAACCATGTTGGGAGGTGAGGGCTAATAAGAGGTGGTTGGGTGATGAGGGCTCTTTTCTCATGAATGCATGAATGTTGTTATCACTCCCTTGCCCTTTTCTGCTTCTGCTCTTTCCCCAGGATATGATGCAGTCAGAAGGTCCTCACCAGATTCCAGGTCCTTAATATTTGACTCACTGGCCTGAAGAACCATGAACTAAGTAATTTCTGTTCATTATAAATTACCCAGTCTGTGGTATTCTGTTTTAGCAACAGAAAATGAACTGACACTTGCTGAGAGTTTTATGTTTATCAGGAATATTACATTTCATCAAACATTTTTGCACCTATTTAAAAAGGATCTTTTCTTCTTTAGTCTTTATATAGTGAATCGCATTAATTAAGTTTGAATGTTGGACTCACTTGCTTTCTCAGAACAGGTGCTCAGTGAATGCTTTTTCCTTTTCCACATTTTTAATAGGTAGTTAATAGTCCTTTGTTCCCTAATATTGTTTTACTCTCACCTTTAGGGACTCAGGGAGGCACCACCTCGAGGATTTCTCTAGCATCTGCAGCATATGGGGACTCTTGGCAAATACCTTAACTAAACAGAGAATCAAAAATCACCAAGGAATGAGAAGAGCTGGAAGACACACAGGCACAATAGGCAGCTCTAGTTAATGGCGTGGCCTCCAGTCCCGCTATTTTATCAGTACCCTATTCATTAAACTTCTCACAAACTCCAAGAAAAAATAAGGCTGGTGGAAAGTACAGGTACCTCTTTCAGATGCTATTTTAATATCATTTTTTAAACTTTTAAAAATTCTTAGGAAATTTTTATGTCACCTAGAATTCCAATAGTTAAAGGTGCATTGAGATTTACAAATACATTCTCTAAGTATGTATGAGCATCTTTTGAGAGTAGGTTTCCATCCAAGACAAGCCTGATTGTGCCACTTATAAGCTGTATGACATTGAATAAGTTACTTACTTCTTCAGTGCCTTGGTTTCCTCATCTGTAAATGGCAATGACTTAACATCTGTCACATACAGTAGTTGAGACAGTTGATGAAATCAAGACCCATAAGGTGCTGAAAACAGCATCTGGAACATAGTAAGCATTAGATGAATGATTATGATTATGAATACTCTTTTTATTATTGTCATTGGGAGAAGCAACAGTTAACCCACACTGCCATCCAAAAAGTCTACTGGGTGACTTTTCTTCTGCACAACAATTTGTTATAGACTTGAAACAAACTGAAAAATATTAAGGGTAATCTTTGTAATTTGGCATATGGTAAAGGAACTAATGTTTCAAGTATCTAGTAGAATAATTTAGTGAGGCCTAATAAGGGGTGATTGGGTGATGAGGGCTCCTCTCTTATGAATGAATGAATGTTATTACTCCCTTGCCCTTTCCTGCTTCTGCTCTTTCCCCTCAATATGTTTCAGCTGTTTAAATTATTGTTAGAATTATCCCTTAAATAAACTATATATTTTATTGCTACTAGACTCCCATACTCCAAAAAAGAAAAAGAAAACAAAAACTTTTCTTATGAGCCCTTACATAGAAGACATTAAAATGATGTATTCCAATATTTGCAATCTTGATTATGTGTTAGAGATTAAAATATGTATACAGTGTGTATATATATATGTATATATTTTAACCCTGCTTCTACTATTTTTTATTTAGAAGACCATGAGACGGTGTGAAGTCTATAAATTTGTATTCTAAAAAAACTCTCCAAATTCTTTGTGTTATTGTTCAGCTTTTTTGAGTCGTAATTTAGATACAATAAAATTCACCAAATTTAAGTGGATAATTTTACGAGATTTGATAAATGCATATATTTGAGGTAACTAGCACCAAAATTATCTTACAGACCATCTCCAACACTCCAAAAACCGTGTGTTCCTTTGTAATCAATCCCCTTTTCACACATACAGCCCCACCTGACTTGGGACTCACGGATGTCCTTCTTGTTTACTTATGACAGGGCCAAACACAGATGCTCCAAAGTCCCAATTTGCCTCATCAATGATTAGCTGAACTGCTTATGACCACTGACAAATGAGAAGTTAATACATGTTAACCAAAATTTGTGTAATTTGGTCATTTTTCTCTCCTTTCCCCAGGCCAAATCAGCATAGAACCCCTCCTGGGAGCCTCTACCAAGAATATATTGAAGTCAGGATAAAATACTCATCCTATATCTGCATGCTGGGTTCTACCTAGCCCTGTTTATTCCTCCCTCATAAATGATTAACTAAATTGTTCATCCTCACTGATCCATAAGAACAAAGTGCTTGTTAAGCAACTTGACCAAACTTTTAGTTAACCTTCTGTCCTCCCTATGGGACTCTGAACTGTGACCCATCCTCAGCCAGAACCAACAATGACATGCAGAAAGAGGCTCCTTACTCCAAACAAAAGACACTGCATAAACCTTGCTTACTCTTCACCATATAAGAACAGTTCTTTCCTTCCTAACCTTTTAAATGTTTGATCCTATGGTCTGAGTTCTCCCTATTCAAACTGTCTCCCTCTCCCTATTGCAGAAGGCTTTTTCTCCCCTCTTGCAACATTCTTTTAAATAAAATGTCTCCTTACCTAAATCTAGAGTTGTTTTTATTTTAAAATACTTTGGTATAGGTTTGTTATGATTTAAAGTGACCTTTGTGACGAACCTGGAAATCTGAATATCAATCCATTTACTCATTCATTTATTAAGTCTTGACTGAGAACTTACTGTAGTGACTTTGTAAGGTGTCACCTTGCCAAGACTGAACAACATTTCCTGAAATTCTCTTCCCTGTACACTTCCAGTTTGGTGGGCCACAAGAGAGATTTTTGTGGGAGATTTGGGGGCACAAAATTGAAGAAGTAGCCATTTTTTCATAACTCACCTCTTGACACAAATCAGTGACAGGCCTTGCAAGTGCTTGCTTCATTGTCCCCAGGATTCTCTTTCAGCTTCTCTGTCATCTGGGCCAACTGCATGTGTTCAGCCCCAGAATGGAGGGACCTGAGAGGACACCCATACTACTAAGGCCAGAGTCAGCAAGAACTGATTCAGTCGGTCTCTGTGAGCTCCAGCTTGTGCCGTGGGTTTCAGCTTGTTCTTGCTCTCTCCCACTTTGCATTCATTTTCTCTTCCTATCTGCCTTTCTTGTGTACTTCAATCTCTGTTATCAGATGGGTTAAACAGCCTTATAGAAACTGCTTAACTAGCACACACAGCTGCATGAGATCACACTACTATAACACATCTCCTATTTCTACTTCTCTGTTTGGACCCTGACTGATACACTTGCCCTCATTAACTCTGAGAGCAACTGTGAGCTTTGAATTAGACGTGTTGCCTATTCTCTAAGAACCTATGACCTGAAAAGGGAAATAAAGCATACACATAACTAAAAGTATTACATAGAAAGAACTAAATTATGTTTTACATGTGCTATAGACTTCATGACATTTTGAAGCAACTTTTTTGATGTAGAGCATTTTCATGTGATTGAAAATATGTCACAATTCTTTTCATTTTTATTATCAAATGATACTTAAAACTGATGCTCTCCCTCTGTCCCCTATTCTCACTTCTTCTTGAACCTTGCCTTATCTCTGAATCTATTGTGTATTATTCACTAAGTTATATAGAGTTGCATTTCCACATTTTGATTTATTGTATCAAATTGAAGTTATAGAAACAATTGGATCATAACATAATTACTAAAATGGTGAACAAACCGTGTTGTTTAGACATGGATCAAACATACTGGATCATAACAATTGTATCATAACATATTGACTAAAATAGTGAATGGCGAGACAAGGTTGGCTCATGCTTGTAATTCTAGCACTTTGGGAGACTGAGGCAGGAGGATCACCTGGGCCCAGGCGTTGAGACTAGCCCTGGCAACATAGCAAGACTCTGTCTCCACAAAAGAAAAAAAATTACCCAGGCTACTCAGGAGGCTGAGGTGAGAGGATTGTTAGATCCTGGGAGGTTGAGGTTGCAGTGAGCTGTGGTCATGCCACTGCACTTCAACTGGACAATAGAGTGAGACCCTGTCTCAAATACCTAAAAATGGTGGGCAAAATGCTATGGCAAATGACCATAAGTGTCTATCTAAGCTCTGTGAGATTTCACAAGAGGGAGTTATTACTTCCAAGTGGAGGCCTATAGGGTTTTTAAAAGGAGTTGCACTCAAACTGGTCATTGAAAAGAGGTTGGTGTTAGAGAATAAGACAGTTGCTACATTCTTGGGAAGAACTGGTGATATGGTTTGGCTATGTCCCCTCCCAAATGTCATCTGGAATTAAAACTCCCATAATTCTCATGTGTTGTGGGAGGGACCCGGTGGGAGATAACTGAATCATGGGGCAGTTCCCCCATACTGGCCTTGTAGTAGTAAAGAAGTCTCATGAGATCTGATGGTTTTTAAAGGGGAAACCCCTTTCACGTGGCTGTCTCATTCTCTCTTATCTGCCACCATGTTAGACATGCTTTTCCTTTCTGCCATGATTGTGAGGCCTCCCCAGCCACATGGAATGGTAAGTCCATTACACCATTACACCTCTTTTTTAAAATAAATTCGCAGTCCCAGATATGTCTTTATCAGCAGCATAAGAACAGATTACTACAGCAAATTGCTATAAGGAGTGAGGTCCTGCTGGGAAGAAACCTGAAAATATGAAAGCAACTTTGGAATTGGGTAACAGGCAGAGATTGGAACAATTTGGAGGGCTCAAAAGAGGAAAGAAAAATGTGGGAAAGTTTGGAACTTCCTAGAGACTTTTTAAACAGCTTTGACCAAAATGCTGCCCAAGACCATGGGAGCCCACCTCTTATATCAGCACGACCTGGATGTGAGACATGGAGACAAAGGAGATCATTTTGGAGCTTTAAAATTTGACTGCTCCACTGGAGTTTGCGCTTGCATGGGGCCTGTAGCCCCTCTGCTTTGGCCAATTTCTCCTGTTTGGAATGGCTGTGCCCCCACTGTATCTACAAATTAACTGGCTTGCTTTTGATTTTACAGGCTAATAGGTGGAAGGGGCTTGTACAGTTTCAGTTGAGACTTTGGACTGTGGATTCTTGAATTAATGCTAAAATGAGTTAAGACTTTGGAAGACTGTTAGGAAGGCATGCTTGGTTTTGAAATGTGAGAACATGAGATGTGGGAGGGGCTAGGGATGGAATAATATGGTTTGGCTGTGCCCCCACCCAAATCTCATCTTAAATTATAGCTCCCATAATTTCCATGTGTTGTAGGAAGGATCCAGAGGCAGATAATTGAATCATGAGAGCAGTTTCCCCCTTATTGTTCTCCTGGTAGTGAATAAGTCTCACGAGATCTGATGGTTTTAAAAGGGAAACCTCTTTCACTTGGCTCATTTTCTCTTGTCTGCCACCGTGCAAGACATGGCTTTTGCTTTCTGCCATGATTTTGAGGCCTCTCCAGCCACATGGAATTGTGAGTACACTAAACTTATTTTTAAAAATAAATTACCAAGTCTTGGATATGTCTTTATCAGCAGTGTGAGAACAGTCATACAACTGGTTAAGTCTTTGCATTAGGAACTACAGGGAGAGGTATTCTTGTTAGACTCAATGGTGATTCCATCCAAATTTGGGATTTGCAAAATCCTGCCTGTGTCAGAAAAAATGTCACTGTTATCCAATTCATTTATCTCTTGGCTACTTTCTGCTTTCGTGATCATTTGTTTAAATCATGTTCCATTTATCTTTGGTGTCCTTGGACTTAGCTTATCAACTAACTTGGCTGACTTCTGCACAGACTTTTGCTTCCCAACTCCACTGTGTTCAGGGCCTTTTTCCCTTTAGTTTGACCCTTTAGGAAAGCTGGTCCTTCAGGATGATTAAATAGAATCTGTAATTGCAGAAATCGTACTAGTATTAGTTTGTTTCTGTTGCCCCCAGATACCAAAGATACTACTATACTTTTTGATCCTGCTATTTTAACATATTGGGGAAGGCTTGGACTAATGAATGTTTTAATTTTTTTAATGCATCTTCCTCTTTGTCCAACCTTTTTTCTGTCATTTAAGGGCAACAACTTAACCTTCAGTTATCTTCATGATTTTAGGGGAGGAGAGTCTTTCCTGAGGCCACTAAGGCACTGGTTGTATTTTGATTGTAGTTGCTGGAAGGGGACAAGTAGCTGGGATGAGCAGGGTTTCCTTAGTTTCTGTAAATGAATTTTTCAATCATAAAAGTTTAGTATATTAGTCTTACCTGTCATCTCTCTCTTCCACATAAGACCACTGAACATTTCTTTAACTCGGTGTCTGCCTTAGCACTTCTGGCTTTTTTCCATCATACTAATGCTCTACTTCTACACTACTTTCAAAATCCAGTTTTTACTCCTTTTCCAATATCTACTCAAATGTCAGTATTTCCCCAACTTACTCCCTTTGTGATTTCTCAGTACTAGCAGAATAAATAATTCTCTTTTCTGCTCTCCCCTATAATTGTTTATATATTGCAATTCACAAAACTTGTTACAATGGATAACAGTTTGCCTTCTAGATTGTTAATTCCTTTAGAAAAAGCATTAAATGATTTATTATTTTATTTTCAATGTTTACCACAGTCTGATACACATTAAGAGCTCAATAAATGTCTGTTTATAATTGAGTACATGAAGTATTTTTATTAAAATAACCATTTATTTAGTCATTCCACTTATTGATTGCAAGGATTAATTAATTCATTCATTAAGGAAGTGATGGTCCCAATGTTTGTGTTTCTCCAAAATTTATATGTTGAAATTCTAACCCCCAAGGATTTGGTATTACGAGGTGGAACATTTGGGGATTATGTAATGAGGCTGCCTTTTCTATCATGTGGAGACACAAAAAGAAGGTACCATCTATTAATCAGGGGAACAACCCTCACCAGACATAGAATCTGCTAGCATCTTGATCTTAGACTTTCTAACATCCAGAACTGTCACAAATACATTCTTCTTGTTTATAAGCAACCTAGTTTATGGTATTTTGTTATAGCAGCCCAAATGGACTAAAATAAAGTACCTATTGAAGGCCAGTCATATGTTGAGCATGGAAATTTGTCAGGAGTTTCCTTGAAAAAAAACCTCAGACAAAAATACACACACCTGTGTCAAGTCTCAGACAGCCTCAAGATACTATACATATAACATTTCTGAAGGCTAATTTGATATCTCAGCTAGACACATCCCAGAAGAAGATTAATGAAAATAAGAAAAGTAAGAGTTTAATGTTACACCAACATCTGTTGTTTTTCTGACTTTTGAATTATGGATGTGGTGAAAAGGGAATACTTATACTGTTGGTAGGAATATAAATTAGCAAAACCACTATGGAAAATAGTATAGAGATTCCTTGAAGAACTAAAAATAGACCTATCATTCAATCCAGTAATCCCACTACTGGGTATCCACCCAAACAAAAATAAGTCGTTACATGAAAAAGACACTTGCACATGCATATTTATTGCAGCACAATTCACAATTGAAAGAATATGGAACCATTCTAAGTGCCTATCAACCAACAAATGGGTAAAGAAAATGTGGTATATATACACCATGAAATATTACTCACCAATAAAAAAGAATGAAATAATGTCTTTTGCAGCAACTTGGATGGAGCTGGAGGCCATTATTCTAAGTGAAGTAACTTAATAATGGAAAACCAAATACCATATATTCTCACTTATAAGTGAGAGCTAATATATGAGAAAGCAAAAACATACAGAGCAACATAATGGACCATGGGGACTTGTGGGAGAGGTTGAGAAGACAGCGAGAAATAAGAGACAACACACTGGGTGCAGTGTACACTCTTTAGGTAATGGTTGCATGAAAATCTCAAAATCCACTACTAAAAATTTCATTCATGTAACCAAAAACCACCTGTACCCCCAAAATTATTGAAATTAAAAAATAAAAAATATATGAAACAAAACAAAAAAAGAGTTTAATGCCCAATTACAATGCATATAATAGTAGCATATTGCCAAGCATGTTTGGTACAACCTTCTGCACATGTACACACACAAACTGAAAACACAACTATGATGTGCAACAAATGCAGCTGACTATAAAGTGAGGAGATTCAAAGAAGCTGGCACAGTTTGGGGGGTTGAAAGCATTGGCAATTGGCAAAGTCCTATAGAAGGCATTTTGAAACCTTTGACACAGTCATTTCAGTACCTGGAATTTATGCAAAGAAAACAATTTCGCTGAAGAAAAATGACTTAAGAAAATTTTTTAAAGCAATATTAACTATGGGTAAGTGCTGAACACAACTGTAATGTCTCTCTACAGATAATTTACCTAAATAATGATTTATAATTATTTTACTACTTTAAACTCATTAACATGAAAACTAAGACATGTTTGTTGACATATGAGAGAGTATTAAAAGGAACATGAAGAAGGTCAAAAAAGATGACATGAATTTTAATTAGATATTAAGTCTTTTGCATATACATTAATATATACTCTCTGTATAAAGAGAAACTTCAGAAGGAAATACCAAATAATTTTATGGTCTGTTATAATATTCTGAATTCTGTAATATAGATTAGATTCTTAAAATTATATTTTTATGGTTTTAAATTAATAATTAATTTCTTTGTATTCTAGTTCCTATACAACAATCTTCCTACTCCCTTTATGACTTTATACAGGATATTTAATTTCCCTGAATATTGCATAGTATGTGTACATGTTGAGTTTAGTAAATGTCATCTGAACCAGTATACTTTCCAAGGGCAGTCACCCACCTGCAAATGGCAAGCTCCCAAGTCTCTTCAGATTTATTTAGCAATTCAAAGCAATACCTGGCTGCATTTAGTCAAAAATTTCTCACAGATCTAGCATCTTTCCTGTATACGGTAGGTGGCTGATATATGTTTTTTCAAATGAAAGAGCTTCCTTTTCTGAATGAGAGTAATTTAAGAAATTCTTATTTACTGATGGGAATTCATGAATGCAAAGAAGGGGACAAGAGATGCTGGGGCCTACTTGAGGATGGAGGGTGGGAAGACAGAGAGAAGCAGAAAAAATGACTATTGGATACCAGGGTAAGTAGCTGAGTATGAAATAATCTGTACAACAAATACCCATGACACAAGTTTACCTATATAACAAACCTGAACCTGTACACCCCAAAGCCCAAATAAAAGTTTTAGAAAAGCAATTTTTATTCACATGCAACAGGGATACTTTGATTCATTCTACTTCAATGGGAGAGCAAAAGGAGATGAGGAGTCCCAGAGCAATAAGTCTCCTTTTTTCTCACCTGTCAAGCTCTCTTCTCAGGCACCCTCTGCCCTCTGCAGAGGTAAAAGCCAAGAAAAGAGGCAGCAGCCTATTCCAGAAGATGAAATGTACACTCTGAGTATAGTGGTCTTAAAGGATTTGTTTTGATTTGTTTTCTCCAGAGACTCCTGAGCTCAAGTTTTTAAAGGAACACATACACCAAGCTCAGCAAACGTCTGGCAGCTGAATGTGAGATTAAGCCCTTCACTCTGTGTTCCACATTCTGGGAAATGGCTCTGTAACATCAACAGCATGGCAGGGTGCATTTTGAGGCTCTTTCTCCAGAAAGCTTAATTGCTTTCTACTCCCAAAGGTCCTGACTTTAATCAGAAACTCTGAGCCGTAGAACTAACAGGCCAAGAGCTGGGATGTGGATGGGTTTCTAAGGCATTATCAATTTTGGTCCCTCTGCTTTTACAGGCACCTGCAGCAGAAGCAAAAAGCAGCTATTGTTCAGATTCAATGTTGAGAACTGAAACTCTTTAAAAATTGTACTTTAGGTTCTGAGGTATATGTGCAGACCACACAGGGTTGTTGCATAGGTACATACATGGTCTAGGTGGTTTGCTGCCTCCATCACCCCATCATCTGTATCTGGCATTTCTCCCCATGTTATCCCTCCCCACCCTCTCCACACCCCACTGTGATTCCCCTATCCCCCTGAAACCGGCCCCAGTGATGCTCCCCTTCCTGTGTCCACATGTTCTCATTGTTCAACACCTCCCTATGTGTGAGAATATGTGGTGTTTGATTTTCTGTTCTTGTGTTAGTTTGCTAAGAATGATGGTTTCCACATTCATCCATTTCCCTACAAAGGACACAAACTCATCGCTTTTTATGGCTGCATAGTTTTCCATAGTATATATGTGCCACATTTTTCTTGTCCAGTCTATCATTGATGGGCATTTGGGTTGGTTCCAGGTCTTTGCTATTGTAAACAGTGCTGCAATGAACATACATTGCATGTGTCTTTATAATAGAACTATTTATAATCCTTTGGGTATATACCCAGTAATGGGATTGCTGGGTCAAATGGAATTTCTAATTCTAGGTCCCTGAGGAATCGCCACACTGTCTTCCACAATGGTTGAACTAATTTACACTCCCACCAACAGTGTAAAAGTGTTCCTATTTCTCCACATCCTCTCCAGCATCTGTTGTCTCCAGATTTTTTAATGAACACCATTCTAACTGGAGTGAGATGATATCTCAATGTGGTTTTGATTTGCATTTCTCTAACAACCAGTGATGATGAGCCTTTTTCCATATGTCTGTTGGCCTCATATATGTCATTTTGAAAACTGTCTGTTAACGTCCTTTGCCCACTTTTGAATGGGTTTGTTTGGTTGTTGTTTCTTGTAAATCTGTTTTAGTTCTTTGTAGATTCTGGATTTAGCCCTTTGTCAGATGGGTAGATTGCAAAAATTTTTTCCCATTCTGTTGGCTGCCAGTTCACTGTAATGATTGTTTCTTTTGCTGCACAGAAGCTCTGAAGTTTAATTAGATCCCATTTATCTATTTTGGCTTTTGTTGTCATTGCTTTTGTTGTTTTAGTCAGGAAGTCCTTGCCTATGCCTATGTCCTGAATGGTTTTGCCTAGATTTTTTTCTAGGATTTTTATGGTGTTAGGTCTTATGTTTAAGTCTTTAATCCATCTGGGGTTAATTTTAGTATAAGGTGTCAGGAAGGGGTCCAGTTTCTGCTTTCTGCACATGGCTAGCCAGTTTTGCCAACACCATTTATTAAACAGGGAATCCTTTCCCCATTGCTTGTTTTTATCAGGTTTGTGAAAGACCAGATTGTTGTAGATGTGTGGTATTGCTTTGGAGGTTCTGTTCTATTCCACTGGTCTATATCTCTGTTTTGCTCCCAGTACCATGCTATTTTGATTACTGTAGCCTTGTAGTATAGTTTGAAGTCAGGCAGCATGATGCCTCCAGCTTTGTTCTTTTTGTTTAGGATTGTCTTGGCTATGTGGGCTTTCTTTTGGTTCCATATGAAGTTTAAAGTGTTTTTTTCCAGTTCTGTGAAGAAGGTCATTGATAGTTTGATGGGGATAGTGTTGAATTTATGAATTACTTTGGGAAGTATGGCCATTTTCACAATATTGATTCTTCCCAACCATGAGCATAGAATGTTTTTCCATCTGTTTGTGTCCTCTCTTATTTCCTTGAGCAGCGGTTTGCAGTTCTCCTTAAAGTGGTCCTTTACATCCTTTGTTAGTTGTATTCCTAGGTATTTTACTCTCTTTGTAACAACTGCGAATGGGAGTTCGCTCTTGATTTGGCTCTCTGTTTGTCTGTTATTGGTGTGTAGGAATGCTTGTGATTTCAGCACATTGATTATGTATCCTGAGACTTTGCTGATGTTGCTTATCAGTTTCAGGAGATTTTGGGCTGAGACAATGGGGACTTCTAAATATACAATCATGTCATCTGCAAATAGAGACAATCTGACTTCCTCTTTTCCTAATTGAATACACTTTATTCCTTTTTTTGCCTAATTGCTCTGGCTAGAACTTCCAATACTATATTGAATAGGAGTGGTGAGAGAGGGCATCTTTGTCTAGTGCCAGATTTCAAAGGGAATGCTTCCAGTTTTTGCCCATTCAGTATGATATTGGCTGTGCGTTTGTCACAAATAGCTTTTATTGTTTTGAGATACCTTCTGTCAATACCTAGTTTATTGAGAGTTTTTAGCATAAAGGGCTGTTGAATTTTGTCGAAGGCCTTCTCTGCATCTATTGAGATAATCATGTGGTTTTTGTCATTGGTTCTATTTATGTGATGGATTACATTTACAGACTTGCCTATGTTGAACCAGTGTTGCATCCCCAGGATGAAGCCTCCTTGATCTTGATGGATAAGCTTTTTGATGTGCTGTTGCATTTTGTTTGCCAGTAGTTTATTGAAGATTTTTGCATCTATGTTCATCATGGATATTGGCCTGAAGTTTTCTTTTCTTGTTGAGTCTCTGCCGGGTTTTGGTATCAGGATGATGTTGGTCTCATAAAATGAGTTAGGTAGGATTCCCTTTGTACATCTGGTAGAATTCGGCTGCAAACCCATCTGGATCTGGACTTTTTTTGGTTGGTAGGCTATTAATTGCTGCCTCAACTTCAGCCCTTGTTATTGGTTTATGCAGGTTTTCAACTTCTTCTTGGTTTAGTCTTAGGATAGTACAAGTGTCTGGGTATTTATCAATTTCTTCTAGATTTACTGGTTTGTGTGCATAGAGTTGTTTGTAGTAATCTCTATTTCTGTGGAATTGGTGGTGATATCCCCTTTATTGTTTTTAATTGCATCTATTTGATTCTTCTCTCTCTTTTTATCTGTCTGGCTAATGGTCTGTCTGTTTTGCTGACTTTTTCAAAAAACCAGCTCCTGGATTTTTTGAAGGTTTTTTTGTGTCTCTATCTTCTTCAGTTCTGTTCTGATCTTAATTGTTTTTTGTCTTCCTCTAGCTTTATAGTTGTTTTTTTTTTTTATCTTGCCTCTCTAGCTCTTTCAATTTGGATCAATGGTGTCAATTTTAGATCTTTCCTTGTTTCCCATGTGGGCATTTATCGCTATAAATTTCCCTCTAGACACTGCTTTAAATGTGTCCCAGACATTGTGGTACATTGTATCTTCATTCCTATTGTTTTCTAAGAACATCTTTATTTCTGCCTTCATTTCATTGTTTATCCAGTTGTCATTCAGGAGCAAGTTGTTCAGTTTCTATGTAGTTGTGCAGTTCTGAGTGAGTTTCTTAATCCTGATTTCTAACTTGATTGCACTGTGGTTTGAGTGACTGTTATGATTTCCATTCTTTTGGATTTGCTGAGGAGTGATTTACTTCCAATTACGTGGTAGATTTTAGGATAAGTGTGATGTGGTGCTGAGAAGAATGTATGTTCTGCGGATTTGGGGTGGAGAGTTTTTTAGATGTTTATTCGGTTCACTTGGTCCAGATGTGTGTTCAATTCCTGGATATCCTTGTTGATTTTCTGTCTTAGAGATCTGTCTAATATTTCCAGTGGAGTGTTAAAGTCTCCCATTATTATTGTGTGGGAGTCTAAGTATCTTTGTAGGTTATTAAGAACTTGCTTTATGTATCTGGGTGCTCCTGTATATTGGGTGCATATATATTTAGGATAGTCAGCTGTTCTTGTTGTATTGATCCTTTTACCACATGTAATGCCCTTCTTTGTCTCTTTTGATCTTTGTTGGTTTAAAGTCTATTTTATCAGAGACTAGGATTGCAAACTCTGCTTTTTTCTGCTCTCCATTTATTTGGTAAATCTTCTCCCATCCCTTTATTTTGGGTCTATGTGTGTCTTTGCACATGAGATGGGTCTCCTGAATACAGCACACCAATGGTTCTTGACTTTTTATCCAGTTTGCCAGTCTGTGTCTTTTGATTGGGGCCTTTAGTCCATTTATATTTAAGGTTAATATTGTTATGTATGAATTTGATCCTGCCATTTTTTTACTGGTTGGATGTTTTGCCCTTTGGTTGGCACAGTTTTTTCATTGCATTATTGGCCCTTGCCATTTGGTTCTTTTTTGCAGTGGCTGGTACTGGTTGTTCCTTTCTGTGTTTAGTGCTTCCTTCAAGAGCTCTTGTAGGGCAGGTTTGGTGGCAACAAAATCTCTCAGCAATTGCTTGTCCATAAAGGATTTTATTTCTCCTTAACTTGTGAAGCTTAGTTTGGCTGGATATGAAATTCTGGGTTGAAAGTTCTTTTCTTTAAGGATGTTGAATATTGGCCCCCACTCTCTTCTGGTTTGTAGGGTTTCTGCTGAAAGATCCACTGTGAGTCTGATGGGCCTCTCTGTGGGTGACCTGTTCTTTCTCTCTGACTGCCCTTTATTCCTTTGTTTCAATCCTGGTGAATCTGACGATATGTGCCTTGGGGTTGCTCTTCTTGAGGAATATCTTTGTGGTGTTCTCTGTATTTCCTGTATTTGAATGTCAGCCTCCCTTTCTAGGTTGGGCAAATTCTACCAGATAATATCCTGAAGAGTGTTTTCCAGCTTGGATTCATTCTCCCTATCATCTTCCAGTACACTGATCAAGCATAGATTAGGTCTTTACACATAATCCCATATTTCTTGGAGGCAGTGTTCATTTCTTTTCACTCTTGTTTTCTCTTTTCTTGCCTTCTCCTTTTATTTCATTGGTTTGATCTTCAATCTCTGATATCCTTTCTTCTGCTTGGTCGATTTGGCTATTGAAATTTGTGTATGCTTCTTAAAGTTCTTGTGCTGTGTTTTTCAGCTTCATCAAGTCATTTATGCTCTTCTCTAAGCTGGTTATTCTAGTTATCATTTCTTCTAACATTTTTTCAAGGTTCTTAGTTTCTTTACCTTGGGTTAGAACATGGTCTTTTAACTCAGAGAAGTCTGTTATTACCCACCTTCTGAAGCCTGCTTCTGTCAATTCGTCAGATTCATTCTCTGTCTTTTTTTGTTCCCTGATGGTGAGGAGTTGTGATCCCTGGGAGGAGAAGAGGTGTTCTGTTCTTTAATGGTTTCATCCTTTTTGTGCTCTTTTTCCCCCCATCTTTGTGGATTTATCTCACTTGAATCTTTGCAGTTGGTGGTTTCAGGAGGAGTCTCTGAGTGGACTTTTTTTTTTCTATTGAGGTTGAAGCTGTATCTTTTTTGGCCTGTAGAGGGTGTTGCTGAGCTCTCTCCGGTTCAGTAAGTTTGTTGGGTAGGTGGTCCTTCCCTGGAGTTTGTTTGCAGATGAGATTGGCTCCGCCTTCCCCATGGCATCTCACCCAGAGCTCAATCTTCTTGATTTGGGTCAAGCTGGTGTATTTGCTGCCAAGCTCTCTATCAAGCACTTCAGTTTGAGTTCTGTGGAGGTGGGGCCTGCCAGGCCTTATGGTCTGTTTCCCTGCTTTCAACTCTGCCTCCCTCTGTGGGATGGTCCATTCTGTTATCATTAGTCCAAACTGTCGCCCAGGTCCCTTCGACAACTTGTCGAGCCCAGCAGTTGCTACTGCTCAGATTTGCGTTGACTATCCATGGCACCCTACCATCTGGCAGGGCCCCCATGGACCGTGGGTTGCAGGAGGGATGAGGCAAGCACAGGAGCCTAAACGGAGCACTGAGCAGGTTAAGTCCCCTGACCTTCCAAGCCAGCTGCACGTTTCAGGTTGGGACATGCCCCTCCATCTTGATTTGCCCCTCTGGGCAGCTCTCACCCTGTGGCTCCTTCCCTGGGCCCAATTCCAGTGCCCTAACAGTTCCAAAGAAAAGAGCCTGACACTTCATTTGGAACTGTGAAGTCCTCCAGCCCTCTGCATCTCATTTGCTGGGAGCTGCATTCCAGCACTGGCTTCCCTCATCCATCTTGGCACCTGCCTCCAGGCTACCTTTTTGCTAGCCAGGCCAAATTGAAAGACCAGTGGCTGTACTCCTGAAATAGCAGCAATTTGTCCTAGCTGAAATATGGTAATGAGAATTAAAAATATTTTTTTCTTTTTTTTTTTTTTTGAGACAGGGTTTCACTCTTGTTACCCAGGCTGGAGTGCAATGGCTCAATCTCGGCTCACCGCAACCTCTGCCTCCTAGGTTCAGGCAATTCTCCTGCCTCAGCCTCCGGAGTAGCCGGGATTACAGGCATGCACCACCATGCCCAGCAAAAAGATTTTTTTAAAGGAGCTCAAATGGTTAAAAGTCAGCTTAATGAAACGCTAACATCCATGATGTGTATTTGTTTGTATACATATATGTGTGCTTGTATTTAAAAGGACCTCATGTGTTTTGTTTTGCTTCTCTTCTAGGATCTTGTCTTCTTCTTCTTTTTTTTTTTTTTTTTTGATGAAAGTTTATTCTTGGGCCAGGCGCGGTGGCTCACGCCTGTAATCCCAGCACTTTGGGAGGCCGAGGTGGGTGGATCACGAGGTCAAGGGATCGAGACCATCCTGGTCAACATGGTGAAACCCCGTCTCTACTAAAAATACAAAAATTAGCTGGGCATGGTGGTGTGTGACTGTAATCCCAGCTACTCAGGAGGCTGAGGCAGGAGAATTGCCTGAACCCAGGAGGCGGAGGTTGCGGTGAGCCGAGATCGCGCCATTGCACTCCAGCCTGGGTAACAAGAGCGAAACTCCTTTAAAAAAAAAAAAAAAAGTTTATTCTTCTCAGTTGACTGAATTCTGTTTTCTTCATTTACTTTGGCTGTCTCTCCTTTCTCTTGCACACTCTGCTGCATGGGGGACCTCAATAGTTTATAATATCCTGGGGTTCCTTAAAGAAAATGAAGAAGGCATCAGACTTCCTTTGGGGGAGAAACCTATTTTTCCTTACATAACCCCTAGAATGTAAACAGACCAAAACAGAGATATAGACCAATTGAACAGAACAGAGGCCTCTGGAGCAACACCACACATCTACAACCATCTGATCTTTGACAAACCTGATAAAAACAAGCAATGGGGAAAGAATTCCCATTTAATAAATGATTGTAGGAAAACTGCCTAGCAGCTTGCAGAAAGCAGAAACTGGACCCCTTCCTAACACCTTACACTAAAATTAACTCCAGATGGATTAAACTAGTTCAACCATTGTGGAATACAGTGCAGCGCTTCCTCAAGGACCTAGAAATAGAAATTCCATTTCACCCAGCAATCCCATTACTGGAGATATACCCAAAGGATTATAAATCATTCTATTATAAAGACATATGCACATGTACGTTCATAGTGGCACTGTTTACAATAGCAAAGACCTGGAACCAACCCAAATGCCCATCAATGATAGACTGGACAAAAAAAATGTGCACATATACACCATGGAATACTACACAGCCATAAAAAGCGATGAGTTTGTGTCCTTTGTAGGGAAATGGATGAATGTGGAAACCATCATTCTCAGCAAACTGACACAAGAACAGTACATCAAACACCACATGTTCTCACTCATAGGTGGGTGTTGAACAATGAGAACACATGGACACACAGAGGGGAGCATCACACACTGGGGTCTGTTGCAGGGGGCCAAGGGAGGGACGACAGGGTGTGGGGAGCTTGGGGAGGGATAACATGGGGACAAATGCCAGATACAGGTGATGGGGGGATAGAGGCAGCAAACCACATTGCCATGTGTGTACCTACACAACAATCCTGCATGATCTGCACATGTACCCCAGAACCTAAAGTACGAAAAAAAAAAAAATTGAAAAAAAAAACAACC
>NW_022436954.1:12103659-12146050 GCF_009761245.1 Sapajus apella | reverse complement strand
CTATCTAAATAAAATTGACCTCCTTATACAGTCCTATGATAGATTTCTATAATTTTATGTTTGATTTGTCATCCATCTTCAATCTCCCTCTAGTGCTACCAAACATTTTCTCTCTGTACCTTATGATTTAAATTTTGCTATTTGATTGTGACCTGACTTGTTTTATTTACCATACAAATTTAAGGCCATTTAGCTGAAAGCTGCCTAAGGTTGTGAAACAGGTTATCAAAGATTTGAAAGTCTAAGACAGAAAAAAAAAAGGTTTTTATAAATCTATAAAATGTGCTCCTATTGGCATGCCTAATACCTCTATATATTTATGTGTTGCATACACAATTTATCACTACTGAAAATATATAAAAGAGTTCTAATTAATTGACTTAAGAAAATAAACCAAATTACTTTATCAAGAAAAAATAAAAAACTAGTTAAATGCTTATTCAAGTTTATATAACTCAAGAAAAAGCTTTAATCAATAAGCTAGCTTTAAAATTATTGGTAAAGTAATATTGGAAATATCTTAAGAATTGCCAGCATACATTTTTGTTTGCAATTTATAATCAAGCAATTTTATACTTATCACTGACAAATACTATAAGATGTCATAATTTGGCATAAGGCTTTAGGCAGTCACATAATTACTTACAAAAAATAGTAAGTTTTGTTTTGGGAAATAACTGTTATTGTCTTTGTCTCAAAGCTAAACTATAAACTAAGTCCTTCCCAAAGTTTCTCAGTTATAATTTTGCAATGGTGATTCCACAACTTTGAATACTGACAATCACAATTTTTATAAATAGTATAGATAAATGGTTAAAATAAAATAATTAGGTAAATGTAATATTATAAATACTTGTAGAGAAACTCATCATAATTCAGAATCTAAAGTTATACTGAATTAATAATATGTATTTTATTATTTGGGTATCTTCCAATAAAACCACATTAGTAAGAAACCATTTCTTTCTTTAAAAAAACGTTGTGCCCTTTAAAAAAAGGTGAACAATTTTTATATAATTCAAAGCTTATTTAAAGGTCATGTATAAAACTAAGTAAAAGGAACTAGGAAATAAAAGAGATGTAAAGAAAGTTATAAAAATAAAGAGTTCTTTTTTTGGTAAGAAATCTTAAAGAGAAATAATTTCACATGAGAAAGAATCTTGTATGATAAATTTAGTCTGAGAGTAAAATGACTGTTTAAAAAACAGGGATGTTCAGTACAAACCAGAAAGTTCAAGCATGTTATAAATGGTCTGTGTAAGTCACAATAAGAGGATTTATGAGAAAACATGAAACAAGAACTTTTTCTGTTTTTAATTATACTTTAAGTTCTGGGATACATGTGCAGAATGTTCAGACTTTGTTATATAGACATACATGCTCCATGGTGGTTTGCTGCACTCATCAACCCATCATCTACATCAGGTATTTCTCTAATGTTTTTCCTTCCCTTGCCCCTGACTCCCCAACAGACACTGGGGTGTGATGTTCCCCTTCCTGTGTTCATGTGCTCTCATTGCTCAATTCCCACTTCAGTGAGAATATGTGGTGTTTGGTTTTCTGTTCCTGTGTTAGTTTGCTCAGAATTATAGTTTCCAGCTTCATCCATATCCCTGCAAAGGACATTAACTTATTCTTTTTTTTATGGCTGCATAGTATTCCATGGTGTATATGTGCCACATTTTCTTCATGCAGCCTATCATTGGTGGACATTTGGGTTGGTTCCAAGTCTTTGCTATTGTGAATAGTGCTTCAATAAACATATGTGTGCATCTATATAGTAGAATAATTTATTATTCTTTGGGTATATACCCAGTAATGGAATTGCTGGGTCAAATGGTATTTCTAATTCTAGGTCCTTGAGGAATCTCACAATGGTTGAACTAATTTATACTCCCCCCAACAGTGTGAAGGTGTTTCTATTTCTCTACATCTTCTACAGCAGCTGTTGGAGTTTTTCATACTCACCATTCTAACTGGTGCAAGATGGTATCTCATTATGGTTTTGATTTGCATTTCTCTAATGACCAGTGATGATGATTTTTTTTTCACATATTTGTTGTCTGCCTAAATGTCTTTTTATGAGAAGTGTTTGTTCATATCCTTCACCCACTTTTTTTGATGTGATTATTTGGTTTTTTCTTGTAAATTTGTTTAAGTTCCTTGTGGATTCTGGATATTAGCCCTTTGCCAAATGGATAGATTGCAAGGATTTTCTCACATTCTGTAGGTTGCCTGTTCTCTCTGATGATAGTTTATTTTGCTGTACAGAAGCTCTTTAGTTTAATTAGATTCCATTTGTGAATTTTGGCTTTTGTTGTCATTGCTTTTGGTGTTTTAGTCATAAAGTATTTGTTCATGCCTATGTCCTGAATGGTATTGCCTAAGTTTTCTTCTAGAACTTTTATAGCTTTAGGTATTACATTGATGTCTTTAATCCATCTTGAGTTAATATTTGTGAAAGATGTAAGGAAGGGGTTCAGTTTCAGTTTTCTGCATATGGCTGGCCAGTTTTCCCAACACCATTTATTAAATAGGGAATCCTTTTTTAATTGCTTGTTTTTGTCAGGTTTGTCAAAGATCAGATGGTTGTAGATGTGTGGAGTTATTTCTGAGGCTTCTGTAATGTTCTGTTGGTCTATGTTTTTATTTTGGTACCAGTACCATGCTGTTTTTGTAACTATAGCCTTGAGTAAAATTTTAAGTCAGGTAGTGTGATGCCTCCAGCTTTGCTCTTTTTGCTTAGAATTGTCTTCACTATATGGACTCTTTTTGGGTTCCATATGAAATTTAAAGGTTTTTTTTTCTAATTCTGTGAAGAAAGTCAATGGTAGCTTGATGGGGATAGCAGTGAATTCATAAATCACTTTGGGCATTATGGCCATTTTCATGATACTGATTCTTCCTATACATGAGCATGGATTGTTTTTCCATTTGTTTGTGTCCTCTCTTATTTCCTTGAGCAGTGTTTTGTAGTTCTCCTTAAAGATGTCCTTCACATCCCTTGCCAGTTTTATTACTAGGTATTTTATTCTCTTTGTAGCAATTGTGAATGGTAGTTCACTCATGATTTGGGTCTCTGTTTGTCTATTATTGGTGCATAGGACTGTTTGTGATTTTGCACATTGATTTTATATCCTGAGACTTTGCTGAAGTTGCTTATCAGCTTAAGGAGATTTTGGGCTGAGATGATGGGATTTTCTAAATATAAAATCTTTTCATCTGCATTCCCCTCTTTCTAATTGAATATGGTTTATTTCTTTCTCTTGCCTCATTGGCATGGCCAGAACTTCCAATACTATGTGGAATAGGAGTGGTGAGAGAGGGCATCCTTGTCCTGTGCTGGTTTTCAAAGGGAATGCTTTCAGGTTTTGCCCATTAGGTGTGACATTGGCTGTGAATTTGTCATAAATAGCTCTTATTATTTTGAAATACATTTCATCAGTACACAGTTTGGTGAATGTTTTTAGCATGAAGGGATGTTTAATTTTATAGAAGACCTTTTCTGCATTTATTGAGATAAGCATGTGGTTTTTCTCATTGGTTTTGTTTATGTGATGGACTACATTTATTGATTTGTGTATGTTGAGCCAGCCTTGCATTCTAGGATGAAGCTGACCTGATCATGATCATGGTGGATAAGCTTTTTGGTGTGATGCTGAATTTGGTTTGCCAGTATTTTATTGAGGATTTTTGCACTGATGTTCATCAGTGATATAGGCCTGAAATTTTCTTTTTTTTCTCGTGTCTCTGCGAGGTTTTGGTATCAGGATGATGCTGGCCTCATAAAATGTGTTGAGGGGAATCCCTCTTTTTCTATTGTTTGAAATAGTTTCAGGAGGAATGGTACCAGCTCCTCTTTGTAACTCTGGTAGAATTCAGCTGTGAATCTATCTGGTCCTGGGCTTTTTTTGATTGATATGCTATTAATTACTGCCTAAATTTCAGAACTTGGTGGTGGTGTATTCAGTTATTTGGCTGCTTCCTGGTTTAGTCTTGGGAGGGTGTATGTGTCCAGGAATGTATCCATTTTTTCAAGGTTTTCTAGTTTATTTGTATAGAAATGTTTATGGTATTCTCTGATGGTAGTTTGTATTTCTATGGGATCAGTAGTGATATCCCTTTTATCATTTTTTATTTTGTCTATTTGATTTTTCTCTCTTTTATTCTTCATTAGTCTGGCTATCTATTTTGTTAACCTTTTCAAAAACCCAGCTCCTGGATTCACTAATTTTTTTAAAGGGTTTTTTGTGTCTTTATATACTTCAGTTCTGCTCTGATGTTAGATATCTCTTATTTTTTGCTAGCTTTTGAATTTGTTTGCTCTTGCTTCTCTAGTTTTTTTAATTGTGATGTTAGGATGTCAATTTCAGATCTTTCCTACTTTCTCATGTGGGCATTTGGTGCTACAAATTTCCCTCTAAACGCTTTTCCATCTGTGTCCCAGAGATTCTGATATGTTATGCCTTTCTTCTCATTCGTTTTAGAGAACATATTTATTTCTGCCTTAATTTCATTATTTGCCCAGTAGTCATTCAGGAGCAAGTTGTTCAGTTTCCATGTAGTTGTGCTGTTTTGAGTGATTTAAAAAAATAAAAAAACTTTTACATGATCAAGTTGTCACATTATTATTAAGTTTTGATTTTCATCAGAAAAAAACTTAGAACTAATATTTTTTTTAATTAAGGTTTTTACATCCATGTATCTCTCCACCAGTGCTTTTTTTCAAATTAATTTGGTTTTTAAAACATTCATCAAAAGTATATCTCTTTTGTATTTTTAGTAGAGATCGGGTCTCACCACCTTGGTCAGGCTGGCCTTGAACTCCTGACCTCAAATCATCCACCCTCCTCAGGCTCCCAAAGTGCTGGGACTACAGTCATCAGCCACTGCAAATTAGCTGATCATGGTGGTGCACCCTTGTAGTCACTCCTAACTGTGCGGCTGAGGCAGGAGAATCACTTGAATCTGGGAGGCAGAAGTTGCAGTGAGCTGAGATCACACTGTTGCACTCCAGCCTGGGCAACGAGTGAAACTTCATCTAAAAAAAAAAACAGTATATATCTTTTAAAACAATGTGAATATACTTAACATCTATAACTATAAACTTCAAAATGGTTAAGATGATAAAAATAAAGGCATATATTACCCTAATTAACATAATATTAAAAAATTTAAACTATGTATGAACAACCAAATCATTAATAGAATTGTGAAAAGTGTTCCTGTTTTCTAACATTAAGTTACATCTCTTTCTAAAAAGCTTCTGGGTTAGAAAAACAAATGCAAATGTTAGTTTAATAACATGGAGTTCCTACTGTTGAATTACAAAAAAGAAAGAAATGTAAATGAATATTAAGCCACCAATTAGTAGTCAGACACCCTTCTGTGTTAAAAATTTAGGTAAAATGTAAAAGATTTCAATATTAATTAGTAAAAACAAATACAGAAAAATTGTATAAACATCCACATTTCAAGTTCATTCATACTCAGTAAATTACAGATTTTAGCAAAAGAGTTAGCTATATAGTCTCTCTCTGATTTTATCAGTGTGAAATATAATATAAATATAACATTTTAGTTTACCCGTTGTTTTGGAATTATTATCTCAAGCTTAACTAGAATACCCTAAGTTTCTTCTACTTGTAGGGTAGATTATCATTGCTAACACTATATATTTAAGAACAGAGATGTAAACCTATGTATTTAATTAATGAGAGCTATAACAATCGATGTCTTTATATAAAACACTGCTAATTATGTGAGCCTATAGAATCACTTCATCTTTACTTTTTTTTACACATGTCTGTTTAATTGATGCATTTTATTTTATTATTTTATGCATATTTATTTTATTTCTGGAATTTTAGTTTTTATTTGTGTGTGTCCCACCATGTTTCTTTTTTTTTTAACCTTAAGTCCTGGGATACATGTGTGAAACGTGTAGGTTTGTTACACAGGTATACATGTGCCATAGTGGTTTGCTGCACCTACCAACCTGTCATCTATGTTTTAAGCCCTGCATGCATTAGGTATTTGTGTTAATGCTCTCTTTTCCCTTGCCCCCCAGCCCTTGACAAGTCCCAGTGTGTGATGTTCCCCTCCCTGTGTCCATGTGCTCTCATTGTTCAACTTTCACTTATGAGTGAGACATGTGTTGTTTGTTTTTCTGTTTCTGTGTTAGTTTGCTGAGAATTATGGCTTCCAGCTTCATCCACGTTCCTGCAAAGGACATGAACTTATTCTCTTTTATGGCTTCTGCATGCACTTTAAGGTACATGAACATTGCATTACAGGGCTTCGAATCCTGGGTCTAAAAATGATTTAAATTTAGCAGCACACCAAGTCCTGCTAAATTTTAAAGAGTGACAGGAATTAAACCCCATCTTCAGCCCCAGTGGAAGATGCCAATCAAAATAAACAGTATTCCTGAGACACAGGGCCAGAAATTAAAGCTATTCAACTCCTCAAGGCCCAGGGGCTATCATAGAAGAGGTGGACATGTGTGACTGTAAGGGCCAATTTTGGGTGATAAAATAAGTCCAGTTTCTCTATAAATTAATCATTAATGTGAAAGGCACATGGATGCAAGATGAGCATATGGGCCCTTGTGTCAGATTAACAGGGTTTTCTTGAAGCATTTACTGACTCCTAAATAAGGGTTATAATGATTATATAATAGGCATATGGAAGTTATATCTTATGACCAAGATTAAAATTGTATACTTTATATAATTTTGAAAAACAAATTTAATTGGCTTCTTGCTGTTTTTATTAGGGCTTCTTATTTGGAAAATTAAGTCTCCTCTCTCAAAGATTGAAGGTTTTTACCTTTTTTATTGAATTCCCTGAGTTATCATTTTGGTCAAATGAATGACCTATTTTACAATGATCTATGACATCAAGTGTTTTAAACCTTTGATATTTCATGAACTTTCCAAAATCAAATTATAAATTGTTTTCTTCTGATCTAATTAATCCTTTAAGATATTAGGTTTCCTAAAGTCCAAAAATAATTTGGCTTATTTGCTATAAAAATTATATAGAAAACATTGTCAAATATGAATAGTGCTTGGTGTTTTTGTTTGTTTGTTTGTTTTGTTGTTGTTGTTATTTTTGCGATAGAGTCTCTCTCTCACCCAGGCTAGAGTGTAGTGGCATGATCTTGGCTAACTGCAACCTCTGCCTCCCGAGTTCAAGCAATTCTCCTGTCTCAGCCTCCTGAGTAGCTAGGACTATAGGCACGTGCCACCACACCTGGCTATTTTTTGTATTTCTAGTAGAGATGGAGGTTCACGATGTTAGCCAGGATGGTCTCGATCTCCTGACCTCGTGATCTGCCTACCTCGGCCTCCCAAAGTGCTGGCATTACAGGCGTGAGCCACCATGCCGGGCCAAGTTTTTTAGACTGTATTTGTATAAATATGTCATTGGTATGTGTTCCAAAATCATGGGAAACTCATATAATTCTGCTATGACTTAGTGTACATTATCAGCAATAATTATAATTGTTACATCAAATTATTGTGTGCCACAGAGATAGCAGATTTCCTTGTCAATTGTGTTCTTGATTATGGCTGCTCTGAAACCTTCTGTCATCCACAGATAAGCTTTGTCTTGCTTTGATCCTCTGTAGAAGGTGATTTTATACTCAACCATAGAACTCCAACAGGTGTCCTTAAATGCAGGTTTCTGATAACTTTGGAGATTGTAACATTAGAATAGAGAAAACAACTTTCATGACTCTCGTGGAAAACTGAAATGTTCATGAATATAAAGCAAAGCAGCAGTTAACTGCATAAACTGAACTAATAGAAGCATAAAGCAATCTTTTTAACTGTTTTTCAGAGTCTAGAAAACTTCTAGGCTATTTGCAGCTTTTAACAATTGAGTCAAGTATACTCTTATGAACAAAATTTGAACCATATTTGTTTCTCTCTACCTGATTTCTCTAGAAACTATTTGTGAGAATTTTTAACTTATGACAACACAGTTATTTGCACAAGTACAATAAGGGTCTGTTCTCATTTGTAACAGGACACAATTGGAGAAACTGGTTATTCTACCAAGGCTTTTACTAGAATTTGGTGTTTTCCTTTAAGGAATCAAACTTGACTGGTGGAGCCAATAAAAGCACCTTGGAAAAACTGGCCTCATATCTTTGTCTACATAGCCCCTGTACAGGGTTCCTGACTTGTGATGAGTAAAGAATAACACTTTCTGACAGGCCCAGAAGCCCCAAGTATATCTTGGAACCTCTAGAGGGGATTACCCAACTCATAGGTATTTGATGGCACAAATCCATGGCTGGGCTCAGCTTTAAAAAAGACTTATTTGAAGTTCCTTCTATGGAACAAAGTTTCATCAAAGCCAAATTAAAAGCCTATAAAAATTATTATTCTTGCTGTACTGCATACAAATAATTAGGCCAAGTATAATAAAGCAAACCAGTCCTACCATGATTTGTCTTTAGCAAATATGGGAAAGCCGAGAGAGAAAAATTATGTTTCAAAACCTATAGTACACCTGTTTTTAGATTCTAGTCTTGCCTAATATTTTTGAAGTATAATTTTTCTTGTTTTCAAAGTAATGTTTTGAAAATGGCTACTAGATTTCAAAATAATGTTTTCAATTTTTTTCCTTTTTTTCTCCTATTTTTTTCTAATTTGGAGTCACTGAAAACTAAACTGTAATTTTGTAAAGCCCTGCACACTGAAGCTAGAGAACTTAATCTTCAGAAGAAAATAACAGCAGCTTATTTACATAGATAAGCCACTTTCATACCTGCCTGCTGATGTGTGAAGGGGCTTCAGAGTAATGTGGCTTATATCAATTTTCCAGGATTGTTCTTTTGTTTGTTGTTGTTTTTCTCCTTTCCTCCCCCTATTTTCTCTTCCTAGGACATGAGACTTCACAACCTTCTAAAAAAGAGTCTTCCTAATAATGTAGGACTTACCTGTCTAGGAATAAACCATCTTAGCCATGAGAGATGAGACAAAACCAGAGAGTCATTTTCTTCTAAAATGATTCTCCAAAAGATTTTTAACAAGGGAGGATATGTGAAAGGAAAATACCTTGGACCCTCAAAATCACTACAAAGTCAAGCTGAGAACTGCTTAGAACAAACCTGCTTCCCATTCTATGCAAAGTCATTTTTCTGCTCACAGAGATAAATGCATATCTGATTGCTTCTTTTGGAGAGGTTAATCAGAAACTCAGAAGAATGCAACCATTTTTCTCTTATCTAACTATGACCTGGAAGCCTCTGCACACCAACCACCAATGCTTTCTTAATTTTTCCAAAAAAGCTGCCTCAAAATTCTTTCTACCTTGGAAAAGTTTCTAAAAGATTAAGGAAGAAAAGCATAAAATGTTGGGAACTACAGAAGTTAGCAGGTTCCTTGACTTCTTTCTCTAACAGGGATGGGCCAACTTGGCACTGGCAGAACAGAGACATGCTGAAGTTATAACAGAAATAAAGAGAAAAGGTGATTCCTAAGTGTTCTGTTAGTGCTTGTCCATCAGAAAACTAAAAGCAAAGCAAGTTCAGCTGAACATACTGCTTTCTGCATAAAAAAAATAGTCAGCTTATTTCTTAGGTTTATTGAGGATTTTTTGTCAAATATTGTGTAGTTATTGTGTTCAGTGGTTTTATTTTAATCCAAGTAAAATAAAATACATAAAAGAGAAATTTTGTCAGTTTTTGATATTTCCAGATAAAAAATAATTCCTTCTGTGCTAACTTCTGTTCCACCCAAAGGGACACCAGGAGGTACAATTTGATACCGTATTTGGGCTACAAGACTTGCCATAACTGGCTGGGCCAGGAATGGGAACCTGGTTGCTGGATTTAGAGTGGTATAGTCATTGATGAATTTGCAGTTGTGACTAAGAAATTTAATTTTCTATCTGAGTGGGTTATTTGAATGCCAGAAATGCAGAAATTTACAGCTGTAATTCAAAAGCCTGTCTGCACAAATGGCCAATAAGCACATGAAAAGATGTTCAATATTATTAGTCATCAGGGAAATGCAAACCAAAACCACAATGAAATACCATTTTACACTTACTAGAATGGCTATAATTTTTTTTTTGAGATGGAATCTTACTCTTTCACTGAGGCTGGAGTGCCATGGTGCGATCTCAGCCCACTGCAACCTCTGCCTCGCAAGTTTAAGCTATTCTCCTGCCTCAGCCTCCCAAGTAGCTGGGATTACAGGTGTGTGCTTACATGCCCAGTGAATTTGTTGTATCTTTAGTAGACATGGGATTTCACCATGTTGGCCAGGCTGGTCTCAAACTCCTGACCTCATGATCTGCCCGCTTCAGCCTCCCAAAGTGCTGGGATTACAGGCATGAGCCACCACACCCGGCCGGCTATATTTTTTAAGGGGACAACTTAACAGTTACTGACAAGGATGTGGAGTGAAAATGGAACTCTTGTGCTTTTTTGGAAGGAAGGTACAAGAGTTCAACCACTATGGAAAACAGTTTGGCAGTTCCTCAAAAAGTTAAATATAGAACTACCATGTAATTCAGCAGCTTCACTCCAAGACATATACCTCAAACAATTGAAAGTAGGGCCTCAAACATGTATTTGTATACCCACATTCACAGCAATATTATTCACAGTCGCCAAAAGGTGAAAACAACACAAATGTCCATCAACAAATGAATGGAAAAACAAAATATGGTGTATATATACAGTAGGATATTATTCAGCCACAAAAAAGTTAAATTTTGATATATGCTCCAATATGAATGGACCTTGATGACATTATGCAAGATGTAATAAGTCCTATACAGAATGACATATACATATTGTACGAATCCACTTTTGTGACGTGCCCAAAGTAGAGAAATTCATAGAGACCGTAGAATAGAGGTTACCAGGACCTGGGAGGGAGGGGAGCATGAGGAGTTGTTTCCATTTCCATAATGGACCTGGAACATAGAAATGCTGACCAGACTTGGACTCAGAACATTTAAATCCTGAAAGTATGAGGTAATTTTGCTCAGGAAAAAACATACATTTGTAACATATGGGGTGGCTGAATAATGCCTCTCCAAAAATATCAAGGTCCTAATTCCCAGAAGCTTTGAGTGTTATATTGCAAAAGAGATTTTACAGATGTGATTAAGGTAACAATCTTGAGATGGGGAGATTATCCTGGATTATCCAAGTTGGTCCTAAGTATATGCAAATGACCTTCTAAGCAGGAGGCAGGGGGAGATTTGACTGCGGAAGAGAAGAAGATGATGTGATAGAGAAAATGTGTTCTCTTTCTGGGTCCACAAGGGGGTGTAGTTTCTAGGGCAAGACCTTCCCAGAGCCATGCCCCCTCCCATCTCTCTCCATCTTGGAGATTTAACAGTTTATGTTTGAATTTCATGGATGGGAAGAAACTAAGGGTCAATCACTCCAGTGGAAGTTCTAAGGAACTCCTTTCATTGGCCCAGGGTCTTAGAGAAGGTGGGGGTTCCTCCCAGGTTAAAAGTCCCCTTCTTCCACACCCCTTTGGGCTCCATGTTTTGGATCCCCTTCCACCCTGGTGGAAGCCATCTTTCTCTCTCATGGATTTCCCCTCTGGAGTCCCCTTCCACACTCTTCGTGGAAGTTTTCTCTCTTCTCCTCCTTTTTTTTTCTCTTTTCTCTACCAAAATAAAATCACCTTTCTGCAACACTTCTTGGGACTGGTATTTACAAGCTTACCGTGCACCTGCAGTAGTCCCCTCTCTCATTCTTGAGATAGTGGAGACTAAGAACCTACAACATTTTCTCAGGGGAGCAGTGCCTCCCTCCCACACCCCCAAAAAAAGCCTGGTTATGTGATGATGATGAAAGCAAAGAGATAAAAGTTAATATGATGCAGAGACACAAGCTAAGGAGTTAGGACCGCCTCTATGATCTGGAAAAGGCAAGGGAGTTAACACTTATAACCTCCAGAAGGAGGTGTCCCTGCCAGCATGTTGGTTTTAGCCCCATAAATCCTATTCTGAACTCTGTCATAAATATAACACATTGTGTTGCATTAAGTCATAATATTTGTCATAATTTGTTTTAATGACAATAGGAAACTAACACATCATAGACATAAAAATTATCTTGAAAATTTAAAGTTAACATTTAAATTTGCAACTCAACCTAGCAACACCTTGTGATGAAAAGCAAGTTAGAAAACCAAATTTTCGCTGATAGCCACAAAATTTAATTTAGCAGAATATCTGAAAGCTCCTCAGAGGGTACTTAGAATAAAAAGCAATGATGCTGAGGGCTTTTCAAAAATCCTTTGGAAAGCTTTGTAGAAGTAAGGGAAGAATACCAGAGGAGACATTTTTCAAAGAAGACTTTTTATTTTAAAAATAAAATCATAAAAGTGGTTTTTTATGAAATAATTTGTCTTCATTTAAGAAATTGTTGCCTTTAAAGAGATATCTTGGCACTAATGATTGGCATTGGGTGATTTTAATTCTGAGATGTCTGTTATCATAAAGGAAATTATGAGACCAAAGGATTGAGCTTCTAATTTTCTGTAAGAATACAGAAGAGGAGGAGGGTAAAAATGTTAAGATGAGCTTAAGTAATACACAGATACTGGATAACCAGATGCCTTTTATGCTAATGTAGATCACAATGTTTGTGTTTGACTTAAATGTTTTTCTACTGATAAGAAAGATTTGAAATGAACAATGGGTCTAATCAACAATATTTCTTGGGGGTGCATTTCCACTGATGCCAGCCACAAGGACAAATCTTAAAATCAACATTTTTCAGTATCTTTAAGTGTTTCTCTTCATAACCTGCCCTATGGGCATAAAACGGGATTTCTTTCTGAGAAAGATACTTTTCAAGATAATGCAAAACTTGTGACATCTTCCCTTGGCTTCTGTATTTGGGGATAGTATAACCCATTCTCAGCTCACAGGACTGTTCCATCACAATCCAAGAGACAAGCTCCCCCTCTGGACCTAGCACACCAAATCCTAGAAAATCCTGGAGGCAGCGTTCAATATATTTCAAGCTTCTCTCATTTTTCCCATAGGCCCAGTGTTCATTTATAAGACCTGCATGTGAAGTGTCTAAGAACATGTTTGAAAAGTTTCCTTTCCTGTGAAGAAAAAAAAATTGCATTTATTCAGCCAATATTTACCAAACACTGGAATTGCAAAAAAATAAATATAACACCATTTCTTTTCTTGAGGATCCTACAGCCTAGAGGAGACAATAGATGCATAAAAACTACCTTTTCTATTTCTGCTTCAAAATGTTTCTAAATAATTGATGGGGGAGCACTATGTGTTTTATGGTATATTTCATAACAGAGAAATAGTATGATATATTACAGAACATCTCAAAATGTCTCATCAAGTACCCTAAGGAAAAAAATGAAGACGTGTCCCTAAAAGACTGAGGATATAGACCAGAAAAGCCCTCCACATGGCTGAATTTACATGAAACCATGTGTATTTTGAGTTCTGCTCCAGAAAATCTGTAAATACACAAGATAGTATTTCATTCAACAGATATTCCAATAAAACATATTTTACAGGGAGATGAGAACAATGCTGATCTTACATCTTCATGTGTCCCTAAGTCCATCATCACATACCTTTAGGGAATTACCAAAAATGCAGTTTAAGAATCTGCAATATAGGAAAAAGAATACTAAATTTTTGGTGCTGACCATTGGGATTTTAATCCTGATTATTTTATTTTGGAAAAGTTATGTGAGACTCAGTTTTCTTGTTTGTAAAATTATAGTAATATTCTCTGTAAATACGGGGATGATGGAAGAGAGATCTCCAGGAAGTTTGCCTCTCTTCAGGGAGGAAGAGTTTTGAGAAGTTTGTCAGTTTCAGAGTCGCTTCACTTTTGCCAGTGGGCAAGTCACTGAACACTAAGTTTTCTATAGGTGATGCTTTGTTTTTGCTCTCTTCCATGTGTGGCCTGATCCTGGGCTTGCTTCCTGAAGGATCTCAAGTACCCTTTCCTTCACCCCGTCCTGTGGATAGCCGAACCTAGAAAGGAAGATATCGGTATATCCATGTAGGGGTTGAAGAATCACCTTAGGGCAGGTACTTCATACCAAATTTCCAGAGTTATACTACTAAATATTATTTAATCCCCATTTATCATTTTCTCTGTGTATATGTTCCTCTTAAGAGCCTCATGGGAACACTGGTGGGGCAAAGCAGGATTTGAACAGTGTTTACTTTTCTGGCTAACTCAAATGTATCTGTGAGTGTGTGTTTAGATTTTATTTAGTTTTTCAATTAGTAATACAATTATAAAGCATAAATGGTTTATTAGAGGAAAGAAAATCTCTCTTCTTTCTCTGATCTCCTGTTACCCATTTACTTTCTTTAGAAGTGACCAGTAATGCCAATATATTTTGCACAACTTTCCAGTTATTCTACACAATTTTAGGTGTGTACATACATTTGTTTATTGACACAAGTGGTAGCATACTATATACATTGTTCTGTCCACCTTATTTTTTAACTTAGCAATTTGTTTTGGAAATCTTTTCTAATCTGTCATGTAGAGCTGCTTCATTCTTTTTAATTGCTGCATAGTATCCTAATATTTCAGTGTACCATAATAAATGTATCAATTTTCCCATTACTGTATGTTTAGGTTGTTTCATAAGTTATGATATCACACATTAAATTCATGAAAGTCTTGCTATCCAGTTTGGTAATACCATTCATTTAATATGCATATTCTTTGACTCAACAATTTCAATTCTAGTAATTCATCTTTCAGAAATATTTATACAACTGTGCAATGATCTATTTATGATGATATTCATTGCAGAAGTTGCAGTAAAGTACGTGTACATGTTGTGAAGATAAATAAATAAAATAACTCATGTAGAGCACTAAACGCATGCATATTAGTGTCAAGAATATTTACATCTGGCAGAGGAACCCAAGTGGACAGATTCTATTTTTTAATGTATACACTTATGTACTTTCTATAAGCATGTAGCATTTTGTAAGACATAAATAGTTTCAGTAAACATTTTCCAGTGCCCCCATGATGTCCATTCCCCTCTCAGAAGGACCCTTGTGAGCCCTAAGTGAGATAATATGCATAAAGATCTTGTCTAATGAAGTTTCTGCACATGCTCAGCATACAGTCGGCAACATAACTCCCTTTCTTTACCCATGCAATTGTGTAACCGATCATAATTTAGTTTCAAGTCCTACATTTCCAAGTACAAACTTTGCGGCAACTTAATAATTCTATCAAGGAATTTGGGAAGCAAAAGGTAAAATCTTACTTGTTATTGTCATCCACTTTATGCATTTCAAATAACTCCATATTGTAATTACTTGAAGTTTTGTGTTTCTTTGATAACTCTGGCATGAGGAGCATATTTTTCATGTAATCTACCTGCACTGATTTTGAAGTTGCAACCTTTCTTACTGCTTCATCCAGGCCCTCCTGGCAACCTGGAAAGAGGAGAAAGACAAGTACTGCTTTATCCCTTCCATATCAGCTAAAACTAACGCATGGGTCTTTTCCTTTTAACTCAGACTAGTTACCTTGAATCTGGAAAGTTTTTTCCCAATTGATAACCTGGGAGCAGGACAAGACCTCCTCCAACTTGTCAGTAGCTTTGGTGAAGATCTGATAAGTGTTGGTATAATGATCCTGGTCATCTTTCATCTCCTGATATAACAAATATCAATCATACTTACATAGCACTACAATTTATGAAATGTTCTTGTATAGGTCTAGAATGCTAAAGATTCAATTGTTTAAAACATTTTCTGTTTTTCTGAGATAGGTGTAGAAAATGGCCTTGGGTCCCTTCAAGGATAACTCACTATTGATACACTGAAGATAGTTTCTTTCTTTTAGGGCACTAAAGTGAGCTACCCTTGAGAGAGTGAATAAATAGTTCCATTGTCTAGAAGGGGAAGTGTACCCAAAATGGTATATGTTAAAGATTTTTTTTTTTTTTTTTTTGAGACGGAGTCTCGCTCTGTCACCCAGGCTGGAGTGCAGTGGCATGATCTCGGCTCACTGCAACCTCCGCCTCCCTGGAGCAATTCTCCTGTCTCAGCCTCCCGAGTAGCTGGGACTAGAGGCACCTGCCACCATGCCTGGCCAATTTTTGTATTTTTAGTAGAGACAGGGTTTCACCATAGTGGTCAGGTTCGTCTCCAATTCCTGACCTCAGGTGATCCGCCCACCTTAGCCTCCCAAAGTGCTGAGATTACAAGCATGAGCCACTGCGCCCGGCATGTTAAGGATTTAAAAGAGAAGGTGCCTAAGGTATGGAAATAAATATAAAGAACAGGTTTGGCCAGGATGTGGGTTTTTGATGAGGCGACACCTGAGTTAATCCTGACCCAGCACTCTGGTGCTGGCTCAGTGATTGTCTCTTGGCGTGCAATTGAATAGATAAACTTTTGGAAAGAACCATCATTCCAGAGTTAGTGTAGTACCTAGAATAGACAGCTCAGTCTGCCTCCACATGCCTGCCTACCCTCTGCATTGACACTTCCCCTTGGGAGTCCTTGCAGGTAAAAACACTTCTTAATCATTTTCATCCATAGAAATCTAGGTTGAGATATCTTGATGGAAAAGGTTGACTGAACGGAATCCTAATTTTATTTACACATCCTGGATTATTGATTACTGGATCTAAGTTCAAGCCTTATCTCTGCCCTATCTCCTCTTCCAAACAGCCCTTCCAAAACCTGCATAGATCAACAGTACTAAGGTTCTTCTCATCACCCCTCAATATCAGTTCCCTCATTGCCACACAGAGAACGTCTAGAGAGTGACTGCCCTGATATTCAGTAGCTATTGCTCCTACCTGTTTCTGAGGCCGAGTAATGACCATCTGGTAATCTGGCCAGGCATCTACCAGTACCTCCATTTTGAATGGGTTTTTATTTTTTATGTTAAAAAGGGCACCATATACCTATAATGCAACAGAACAAAACAGGAGGAGATCAGTTTTTCTCCATTATAGAGTCTTTTATGTGGCATGGGAAATAAGGACAAGAGGTCTAGGAGGACTTAGGATGGGGCCAGTGCTTCCAGGATGGCTTGTTGGACTACTCATTGAGTTATGCTGCAAGAGGGCCTAATAAGCCATTGCAAAAATCCAAGTTAATACATGAATCATTAGGAATTGGTTTCCCTGACATTCATTTATTTTTTTTAATTAATGCCATTTTCTCAATTTCTTCTTTCTTTATTTCATAACATACTATTTATTTGACATCTATTATGCATCAGGTCTGTGTTAAGCATGAAAAACTCAAAGGTGGATATGATATGGCCACAACCTTAAAGTTAAGTTTAGAAGAATACAGAGTATATAGTTTAACCATCATAGAACACACAGTCTGAGAGATATTTGTATGTGGTGGTATAGGATCCCAAGGAAGAAAAGCACTACCTGTCTAGGGAGTAATGGGGAGACTTACATAAGAAGTAATATCTGAACTGGGTCTTGATAAATAAGTAATGTATTTTTCTGGTAAATAGAGAATGAGAGCAAGTTATTACAAGTAGGAGAAAAAGCACGAGTGAAATGATTAAGAATATGGCAGATTATATCATGCCTACTGAACTGTGAGGGGCTCAATAGTTGTAGCATGTGGTATATGGCAGGAGAATGTAGAAAGGCAAAATAGAAAAGGCCAGAGATTGGGTTAAACCCTGTAATCCAATTAAGCCTTGGAGATGGACTCTGCAAATTTGCTATGGCAAATTTTTTAAAAAGGGAGGGATATGATCCTATATGTGTTATATAGCTGACTCTCATCACCAAATTGTAGCTAGATTGTTAAGATTGGAGACAAGGAGATATTTAAATTTCCTAGAAGAGATGAGGAAGTACAACAGAAACAGCAGAAGGATAAATTTAAAAATGATTAAAAGGAAGCAAAGTAGGTGATTGACTGGATATGGATATTAAGATCATCTTTGAACAGATTCTGACTTTAGACTTGCATTCCCATCTCTTCAGTAAGGTTCTGAACCCTAAATCTGTTCTCCTCTCAACTCAGCCCTCTCTCCTTTGAGCTCCTTCTATTTCCTTACCTTTGTAGATTCAGGGATGTTCTTTTTCAAGGATTTATACAGAATCTCCAGAATCAGAGAGTTTTGAAGCACAAACATCTTATATAGCACTTCAGCTTCCTTTTCTCAACAAGATGCTCTAAGGAAATAAACACATGAACAAAAATACTATAATAGGTGTCCAGAAAGAAGAGGAAGGAGAAATCACCAGGGACATCATACACTGTTAGCAGTGACGGGGTTTAAAAATTATCCAGTCCAAACCTTTCAGTTTACAAATGAGAAACTAAAGCCCAGGGATGCAACTAGACCTCAGGGATTCTTGGTAATCTCCATAAAATTCCACTTAAAAAGTATCATAATATATCTGATAAAATAAATCTCCCATGCTCATTTGTTTCAAATCAGGTCAAGAATATAGAGAGTGAATGCCTTCAGCTGTCCAGATGCAAATGTCCAGCTGCCCCTCTGGAGAGCACCTCCACCTCCAGGCATTGAAACACTTGCTCTAATGTTGCCATAGCATGGGTACTATTTTCAGCTATCATAAAAGAATGTAATCATCTGGGAAAAAACTTGCAGACTATATTGTGTGTAATCCTTTTTCTCCTAAGGGAAAAAAAAACCATAGGAAGAAAAAATTGTTGATTAGGGGTGATACCATCAAGCAGAATTTGGCAAGATCTAGGTGTTGGAATTATGCATTGTCAACCTTAAAAATAGAGCAAACTCTTTTATTCAGTAAGTCTGCATCTATAAAGTCATCTCAAGGAATTAATAATAGATATGTTTTAAAATGTAAAAATTAAAAAATTTAGTGTAATATGATACTGTATATTAGATATAATACAAAATTCATCATGAAGAAATGATCAAGTTAATGATGGTATATCCAAATAACAGATTACCAGGCAGCTATCAAAATGATGTCTTTGATGAGTGTTTCATGATGTAGGAAAACATCTTTGTCATGAAGTTAGGAAAATATATGTTGTAATCCCAAATTAATAATATAAAGATGTATACATAAATGGTTATCTGTGTATATATGCATGTGCATATACCCACCTGAAAGTCTTTCTGAAACAAAGTGGTATATAAATAAGATATACATATGAACTTTTAAACTTTCTTCCAGCCATATACACATGGCTGACAATATATATAATTATATAATATATATTTACATTATTTATCTGACCTCTCATATGATATTTGAAGGCAATATGTAAGAATGGCCATATTTTCTAAAAACCAACTAATACAAAAATTTCTACACCATTTTGATGGCTTGCAAGGAAGCCATTAATATTTTTTGCAATCCTAGACAACTCAGCACATATGATACCTATGTATGCATGTATATATGCAAGTATATAGCCAGAATCAATATAAAAGGAAGAACAGTGGTTAACAACATGGGCTTTGGAATCAAACAAACCAAAACTCCACCACTGGCTCCTCTTCTGGCTATCTGGGTCACCTTAGGTAAGTCAAATTATTTGAGTCTCTGACTCAGTTGCATTATCTACAAAATTGGGATAGCAATATTTACTTTGTAGGTAATGACGATTTCATTACCACAAAAGGTATGTGAAGTGTTTAGCACAGTGGTAAATTGTATATATACAAGGTTCTGAAGGAAATTTTAAAGACCTTTAAATTCAATGAAGGTGACCATTCCACCAGACAGAAATATAATTGAGGAAAACTGCAACTTCAAAGATAGACTATATGTAACTTGCTTGAATAAATTTATTGCCACAAAATAGACATTTGGAGGCAAACTGCAGATCTAGAACAAGCCACTGTGTTTCTGTCACTGTCTAGAATGATGGATGCATTAACCAAATGGTACAGAATTCTGCCCATTCTGCAGGCTTTGGTAGCATATTTCCCCAGAGGAGAGTAATCTCCTTGGTAAGTGGTACCATGTCTTATTCTTCTTTATTACTCAAGCATCAAGCACAGCACTTAGCATAGTGTAAGCATTAATAAACTTTTGTTCAGTGAATGAACAAAAAGAATCAGTGAAGGGTAGAAATGGGGTTTTTAGAACATTTTTCTTCAAAGACTGAACATCAAGTCTCTTTGCTCCAGGCTTAGTCAAGTTTATGAGAAAAATGTGGCTGCTAACAGAAACTTTCAAAGCAGAAGAAAATGCCCAATAGTAGGGGTATTTGCAATAAAAATTAGGTATATAACCTGTAGGAGATACACAAAAATGTGGATTAAATAAAGGTTGTAAATGGGCTGTTGCCACTACGAATAGCACATGCTATTCCACCCCCTTCCTTTTCACAGTCTGCTTCCCCCTATGGCAGGGCCCTGGTTTAGCTCCCATCAATGAGAAACACCTAGTTTCAACTCTCTCCGAGGTGCCAAGGCAGTAGAGTCTTTATGGCTCAACCTAATTCAACAGTCCAATATCATATAATATATTCTTCAATACATTATAATGGAGGATTATAAGAGAGTTACTATTGGATCAGATATTGTTTAACAAAATCAGAAAGGAAGAGGATCCAGTAGAAGAGATAGAAAAAGTGGATAGAAAAACAATGTGAAAAACAAGAGAAGGATCTTAGAAGTCAAAATAGGAGAAACTTTCAAGGAAATAGTGACCAAAGCAGTCAAAGGCTGCTGAGAAGCTAAAAGAGATGAATACTAAAAATGGCAGTGCATTTTGGAGTTAGGAGTTGATTACAGCTAGTGCTCGACTTATGACCACGATTGGTTCCAACAGACCGGTCGTAACACGATTTGGTCGTAAGTTGAGTAGGCTATATGTACAGTACTGTGAAATGGTGTTATAAAAATCTTTAGGTCATATTTTATCATAATTTTCTTTCATAATTGTTATATATCATAATTTTCTTTGTTCATTTTATGCCATTTGTATCATCTCTACACCATTTTGTTTCTTATTTTTACATTCATCAGGTTTAAGTAAAACACTGCATTACCAGTAGTAAAGGTTGACCTGAATGCTTATTATGAAAGCGTTCTTGTCAAATCTCATTTTTAAAAAGCCACCTTAACTTGTGGTAAAGGCGCAGCCTTATGTAAAACTGTGGAATATTCACAGATCACTGAACCATGGTGGTCTATGGTTTGAAGTGAAAAACCACGGCACATGATGAGTTTTGAAAAGCAGGGAGTATGAATTATGTTAAGTCTTAGGGTTAAAAAGGACTAGTTGCCAGGTATTTATTTATTATCATTGTAAATAGAAAAGTAAATCATCACAATTTTATGTGACTTTCCATGGGATACAAATATGTAGCATTCATCATAAAAGATGTCATCTGGATATCTTGTTCAAATATAATTTAAACTTAGTATGTTCTAATATTGTTAAAGATATAGGGATATAAACCACTCACATTTTAGTAAGAAAGGCAAGAAAATGACTAATAATGATACGATATAGCATATATGTTTATTGTCCCGCACTGTCATACACCCAGCTGGGCAACGTTTGTGCTGCCAGACGCGGAGCAGTCGTGGCTAGCGATTGTGGTCATAAAGTCAAATGGTCATAAGTTGCATAGGTCGTAAGTTGATCAATGCCTGTACTGACTTAGTAAGAGAAGTGGATGGGAGAAGAAACCAAGTTATGGGGGTTGGAGACTTAATGAAATGTGAGGAAGTGAAGGTAACTTTTATAAAGAGCTTGATCGGGAAAGGAAGAAGAACACTAGAGTATCAAGGGGAAGAAGAGAGATACAAAAACTCAAAGAAAGGCATTTCTCTTATTAGATGAGAGTTAAGCACACCTATACTAACTACAAGAGGTGAGATGTAAGTAAGTGATAGGCCAATGTGTATAATAGGACATAGAAAGGTAACAGAAATTCATTGACCCTATATACAAAATTCCAACCACTATTACAGCTTCTTTATGTTGATTAATTCATTTAATCATCAACCATAATTCTAAGCATAGTTGTTAAAATTAGTTTTGGACAGGAAGAATACCTCTTCCAGTGAGAAGTCAGAGAAAATAATAGAATGGATGTAGGTACAGGTGTATGTATGTAAGTATACAGCAGGTCCTCAAATAATGTCATTTTGTTCAATGTCTTTTCATTATAATGTTGAAGAGAAAAATAATCAATTCCTGTCTGGACCACTGTCTATGTTCAGTTTGCATGTTCTCCTCATGTCTGCGTGGATTTTCCCTGGATAATCCTGTTTCCTCTCACATCTCAAAAATGTGTATCTTAGTTAATTAGTATGTATAAATTGTCCCAGGATAAGTGAGTGTGTGTGTTTGTGTGTGTGTGCCCTGTGATGAAAGGGTGTCCAGTCCTCCAGTTCAGGGTGGATTCCTGCCTTGTGCTCTGAGCTACCAGGATAGGCTTCAGTCACTTGCACCTCTGAACCAGAATAAGCCAGGTGAAAAGTGAATGAATAAATGAAACATTCATAATAAAACAAAAGTTCATAAAGTCTGTGATAATCATACAAATACATAACAATAAACAATGCTGTGCAAAAGGACTCAGCAAGCCCACCACATATGTGATTGATTTTTAACTTCATAGAGGCAAGAGGTGCTCCTTACAACGTTTGCTTTGCAAACATTTATTTCTCAGTTTAACCCACCACCACTGTGGTCACCATCACACTCTGACTCACCAAAAAATCAGTAAATAGTTACCTTACTTGTTTTTATTAATATTTCTTAAATGTATATACAGCTTACATGTATTTCAAAGTTTTATATTAGAAGTGTTTGAGGCCTTCGTTTATAAGTTTGGTGATGTTTTTGTGACCAGAAATATGCTGTGGTAACTTAATTCTTGTTTATAATAATCAGCTTATTGTAAAATTCGTTTTATTATATGTTGTTTCATTTGAACTTCCAGTTTCCAAGAACCTATCGACAATGTTAAGTGAGAACTTACTGTATATAAAAATACACAGGGTTAGAAAAAAAGAGCAGAAAGAGTTGGCGAGTTATTTTTGAATATCTATATCCTAGAAGGTAAAATTTCTTCCTATTCCCCAAATCAGTTTTTAGAAGTCAATGGGTGAGGAAGTATGCCAATAAAGTGTGGAGGAAAAGAAGTAGGATTTTATGGGAATCAATGGCTTTTGATGTTAATGGGAGAAAAAGTAGACTAGAGTTAGCAAGGACTGGCAAGCATGCTTAGGATTGTGTAAAGATGGAAACTACGATTTGGAAGTGTTACTCAATAATATATTGAGTTCAGCTCCCTGAGAGTGGAAGCAGAGAAAACAAATTAAAACAAACCAAGATTGGGTTTTTCAGGGCTGGAGTAGCAAAAAAGGATAAGGGACAAGTCACTTGAGAATATATAACTAAGAGATTGAAACTGACAAACTGTCACATCTAGGAGAAAGAAGAAAAAAAGTAAAGTAGGTTGGAGACAAAGTGAGAAAATATAGGGAAAGCAATGGATGAAAGTACTTGTTGAAGTCAAAGAATAGCAATGGTAATAGACAGGAGAAATTGTACTTACAAATGGGAGACTGGGGTCAGATATTAGACTATTAGAGGTTAAGATTTCAGAGGTATTCCAAGGTAGATCAGTCTGGGATGTATGGCTGTTGGATTCAACTCCAAGCCAACAAAGTAGGAGCCAAGAAGGGAATGGGAGTTTCAGGCATCACAGGCATGAACGGGATGTAACAAGTTTGTTGGAGAGAAAAATTACGGTGTCAAGTGCCAAATGTTTTAATGAATGGAGAGAAATTTGGCAGAGGACAACAGAAAAGCATTGATTCCAGCCACATGACACAGAAGGAAGAAGGAAGATTTTTCTATGCAAACAAACAAGTAATACTTTAGAAGCGAAATTGGAGGCAAGGAGAACACTGATTTTTTTATCCCATAATATTGCTATGGAGATCTAGAGGGTGTCAGGGAAAGATATAAGCATATGGATAATTTACAATTCAAGGAAAACATTTGAACATTTCACAAATTCAAAAGTATACACACCAGCTATTTCTAAAGTATTTTTCAGCTTCAGGTACCTAAAAGGTTTGAGGAATTTGTTCTCAACATTGAGACCCTGGTGCATGCTCCTTCCAAAGGTTTGCAGGGGGAAAGAAATAAATTAACAAATACAAATGAGTTAGAGCAAGAATCGTAATTAATTGAAGTGCTGAGGGAAAAAAAAGACTGTTCTAAGCAATTCTGCTTACCTGAAGTTTCTTCGTAGACCTGTAGGCACACCACCTGCTGCACTTGCTCAGTATGTCAAGGGAAAGGTTTCTGTAGCTAACACTCTGTGGACTCAGACACAGTAAACTTCAACTGACTCATGTTGTCACTCCTTAGCATAAAGCTTCAAGAAGTTATGGGTTCCTGTAGATCAAACCAGACGTTCTGTCCATTGACAGGAAGTCAGGGGTTTTGTGGTCCAGAGGAGGACTGAGAATGTGTTCTGCATTGAGTGGCTTCTACAATGATAAGAAGTTTTACACCAGAAACCTTGGATTTATACATAACCACTTACAGCTGAATGGCTATTCTAGAACATATTAAGTCAGTTTTACATAGCACAGCTGCAGCCTTATTTGAATGATGACAGTAGAGCAAACAAAGATTTGGAAATTTTGGTTTCAATGCAAAATACTTTGCCTAATACTTTCAAACATTTGTGGCTTGGAAAAAGCCAAGAATGCCTCAAGGAAGTTACTATAATAATGAGAACTGGGCTTCATATACCTTGTCCTGTGGTTGTCTAAAGTGGAGGAATAGGGAGGGGAATTATAAATGTAAGAAGAAAAAGCAATTACTGGAGAAAAGATTAGGAGGGACTGGAATTAGCTTTGTAGAGAAACAGAGACAAAAATTGTTTTTCAATGTGTATTCCTCACACCATCTACTTCAAGATCAACTGGGCTTGCTTGTTAACAATACAAGAACTTTTTCAGATCAGGTAAAACAGAGGCTCTTAGAGTGCCTGACAATGTGTATCTTATAAAAAGCTATCTAAAAGAGTCTGCTCTACATTAACATTTTGGAGACATTTAGATTGAAAAATGTACAAACAAGTTATAAAATTTTTATGCTGGGTGCAGTGGATCACACCTGTAATACCATCTATTTGGGATGCTGAAGCAGGAAGATCGCTTGAGGGCAGAACTCTGATATGAGCCTGGGCAATCTAATGAAACCCCAGTCTTTAAAGTTTTGTGTTTTTAATTAACTAGGTATAGTGGCATGTGTTTATAGTCCCACCTACTCAGAAGACCAAGATGGAAAGATTACTTGAACCCAGAAATTCAAGATCGCAGTGAGCTGTGACTTTACCACTGTACTTCAGCCTGGGATACAGAGTGAGACACTATCTCTAATTAAAGATATAAATATTTACCCACTATCTGGAACTGAAAGCAACTTCACAAATTTTAATTATTTATGACATGAGAAAAGCAAGAGTTATTTACACACAAATAAGAAAGATGTTGCTCAGAAAAAATAAGTGTCTTCCCACAGGTTACAGAAATAACCAGTGGCATCATCTGGAATATGAAGCCAACTATCGAATTATTTTAATAACATTATGATTCTGCAGAGAGTAATTCCCTACACTTGGGCAGTTTATATCTTCTTACAAATGCAAATAATCTACTCCAGAAGACATATTAAAAATTCTCAGTGAGGATTTAATACTATCAATTAACACTTCTGATTATTAAGTAATATTATTTAATAATAATTATTATAAATTGTTATTTAATAATCAGAAGTGATTCACAAAATCTATCAAGGAATTTTTACATATTTATAATTGTAAATGATTAATTCGTTAAATTCATAATATCAAATTATATAGTTATACAATAAATTAATTAATCATCCTTTTAGAAAAGTGGTCCATTTCAACTAGTCAATACATATTTTTCATTCCACAATTGACAGCACACTGTAGATAGTTGAGAGAACACAATTTTTTATTCTATACTGAGTATTACATAAGTAATTTATTGAGCCATAAAACATTTTATAAAGATAGTTTACATTGGGGAGGAGATGCAAAGCAAGTTGGCAGAATAGAAGGCTCCACTAATCACCTCCCCACACCCCACAGGGCACCAAGTTAACAACTGCACATAAAACACACCTTCATGAGAACCAAAAATCAAGGTGAGCACTCATAGTAGCTGGTTTTAACTTCATATCACTGAAAGAGGCACTGAAGAGACTAAAAAAAAAAAAAAAAAGGCCTGAATTACCAACCCCTATCCCTAACAACCTCAGCAACAGTAGTGTGGCATAGAGAGCATCTCTGCACACAGGATGAGGAAGAACACAGCAATTATGAAGCATTGAACTCATTGCTGTCATGTTAGGCAGAAAGGAAAACTAGACCAAATGCAGATGACACCTGCCCACAGAGGCAGAGGGAACATTTAAACCACTCCTAACCAGAGGGGAATCACCAATCCCAGCAATCAGAATTTCAGTGCCTGAAAACCTCACCACAGAGGGCCTACAGTGCTCTGAATCTCCAAGTAAATTTGAAAGGTAGTCTATACCATAAGGACTGCCACTCTTAGGTGAGTCCTAGTGCTGAATTAGGCCCAGAAATTGTGGACTGGGGGGACACTTGACATACTGAGACGCCAGCTGGATCAGCCAAAGGAGTGCTTGTATCACCCCTCTCCTAACCCCAGGCTGCATAGCTTGCAGCTTCAAAAGAGACTCCTTCCTTCTGCTTGAGAAATGGAGAAGGAAGAATGAGGAGGAATTTTTCTTACATCTTGGATACCAGCTCAGCCACAGCAGGATAAGGCACCAAACAGAGTTTTGAGGCCCTTGTTCAAGGCCCCAGCTCCCAGACAACATTTCTAGACACAGCCTGAGCCAGAAAGGAACTCTCTGCATTGAAGGAAAGGATCGAGTCCTCACGGCATTCCTCACCTGCTAACTGAAGATACCTTGAGCTCTAAATAACCAACAACAATACCCAGGTACTATTAATACACCAAGGACTTTGGGTAAGCATCTGAGACTAGTAGGTTTTAGGTGAGACTCAGCACATTTCTGGCTGTGGTGGCTATGGGGCAAGATTACTTCTGTTTCAGAGAAGTGGAAGGAGAAGTAAAGAGACCTTTATCTTGCACCTTAGGTGCCTGCACAGCTACAGCATGGTAGAGCACCAAGTGGGCTATATCCCTAATTCTAGGACTTAGTTCTTGAACAGCATTTCTGGACCTTCCCTGGGCCAGAAGGGGGCCACTGCCCTGAAGGGGGAGTCCCAGGCCAGGCAGCCTTTACAACTTGATTTAAAAGCCCTTAGGCCTTAAGAGAACACTGGTTGGTAGTCTGGCAACAAGTGGGTAGGGATGGTTATGGGGTGAGGCTCCTCTGCCTTTGAAAGAGAAGGGAAGAGTGGGAAGGACTTCATCTTGTGGTTTGATCGTCAGCTCAGCTGCAATATAATAAAACAACAGGTAGCCTTCTAATGCTTTTGACTCTAGACATTGACTTCTGGACAGCAACTCTGTATCCACTCAGGGCCTAGGGGACCTCATTGCTCCAATGGGAAGGATGCAGCAGGTGGCTGGCTTTGCCACCTGCTAATTGTAGAGCTCCAAAGCCTTTAGCAAACATAAGCAGTAGCCAAAAAGTGGTTACAGCAGGCTTTGGGCAAGATGTAGTGCTGTGCAGGCCTCAGGTCTGATCTAGTGCAGTCATAAGGGTGGTGGCCACCGGAGTGCTTGTGTCACTCCACCCCCAGGTTCAGGTGGCTCATACCAGAGAGAGAGACTTTCTTTTGGAAAAAGTAAGTAAAGAAAACAGAAAAGTCTCTGATTGGCAACCTAGAGAATTCTCCCATATCTTGTCTAAGACCATTGAGGCAGTACCCTATGAGTCTTCAAAAACCACAGTGTTGCTGGGTTTGGGATGCTCCCTAAAGTAGAGATAGCTTAAAACACAATACCTATGTTCTTTCAAGTATCTGGAAAGCCTTCTCAACAAGGTTGGCTAGAAATAAGCCCAGACAGTGAAGACTATAGCAAATACCTAATTGTTCAGTGCTTAGGCCCGGAAGAATATCTACTAGCATCAACACCATTGAGAGACACATGACCTCACCAAATGAATTAAATAAGTCACCAGTGATTGGTCCTGGAGAAATGGAGATATGTGACCTTTCAGACAATTTGAAATAGCTGTGTTGAGGAAACTCAAAGAAACTTACAAATACACAGAGAAGGAATTCAGAATTCTATCAGATAAATTTAACAAAGATATTGCAATAGTTAAAAAGAAGCATAAATTCTGGAGATGAAAAATGCAATTATACTGAAGAATGCATCAGGGTCCTTTAACAGCAGAATTGACCAAGCAGAGAAAAGAATTAGTGAGCTTAAAGACAGGCTATGTAAAAATGCACCATCAAAGGATACGAAAGAAAAATTTTTTAAATAAAGCACATCTACAGGATATAGAAAATAGCCTCAAAAGGGAAAATCTAAGAATGATTGGCCTTAAAGAAAAATTACAGAAAGAGAGATAGGGGTAGAAAGTTTGTTTAAAGGGAAAATAACAGAGAACTTCCCCAAACTAGAGAAAAAATATAAGCATATGAATACAGGAAAGTTACAGAACACCAAGCAGATTTAACCCAAAGACTATCTCAAGGTATTTAAAATCAAACTCCCAAAGGTCAAGGAGAAACAATCGTAAAAGCAGCAAGAAAAAAGAAATAAATAACATACAATGGAGATCCAATACATCTGACAGAAGATTTTTCAGTGGAAACTTTATAGGCCAGAAGACAGTGGAATGATATATTTAAAGTGCTGAAAGAAAGAAAGAAAAAAAACCTTTTACCATAGAATATTAAATCTGGCAAAAAATATTCTTCAAACATGAAGGAGGAATACTTTCTCAGACAAGAGCTGAGGGATTTCATCAATATCAGATCTGCTACAGAAATGTTAAAGAAAGAAAATAAAAGACGATTAGAAAGAACAGAACATTCAGAAAGAAAAGAACGTTAGTGAGCAATAAATAATCTCGAGAAGTTTTAAAACTCACTGCTAATAATAAGTACACACAAAAAGACAGATTATAACACTATAACTGTGGTGTATAAAGTATTTTTATCCTAAGTAGAAAGACCAAATGATGAACCAATCAAAAATAGTAACTACGGCAACTTTTTGAGACACAGAGAAAATAGCCTTCACTAAAGGAAGGCAGGAAGGAGAAAAAGAAGGAAGAAGGGATCAGAAACAGAAAACAAATAACAAAATGGCAGGAGTAAGTCCTTACTTATTAATAATAACATTGAATGTAAATGGACTAAACTCTCCAATCAAAAGACATAGTGTGGCTGAATGGATTAAAAAACAAGACCCATTGATCTATTGCCTACAAGAAACACACTTCACCTATAAAGACACACATAGACTAAAAATAAAGGAAAGGAAAAAGGTATTGATGACAACGGAAACTAAAAAGAGCAGGAGTCACAATATTTATATGAGACAAAATAGATTTCATGACAAAAACTATAAAAATAGACAAATAAGGTTACTACATAATGGTAACGGGGTCAATTCAGCAAGAGGATATAACAATTTCAAATGTATATGCACCCCAAACTGGAGCACTCTGATATACAAAGGAAATATTATTAGAGCTAAACAGAGAGATAGACCTGAATGCAATAATAGCTGGAGATTTCAAGACCCCACTTTCAGCATTGGACAAATCTTCCAGACAGAAAATCAACAAAGAAATATCAGACTTAATCTGCACTGTAGACCAAATAAATCTAATAGACAACTACAGAACATCTTATCCAAGAGCTTCAGGATACACATTCTTATCCTCAGTACATGAATCATTCTCAATGATAGACCATATGTTTGATTACAAAACATCTTAAAATATTTAAAAAATTGAAATAATATCAAGAATCTTCTCTGACCATAATGTATTAAAGCTAGAAATTAATATCAAGGGTCAGGCCCAGTGGCTCAAATCTGCAATTCAAGCAATTTTGGAGGCTGAGGTGGGCAGATCACTTGAGGTCAGGAGTTAGAGACCAGCCTTGCCAACACGGTGAGAACCTGTCTCTACTAAAAATGCAACAAAGAAAAAAAAAAAACTAGCCAGACATGGTGGCACGCAGCTGTAATCCCAGCTACTTGGGAAGCTGAGGCATGAGAATCACTTGAACCTAGGAGGCGGAAGTTGCAGTGAGCCAAGATCACTCCACTTCACTCTAGCCTGAGTGGCAGAATAAGACTCCATCTCAAAAATAAATAAATAAATAAATAAAAGAAATTAATAACAAAGAATTTTGTAAACTATATAAATACATAAAAATTAAACAATATGCTCCTGAATGACCAGACGGCTAATGCAGAAATTAAAAAAACAATCGAAACATTTCTTGATGCAAATGATAATGGAAACACAACATTTAAAAACCTATGAAACACAGCAAAAGCAGTACTAAGAGGAACGTTTATAGCTATAAATACCTACATCAAGAAAGAAGAAAAACTTCAAATAAATAATCTAACAGTGCATTTTAAATAATTAGAAAAGCAAGACAAAACTAAATCCAAAATTTGTAGAGCAAAAGACATATAAAGATCAGAACAGAAATAAATAAAAAAGAAATGAAAAAGCACAAAATAAATGAAATCAAAATGAAAAAGTATGAAAGTATTTCATCTTTAATGAAATAAAAAGATGGTCTTTTGAAAAGTTAAACAAAATTGACAAATTTTGAGCCAGACTAATTAAGAAAAAAAGGAGAGAAGGTCCAAAAAACTAAAATCAGAAATAAAAAAGAAGACATTACAACTGATACTGCAGAAATTCAAGGATCATTAGTGGTTACCAAGAGCAACTATATACCAATAAAGTGGAAAATCTAAAAGAAATCAGCAAATTCTTAGACACATACAACCTGCCAAGATTGAACCAGGAAGAAATTCAAAACCTGAACAGACCAATAGCAAGACACCAGATTGAAGCTATGCTAAAGTCTCTCAGTAAAGAAAAGCCCAGGACTTGATAGTTTCACTGCTGAATTCTACCAAACATTTAAAGAATATCATTCCTACTCAAACTGTTCTGAAAAATAGAGGAGAAGACAGCAAACTAACACAGGAACAGAAAACCAAACACCACCTGTTCTCACTCATAAGTGGGAGTTGAACAATGAGAGCACACGGGCACAGTGAGGGGAACATCATACACCAGGGCCTGTTGGAGGGTGGAAGGCTAGGGGAGAAACAGCATTATGAGAAATACCTAGTACAGATGACAAGTTGATGGGTGCAGCAAACGCCCGTGGTTCATGTATATCTATGTAACAAACCTACATGTTCTGCACATGTATCCCAGAACTTAAAGTACAATAATTAAAAAAAAAGATAAGCAATTCCAATGGGAAAAAGTTTAAAAAAAATAGATGAGAAGGGAATACTTTCAAACTCATTCCATGAGGCAAATATCCTGATACCGGAACCAAAGATACACCAAAACACAGAAAACTACATTCCAATATGTCTGATAAATATTGATGCAAAAATCCTCATCAAAACACCAGCAAAAACTGACCAAAGGGGGCATCCTTGTGTTCCAGATCTTGGAGGAAGGCTTTCAGTTTTTCCGCATTCAGTGCTATACTAGTTGTGGGTCTGTCATATACAGTTTTTATTCTGTTAAGGTATGTTTCTTCTATTCCTAGTTTGTTTAGAGGTTTTATTACAAAGCGATGTTGAATCTTATCAAAAACTTTTTCAGCATCCATTGAGATGATTAAAATGTTTTTATCTTTTATTCTGTGCATATGGTGTATCACATTGGTTGATTTGCATATTTTGAACTATCCTTGCATCCCAGGGATAGATCTCACTTGGTCACCATGAATAATCTTTCTAATGTATTGTTGAATTTCATTTGCTAGTATTTTGTTGAAGAATTTTGCATCAATATGTACACCTAATATGTACCCACAAAAATTTAAAATTAAAAAGAATTTTTAAAGAACGAAAAAAAGATATACAATAGAGTTGGCCATCTTCGAAAGAATTGTACTACATAATATTTGGACACTGCTAGAAACTCCAGACATGTAGGGGACATAATTACTAATGTGTGGTTCTTGGATGTATCTTCCTTACTTCTGTAGAGCTATAGAAATAAATGAGTGACAGGTGGAAAAAGATTTGTCAGCTATGTTTTAACATAGAAGAGTTTAGAGGCTATTTAGAGTTTCTAAATCATCATAGGGGAGATGGCAAGCCATCTTGGAAAGTTAGATTGGAAAATCATGGCGGGCAAGAGGATGTCTGTTAGTGGGATACATACAGGAGATGATGGCCACCTGAGCTAGCATAATGGCCTATTGAGAAGAGAAGAGATCCACAGATTTGAGATAATTCAAAAGTAGAGTTTACACAATTTGGTTATTGATTAAGAAAGAGGGAGAAAGTTGACATCTAAGTTTCTGGATTGATCCACTAGAAGCATCAGTAATCTTAATTCTTTGAATGGAAATAATAAGGAAATTGGTAGCTGATATTTTGCTTGAAGTCTTTATTATGATGTTTTCATAACTGTAAAGCCAAATGACTTTATATTTATGAATGTGCTTACTTTTGACAGAACTTTCATAGGCTCACTCCTTCTAAACTCAGTTCCTTTAACCTTTCCATGAGATTGTATGTTTTTTAATAACAGATTCTGCAGTAGGAGCTATTAGATGCCCATCCCCATCTCCACTTTTCCTTTGTGATTCAGAAAGAATAATTTGCTATTTACCAGGGAACTCTTTTAAAGCTTCTATGGACATTCAACTGGAAGACACTGAAAATGTAACTAACAGAAATTCAATGATGTTTCCAAGTTGCCTGACTATAGGTTTGAATAATAATGACCTACATTTATTGAGAAATTAACAATATGTCAGTTAAATTCTAACTTCTTGGCATATTGTTTCATTTGGTTCTCACAACAACTCTATGAAGTAATCATTACTATTATCCAGATTTTATAGAGAAGGAAATTGAAATTCAGATATGGTAAATCGCTTGCTCAAAATTACACAAGATTAAATAGCCCAGCCAGGACTAAAGACCCAGAACCTTTGCCAAGAGCTCTCAAGTGAGATATACAGACAAATATTCTTCTAATTGCTATCAGCTATTTGAGATCATATTACCTGCCAGTTTCCTTGTTGATGTGGAAGCCTCTTTAGTCCTTAACTACTTCCCTAAAGGCTCTGTCTCCAAATACAGTCACATTGGGGGTTGGGCCTTCAACATGTGAATTTTTAGGGAACTCGATAACACAATATAGTCCTTAACAGTTGTTCTCTCTTCCCAAGCTGAATGCTAAGGTCTTCCCTCAATAATGGATTCTTTTTTGCTTCAGACAGCCAGAGACTTGCTTGTAACCAACAATGTTAATGGACAAAGTATCTCTACATGATAGCAACAAATTTGATATTCGTTTATTTGGTGTTCCTTTGATTTGTAAATGTAATCAAGAACCATGTAGTCATTTATTCAAACATAGTTTTACCACTGCCATTTAACCACCTCTGTGACTTTAGATGAATTAATCTAAATAGCAGTTCCTTTATCTACAAAATATAGACAATTATACTGTCCCCAAGATTTTTTTAAGGACTTTGGGCTATATGAATATATAAAATTATTAAATATCCTGACAAATACAATTGACCCTTCAAATTCATAGGTGTGAATTGTATGGGTACGCTTATAGGTGGATATTTTTCAATAAATAGTCAATCCTCCATATTGGTAGGTTCCACATCTGCAACAAAATACAGATTAAAAAGGTGATGTTTGCAGGATTCAAAACCTGTGTACACAAAGTATGTACAACCTACATACTTCCTATATGTAGGTTCCATAGAGCCAAAGGCAGGACTTGAGTATGAGTGGATTTTTAGTATCATTGAGGGGTCCTAGAACCAATTCCTCCAGAATACTGGGAGATGATCGTAGTATCAACTTGCAGTATCATATGTTTGGATGGGCTCTGATGCCTGTTAGAAAATGACGGCCTGGAGAAAAAGAAATTATTATTTAATATTTGGTTTTCAAAACTGGAACTGTGAAACAAAGCTATTTCTTTTTTCTTTGGTATGTAAAATTTTTTAAAATAATTAACTGTGAATGAAAATTGTATATATTTATTGAGTACAGCATGGTGTTTTAAAATATGTATACATTGTAAAATGGCACACTAAAACTAATTAATATATGCATTATCTCATATGCTTTATATGTTTCAGTGAGAACACTTAAAATGTATTCTCATAACAATTTTCATAAAACAGTATTTTTAAATATAGTCGCCATGCTGTACAATAGATTCATTGGACTGCTCCTACTGTCTAACTGAAATTAGGCATACTGTGACCATCTCCCCAATCCCTACGCACTCCTCCAACCTCTAACAACCACCATTATACTCTCTGATTCTATGAATTTAACTTTTTCAGATTTCACATATAAGTTAGATAATGTGGTATTCATTCTTCTGTGCCTGTTTATTTCACTTAATGCAATGTACTCCAAGTTCATCTATGTTGTTTCAAATGACAGAATTTCCTTCTTTTTAAAAGCTAAATAGTATTTTATTGTGCATATATACCACATTTTTAATGTTCATAAATCTGTTGATAGACACTTAGGTTGATTCTATGTCTTGGATATTGTTAATAATTCTACAGTGTACATGCAAATGCTGATATCTCTTTAACTTACAGGTATACCTCAGAGATATTGAGGGTTCAGTTCCAGATCACCACAATAAAGTGAACATTTCAGTAAAGTAAGTCACATGAAGTTTATGGTTTCACAGTGCACATAAAAGTTATTTTATTATTTTTAATTTTTTATACTTTAAATTCTGGAGTACATGTGCAGAACATGCAGGTTTGTTACGTAAGTATACATGTGCCATGGTGGTTTGCTGCATCCATGACTCCGTCATCTCCATTAAGTATTTCTCCTAATGCTATTCTTCCTTTATCCCCCCAACCCCTGTCATCACTCCCCTACTCCTGCACCCCCTGACAGGCCCTGGTGTGTGATGTTCCCCTCTCTGTGTCCATGTGTTCTCATTGTTCAACACCCACTTATGAGTGAGGACATGTGGTGTTTGGTTTTCTGTTCTTATGTCAGTTTGCTGAGAATTATGATTTCCAGCATTATCCATGCCCCTGCAAAGGACATGGACTCATCCTTTTTTATAGCTTCATAGTATTCCATGGTGTATATTTGCCACATTTTCTGTATCCTGTCTATCATTGATGGGCATTTGGGTTGGTTACAAGTCTTTGCTATTGTAAATAGTGCTGCAATAAACATACATGTGCATGTGTCTTTATAATAGAATGCTTTATAATCCTTTGGGTATATACCCAGTAATGAGATTTCTGGGTCAAATGGTATTTCTATATCTAGATCCTTGAGAAATCACCACACTGTCTTCCACAATGGTTGAACTTACTTACCCTCCCACCAACAGTGTAAAAGCATTCCTATTTCTCCACATGCTCTCCAGCATCTGTTGTCTCCTGATTTTTTAAGGATCACCATTCTAACTGGCATGAGTTGGTATCTCAATGTGGTTTTGATTTGCATTTCTCTAATAAACCAGTGATGATGAGCTTTTTTCTATGTGTTTGTTGGCTGAATAAATGTGGTTCTTTTGAGAAGTGTCTGTTCATACCCTTTGTCCACTTTTTGATGCGGTTGTTTGTTTTTTTCTTGTAAATTTGCTTAAGTTCTTTGTAGATTCTGGATATTAGTCCTTTGTCAGATGGGTAGATTGCAAAATTTTTTTCCCATTCTTTTGGTTGCCTGTTCACTCTAATGATTGTTTCTTTTGCTGTACAGAAGCTCTTAGATTTAATTAGGTCCCATTTGTCTATTTTGGTTTTTGTTGCCATTGCCTTTGGTGTTTTAGTCATGAAATCCTTGCCCATGCCTGTGTCTTGAATGGTATTACCTAGGTTTTCTTCTAGGGTTTTTATAGTGTTAGGACTTATGTTTAAATATTTAATCCATCTGGAGTTAATTTTTGTATAAGGTGTAAAAGAAGTGATACAGATTCAGCTTTCTGCACATGGCTAGCCAGTTTTCCCAACACCATTTATTAAATAGGGAATCATTTCCCCATTGCTTGTTTTTGTCAGGCTTGTCAAAGATCAGATAGTTGTAAATGTGTGGCATTATTTCTGAGGCCTCTGTTCTGTTCCATTGGTCTATATCTCAGTTTTGGTACCAATACCATGCTCTTTTGATTACTGTAGTCTTGTAGTATAGTTTGAAGTCAGGTAGTGTGATGCCCCCAGCATTTTTTTTCCCTTAGGATTTACTTGGCTATGCAGGCTCTTTTTTGGTTTGACATGAAGTCTAAGGTGGTTTTTTCCAATTCTGAGAAGAAAGTCAATGGTAGCTTGATGGGGATAGCATTGAATGTATAAATTACTTTGGGAAGTATTGCCATTTTCATGATATTGATTCTTCCTAAATATGAGCATGGAATGTTTTTCCATCTGTTTGTATTTTCTCTTATTTCCTTGAGCAGTGGCTTGTAGTTCTCCTTGAAGAAGTCCTTCACATTCCTTGTTAGTTGTATTCCTAGGTATTTTATTCTTTTTGCAGCAATTGTGAATGAGAGTTCACTCATTATTTGATTCTTTCTTTGTCTGTTACTGGTGTACGGGAATGCTTGTGATTTTTGCACATTGATTTTGTATCCTTTGACTTTGTTGAAGTTGCTTATCAGCTTAAGAAGATTTTGGACGGAGACGATGGGGTCTTGTAAATATACAGCATGTCATCTGCAAACAGAGACAATTTGACTTCTTCTTTTCCTAATGAATATCCTTTATTTCTTTTTCTTGCTTTATTGCCCTGGCTAGAACATCCAATACTATGTTGAATAGGAGTGGTAAGAGAGGGCATTCTTATAATGACTTACAAGAGACTTAGACTCCCACACAATAATAGTGGGAGACTTTAACACTCCACTGTCAACATTAGACAGATCAACGAGACAGAAAATCAACAAGGATATCCAGGACTTGAATGCAAAACTGGAACAGCTGGACCTAATAGACATCTACAGAACTCTCCACCCCACAGTCACAGATATACATTCTTCTCAACACCACATTGCACTTACTCTAAAGTTGACCACATAATTGGAATTAAATCACTCCTCAGCAAATGAAAAAAAAACAAAAATGGAAATCATAACCAACAGTTTCTCACAATGACAGTGCAATCAAATTACATCTCAGGATTAAGAAACTAACTCAAAACCACAAAACTTCATAGAAATTGAACAACTGGCTCCTGAATGTTGGCTGGATAAACAATGAAATGAGGGTAGAAACAAAGAAGTTCTTCCAAACCAAAGAGAACAAGGACACAACATACCAGAGTCTCTGGGACATATTTAAAGCAATGACTAGAGGAAAATGTACAGCAATAAATGCCCACATGAGAAACAAGGAAAGATCTAAAATCGACACCCTATCATCAAAACTGAAAGAGCTAGAGGAGCAAGCTCAAAAAAACTCAAAAGCTAGCAGAAGACAAGAAATAACTAAGATCAGAGCAGAACTGAAGGAGATAGAGACACAGAAAAACCTTCAAAAAATCAATAAATCCAGGAGCTGGTTTTTCAAAAAGATCAACAAAATACACAGACCACTAGCCAGATTAATAAAAAGGAAAAGAGAGAATAAACAAATAGATGCAATAAAAATGATAAAGGTGATATCACCACCAATCCCACAGAAAGACAAACTATCATCCGAGATTACTACCAACAACTCTATGCACATAAACCAGTAAACCTGGAAGAAATGGATAAATTTATGGACACTTGCACCCTCCCAAAACTAAACCAGGAAGAAGTTGAAACCCTGAATAGACCAATAACAAGGGCTGAAGTTGAGGCAGCAATTAATAGCCTACCAACCAAAAAAAGTCCAGGTCCAGATGGGTTCACAGCTGAATTTTACCAGACGTACAATGGGGAGCTGGTACCAGCCCTTCTGAAACTATTTCAAATGATACAAAAAGAGAGAATCCTTCCTAACTCATTTATGAGACCAACACCATCCTGATACCAAAACCCAGCAGAAATTCAACAAGAAAAGAAAACTTCAGGTCAATCTCCATGATGAACATAGATGCAAAAATCTTCAATGAAATACTGGCAAACCAATTGCAACAGCACATCAAAAAGCTTATCCAACAGGATCAAGTAGGCTTCATCCAGGAGATGCAAGCCTAGTTCAACAAACACAAGTCCATAAACATAATCCACCACATAAATAGAATCAAAGACAAAAACCACATGATTATCTCAATAGATGCAGAGAAGGCCTTCAACAAAATTCAACAGCCCTTTAGGCAAAAAACTCAATAAACTAGGTATCAATGGAACATATCACAAAATAATAAAAGCTATTTACAACAAACCCAATGCCAATATACTAAATGGGCAAAAACTGGAAGCTGTCCCTTTGAAATCTAGCATTAGAAAAGAATGCCCTCTCTCCACTCTTATTCAATGTAGTACTGGAAGTTTTAGCCAGAGCAGTCAGGCAAGAAAAAGAAATAAAGGTATTCAATTAGGAAAGGAGGGAGTCGAATTGTCTCTATTTGCAGATGACATGACTGTATATTTAGAAGACCCTATCAGCTCAGCCCAAGCTCTCCTGACACTGATAACTTCAGCAAAGTCTCAGGATACAAAATCAATGTGAGAAATCACAAGCATTCCTATACCCCAATAACAGACAAACAGAGAGCCAAATCAAGAAAGAACTCCCATTCACAATTGTTTCAAGAAAAATAAAATACCTGGGAATACAACTAACAAAGGAGGTAAAGGACCTCTTCAAGGAGAACTACAAACCGCTGCTCAAGGAAATAAGAGAGGACACAAACAGATGGAAAAACATTCCATGCTCATGATTAGGAAGAATCAATGTCGTGAAAATGGCCATACTTTCCAAAGTAATTTATAGATTTAATGCTATCCCCATCAAACTACCAATGACCTTCTTCACAGAATTGGAAAAAACTACCTTAAATTTCATATGGAACCAAGAGAGAGCCTACATAGCAAAGACAATCCTAAATAAAAAGAACACAGCTGGCAGCATCACGCTGCTGGACTTCAAGCTATACTACAAGGCAACATTAATCAAAACAGCATGGTACTGGTATCAAAACAGAGACATAGACCAATGGAACAGAACAGAGGCCTCTGGAGCAACACCACACATCTACAACCATCTGATCTTTGACAAACCTGACAAAAACAAGCAATGGGGAAAGGATCCCCTGTTTAATAAATAGTGTTGGGAAAATTGGCTAGCAATGAGCAGAAAGAAGAAACTGGATCCCTTCCTGACACCTTACACTGAAATTAACTCCAGATGGATTAAGGACTTTAACATAAGACCTAACACCATAAAAACCCTAGAAGAAAACCTAGCAAAACCATTCAGGACATAGGCATAGGCAAGGACTTCATGACTAAAACACCAAAAGAAATGGCAACAAAAAGCCAAAATAAACAAATGGGACCTAATTAAATGTCAGAGCTTCTGACAGCAAAAGAAACCACCATTAGAGCCAACTGGCAACCAACAGAATGGGAAAAAATTTTTGCAATCGACCCATCTGACAAAGGGCTAATATCCAGAATCTACAAAGAACTGAAACAGATTGACAAGAAACAAACAAACCCATCCAAAAGTAGGTGAAGGACATGAACAGACACTTTTCAGAAGAAGACAAACATGAAGCCAACAAACATATGAAAAAATGCTCATCATCACTGGTCATTAGAGAAATGCAAATCAAAACAACATTGAGATACCATCTCATGCCAGTTAGAATGGCAATCATTAAAATATCCGGAGACGACAGATGCCGGAGAGGATGTGGAGAAACAGGAACACTTTAACACTGTTGGTGGGAGTGTAAATTAGTTCAACCATTGTGGGAGACAGTGTGGTGACTACTCAAGGGTCTAGAAATAGAAATTCCATTTGACCCAGCAATCCCATTACTGGGTATATACCCAAAGGTCTATAAATTATTCTGTTATAAAGACACATGCACACACATGTTTACAATAGCAATGACCTGGAAGCAACCCAAATGCCCATCAATGATAGATTGGACAAAGTCCAGTATATGTGTGGCACATATACATGATGGAATACTATGCAGCCATAAAAAAACAATGAGTTTGTGTCCTTTGCAGGGACGTGGATGAACCTGGAAACCATCATTCTCAGCAAACTGACACAAGAACAGAAAATCAAACACAGCATGTTCTTACTCATAAGCAGGTGTTTAACAATGAAAACACTTGGACGCAAAGAGGAGAACATCACACACTGGGGTCCGTTGGGGGGGGCTAGGGGAGGGATAGTGGGAGGGAGGGTGGGGGAGAAATGTCAGGTATAGGTGATGGGGGGATGATGGCAGCAAACCACCTTGCCACGAATGTACCTATGCAACAGTCTTGCATGATCTGCACATGTGCCCCAGAATCTAAAGTACAATAAAAAATAAATAAAATACTTCAATGCTAAAAAATGCTAATGATCATCTGAGTGTTCAAAGAGTTGCAACCATTTTGCTGGCGCAAGGTCTTATTTCAGTGTTGATGGCTGCTGACAAGGGTGGGACTTACTGAAGGTTGACATAGCTAAGTCAATTCCTTAAAATAAGATGACAGTTAAGTCTGCTGCATTGATTAACTCTTCCTTTCACAAAAGATTTGTCTGCAGTATGTAATGCTGTTTGGTAGCATTTTACTCACAGTAAAACTTCATTCAAAATTGGAATCAATCCTTTCAACCCTTGCTACTGCTTCATCAGTTAGGTTCATGTAACATTAGAAATCCTGTGTTGTAATTTCAGCAATGTTCACTGCATCTTCACCAGGAGTAGTTTCCAGCTTAAGAGACCACTTTCGTGGCTCAACCATAAGAAGCAATGTCTTATCCATTCAGGTTTTATCATAAGATGCAGCAATTCTGCAGATCTTCAGGTTCTACTTCCAATTTTTGTTCTCTTGTTATTTCTACCACATCTGCAGTTACTTCCTCCATTACAATCTTGAACACTTTAAAGTTATCTGCAAGGATTAGAATCAACTTCTTCCTAATTCCTGTTAATGTTGATATCTTCATCTCCTCCCATGAATCATGAATGTTTTTAAGAGCATGTGGAATGGAAAATCCTTCCCAGAGGTTTTCAATTTACTTTGCTCTAATCCATCAGAGAAATCACAATCTACTGCAGCCATAGCCTTACAGAATGTATTTCTTAAATAATAAGACTTGAAAGTTAAAATTACTCCTTGATCTATGAACTGCAGGATGAATGTATGTTAGCAAGCATGAAAGAAAAATTAATGTCCTTGTACATCTACATCAGAGCTCTTGAATGAATAGGTGCATTGTCAATGAGCAGTAATATTACAAAAATAATTTTTTTTCCTGAGCAATAGGCTTAAAATATTCAGTAAACCATGCTGTAAATAGATGGTGCTGTAATCTAGGCTTTGTTCTTCCATTTATAGAGCACAGGGAAAATATATTTAGCATAATTCTTAAGGGCCTGGGATTTTTTAAATGGTAAGGGAGCATTGGCTTCAACTTAAAGTTACCAGCTGCACAAACTCCTAATGAAAAAGTCAGCCTGTCCTTTGCAGCTTTGAAGTTAGGCACTGACTTCCCCTTTCCAGCTGTGCAAGTCCTAGATGGCATCTTCTTCCAATAGAAACCAGTAATATCTACATGGGAAATTTGTTGTTTCGTTTGGTGTAGCCATCTTTATCACTTTTCTTAGCTAGATCTTCTGGATAAACCTGCTACAGTTTCTACATCAGCACTTGCTACTTCCCTTTGCACTTTTATATTATGCAAATGGGCTGGGCGCAGTGGCTCATACCTGTAATCCCAGCACATTGGTAGGCTGAGGTGGGTGGATCACCTGAGGTCAGGAGTTGGAGACCAGCCTGACTAAAGTGGTGAAACTCTGTCTCTACTAAAAATCCAAAAATGTCAGCCAGACGTTGTAGTGGGCACCTGTAATCTCAGCTATTTGGGAGGCTGAGGGAGGAGAATTGCTTGAGCCCAGGAGGTGGAGGTGGCAGTGAGCCCAGATTGCCATGCCACTGTACTCCAGTCTGAGCAACAAAGTGAAACTCTGTCCGAAAGAAAGGAAAGAAGGAAGGAAGGAAGGAAGGAAGGAAGGAAGGAAGGAAGGAAGGAAGGGAGGGAG
>NW_022436954.1:12014419-12103559 GCF_009761245.1 Sapajus apella | reverse complement strand
AAGGAAGGAAGGAAGGAAGGAAGGAAGGAAGGAGGGAGGGAGGGAGGGAGGGAGGGAGGGAGGGAGGGAAAGAAAGAAAGAAAGAAAGAAAGAAAGAAAGAAAGAAAGAAAGAAAGAAAGAAAGAAAGAAAGAAAGAAAGGGAAACAGGAAGGAAGGAGGGAAGGAAGGAAAGAGAAGGAAGGAAGGAAGGAAGGAAGGAAGGAAGGAAGGAAGGAAGGAAGGAAGGAGGGAAGGAAGGAAAAGAAAATGGCTTCTTTCCTTAAACGTCTGCTAGCTTCCAACTTTTTTCTGCAGCTTCCTCACCTCTCTTAGCCTTCAAATAAGTTAAAAGAGTTAGAGCCTTGCTCTGGATTAAGCTTTGCTTTTTGAATGTTTTGGCTAGCTGAATTTTCTATCCAGAGCACTAAAACTTGCTCCAAAACAGCAATAAGGTTATTTTGCTTATGTGTTCACTGGATTAGCACTTTTAATTTCCTTCAAAGACTTTTCCTTGCATTCACAACTTGGCTAATTGTTTGGTATAAAAGGCGTAGCTTTTGGACTGTCTTGGCTTTTGACTTGATTTCCTCACTATTCACTTGAATACTTATAGACCATTGTATGGTTAATAATTGGCCTAATTTAAATGTTGTGTCTTCAGGAATAAGGAGGCTGGAGGAGAGGGAGTGAGTCTGGGAAGAGTCAGTAGGTGAGGCAGTCAGAACACACACAACATTTATGAATTAAATTTGCTATCTTATATGGGCACAGTTTGTGGTTCTCCAGAATAGCTAAAGTAGTACCATCAAAGATGTGATCAGATATCACCTTAACAGACACAATAATAAAGAAAAAGTCTGAATATTGCAGGAATTACCAAAATGTAACACAGACAGGAAGGGATCACATCTGTTGGAAAAAAATGGTGCCAAGTAGACTTGCCTGATGCAGGGTTGGCACAAACTTTCTATTTGTAAAATTACAGTACCTGTGAAGTACGATAAAGTGAAGTGAAATAAAATGAGGTGTGCCTGTACTGATTTCATTTCCTTTAAACATATATGCAATAGGGATTGCTGGATCATATGATAGTTCTATTTTTAGCCTTTTGAGGAAGCTCTGTAGTGTTTTGCATCCGGGCCGTACTAATTTACATTCCTACCAATAGTGCCACAAGGGTTCTCATTTCCTCACATCCTCTCCAATAGTTGTTGTCTTTCATACTCTTGATAATAGCAATTCCAACAGGTGTGAGGGGATATTGTGGTTTTAATTTGCATTTTCTTGATAATGAGTACTGTTGAGCATTAAAAACAAAACAAAACAAAACAAAAACCCTGTTGGTTCTTTTTATGTCTTCTTTTTTTTTTTTTGCTTGTTTTTTTTTTTTCTTTTTTTTTTGAGGCAGAGTTTCACTGTTGTTACCCAGGCTGGAGTGCAATGGTGCGATCTCGGCTCACCACAACCACCGCCTCCTGGGTTCAGGTAATTCTTCTGCCTCAGCCTCCCGAGTAGCTGGGATTACAGGCACACGCCACCATGCCCAGCCAATGTTTTGTATTTTTAGTAGAGACGGGGTTTTACCATGTTGACCAGGATGGTCTCGATCTCTTAACCTCGTGACCCACCTGCCTCGGCCTCCCAAAGTGCTGGGATTACAGGCGTGAGCCACCGCGCCCAGCCATGTCTTCCTTTGAGAAACATTTATTCAGGTTGGTGGTGGGGAGCTAGCAGCAGCTGGCTGGGGAGGGAGTGTCAGTGCACCACAGAGTGCTATGCTCAGTGATTCTGGAACCAGGAACAGCTTCCTCCTCATCCCACTGCCTAGACCTGGAGAAGCCCCTTTTCATCCTTCTCACTCATCCCCCTGGGGCAAGGTGAGTAAGCATGGGGAGCCCAGAGCCAGGACCCCTATCACTAGTGCTGCCGAGTGAGCTTCACTTCCTTTCCAGGGCACACCTGTGCGCCACTACCCCAGGTTGCGTTGATGGCTTTTTGCTGTTCCTCCAAAACAGTAATAAGGCCATTTTGCTTTTTTATCATTAGTGTTTTCACTGGACTAACACCTTTAATTTCCTTCAGAATTTTTTCCCTGAACTAAAATCTGTCTTCTTATTGATATCCTGGCTCCAGACTCCCAAACTTGCTTTTTTTATCATTCATGTTTTCACTGGACTAGCACTTTTAATTTCCTTCAGAATTTTTTCCTTACACCAAAATCTGTCTTTGTATTGACATCCTGGCTCCAGACTTTCCAAACCCAGATAAGCATACCCAAGATCCCTTTCTCACTGTTGCCTCTCTCCTGACTTACCTCCTGCCCTCATTCCCTACTCTTTCCCCCTCCTCCACAAAACAAGCAAAACAAACAAATAAACAAAAACTACCTTACTCAAGGAATTATGTAGGTGAAGAATGATGGATCACATTGGAGGTTGGGATTAAAAACATACACAAAAATTAAAAAGTTAAAATGCATTTTTTTCCCTACACTGGCTAAGACTATTGCTCTACATTATCAATTTTAATGTCATGTGTCTGTGTGAATGTAGTGTGGGTCTGAGTAGCATTGTGTGTGAATGGCCCCACAAGTACTTTCTAGTGCAGCCCCTCAGTTTTAAGAAGAAAGGGATTGAGGGAAAACTACACAAAGCTTTCAGTTCCTTTACCTATTGAGTATCGTTCTAACAACTGCAGATAAGTCTACTTTGGGAAGAGCCCCTCTTGCCCTGTGTTTATTCTTAGGGCACACCTTCAGCCACTCCATGCCCAATGTATCTCATTCCCAAGTGAGGATTAGTTAGCTAGAAATTTAACACTTTTCTGCAACTTTAAACTTAGATTATGCTTTGTTATAAATTTTTACACCCTTCTTCTGTCAAAGATGCATAATTGAGCTTTTAAAAAAATTATTGGATTAAATAAGCCCTTCTCTTTCCACTTGTCTCTGGGGAATGTAAGCTGATGGTTCTTAAGATGTTGAATTTTGTTTACTATCCACTGTTCTTTAGCCAGAATTCTCTACTGATCTAAAGCAATGTGACTGAAGACCAGGTTTTAAATTATGTGTTGAAAAGTTGCCTTATGTTTTAAAAGGAAAAAAATTACCTGATTTATATTATGACAGGTGACAGCAACATGAAGTCCTAATATATTGTTCTCAGTTGTTTTCCTGTTTATTGTGAACACTGGTACTTCCATGTCCCTGAGCCCTCAGGAGTACCTACAGCTTCTGGTGCAATGTCTTCTCCCAAAGTGTTGGCCACCATTTCACCCAAGGCCCTCTTCCAATTCTTGCTTTTCTGAGTCAGATTTAGAGAGCACCACTGTCTCCCCTTATCCCTTACTTTATCTCCAAACCAGTATTTTTCTTCTCACTACCTCTCTCTGAAAGGTGAGCTGCCAGATACCAATTTGGGAGCTTTAAGTCAAACAACCTCAAACCCATTTCTTCCTGTGTAGGGGTGCAAGTCTCTGAAGCTCTCACTCCCACCCCTAGTCTGTGTAGAAAACGAACCATAATCCCTCTGCCCCAAAACTGCCATTGCCTTTGGTGTGAGATGTTCCTTGTTTCCTAGTTCAACTTGAGTCCCTCACTCCTCTGCTAGCCAACCCCCATCCAGCAATAAGGATCCAAGCCCCAGTCCCCTATTCACACTCCCTGCCTCCATTCCACGCTACCCTAGGAAATAACCTGGATTCTCCACTTTGACCACATACTGTAGTATTCATTCTCTCTCTCATCTTCTCACCTGTGGTGGTTTATGGGTATGATGAGGTTTTTAAGATTAGTATAAACTAGTAAAAAGAAAACAACAACAACAACAACAAAACTCAGAGAGAGAGAGAAAGTTCTTTTCAGGACCTTTGCCCATTTTAATTTGGATTATTTGTTTTCTTACTATTAAGTTTCTTATTATTTTCAATATTAACCCCTTATCAGATGTACGGTTTGCAAATATTTTCTTCCATTCCATAGGTTGCCTCTCCACCCTGCTGATTATTTCCTTTGCTGTATAGAAACTTTTTTAGTTTGATGTAATCCCATTTGTCTGTCTTGGCCTTCATTATCTATGCTTTATGGATTCTATCCAAAAATCATTGCCCCAACTAATATCAGGAAGCTTTTCTCCCATGTTTTTTTCTAGTGGTTTTGCAGTCTCAGTTGTTACATTTAAGTCTTTAAATCATTTCGGGTTGATTTTTGTACTTGGTGTGAGATAAGGTCTAATTTCAATTTTCTGCATGTGGATATGCAGTTTTTTTAACACAATTTATTAAAAACACTGTTCATTCTCCATTCATGTGCTCTTGGCAACATTGTCAAAATTGATCATCTAAAATGCATGTGTTTATTTCTGGACTTTCTATTCTTTTCCATTGCTCCATGTTTCTGTTTTAATGCCAGTACTATCCTGTTTTGATTACTATTGCTTCATAGTACATTTTGAAGTTAGGTAGTGTGATATCTCCAGCTTTGTTCTTTGTTGCTCATGATTGCTTTTGTTCTTAGGGATCTTTTGTGATTACATATACATTTTTTGGTGTTTTATATTTCTTTGAAGAATGTCATTGGTATTTAGATAGGAATTGCATTGAATCTGTAAATCACTTTGGCCATTATTGTCATTTTGACAGTAAACTCTCCCAATCTACAAATAAGGAATATCTTTTTATTTATTGGTGTTTTCTTCATTTTTTAATTTATGTTTCATAATATTCACTATATAAGTCTTTTACCACCTTGTTTAAGTTTACTCCTAAGTATTTATTTTTTGTAGACATTGTGAACAGGATTATGTTCTTTTTCAGGTCTTTCACTGCTGGTGTAGAGAATCACTACTGATTTTTGTATGTTGATTTGGTATATAGTTACATTACTGAATTTGTTTACTAGTTTTAACCTAGTTTGCTAGAGTCTTTAGGATTTTTTACATATAGAACCATGCTGTCTGCAAACAGGGACATATTTAGCTATTTCCTTTCCAATTTGGATGCTTTTTATTTCTTTCCCTTGCCTAATTACTCTGAGTAGAACTTCCATTAATACATTGAATAGAAGTAGTGAGAGTGAGCATCCTTGTCTTGTCCTTAATCTTAGAAAAAGCTTTTAACTCTTCACCATTAAGTGAGATGTTAGCTGTGGGTTTATCATATATGGTCTTTATTGTATGAGCTACATTCCTTCTATACCTAATTCATTGAGAGTTCATAATCATGAAACGATGGTGAACTTTATCAAATGCTTTCTCTGCATCTATCAAGTGATCATATAAATTTTGTTCTTTATTCTGTTAATGTGGTATTTCACATTTATAGATCTGTATGTTGAATTATCTTTGCATCCCTACCTTAAATCTCACTTTATCGTGACAATCTTTTTGACATGCTGTTGAGATTAGTTTGCTAGTGTGAATATTTTATTGATGCACCTATGTTCATCAGTGCTGTTGCCTATAATTTTAATTTGTTGAGGTGTCCCTACCTTTGTTATCAGGATTATGCTAGCCATGTAAAATAACTTTGGAAGTATTATCTCTTCTTCAATTTTTTGGAAGGGTTTTAGAAGGAGTGACATTAGTTCTTTTTTAAATGTTTGGTGGAATTCAGCAGTGAAGCCACAAGTCCTGGGCTTTTCTTTAATTAAATATTTTTTATTACTAATTTACCTCCTTACTCATTACTGGTCTGTTCAGAGTTTCAATTTCTTCATCTTAGTGGGTTTTATGTATCCAGGAATGTACACATTTATTCTAGATTATCTACTTTGCTGGTATATAATTCGTCATTATAGTCTCTTCTCAAAATTGACAAACTTTTATCCAGACTAAGGAAAAAAAGAGAAAAAATGATTTTTCTGGTTAAGGTTTGTCTGGTAAAGGTTTGTCAATTTTATCTTTTTAAAAGACCAAATTTCAGGTTTGTTGTATTTTTATTGTTTTTATAGTTTGTATTTAATTTAACAGCTCTGATCTTTATTTTTTCCTTCATTCTACTAATTTTGGGCTTAGTTTTTTCTTTTTATAGTTCCTTGAGATGTAACATTAGGTTGTTTAAGATCTTTCTTCTTCTTCAGTGTAAATGTTTTGAAGTATCTTACAAGTTTTGGTATGTTGGGCTTCCATTTTTGCTGGTCTCCACATATTTTTAAATTTCCATTTTAATTTCCTCTTTAATCCATCTGTTGTTCAGAAGCGCGCAATTTAATTTTCATGCATTTGTGAATTTTCTAAAAGATCTCCTGTTATTAATTTCTAGTTTCATGCCATTTTGATCTGGAATGATAATTGATATGATTTCAATCTTCTTAGATTTATTACTATTTGCTTTGTGTTCTAACATTTGTCCTCTAGCATTTCCTGTAAGACAGCTCTGGTGGTGATAAATTCCTTTGGTTTTTGTTTGCCTGGCAAAGTTTTTAATCTCTCCATTCTTCACAAAACACAGCTTTTTTGGGGGGGAACAGTATTTTTGCTTGACTCTTTTTTTCCTATAGAACAATTGAATATCATTCCACTCTCTCAGCCTATAAGTTTCTGCTGATAAATCTACTATTAGCCTTATTGGGACTCTGTCATATGTTATTTGCTTCTTTTCTCCTTTTGTTTTCAGAATCATCTTTTTCTTTGATTTTTGACAGTTTAATTAAAATTTATCTTATATTTCTGACTAGATTGAATCTTATCAAACACATTGAATGTTCCTATACCTGTATATTTTTCTTTCCCCAGATTTGGAAAGTATTCTATATTATTTCATCAGATAAACTTTCTATCCCTATCTGTTTCTCTCCTCTTTCTGGGACACACATGATGTGTAAATTGGTTCTCTTAATGATGTTCCATAATTCCCATAAGATTTCTTGACTTTTTCTCATTTTTTTTCCTTTTGTGTCTCTGACTCAGTAATTTCAAATGACATGCATTGATTCTTTATTCTACTTGATCAAATCTACTTTCCGTTGTGTCCGTTGTGTCCTTTACATCCAGAATTTGTTGTTTTATTTTATGATTTCTATCTCTTTGTTGAACTTTCCATTTTGTTCATGTATTATTTTTCTGATTCTTTTTAATCATCTATCTGTGTTCTCTTGTAGCTCACTGAACTTTTTAAAGACAATTATTTTAAATTCATTATCAGACAGTGCATAAAAAACCTTTATTTCTTTAGGGTCAGCTATTGGTGTTTCTTTTCTTTTTTTTTTTTTTTTTTTTTTTCTTTGGTGGTATCATTTTTCTCAGATTGTTCTTGATTTTTAGGCTATCCATTATTATCTGCACATTTGAAAAGCAAGAAATTTATTGCAGTCCTTGCATACTGGCTTTATCTAGAAAACCCCTTTCCCAGTCATCCAGCAACTCTTGGTAGGGTGTCTGTTGTGGTTTGCAGGTAAACTTGTTGCTGAAGTCCTCAGGCAGGCTGGCCTGGTGCCTGTGTCAGCAGGTGGTAGGCCTGGTTCCTGGATCTGCACAGTTGGCCCTGAAGCCTGGATCTACTGGGGTAGATCTTTTCATTGGGTATATGGGGATGAACATAAAGCCTATGTCTATAGGGGCATGCATAGAGCCTGTACAATGGGTGCTGGACTGAAGCCTGAGTCCACAGGGGCTGACATGGCTCTGAGGTGGGCATTGAGACTATGTCTGCAGGAAATGGCCAGGTTCTGGAATGGGCCTAGTATCTGGGTCTCCTGGGATGAGCTTGGACTCTGAGTCCATGGAGACTGGCCTGGTACTGGTGCAGGATTGGAGCCTGAATCTGGAGCAATGGGCCTGGGATCTTGGTAGATGGGAGCTGGCCTGGAGCCTGAGACTTCAGAGATGGTCCTAAAGCCTTGGTCGATGATGACCAGCCTAGCATCAGGGTCTACTGAAGTTGGCCTGTACCCTGGGTCTGATAGGGCACAACTGGGCCCTAAGTTTATTGGATCAGGGGTCACAAAAACCAGCCTGGAGCCTGAAGCTGGCCTAGGGCCGGGGTGGGGTGGGGCCAGTCTGGAGCCTGAGACCATAGGTGCTAGACTGGTGCCTGGAGCCACAGGCGCTGGTCTAAAACCTGGGGAATGACCTGGAGACTGGGTGTGTGAGTTCTGGCCTAGAACCTAGGTCATCAGGGGCTGGCTAGAGACTAGGTCCACAAAGGCTGGTCTGGGTCCTAGGGCTATAGGAACTAGATTGAAACCTAGGTCCAAAGAAGCAGTCCTAGATACTGGGTCTGTAGGCACCAGCCCAATACTGGAGTCAACTGTGATGAGCCTGGACTCTGGGTCTACTGGAGCATGGGACCATAGGAACTGGCCTGTACAGTGGGGTGGCAGAAACTAGCCTAGCCTTAGGAAGGCCTGGAACCTGCATCTGCAGATGCTTGCCAGATACCTGGCTAACGGGTAGGGCTCGGGGTGCTAACCTGGAACTGGGGTTGGCCTGAATTCTGGATTTGTGTGAGCCAACCTAGTTCTGGGCTAGTCTGGAACCTAGGGTAGACTTGGGAGTCTGCTACCACAGGGGCTAGCCTGGTGCTAGGCAGTCCTAGAGCCTTTATCCACAGGAGGCTGGATCTATGGATACTGGCCTGGTGACTAGAGTTATAGGGGCCAGCCTGGTCCTGGAGCTAGTCTGAAACCTGGAGTTATGGAGGCCAGCCTGGTCCTGGAAGCAGTCTGGAGCCTGGAGTCTCTGGCGCTGGCCTGGTCCCAGGAACAGTCTGACACCTAGGGCTCTGGGGTGGACCTGGCATTAGGATATATCCAGAAACCAAGTCCACCAGGAAAGACTGGATCCTGGGCTGTGGCATCTGGTCTGGCTCAGTCTGCAGGTACTGGCCTGGAGTTTGGGGCCATATGGGCATACCTATTACTGGATTTTACTGAAGTAGCCCCTGTGCTGGGGTCCAAGGCAAAGTTCAGTGCCCAATTCCCTTTTCTTCTTCCACACAAAGGTTGTCTCTGTCTGTGCTTTGTTGCCTGATATTGTGGGAGGGGTGACACAGTAGTGTAAAATTGTTCTTCCTATGCTCTTCAATTCATCTTTTCTTATTTCTCTGCTACACTAAGATTCTGTAATCTTTCACCTGGTTTCCTTAGCTCTTGTGAAGGTATTTTTGTGCACAGTTATTTAAGTTGATGTTTCCGTGCAAGAATAAGTGCTACAAAGTTCCATTTTGACATTTTGCTGATGTCTAGTTTTACGGCATCCAATCAGATTTCTGTATAATGATTTTCAAAGTGCCTCAGCAGCATCAGGATCAGGTATTCTGCTAATTTGGAAAGAAAGATGGTAGATCTTATGTTAAATGATCTTATCAAACACATACATATATACACACAATAATAATAAATAGAGCAGACAAAACTTTTGGAGGTGATAAATATATTTATGGCATACGTTGTGGTCATGGTTTCATGAGTATGTATTCATCTTTATACTGATTAGGTTTTATACATTAAACACATACAGCTTTTATATGTTAATTATACCTCAAACAAGTAGTTCTATAAAAAACAAAGAAAGTTTAAAGACAATAGAAGAAAAATACTTGTTGGGCTCTTTCTCCATGAAGTATGACTTATATATCAGATTTCTGATGGTTATTGAATCTTCCAGATTTTCTGACGATAAGTATAATAAGACAAATAATATGTTGGGCTAGAAAAGACAAAAATACATATTTGAGGATGAATCAATCAAATTTTCCCCTAACATAATGGGACTTGTTGTTCAAGCTATTCAAGCCAGTACCAGGCTAGAGGGAGAGAAAAGCTTCCAGATCAAATATTTGTGTAAATTAATTCAACTAAAGTCTCAAGTAGAAGAAACTTATTATGAGATATTTGGAGTCACAATATTCAAAATTCATCACAAATTGGGAACCAGCACCCTACAAAACAAAGAACAATGGCTTTGGATTCAGAACATCTGGGTTCTGGTCTCAGTTTTGCACATGCAATCATGTGTCCACTTTCCAGGACTTATTTTCTTGAGACTAGACAATCTCTAATGAACCTCCTGTCTGATTCTCCTCTCTTACAGGAAGTTAGGCAGGTGCTCAGATCAGCTTTTTGGTCACAAAAGATGAAGGAAGAAGGCATTGGGTGTCTTTCTTAACCACAGTTTTAAGACATGGATTTAGAGAATGCATTAGCAGGAATTAAGCAAATAATGAAAGCTGAATTTGAGGTAGAAAAATAGGAAACAGAAGATGAAAGAATCAGGGTAGAAAATATTTAGGAGCAATGAAGAGTCCCCTATTGCTTTGTAGTATAGTCAAAATTTTTATTTTTCTCTTCTTTAGACTCTAAGAGGACTAGAGCACATCAGAGGGCTTTAGAGCTTTAAAATGTTCTAGGATGCCCCAAGCCAAGAAAGCATGTCCCACATCTTCCCAATTCCCTGATCTAGCTAAAACCATATACCACTTCCTGATTTCTCAGGAGGCATTGAAACTTCATCACCAACCCAGAACAGCTCCAGAAACCCCCATCCTTTTCTGGGATTTATTTAAATTGGTGCTATCAGTCTTTTTGATCCAAAAGAACCTGTGTTTATTTGGCTCTTCTATGCCGTGCCACCAGCCACCAGTCAGTTAAAACATATTTCCTTTGCTACAGAGAGGTGCAACCACATCTAAAGTCACCGTCAGTTCAAGGTCCTCTAACTGGGTGAACAACCCCTTCCTGAGAGTTCAGATGTGCAGAATCTGCTCAATCACCAAAGGTCCTGAATTAAGAGTTAGGGTCCTCCTTTGGACCAACAAGATGAACTTCATTAGGAATTCTGAGATAAAGCAAATATTTCAGGGGAACCCCAGGTCCCATTATCCACCTGTCATCTCAGAAGCCATTAAAAAAACTTTTTCCCTAGAAAGACTTCCGGTATAAAAAAATGTTCCCAAGATTTGAGAGTATGAGAGTCTCTTGGTGAGTTTCCTGGTGAACAGAAATCAGGAACGTGCTGCTACACAGAAGAGATGTACAAGCATCTAGTCACTGCCTCTAGATAACTTTGAAAGAATTTTATATTATAACTTGGATTGGGATAGAGTGATTCTTTGACTTTTAGGTCTCTCCAAAGTCCTCCAAAAGATGTTGCAAAGGCAAGCCTCCTCAGAATCCCTAGGAAGCTTTCAGATTTTATGAATAGGTGCCAACAGCTATCAGATGTCTTCCTAAGATGGCTGCTGCATCCTAATTTCACATTGCTAAAGGTGAATGAAGGCCATTGATATGAAAGAAGCATCCCAGAGACCCTTAACACATTGTGAGAATATGCAGAGGGTGGGGCTGCACCACCCTCCCACAGACACTCAGCCACGCAGTCCCCATTCCCTGCCATGAGCAAGAGCTTCAGAGTCTTACAGGGGTGCCTATGCAAACTTGAGGCAGATTGGACCTAGCACTGGCGCTGGAATTGAAACCTACCCTGTAGTCCCATAGATAGTTTTCTTTTGTATGAACATAGAATTTGATCCTTTGGTCTTGAAGCTTTAAACTTCCATTTATTTTATATGAATTTCTTCCTTAGTAAAGGACTCCTAGATCCCTCAAAAAGTATCAAAGAACTAAAACCAGGAGCATTGCAGAGAGATTAGGGGAGCACTTGTAATTTTTAATAGGATGGTCAAAGGAGGCCTCATTGAGCAGGTGGCTTTTTTTTTTTTTTTGGGGGGGACGGAGTTTCGCTCTTGTTACCCAGGCTGGAGTGCAATGGCGCAATCTCGGCTCACCGCAACCTCCGCCTCCTGGGTTCAGGCAATTCTCCTGCCTCAGCCTCCTGAGTAGCTGGGATTGCAGGCACGCGCCACCATGCCCAGCTAATTTTTTGTATTTTTAGTAGAGACGGGGTTTCACCTTGTTGACCAGGATGGTCTCGATCTCTTGACTTCGTGATCCACCCGCCTCGGCCTCCCAAAGTGCTGGGATTACAGGCTTGAGCCACCGCGCCCGGCTGAGCAGGTGGCTTTTAGATGAAGATTTAGAGAAGGAAACTGAGTTTTCTATAGGTCTAATGAGAAGACAGAATGCAGGCAGAAGAAAAAGGACAAGTGCCTGAAGCAGAGAGGCTAAAGAGAGTGAGGTTGGGGTTGTGACTGGAGGGATATCAGAGAGGTGACTGGAGGCTAAGTCATGGAGAACTTAAAGGGCTGTTATAAGGAATTTATATCTCTTTCTCTGAATGATATTGGGAGTTAACTGCAGGAGTTGCACAAAGGAATGACAAAATCTGCCTTTTTTTAAAAAAGTAGCGTTTTGGTTTTCCATTGAGAAAAGACGAAAGACTTTCTCCACCAAGAAAAGACTGCCAAAAACTGTGAAGCATCTAAAAGTTTATTCTGCTTGGTGCACAATTTCATAAATGCTAGCAGACGACACAAGCCTCCTGGGTCAAAGACAGTATTTTATGACTCATTCAGCAGGCAGAATTATTGCTGTGTTTGTGTCAGTCCTTCTTGCTCCACAAGTCCTACAGAGGAAATACAGAAAGGCAGATTAATGTTGCAATGCAATAGATGTGTGTTGCAGCCAAGGAGTCCTGAATTTAGGGAACCTGGATGTTTTATAATGAACTCCAAGCAAACCTGTCTGAGCTTTACTCCAGAGAAAGACATTGTCTTTCTTACAAGGAACAGTAAGCAAACCTGCCCTCTGCTTCAGAAGAAAGCAATTATCTCCAGCTTCCAAGCTGTCCTCTTTTCAAACATCCTTGAAAAGATAGGAGCAAAGTCTGTCAATGTCTCTGCTCATAAAACATGCAGAAATGTGAGAGGCCATGAAGAATTTTCTCCCAACCAGAATTAGCAGGATGTCATAATGGATTGGATGTAAAGTGAGAGGGGAAAAGACACTTAAGAATAAATCTAAGAGTTTTTATTTGAACAGGTGAAAAGAAGGAGTTGCCATCAACTAAGTTGAGAAAAACTACAGGTGAACTAGGCTAGGTGGAGAGGGTGTAGGGTTAATATAAAAAAAGTCATGCCCAGTGTTTGCTCTAAGTTTCTTGAACCTTGGAAACTAAAGTTATCATTTCTTTGGCAGTAAGCCCGGGGCATTAGGAGCTCATAATAACCCTGGCTTATGTCCGAGGAGCCGGGAATCTGGCCAATTCCCGTCCCTTTGAGAACCGTAAACAAAGCCAAGAATTGCTGTTACATAATAATAATGTTTGTGAAAGACAAGACAAAAAGCAGCTGGTGTTTACTATAACCTAAGTTAAACTGCAACATATAAAATATAAACAAAAATCAAAGAAAAACGGAAAGAGGGAAAAAGAGAGGAAGAAAAAAATTGCGGAGAGCTGTAACACGCGCCTTGCCCGTGCTGCTGTAATGCCGGTGCTAAAAAGAGAGGGAGAGAGAGACGAAAAGATTGCTTAAAGTTCTAACTTGCGTTTTGCCCGTGCTGCTGTAATGCCGGTGCTGAGGAGAGGGAGAGAGAAAAAGACAAAAAGATTGCTAAGAGCTGTAACTTGCGCTTTGCCCGTGCTGCTGTAATGCCGGTGCTAAAAAAAAGTGCTTAAAGTTCTGACTTGCGTTTTGCCCGTGCTGCTGTAACGCCGGTGCTGAGTGTCCGGACGGACGGTCTCTGGATATGTCCCTTTTGTAAATAAAATCCTCTTCCTTTACCTATAACCTTTTGTAAATAAAATCCTCTTCCTTTACCTATAACCTTCTGTAAATAAAATTCTCTTCTTTTACCTTGTTATTCTCAGCTTGGTGTTTTCTTCTCGCGAACCTGCCTCCAAATTACAAATCCAAGCTCAGTATCATTCCTGTTCTTAGTAACAGAACAGAGGGTGGATAAGGAGTTTGATCTAGGACATAATGAGTTTGAGATGGCAATTGGATGGAATCCAAGAGATGTCAACCAGGCCATTAGATATATGTCTTAAGTTTGGAAAAGAGTTTGAGTTATAAGGTAAACTACTAGTCATTGGCATGTAGATTGCCTTTAAAGCCATGGGACCAATTGGGATCACCAGAGAGTAAGTGTGGAGGGCCAATGATTAAAATCTGAAGTAATCCAAAATTAAGAAATGTGAGAGAAAGAAGGGTCCACAGAACAGACTGAGAAGAAGTAATCAAGGAAGTTAAAGGAAAACCAAGAGAGTGTGTTGTCTTGGAAACCAAGTGAAGAAATTCCATTCAAAAATGATCTATCTATTCAGATGAGAAGCAATAATGGACCATTGGATTTAATAACATAGAGACCATTGATGGCTTTAAAAAGTGTTTCAGTAGAATGATAGTGGCAAAAACCCAATTAAATAAGACTAGGAGGGGGATTGGAGATAGCATGTATAGACAATCCTTTCAATGAATTTTGCTACAAAGTGTTAAAGCAAACTAAATATGGCCCAAAAAGGACTCTGTACTTCTACATTTGAGTCCCTGTGGGTGAACTGTAACCTAGCTTAATAGACAAAATTGAAAACCTAATTTAGTAGTGTGCACCTGGAATAGTACTTGAATGTTGGTCAATCCCAGCAGCCATATACTTCAACCACTCATAGAATGCTGAATGTTAAAACTGTGTTCAAATAAGGCAAACGCCCAGTTGTAACCAGTCTCACTGTTTCTGTACCTCACTTCCGGTCCTGTATATCACTTTACCTTTTTTTTTGTCTATAAATTTGTTTTGACCACGAGATATCCCTGGAGCCTCTGTGAATCTGCTGTGATTCTGGGGGGCTGCCAGGTTCACGAATTGTTTATTGCTCAATTAAACTCCTTTAAATTTAACTCAGCTGAAGTTTTTCTTTTATCAGATGTCAGAAGCAGGATCTGAAGTGGACTTTCTGGTAACCCCCAAGAGTGCTGAGTGAACACAGAAGGCACCTGCAGGATCCTCTTGTGCCTGTTGATCTCTCAGACTAGTTGAGGCTTACAGGTAAGCTCCCACTTAAATATCGGAACTTCACACATTTGTGTTTTGAGCTCTCTGAGTTTCTTTCAGCAAATTTCTGATTCAGAATGGGTTTGGAGTTGCAACAGAGACACGAATTTGATCTGGGAATTGACTGGCTTGGATCCACTTAGAGGCCTCTTACATCTGACCGGGTCAGAAAAGAACTGGTAGTAAGCAGTAATGTTGCAGGAGTTATAAATTTTGGCTTTTGAAAATTCACAGGGATTTTTGTGATTTACACCTTTGTTTCAATTTTCTTATGCGCCAAGGTAGGAAAAATCTTAACTTAATCAAGAGAACATGAGAGTAAAGCCAGTATTTTAGGTAAAAGTGGGATCCTTAATTTCTGGCAAACAGTTCCTTCTGGGTTATACATTAGGTCTGGGAGGCAGCAAAGTCTTACAGAAACAGCAAAATCTTACTAAAGATAACTTACAGTGGAACATTCTGAATGAACAACAATGCACTGATGTATATTTTAAAAAGAGGGCTCTCAGTAAAGTCCCGTTTGGCTAAGAAAGGGTTTGGCACTATGGAATGTCAACTGCTATTCTCTTTGGAATAATCTGCCTTGCACTCTTTTTGACAGCTGTGGGTGGTGTTGAGGTGCATGGCAATACATTCAAGCTTATGTACAAGGCATTTCAGGTCAGGCATGGGAAAATACTGAGGCAATCTGTGTATGTTATTTGTGCATGAAAATGAAACTCCATGACCCTGAAAACAGAACAGGGAGTGGAGTGTGTGGTGTGAAAAGAAACACTGAAAACAGCCTCCTGAGAATGCGGTTTGAGTGTTGTACAAGGTCACAGGTGCCTCCGTAACCGACCTCAAATGGCCATCTAGTGGATGTTTGTAGTTAATAGTTGGCGCCATTCTCAGAAGAATTGCTTCCCACCCTGCTCAGCTGGAGTTGTCCGACAACTCATTCTTGGGGTTCACTGCAAACTATACGCTTTGCAGGTGATTGGATTGGGCATGCACAGAATGGTGGGACATGGGGAGCTTTTTCCTCCCCACTGGGAAAAAAAAAAAAAAAAAAAGGAAAACTTGATAGGTGATGGGACTGCTGGGAAAAAAGAAAGAAAAATAGCGTTTCTTTTGTTTTCATAATTCTTATCTTTAACTATGTGGTTCCATTGCCTTCTATGTTTTTTTCAAACTTGCATAAAAATAAAAATATGTCAATGGTACTAAAGAAAATTCTGAAATAGGAAATAAATCACACATACTTTCACCACCCAAAAACAATTTATATGTTTATTCCCTTTAAGTCCTTGTCCACATGCACACACATTTTTGGTAGATATGTACAAGTTACTTTTCTTTTTTACCCATTATTTATTACAATTGCTTTTCTATAGTCTTCACAACGACTACTGACTGACTGTGTGCTACTCATATTTACTATCATTCACAAATTTATTCTTTTTCTTCAGTGGACTTTAAACTTATTTTCCATATAAAATGGAAAATTATTCCAGTTAAGGAATGAAATTCTGACACATGATACAACATTAAGTGAACCTTGAAAACATTATGCTAAATGAAATAAGCCAGACCCCAAAGGACAAATATTGTAGGATTCCATTTACCTAGAATAGGCAAATTTCTAGAAACATAAAGTAAAATAAAAGTTACCAGGGGCTAGGAAGAGAAGGAATTAGTAACTGTGTTTTAATGGGTACAGTTTATGTTTGGGATGACAAAAACGTTCTGGAAATGGATAGTGGTAATCCTTGTAGAGCATTGTGAATATACATGATGCTGCTGAGTTGTACCCTTAAAAATAGTTAAATGGTAAGTTTTCCTTTATGTGTACTTTAAAACAATTTTTTAAAAGAGTGTGGGGAGGGGTCTACCAAGGCTTTTAGCAGGTTCCTGATTTAGAAAAGAAATGTTGATGGTAAGAATATGGGTAGAGAAAAATTTTGGGGGGTAGACATTAGAAGCTAAGGCCGTGGTGGGGTCATAAGAACAATATTAAGTGCAAGGACAAAGGGATTCTGAACTAAGGTCATTGCAAGGGGATGGAGTGGGGAATGGATAGGAGAGGTATTTGGGATAAAGATGTGGCACCTGATAGGTGTAGGGGTTGATCGCATGTATTAGCCCAGGCTACAACGTTCTCAGGACAAATAAAATACAAGTTGTTTGTTTTGTTTTGTTTTGCAGGTAGTGATATAGCATGGTAGATCTTGAATTAAAACTTCTAAAATCTTGACCAAAAACTCAAAAGAGGAGACCATAGTAAAACACATGGGTAAGGGCAATTTTAGTTAAATCAGGTGAAAAACAGAGCAAAGAAAGCACTTGGAGGTGGGGGAAAAAAAAGACCAGCTTTTTTGACAGCTATAAGAACAGCAGAGTCAGACACGAGATAGGCACATGTCAGAGATCCAGTTCTATTTACTAAAAGTTCCTCGAGTATTCCAATGTTCTGAAATTCTAAGCTCTTGCAAAAGGATGCTTTTGTTTAAACATTGCTTCATCTAGCTACAGAACATAGTTTAACTTTGAGGCCTTTGACCCAAGAGAAGACAAAATCTGTTTCACCTTGCCTATTATTTAACATATATTTGGGACTATTTCACCTTCATGGATACAAAATTTCAAACATCTGTATTAACTAATTTGCTAATGACTGTTTCAAATAACTGATATGTGGGTTCTTTCTCTTACATTAATTAACTTTGTAAGTTCTTTACATTTTTTATTATTTTTACGTCATTGGATATAATCGGTAAATTTATACATGACGTTGATTAATATAAAATCAATTTAAAAAATAACGTATGTTAAATATTGTTCTTACTTTATGCCAGGTATAATGCTACACATTTTATATGTATTACATTGTGTAATCTCATTACTCTGGAAATTTTAATTTCCAGTTCCAAAGCAGTGAGAAAACACTTAGAGTTTCTGATTGGTTAAGCAAGTTAGCAAAGAAGTAGGAGGCAGAACTAAAATTTGAAACCAGCCTAAGCTTTGAACCTATCAGTTGTGATGATAACCATTCTCCAAGTTATTGGTAAATTATTGGCACATTTCTAATTCTGAATGTTATTTCAACAGAAGTTTATAGATAGGTGTCAAAATTTTTCCATGTTTTCTTTTTTGCAATCAAACTGAAACGACTTCCAAAATGGCCATAGGTCTGAAATATTTAGCCCTAAGAAACTAAATACATAAAATATTTGCCAATTCCTGCTCTTAAGTTTTCCAGTCACAACTGTTCTTAGAGGGCTGATATTTTCTATTCCAGATGAAAGACTTCTCAGGCACCTGATGACCAAAATACAGGAAAAAGGTTATGATGATGGTGGTGGTAGAGTGTTCTACTACAGGCATTCGGGAACCTCACAGAACTCTTAATATTCACTTTTAATTCATTCCACCAGAGAGGCAGGGCATGGGTTTTGGAGCCATTCATATATGGTTTCAAAATCTGACTTTGGCATTTATCTCTGTAAGAACTTGAGAAATGTTCTTAGTCTCTCTGAGCTTTGGTGTATTCAGAATGAGGATGATACTAACAGTAATTACATCATGAGTGCTATTTGAATGGAGATGTATAAAGTGCATCTTAAATTCATTTGGTCTCTTAACATTTTCCCTTCACTTCTTATCTTTTCAGAGTTTCTTCTTGAAGGACTCAAGGACTGAAGCATCCCACAAAATGATCCTACTGAATAATTCCCAGAAGCTGCTGGCCCTATACAAATCCTTGGCCAGGAGCATCCCTGAGTCCCTGAAGGTCAGGGAATAGTGGGAGGTCGGGGTATGGGAGGAGGGGTGTTGAGGATGAGAAAATAGCAGGCTCGTGATTCTGGTCCTTCCTGACTTTCTGCAGAAGGTTGAAGCTGGGAAACAGGATGAGGTTGGGGATGAAGGAGGCATGTCAAGAGCTGCTACTTCTCCTTGGGAAGAGGCAGCTAGGCCCACTCTGCAGGTTTTGTCATTCATTTGGAGAGGCGGTGGAGAATGGTGACTACAAGCATAGTGTTGGAGCCAGACTGGATGGATATGCATTCCTAGGCTGCCATTTTCTAGTCGCATGGCTTCGTGCATGTTTCTTTACCTTTCTATGCCTTTACCTTTGATCTTTTTATCAATGAAATGGGAATAATATTAGCACCTACTTCTTAAAATTGTTGTGGACACTAAATAAATCCACACAATGTAAGTTTTAAGAGCACTGCCAAGTGCCCAACTAGTGCACAGTAGCTCTTTGGTATCACAAGGACACCTACTTGTGAGTTCTACCTGCTTGCTGGTGACTTCACGTCCATCAGTATTGTCCTGGAGATGCTGCTCATTTCACCGTCACTGACTTTGTCCCAGTACCATCTCTTAACCTCCGTTTTTCTCTTCCTCTTCACATCCAAATCCCCATCTCTGGACATCTTAACCTCTCCTATTCCTTTCCATCCCTCCTTCAGGTGTATGGCTCTGTGTATCACATCAATCATGGGAACCCCTTCAACCTGGAGGTGCTGGTGGACTCCTGGCCCGAGTATCAGATGGTTATTATCCGGCCTCAAAAATGGGTATGCACACAGTCAGGCACTGGAGGAGCCAGGCTGGTACAAAGGGCCTGAGGAACTAACCAGTTCAGACACCAGGGCTGCTTATAGGGTGAAAGGAAATGTGCGTATTTTAAAACACTCCTTCAGTACTTGGCAACTTGCATGAGTGTCACGTGTTCCTACCCTTCCTGTAAAGCACAGGATTCATCTGGGAAACAGGGTGGAGGGGGAAGGAGAAGAAAAGGTCAAGGCTGACACTCACAGATTAAGATGCCTTTGAGATGGCAGGGATCACCTGCAGGGGCTGAAAGGAGGCCAATTTACAGGGAAAGTTGGGTGTCTGAGATATCAGAACAGTGACTTAGAAACAAAAACCAAAGCAGAAGCCTACTAGTAAAAATTACCTCTCAGGGCTGGGCATGGTGTCTTATACCTGTAATCCCAGCACTTTGGGAGGACAAGGCAGGAGGATCACTTGAGGCCAGGAGTTAGATACCAGCCTGTGCAAATAGTGAGACCTCATCTCTACAAAAAATAAACAAAATTACCAGGGTGTGGTGGCACATGCCTATAGTCCTAACTACTCAGGAGGCTGAGGCAGGAGGATGGTTTGAGCCCCAGAAAATCAACGCTGCAGTGAGCCAAGATCACACCACTGTACTCCAGCCTGGGCAACAGGGTTAGACCCTGTTTGTTTTTTTTTATTGTTTCTCAGGAACCAGGGAAGTGACTCATAACTACTGTTTATCAACTATGTGGAAGCACTTCTCTTGTTAGTGAATGTCACCATCCGAACAATCTTATGAAGTGAGCATTAATATCTCCAGCTTAGAGATAAGGAAATGACACTGAGAAATATTAAGTTATGTAGCTGCTGGATACCAGATATTAAAGCATTGCCAAATCTGAATTCAAGTTCAGTGGACTCTGCCAGTTTTACTAGCTATGTAACCACAGGCCTTTCTCTGAGTTTCATCATCTGTTAAAATGAGAAAAATAAGAGGACCTTCTTCAGAGGATTACACAAGGTTTAAATGAGATACTGTATATCAAAGACAGTACAAAGCACATAATTGTAGATCATATTTATCATAATTAGCCATATTGGCTGAGGACACACACAAAGAATAAACAAGCTGAAATATTAATACAAACCTAGGTCTATTTTTGCCCTAAAGACTTCCCCTTTGTGTGTGTGTGTGTGTGTGTGTTTCATGCACATCTAGTTAGGGAACTAAGGCCTCATCGCCAGCCTAGCTTCATGCAGGTATAGACCGCCAAGTCCACAAATAATAATAAGCCACCCCAGGTCAAGACTAGTTTCCAAAGTGGGTAAGGATTGGGACGCAGAAAGTGACAAAGTGACCCTAACTTGTGGAACAAAGGGGTAAAGGGGGTGGGAACCAGGCTGAGCCTAACACCTTCCCTAGGGATGTTCTTTTGCTCTTCTGGCTTCTTGACAATTTGGAATGGAAGATTAATGCTTAGTTTATTAAATTCCACATTCCAATTTCTTCAAAGTGTGATATGTTAAATAACTGTAGGAGGTCAAATAGTTCTTTTTACTTCAGTAACTTTGTAGTTGCTATATGTATTTTAGCAATGTAACTACAGCATTAAACCATGACTTCATATATGCATTGCTTGAACAAGGCTAGTTTTTATAAAATGAGTCAATAAACAAAAATATTAAAATATAAAAGTTCCACAGCACACATATATGAACAAAAAAATGGAAAGAATGAAATATGATGCAATTTACTTGGAAACACATTCACCTAGTCTGATTCCACAGCATACCATGTTTCTTTCAGTATTGAAAGTCAATTTGATTTTGAATGAGAATTTTTTAGGGTGGAATACAGGAGAATTTATCTAGAAAAAAAATACTATTTTCTTTGTTGGTTTTTTTTTTATATTAACCATAGGGGCAAGTGGTGTACAGTCAGTGCTCATAAATGTTTGTTGAATATACCAATAAATGAATGAGTTAAAAGATGTTTTATTTGTCTAAGGGATTCTCATTCTAGTTTTGCCAGATTATCATTCAGAGCACAGTCATGAACTTGTAACAATTCCTAAAATGAATTTAATAACTCTTTTTTTTTGTTTGTTTCTTTGTTTTTTGGGTTTTTTTTTTTTTTTTGAAAGAAAGAAAGAAAGAAAGAGAAAGGGGGAGAGAGAACAGGAATCTTGCTCTATTGCCCAGGCTGGAATGCAATCTAAAAATAGGTGTTGAAAACCTCTTTTATGCCGATAATTGTGCTTAACAGCAGAGACAGGAAGGAAAAAGGGAAGAAAATAACAAACAAACAGCCAGCCAATATTTCATTTAAGTCTGTGGAATGCTATGCAAATGTGGAAGAGCGATTTACTTCCAATTATGTGGTCACTTTCAAAATAGGTGTAATGTCATACTGAGAAAAATGTATGTTCTGTGGACCTGGGGTGAAGAATTCTATAAATATTCACTGAGTTTACTTGTTCCAGGTCTGAGTTCTAATCATAGATGTCCCTGTTAATTTTCTATCTCGTTGATCTGTTGAATATTAAAAATGTGGTGTCAAAGTCTCCCGCTATTATTGTGTGGGAGTCCAAGTCTCTTTATAAGTCATTAAGAACTTGTCTTATGTATCTGGGTGCTCCCAATTTGGGTGTATATATATTTATGAACATTGACTCCTGTTGTTGCATTGATCCTTTTACCATTATGTAATGTCCTTCTTTGTTTCTTTTAGTCTTTGTTACTATTAAAGTCTATTTTGTCAGAGACAAAAGTTACAACTCCTGTTTTTTTTTTTTTTTTTTTCTTCTGATTGGTAAGTCTTCCTCCAATCCTTTATTTTGAGTCTTTGTGTGTCCTTGCTTATGAGATGGATCTGGATACAGTGTACCAATGGGTTTTGACTTTTTATTCAATTTGCCTGTCTGTGTCTTTGATTGAAGCATTTAATCCATTTAAATTTAGGATTAATATTGATATTTGTGAGTTTAATATTGTCATTTAATGCTAGCTGGCTATTTTGCCCATTAGTTGATATAGATTCTTCATTATGGAGATACTCTTTACCCTTTGGTAAGTTTTTGGGATGACTGATACTGGTTGTTCCTTTCTGTGTATAGTGCTTCTTTCAGAAGCTCTTGTAAAGCAGGCCTGGTGGCGATGAAATATCTGAGTGCTTGCTTGTTCACGAAAATTTTATTTTTCCTTAATTTATGAAGCTTAGTTTGGCTGGATATGAGATTCTGGGTTGAAAACTCTTTTCTTTGAGGATATTGAATATTGACCCCCACTCTCTTCTAGTTTGTAGGGTTTCTGCTCAGAGATCTGCTGTGAGTCTGATAGGCTTCCCTTTATGGGTAACCTGACCTTTCTCTCTAGCTGCCCTTAGAATTTTCTCCTTTATTTCAACCCTTGTGAATCTAACGATTATGTGTCTTGGGGTTGGTCTACTTGGGGAGTATCTTTGTGGTGTTCTCTGTATTACCTGGAGTTGAGTATTGTCCTGCCTTACTAGGTTAGGAAAGTTTTCCTGAATAATATCCTGAAGAATATTTTCCAGCTTGGATTCATTCTCTTCATGACATTCAGGTACACCTATCAAACGTAAATTAGGTCTTTTCACATAGTCCCATATTTCTTGGAGACTTTGCTCATTCCTTTTTACTCTTTCTTCTCTAATCTTGTCTTCTCATTTCATTTCATTAAGTTGGTCTTTGACCTCTGATATCCTTTCTTTGGCTTGATCAATTCAACTGTTGAAACCTGTGCATACTTCACGGAGTTCTTTTATTGTATTCTTCAGTTCCATTAATTCACTTATATTCCTCTCTAAATTGTCTATTCTCGTTAGGATTTCATCAAACCTTTTTTCAATGTTATTAGTTTCTTTACGTTGGGCTAGAACATGTTCTTTTAACTCACAGAAGTTTCTTACTAACCACCTCCTTCTGAAGCCTAATTCTGTTATTGGAACGCACTCTTTCTCCATCAGGCCTTGTTCCCTTGTTGATGAGGAACTGTGATCCCCTGTAGAGGGAGAGGCATTCTGATTTTGTGTATTCTCAGCCTTTTCACGCTGGTTTCTTCCCATCATTGTAAATTTATCCACCTGTCATCTTTGTAATTACTGACTTTCAAATTAGGTCTCTGAGTGGACGTGAAACTTGTTGATTCCCAGCACTGGAATCTGAGCAACCCACTGTGCCAGCTAAAACAACAGCATTAAGATTCATGGTGTTTTTCTGCCTGGGAATCTCCGGTCTGGCTTCCCACTTGAGTCCCTTTTTCAATCAGCTGAATGGGCGACTCTGCCTTCCCGGAGCTCCAAACGTAGACCAGGAGGGGACCCAGTCCCGTTTACTCTGCACCGAGAACTGCGGCGCCGAGGCGGCGGCAAAAGCGCTGAGCTGGCCACAAGAGTCATGCTGGCGACACTTGGGGCTCCTCCGCTGGGAACCTCCTGGTCCGTGAGCAACAAAAATTCATCTGGCCGGGCGCGGTGGCTCACGCCTATAATCCCAGCACTTTGGGAGGCCGAGACGGGTGGATCATGAGGTCAAGAGATCGAGACCATCCTGGTCAACATGGTGAAACCCTGTCTCTACTAAAAATACAAAAAAATTAGCTTGGCATAGTGGTGCATGCCTGTAGTCCCAGCTACTCGGGAGGCTGAGGCAGGAGAACTGCTTGAACCCAGGAGGCGGAGGTTGCGGTGAGCCGAGATCGCGCCAATGCACTCCAGCCTGGGTAACAAAAAGCGAAACTCCGTCTCAAAAAAAAAAAAAAAAAATCTCAAAGTGTGTCGTCCTGTCGTCCTCTGTGCTTTCACTGGGAGCTACAATCCTGAGCTGCTAGTAATCGGCCATCTTGGATCTCCTCATTGGTTTTTAATCAAAAAGATAACATGTGATGATTATACAAGTGGAAAAATCCAACAAGATTTGAAGAAGTTAATAACTTCTCACTTTCCCTTCCCTCTTCTCCTTCTTTTCTATCCCTTCAGGTAATTGGTGTCTTTGCCCAAATTAGCACACAAAGGGATCTTCACTGATGATCTCTTCTGTCATCACTTTTTAATTTGCCTTTAACATATGGACATCCTTTTGGCTGAATCAATACTAATATATTCATTTTAATAACTGTGGTATTCCATAGAGTCAATGCAGTGCTATTTAGTCAGTCATTCTCCTGCTATTGGGTTCAAATTTTTTATAGCACTTTGCCACTACCAACAATGCTTCAATAAACATCTTTGTACACATGTTTTTACATTCTGGAAACTTTCCTCAATACAATTGATTTCCAAAAGGTATATCTCCAAGTCAGAGTTTATCTTTTTCTAAATAGGCATTTCCATATTGCCTTCCCAAAGGGTTCTACAATTTTATTTCTATTAGCAATATATGGAAGAATTCCATATTCCCACCAGCACTGGATGTTATCCCTCTTTTAATTTATGACATTCCCACCAGCACTGGATGTTATCCCTCTTTTAATTTATGACAAACTGGTGGGTGAAAAATGGCATCTTATTGTAGATTTACTTTGCATTTCCCTGACTAGTGATATTGAACATATTATATTTTCATGTGTTTATTAGTCATTTGGGGTTTACTTCTAAACTCTTTATATTGTTTGACCATTTTTACACTGGAGTTTTGTGTCATTCTTAAAGTTCTGTAAGTGTTTTGGATACTAGGAATACTAATACAACATGTATGCTACAAATTTGTTGCCCAATTTAGAATTATTTTTTACTTTATTGATGGAGATTTTGACATGAAGAAAATTTTAATTTCAATGTAATCAAACTAATCAAATATATTATCTTTTTCACTATGGTTTTGTTGCTTTTTTATTAATAATTAGGAAGATTTTTCCTACTCCAAGATCATACAAATGTTTTCTTATTTTGTCTTACAGTAAGTTAATTTTTACTTTTGATATTTCAATCTAGTTCTATTTGAAATATATTTTTGAAAAGCGTGAATTACCATTCTTTTATATTTTTCTTCCTTATGCCTGGCTAATTATGTTAGCATTATTTAAGAAATAAGTCTTTCCACTACTGAAACATAAATGTCTATTTTGTCATATAACATGTTTATATATTTTCATATCTATTTCAGTATTTCTTTCTAGTCTTTTCTTATGCTATTTCAGTGGTTTTGTGGCAAATTTTAATATCTAATAAAGCAAATCACCCTCCACCAAACTTTTTCTTACTTTCCTATTTCTAATAGACTTAAGAGCTATATGAACATAGACTAATTTTTCCAGTTTCCCACCAACTACCCCAACTAAATATTGTAATTGTAATTGGTATTGGAGTGGCTTTTTTAGACAATTGTGGAAGGATTAATGTTTTGTGATAATTGTTTTTAGACAATTGTGGAAGGATTCTAAATCTTTTCATTTAGAAATATGGTCTTTTCTCAACTTTTTCAGTTTCTGTTCTATGCCATCTGGTAAAATTTTAGTGTTTTCCTGTGGTAAACTCATGATTTTCCATTAAGTTTGCCCTTAGGTATTTTATACTATTTGTTAAGCCTATTGAATTATTTTTCCATTTCTATTTCTGAGCATTATTATTTTGTTATTGCTTTTTATTTATATTCTTTATTTCCAAATATGTTCACACTATTCTTTAAAATCCTGTTTGTTTGTGTGGGGTGTTATTTGTTTTTGTTTTTGTCAAAGTTTCTTGGATTTTCTAAATGCATAATACCATAATCTACAAACAAAGTAATTTGCTTCTTCTTTGCCAATATTTGTATGAGTTTTTAGTTTCTTACCTTACTGCATAATGTACAACCTAAGTAAACAATACCAACTAACAATAATATTTCTATCCTTGTCTCATTCCTGATTTTAATAAAATGGCTGTAACAGCTTACATTTGGAATTACATTTGATTCTGTCTTTACAAGTTTAGAGCATTTTCCTGTTGTCTCTACTTTCACAGAACTTATATTTAGAATGGAGGGTAAATTTTGTTATTTCATTTTTTTCTTTTCTTTTTTGCAATTTATATACTCATATGTAATTTTCCCTCCTTTAGTTTATTACACTAAAAGGTCTTCCAATCAAAGCCATTCTGGCCTTTCTAAAACAAGCTGTTCATGTTCACATTCTTTTGATATATTACTGAATATTTTATTCAGAATTGTTACATCTGTCTTCATAAGGGAATATGGTTAATGACTCTCTTTTTGTTATTTCTTTACCAGATTTGGCATTGGGAGCTTTTCATCTATTACCAAAGTCTACTATTAACATTATGTGTTTGTTTTTGGCTTAGGTATAACTTAAATGTAAAATAATCTTATTTTGGCTACTTTTTATTTTTTTTTTATTTCAACTTTCCTTTTAGATACGGGGGTACATGTACAGATTTGTTACATGGGAATATTGCATGATGCTGAGTCTTGGAGTACAGACAGATCCCACCACCCTGGTAGTGAGCATAGTACCCAATAAGTAGTTTTCTAACCCAGCCCCTTTTCCTCTAGTAGTCTACAGTGTCTGTTTTTCCTACATTTATGCCCATGTGTGCTCAATGCTTAGCCCCAGTTATGAGTGAGAACATGTGATAGGTTCCCTGTTCCAGCATTAATTTGCTTAGGATTATTGCACTGTGGAAAGTAGTCTGGAAATTTCTTAGAGAACTTAAAACAGAGTTACCATTTGACCCAGAAATGCCTTTACTAGATAAATATCCAAAAGAAAATGAATCATTCTACCAAAATGACACATGCACTGTGTGCTCATTGCTATGCTGTTTACAATAACCAAGACATGGAATCAACCCAGGTGCCCATCAATGGTAGATTGGATGAAGAAACGTAGTACATATGTTCCTATGGAATACCGCCCTGCAAACAGAAAAGAATAAAATCATGTCCTTTGTTTTTTTAATCTTTTTTTTTCTTTTAACTGTTTTGTTTTTTAATTGCATTTTAGGTTTTGGGGTACATGTGAAGAACATGCAAGATTGTTGCATAGGTACACACATGGCAGTGTGATTTGCTGCCTTCCTCCCCATCACCTATATCTGGCATTTCTCCCCATTCTGTCTCTCCCCAACTCCCCACCCCACACTGTCCCTCCCCTATTTCCCTCCAACAGACCCCAGTGTGTGATGCTCCCCTCCCTGTGTCCATGTGTTCTCATTGTTCAACACCCACCTATGAGTGAGAACATGCAGTGTTTGATTTTCTGTTTTTGTGTCAGTTTGCTGAGAATGATGGTTTCCAGGTTCATTGCAGCACTGTTTACAATAGCAAAGACCTGGAATCAACTGAAATGACCATCAATGATAGACTAGACAGGGAAAATGTGGCACATATACATCATGGAATATTATGCAGCCATCAAAAGCAATGAGTTCGTGTCCTTTGAAGGGACATGGATAAACCTGGAAAATCATGTCCTTTGTAGCAACATGGATATGTTGCCATAATCCTTGTCTACTTTTTAAATGCTATATGTTTAATTTCATTCTGACATTTTCTATTAGTTTGTTGAGGTTTTCTAGTTTTTGAAAGTCAATTTTGATAGTTTATTCTTGAGGGATAACATTCATTTATTTTATCAGTAAATATGTTGCCTTGGGGTAGCATATAACCTTCTATTATACTTCTTTTGTTCTTTTCTCTGTTTCTCTGTTTCCATTCTCATTTCTCATACTCTATGCTTTTTGTTTGTTTTTTTCTCTTCCTCTTGTATTTCCTTAAAAAGACTTACCAGCAGTTTATCTCTCTCTTTCTTCTTCTTTCTCTCTCTTTTTGCCATTTAAAAATGAACTTTTGGCTTTATGTAGCCTTTGCACTAAATCTTGTTCTCCATTTCATTATTTATAACTTTCATTTTTATAAATTGTTCCATTTGTTTTATTGTAGTTTACTAATATTTTTATAATTCTTTGGATATGTACTTGCCTATTTTTGGTCATTCTTTTAAAATTGGGTCTTTTAAAACATCTATTATTTTAAATTTACTGAGGTTTTGGTTTTGGCCATATTCAGGAACTTGCATTTATAAAAGCACCTCCAAATGCTTGAAGGTTTCTTTAAAATTAATCACATTATTTTCTGTTTTACTCCTTAACAATACAGCTTCCAACATACTATTAATACATTCACTGCTAAAAGTCTCACAGTTATTGTTTATATTTCCCCTCAGAAACAGGTGCTCATCTTCCCCTGAAGTTTGTGGCTTGTCAGAATGGGATCACAAGTCTCTTTCTTTCAAACCCATGAGTCTAACACCACATAAATTACCCAGAGTGCTACCAAAAATTCAGTTACCTCATTCTATTTTGTGGGCTTCTGGCTGTAAAGAGAGCGTCACTCTTCAAATAGGCTGATATCCTATATCCTTGGGAAAAGGCAATGTCTCGTTAATGTTTATATTCACTAAAGTATCTTGCCCAAGCCCTGGACATTGTATATTCTAAGATACTATAGATTCTAGGTGTCTGATGAAACAGTAGGCACTAAAACTTACAGAAATCACAGTTGAATTTGTTCAAGTTTAAGGACTTAATCCTAGCAACACAGACTCAGTAGAATCGAGAATGTGTCCCACACGTTACATGGGGCACAGTATATGTAACAAAGGGATATGTGTGGCACAGGAGGTGAGAGAAGCAGGGAGAAAAGCAACTGTTGCATTCTTTTGATTCTGCTGGGTGCTTGGTGATGCTATAAATAGGATAAGGTAAGTGTGCAGTTGAGTTGGTAGGGAGAAAGGTGAGGCATCTTAAGGCCTGGTGGAGAGTGACTGATTTCATCCTGTCTTTGTTCTGTATCTGATAACCAGGTTTATAGCCAGTACCTGTCAATGAAATATTTAACAACCTCCAGTTACACAGGCAAGAGGTCGGCAGTAGCTTATAGGCCTAGGTTTTATTATCCACGTGCCCAACAGCAGCCATTGTGGGCCACTGTTAAAATTATCCTTTGAATTTTCATTTTTCTAATAATTGCCATCAGTGAGAGGTGTAGAAAAAGTTCAAAGGAATGACCTGAACTTTCATCATCCTATACAGGAGATGACTGATGACATGGATTTATACACAAATGTATATCGTATATTCTCCAAAGAGCCTCAAAAATCACAAGAAGTTTTGAAAAACTGTGAGATCATAAACTGGAAACAGATACTACAAATCCAAGGTAAGAAGTCTGAAGAAATGGGCAAGCAGCAATGCTTCTCAAATTGAGTCTTCAACTAATAGCATTAGCATCACCTGAGAATTCATTAGAAATGTAAATTCACAGAGACTCTGGGGGCTGGGAGAGGTAGAGCAATCTGTGCTGTGACAAGGACTTTAGCTGATTGTGGGGTAAACTCAAGTTTGTAAACTACTAAGCATTGAGGTATTAATCAGGTGGGAGCAGTGTAGATAGAAAACTCCATGTCTGACAATACTGCTTTATTGTATTTCTTCCCAGGTTTTCAAGAAAGTTTAGGTGAGGGGATAAGAGTGGCTGCATTTTCAAAGTCAGTGAAGGTAGAGCATTCGAGAGCAATCCTCTTTATTACAGAAGATATCCTGAACCTCAATGCCTCCAATAAAAGCAAGTTTGGAAGCTGGGCTGAGACAGGCCACCCAGATGTTGAATTTGAGAGGTACAAAATACATGTGCTGATCATTTGTAATTGCTCTTCCTTGTACATTTTTGTAATTCACATAAATCAGTTTTGGAGTGAAGACAAGATGAATTCATACCTTGGGATGAATAAAGGTTTTCAATGGTCAAAATTCACAACTTTGCAATGGTGGGTCTTGAAACAAGAAGAGTGCCTGGGATCTCTAGAATAGGATGGCACCCAGAAATTGCAGGAGTGGGGATGAGAGTTTTTGTCTTTCTTTTTGTTTTCTACAGCGAAACTCCCAATTTTAAGTATGCTCAGCTGGATGTCTCTTTTTCTGGGCTGGTAAATGACAAGTGGAGGCGAGGGAAGAATGAAAGGAGCCTGCATTATATCAAGCGCTGCATAGAAGCCCTGCCAACAGCCTGTCTGCTGGGCCCAGAGGGTGTCCCGGTCTCATGGGTAACCATGGACCCTTCTTGTGAAATAGGAATGGCCTACAGCATGGAAAGATACCGAAAGAGAGGCAAGATGAGACAGGCGATGGTGCAATTCATGAAATATCTGCGTCAGAATAATATTCCATTTTACCTCTCTGTGCTGGAATTTAATGAAGACTCCCTTAGATCTGTGAGGCACAATGGTTTCTTTGAGGCCGCCTGTGAGTGGCACCAATGGACCTGCTACCCACAGAATCTAGTTCCATTTTAGACAATGAAGCTGCTTAGCAATCTTGGGAAAGTCATCTCGTAATATTAAAGCAGACACCACAGAATAGCTTTCTTCACTTACAAATGTTTGTTGGGTATTTACGATGTGCCAGGAGCTCTTCTCACATTGAGAACTGATGTTAAAAGACACTGCCATACTCTTGAAGAGCTTACAATCCAAGCAAGAGGCAGGGATGGGTATAGTCTTCAAATATGCATAAGTGTTGTAAGGAAGGATGGCGTTACCAGCAAACATGTAACTAGAAAGCCAGGCTCAGTTCTTACCTCTGGGAATTAGAACTCTTCATGAAACTTGATTGATAGAATCTACTATCTAGAAGATAAATAGAGGACTTTAATAAAATTGGTTAATAGAATATTCCTAATCTACATGGATACTTTATTGTAAATAAATACCCCTGCTATTTATGGATTTATGAGGCAATGGCTACACTAAAGAATGGAATCAGTCTCTTAGTTTAGTGACTAGAAAGGTATAAAAGGTGAAGCCTAAGACAAATGGCTTTCCTAGGCTACCTTTCATCATTGTTATGCAGAAAAGGAAATCCAGAGAATCAAGTCTGCTGCACTTGAGGCCTCTGCTACGGAAATGACATTTGTTGTGCCTCCTTTCTCACTTCCTCATCATTAGGGAAGCACAGCATAGGGCAAAGTGTTGCCTGCAGCCTTTGGTGTTTGTACCACGGCTATCTTAAGGGTATGGTCAGGGGTCAGGGGTATTCCAGGGAGAAGTGACCACTAAGACGAGGACTGGAGAGTGAGTAGGAGTGAGCCAGACAAAAAAAAGCAGAAAAATCCAGATGATGGAAAGGACACGTGCCATGCACTATCATAAGAACTTTCTAATTGAACACTTGCATTACAAAATCCTCGATATTAAAAAAAAAAATACACTTCATGAACAAAATGTGGCCTCTTTTGGCTCCCCTCTGCCATCCTGACATTGGAACTTGGACTACTATGAACATTGAAGCTATAGCAAAAATAAATAAGACATTTTCATTTTTTCTGATAGTCTAGATTTAAAAAAGAAATCTTAATAGAATTGGCTTTAAGAGTAAAGTCTATCAGTATTAACCAACACCTATCCTCATCTCTCCATAAAAAATAAAACTCCACAAAATTGAATGTTTATATTTGATGCAATTTTAAACTGTGCAATTCCAGTAATTAAAGAATTATACAGGTCATGGAGCTTTTTAAAAAAACTCCAGTTCATCTTAGAAGGCTGTGGTAGATCTGTTATCGCTTAGTATGAACGAATCCAATCAGATTTCTAAACTCCTAAGACCTGGGTGATTTGTTACATTGACTGAAATGAAAGCATGGTCTGAGAAAGAAGGGAAACATTTCCTTTGGGATTTCAAAGGGTGGAAAATTCTTACATAAAAAATAAACTCAGGAACTTGGGGTAATATGAAAACAGCTATATTTTGGCACTCAAGATGCAAAAGCCAACACAGATGATGAAAGAAGACAAAGCAAATAAAAGTTGCCTATCTAAAAATCGTGCCTCCGGCTGGTCCTATATCCAGAAGAGGATGTTTAACCAGGATCTGGGGCTCAGGTCATCTTAGCGCAGCTTCCCTTCTCTGCCCCTTCCGTAAATGCAAGCCAGATTCCCTTATCTAGCCCTTTGTGGCCCTGTTAAGAGAGTGATTTCCAAACATTATCATGCACTTGGATTAAAGAAACAACAAAAGAGTGTAAGAAAGAGGAAGAAGGATTTCTTAAGTATGGCATAAATAAGTCTGAAATTATCAATAAACACAATAAAAATGAATGGGGCAATTTTCTTATTAAAATATATGTTTTTCATATTGTGTTCAAAACAAAATCCAAGAATCTGCTCTGGTTGCCATAGCAAAAATCATAGACTGAGTGGCTTATACAACAGAAATTGATGTCTCACTCTTCCTGAAACTGGGAAGGGATATGACTAGGCTCTGGCAAGGTAAAGTTCATTCTCAGTCCTCTTCTCTCAGCTTGTTGATCGCTGCTTTTTCTCTCTGCCCTCACATGGTGGAGAGAGAGGAGAGCTCAGACTCTGTTCCTTTTCTAAGAAGGACTTAATTCCATCATGGGGGCTATACCCTCAGGATTTCAATTACTTCTCAAAGGCCCACCTCCAAATACAGAGAGTTGAGGCTTCAACATATGAATTTGGGGGTCACAGTCAGTCATAAGAAACCATCTCTGAAATAAACAACATATAAGGGTTAAAAAAAAAGAAAAAAGATATACTAAATCAATGTTAAACTGAAAAGCAAAGTAATAATATCAATACGAGGCAAAATAGAACTTAAGATGAACATCTGCTAAATACAGAATTCTCCCACAAGATAGGTCATGAATCTTCCTCACAACATAACACAATACAACTACAAAATAATGTATGGCAAAAGCTGACAGTCATACAAAAGGAAATCGGCAAATCCACAGTCACAGTGGGAACTCAGAACACTTCCCTCAGAAAGCAATAGATGATGCAGATAAAAAGTAAAGACAATTTGACAAAATGCCATCACAACTTTATATTTTTGGTGATGTTGGGGTTATCTGCTTATTGTATATTTGAGAACTTGTGTTCCTCTGTTTGTCAAACTGACCAGCAGGTGTTGCTGGGGAGGGAAACAATCCATCTAGAAAGTGCTGGCAACTTGTCTCTAAGTTTAGAGGCTCTTGGTCCCCTCATGACCATCACCTATCAGGGGCAGGCACTGCTGATAATAGGAGCTAAAAAGAAATTATTTAGGCAGTTAGGTAAGAGATTCCTCGTTAAGGTTTTTCTTTTTATTAAAAAAAGAACAGCCCCATATAATTTCTTTTCTAACAAAAAATACCAAGCTGCAAGGATAGATAAGCAAGCTAAAAGCTTGCATACATGAGTGCTGGCACCTATGCCAATAGAAAAGGGATACCTGGAAGCCAGGCATATTCAACATGGATGTTACCTCTTTTCTTTGTCTTCACATGTGCAAGCAACATGGCACCAGCCAGGGAGAGACTCAATCTGAATAATAAAAGGTTAGGGTGGATGGCCAGCCTCTTTATGCATCATGTAAATAGCACACCTGGTCCAACCAATCCTCTGAGCCCTATGTAAATCAGACACTGCCTCCTCAAGCTCATCTATAAACCAACCGCATCTCACCCCAAACCCAGAAACCCACTCAAGCACCCTTCCTCCACATGAGGAAGCTCTCTCTTCTTTCTTTTGCCGATTAAACTTCCTCTCTTAAACCCACTCCTTTTGTGTTCACATCTTCAATTTCCTTAGTGTGAGACAACAAACATCTGGCATTTCCCCAGTCAAATGATGCTGCTTCACTGCCATCTCTAGCCCAAGTGCCAAAAATGACCACTTTGGCCTGAGTCCCATGCTGCTTAGGACAAGCAAAGATGTGAACATGGAGTGGGGACAGGTTTATTAGAAAGACTGCAGTTAAAGCATATCCCAGGCAACTTTCCACTTTTTCTGTCATATTCAAATTTTTTTTTAAAGACAGAACCTCGCTCAGTTGCCAGGCTGGAGTGCAGTGGCGCAATCTTGGCTCACTGCAACCTCCACCTCCTGGGATCAAGCAATTCACCTGCCTCAGCTTCCCGAGTAGCTGGGACTACAGGTGCGTGCCACCACGCCTAGCTAATTTTTTGTATTTTTAGTAGAGACAGGGTTTCACTGTGTTATCCAGGCTGATCTCGATCCCCTGGCCTTGTGATCTGCCTACCTTGGCCTCCCAAAGTGCAGAGATTACAGGCGTGAGCCACTGCGCCCCGACTGTCGTTTTCAAACTTAAAGGTTTTTCTTTTTTTTCTTTTTTTTTTTAACAGTTTCTATTTCTGACCTAAAGACTGCTCTTTGTTTTCCCGCTATGACATATTTATTGTTTGTTCTAAAGACTTTTCCAACATTTCACAGGAGCTAAGAAGACAGATATGTGCTTGGTCCACACCTTGATCTCCTCTGCACCCAGAATTCTCCTTATTCTTTCTCTCAGGAAGATTCCATCCCTCCTATTCTGCCAGTTCCCTCATATTGGCCTCATACAGTTAGTTGCCCTTGTGGGCAAATGAACCAGGGCTGTTCTAATTTACAATGGACACCAACTCCTCTAAAATAACATCTGAGTCTTGGGATTTGCATATGAATTTTCCCTTGACATAGCAAACAGTCTTTCCTTTTTATCTTCACTAAAGGCATCCACTCCGGCGAATGGACAGCACTAAAATTCCACAGATTTCAAAACCAAACCTGATGTGCCTTTCTACAGTCCTTGGAATGAAGAAGAGAAAGTAGGTAGAAGGGATGATTTCCTCCTTCCTTCCTCACCCTGAAGGAGCTCCTATTTTTAAAGGGAAGAATTTGGGACAGTCCAAAAGAAAATCTTGCAAATCAAGACTTGCCATGCCAGCACAAGAAGGGTAACCTGTGTGCCTAGGGGCAAAATTTTTAAATTTTAGTAATGATGTCCAGTGTCACCCTTGGGGATAACAAAGATATTTAAAAACCTATAAGAGTGCCAACATTTCAGAACCGTGTGTCTTCCCAACGGCCTACCAAGGCCTACATGACACCTCACTAGCAGCCTACAGGCAATCTTCAAAGGCTCCCACCTGCCCCACTCAACACACATACACACACGCACACACACACACAAACCCTCCTGCTATCCTGTGGCCTTAGATCTCACCTAACTTTATTCTAAATCTTAATCTCCCTGTGGCCCCAAACTCATGTGTTGTAGGGCCTTGGTAATCCCTTTATAAGCATATTCCTTGATTTACTAAAAACTATTTATGAGACATATAAGGTAAAACTTTTCATTTCAGGCCAGATTAGCACTCTTCTTATTACAATTACAAACACTGAACTTCTCAGTTGATGGGAAAATATATTGAAAAGGAATTATTATGCTTGTGTAGTCATAGATTATCTCTGGAAAAGTACTTAGTGTCTAGAGAATGAGTGAAAATGTTTTCCCCATATACATTTTTTTTCTTTTGAAAAGTATATCTTGTGTATATTCAAAAGATAATGTTTTTTAAAAGGGGAAATTGCCTCCACTATGGACTCTTATTAGTTCACTTATTCATTCATTAAGTTCTCTTACTAACCTACTCATTCATCATATTCCCTTATTAGCTTTTTATTCAATCATTAGTATTTTTTTCTAGTGCTCATAACAGAATACGAGTTTCTTTACTATCATATAAAATAAAGTACCAGCTATTCTCTGTTTCCTCCTGTACTGCAATAAGATATCTTCCAATAGATTCATTTCCCCATTCTGCTTCCTCCTCACGTCCAAATGATTGTGCTAAGTGAGACAAAATGCTTTTATTCCTCTACCCCTCATCCCACAGAGCCCAGTCCCTAGGTGTTTTAGTTCCAGATGTCATAGAATTTCCCTTGCAGTGTGTCACATCTATTTAAAGAATCCTTCTTTAAAATTTTTATTGCACATTCCCAGAGAGCCTATCATTGTACATTTAGAATTAACTCTCTACATAAAATTTGCCAGAAGTTTTTGCTACCACTGTTTCCTCTCCTTTTTATCTGCTCCTATCTGAGATCTCTGTTCCTATTTGATTAGCTAAAATTCTTTCTCCAATATTTTCTGCATGTAAATATGCTACTGATATAATGATATAATATCTGAAGACTCCCAAATCCACAAATATCTTTCTTTGACCCTCACAAGAATATAATTTCTGAAATCTTATAAATCCACAAATGTTTTCTTTACCCTTACGGGACTGATGCCTTATGTCCCCACATTTTAGGCTGACAAAATTTAAATTTCATACAAAAGGAAACTGAGATGCAAAGAAAGACGGTAACAAACCTTCATTCAAGGTCACAAAGCTTGTAAGAAGTGGATGACTAGTGATGAGGGTTTCGGGTTGAGATTAACAACCAAAATCACAGGATAAAGTAGGGTTTAACCCAACTTCAAGTTCATAAAATAAATGAACTTCCCTGATCTTCCCTCCACTCCCACCTTCCCCCACTCCCCACCCCCCCCCGGGGGTTTCAGGATGTACTGGGCAAAGCTTTCTTCCTCCCCTCCATCCCCAACCATTTCTCAGGCAGTGAGGAGTGTCAAGAACTCCTCTCTTCCCCACTTGAAGCTTACATTCTGGGGCAGGGAGAGAGAAACTAAACCAAAAATTAAAAAAACAGTAAACATATTTCCTATAAAGCGAGATGTAGTATATGAAAATCAACACATGATACGGGGACAGAAGATGATGGAGGGAGAAAAAAACAACAAATAAATAGGAAAAGAGACCTCAGACAGGAGCAGATAAAAAGGAGAGGAAACAGCAAGGGGTCAGGACCGGCCTCCCCAAAAGCCTGGCGTTTGACAGAAAGCTGCAGAAGGAAGGAAGAGAGCCCAGCACATACCAAGGGGGTAGGGTTCTAGTCTGAGGAAGCACTCCAGGAAGCACCCAAGAGAGTCCACTAGAGTGAACAAAGGACAAACTTGAACCACCATTTGGATTCATCTTCATCTAAAAATAAGAAGTTAAGTGTGCCTAATATTTAATTATTTAACATGTTAATTACAATAGAATATATATGTACATAGTTGATGCTCAATTTGTTAAAAATTAGGTATGTAAAATTAAAGCTCAGAGATTACTCTTGCCTATGGCGATGAGCTCCTGAAAGGCAAGGATAGATTTCACTCATCTCTGTATCTTCAGAATCCATCAAATTATGTGGAACAAAATAGGTATCAGTAGTATATTTGGGGGAAAGATTGAAACTATGCTGAGCTCAGCAATTCTGTGTAAATCTTTTTCTAAAAATCTCTTCTACTTTACAGCAGAGTCCCTTTCTTTTCTATTTTTAGTAGCAACTAGTCCCACGCCTTGCAGATGAGGCCTAAGAAATGAATGGGTGAATGAATGCGTGGACAGAGGGATGGATCAGTGAGTGAGGAGCAGTGATTCGCAGGACCTGCAGGTGTTGAAATCCTGCCGAAGCAGACTCTGCAAAATAAAAGATCTTACACTTTGGCGTCTGACATGAGTTAAAATTATCCAGGGACTTTCCTTGGGCAACTTAGTTGAGGTTTCCTAATATGAGAAACAGAAAATGAATTAAGTAGAAAGATGATTGAGACAAACCTATGGAAGATGCCAAAGCACGATGCCTGGTATTGAGGGACGCTGCACACCTGTTATCTCTCACCCTATTCTCTCTTCACCCCTACTCCCGCCCGGCAGCTCCCCGCTGTCAGCGCCAGAAATACCCGCCAAGAGAACGAAAAGCGGAACGCTGGCTTTACCCCGCAATGCTTTTAAAAACTCCAAAAACCCAGCGTGACAGGGGGAAGGTTTGCCTAGAGACAGGTGAGGAAGCCTTAGTTAAATGAGAGGAAGGTGAATTTACAAAGAAGGTTAAGCAACCACGAGGGGAGGCAACCTTGGACTAACAGGTCTATCTTTAGCTAGCACATGTGCCGGCATCTCCCACGCCCATCCCTGCATTTAGCGCCACAAACTCAGCCTCCTAAAAGAATTGGAAGCTTGGGAGTCGGAGAACGGAAGATTGAGCTACCATTGGCCTTAATGGATGTCAATCTTCTCCCGCCGCTTTCTTCCCCACCTCCTTGCCGCGCCCTATTCCGGTAAACCCGTTCTCTGTCGCCATCTGCTGGTAGTATGCGTTACTACACCAAACGCGCAACAGCACCTTCGCCTGCCCTGAATACCTACATGCAAACCGCCGGCTCTAAGGGCGCAGCTCGCTTGCCCTGAGTGGTGCTAAAAGGAGGCTGCCGGTGCAGATCTCATTCCCATAAGATGCATGTAAAGAAGCACCGCGGACGCCCGGGAAGGGTCACAGAGCGACAGGCAGGGCGGTTGACCAGCTGACAGGATTCACGAGAAATAAAAATTACCAAGCCGCAGTCCACCTAATGGTATCAAAACAGGATCTCTACAAATGGAGCTCAGCGATCTGTGTCTTGACCAGCTCACAATAGGATTTTCATGCATCATAAACTTTGCCTGAGTTTCTCAGGCAGTTTTGTTGATGCCCGGATTCATTAAAAGCTGCTTACTGAGCCTCACCCCAGACCTACTGAACTTAAATATATTGGGGTCCCAGAATCCCCATTTAAAAAACAAATAAACCTATCCAAGTGATAGGTGTTAACGTTAAAGTACAGAGAATCACAAACTGGCAGACCTCTTTAATTTACAAATAGGAAATGGAGACCCGCCCCCCCCCACCACCACAAGAGGGAAAGGAATTTGCCCAATGTCTCCCTGCAAGATCCTAATGAAACTAGACGCTCTAGGGTTAAAATCGTTTTGACACCCTTTCCCTCTCCCAACTAGTCACGTGGCCCCTGGCAAACTATCCTGTTCTAATCTGTGAAATGGGAACAACAGTCACACCTACCCCAACATAGGCATTTAGTGACTGTAAATATCAGATGGGACCAAAATGAGTGAACTACCAAGCACCACACTACTGGAAGTAGAGGTTCCGCTAAATCTTGATGACCCTACCCCCATCCATCTCCTAGAACAACTGTATGGGGGTGGAGGTGAAGCCACTCAGCCACATGTTGGTCCCAAACCACGTCCACATTCATCCACAGCTCAATGAATATTTCTTTTTTTGGAGAGAGAGAGAGGCTCCTTGGAACCTCTGGAGTCCGGGGTGGGGGATGTTATCCTCCTCATGAGTGCACTGTCTTCCTAAGATAGGATGGACTACGGGGTCTATATGGGAAGAGTTAGCTGCCAGGGCTTCAAGGCTGGCTCTTAAGTGGTTGCTGGAGGCTTAGAGAACCCATTCCAGCTCTCTCTCAAATAGGGGCAGCTTATTAGCAGGAGTGAGTGAGGTGAGCCCACTATGAACCCATAGGAGGAGAGGAAAAGACCATCCCCTCTAAGCTTTTACATACCCCATTGCAAGCTCCAGAATGTGGTGCCCAGGCCCTTATCTCTAACCCATCCCCAGAAGCCAGTTCTCCTCAGCCCTTCCTGCCACTTCTGCCATTGTACATCCAGACAATTCCCCTCTTCTCTTCTACCAAACTCCTACTCATCTCTCATCCATCAAGTCCAAATTTAAATTTCTTTCTCTGTGATATATTCTCAGGGTAGAGGTAGAGGTGCCTTCCTCTGTATTCCAAGAACATGTTGTTTGCAGCTCTAAATACAGAAATCAGCCTACTATTAAGCTTCAGGTGCATCTTTTAGGGGTTCAAGAAGGAATCGCACTCCAAAAACACTGGGCTTATTCCCTAATTTCATCAGACCTGACCTTAGTGCTTCATCCATTCCCACCTCTCCCAGCCATGTGAGAGGCCTTTTCTTTTTATGGGTTTGACAACAACCAGTTACTTGCCCAAAAGTATTCTTGTCATATTTATAATAAATTCCAGCCAACAAGATGCTTTCTGCCAAGGTAATGTTCCTTTTTAGAGCACTTTGTCCCCAGGGATATTAGACAACTTCAGCAGCCTCATATAAGCATTAACTGAAAGTGACGCTTCCTTGGTGGCTCAAAAGATTCCCCGAGCAACCCTACTCTGTCACTGATGTCAAATTGCAGTGAGATTGCGTCAAAGCTCTCAGAGCACAGCTTCAAAGGGAAAAGCAAAGAGCTCTACTCTGAACCTGCAGCTTTAGGCAATTAGTTTCTCTCTGACGGTCCGTTTTATACTTAAGGAAGAAATGGAAGATTGCTACCAAAAATGGCATCAGGTTACTTATTCCAATCATGTGATCAGTTGCTACTCCCGTGAGGAGCAAATAAAGAGGAGGTAGACACATAGCTATTCCTAGGCTTGAGGAGCAGGGAAGCTCTGGAATTGGTGTGCAGCATGTGCTGCATAGAGCACCATTACAAAGGAACAAGAGAAGTCCACTAGGAGGTAAAATACAGAGCACTTAACTCACAGGGGGTCCGGGAAACAGGCAGGCTTTTGTATTTATCATTTGCTGCGACATCTCTCTGCGAACTTTCTTCTCCCTTTTAATTTTCCCTGTACTTTAATTATATTTCTGAGACTTGGCGAAGTGGCTCAAGCCTGTAATCCCAGCACTTTGGGAGGCTGAGGCTGGCAGAACACATAAGGTCAGGAGTACAAGACCAGCCTGGCCAACATGGTGAAACTCCTTCTCTATTAAAAATACAAAAATTAGCCAGGCGTGGTGGCAGGCACCTGCAATCCCAGCTGCTAAGGAGGCTGTGGCATGACAATAGCTTGAACCCAGGAGGCAGAGGTTGTAGTGAGCTGAGATGATGCCACTACACTCCAGCCTGGGTAGTACAGCAAGACTTTGTCTCAAAAAAAAAAAAAATTCTCAGTTAATGGCCAACATTGTTACCATCATAAGTCCCAGTTTTCCTAGCTTTCACCCTCCATGTATCTTTTATTTTTACCTATGTTCTTCTCACCCAGGTTTGGCATCTTGCCCCTTCTTAAGCCTCCCTGGGCATCATGTGTTGAATGTCCACTTCCCTCCTTGTTTTTCAGTTGGAGTGCCTTAGCATCTCCAAGTCAACATGTCAAAAGCAGAATTACTGATACACACACACACACCACTCCTGACACACACAGCGTCTTCTTCCTCAGACTTCCCCATATCAGTTAACAGACTTTATCCTTCTAGTTGCTCAAGTCAAAAACCCAGGAATCATCACTGAGCCCTCTTTCTCTTTTATTTATGGAACACCCCAGCCATAAGCAAATTCTATGGGCTCACCTTCCAAAATAAATGTGGAATCCAGCCATTTCTAACACCTCCACCATTACCATCTGAGTCCGGGCTTCGACATCTTAGCCATCCTGGGATAGAATCTTAGCTGCCTCTCCCTTCCACATCTCCTCTTGTCCTCCTAGAGTTTGTCCCACACACACAGATGCCAGAGTGATTTTTAAAGATATGTCAGGGTATATTACTCCCTTGCTTCAAATCCTCCATTTAAGATAAATTTCACATTTATAACAAAATCCAGACTTTTTCATATGGCTGACCGGGTGCTTCATGCTAACGGAATGTGCACGTGCTTCTCCCTAAGGAGTGCTTTTTGCCAGGGCAAATTCTCTGTCTCCAGTGATGTCAGGTAATTTCCACAACAGCATTCTCTGCCACCTTTTGCTTTTCATAGCTTTTTTCCTCCAGATTCTACAATGAAAGGAAGATCAAGTCTCCTTGTGTAGCAGGAGCGGCGGCGAGAAACAGAGCTCCCGAAGGCCAAATGGAGAAGGAAGAAGTCTTTATTACAGCTGGGAGCTGAGAAATAATTTGTCCAAATTCAGCTCGTCTAACAAAGGAGGGTTCTGCCTTTATATAGGCTTATACTTTAGATTTACCCGTGGAAGAATCTTAGGTTTACAGCCTTAGAAATCACATATGTAAACGGTTTCGGTTTACAGCTTCAGGAATCACATATGAAAAGGGTTTCAGTTTACAGCTTCAGGAATCACATGTGAAAGGGTTTCGTTTTATAGTTTTAGGACTCATATGTGAAAAGGTTTTGTGTTTGATTTTGTTTTAAGCAAAAAGTGTCTTCCCGAGAGTTTCCCCAAGACCAAGCCTGCCACCTACAGGAAGGTGAATCAGGAGGCGCCAGTCAGCATTGTCTTCTATTGAAATGCAGTGTGGCAGTCAAAGTGGAAGTTGATCCGAGATGGCTGGGTCTCCTTCCTCACTTGTGCAATGATTTACTCCTCGATAGATATTGGTGCCAGTCACGGGTACCACTTTCAGATGATTCAAGAATAACAGCGATTTGAGAGAGTAAGTTTTCCTTTCTCTTTTTCTGTTTGATATTTATTTTTACAATTATACTTACAAAGTTTGCTCTTTCCAAACACCACAAGACCCATGTAGTTTAAGCAGTGATTTTAGGGAATCTCTGTATATTTGACATTAAGCTCAGAAACATGCTCATGATTATTCCATCAGAACTCTCAACTTTTACATAAACATCTGTCCTTCTACCAGTTACAAAATAATTGTCACCATCACCCCTTAATCAACCATCTTCTCCCCTTCTTTAACCAGCTTCTCAAAAATAACACCCAATACTGAAGGCATCTCCTTCTATTCAGGGTCTTAGTAAGACCTTCTGTTCCTACAGCAAGAAGAACAGTAAGATGTTTCTCAAGCCCCATGCAAAGCACTTCTTTGATCAACGGTTTTGGGATGCTCGGCTTTGGAGTCTTCATCCGGAGGGTAAAATTCCTCACTCAGTAATGCGTGTCCTAGGAACCAGGCCTAAGCACTGGTGGCCGCTTCCTCGTCCAGGATGGCATTGTCGGTGTTCGCCAGCCCCTCCGCGAAGCTGGCTCATAAGCAGGGCAGGCCGAGTCCATCCAGATGTCACGCAGACGCAGGTGCAGCCTGCTTTGGGACCTGCAGTCTGCTGGAGGCTTGGCCTCTGCATCATCTGTGTGTAGCTCTCTCTGCTGCGGCCGTCCCGTCACCGCCCCCACCCCGCAGCTGCAGAACAGCAGGAACCGCCAAACATCTTGGCGGGCTATGCCCTGCACCTCCCGCGGGCTCGTTGCTCCTGCTGGCAATCAAATAGCAGGGAAATTGTGAAACCGACAGGCACCTCCCATTCCCGCCCAGCTGCCGCGCTGCTCCTCCTAGTGCCCCGCTAGGAGACTAGGGACGCCGCTGAGCGGGAAGGAACTGGGCAGCGATTGCTCCTCCTCATCCTCCACTAGGAGACAAGGGACGCCGCTGAGCGGGAAGGAGCAGGGCAGTGATTGCTTAGTTTATCCTGGGAGGCGGGAGCGGGCGGTGGACTGAGTGGTGCGGGGGAGGGGATCGCTGGGGCATATAGATGCGTCATCCGGACAAATAGGGAGCTTGGGCGGCTGGGCGCGCAGTCCCCTCGGCCCCGCCTTCCGGCCCACCCGAGCGCGGGCAGGCTGGCTCTGTCATCCCTTCCAGTCGCTTCGGTCACTGTCTAGAGCTTGCCAATTGCCTTCCAAAGTGGATGAGAGATGAGTCATTTCCATCCAATGAGAGAAAACAGCCTCCAGAGACTCTTCGCCCATTGGCCAGCGAGAGTGTCAATTCCCAGGCTAGCAAGGGCGCTCTTCCAGGCAGGAAAAGTTGGGCTGAGAGCGATCCAGTAGTCTTTTCAGCACCTGCTGGAAACCGTGTGGACACGGGCACGTGCACTGTCTAGACAGACTCTCCGGAACTGTGAGTGGTTTTTCTGGTCCTGGGTAGAACCTGGAGTTCTTAGGGGGTGGCTGGCAAGGGCAATAGGCAGACGGACCTCAGCCCAAAGTAAAGGAGGTTTTGGATGGGGAGCTGGGCAGCCCTGCCTGTTGTGGTAATTCCCTTCCCTCCCTTCAGCTTCAAAAGCCAAGAGTTTTACTCCTAAAAAGATACATGGGGATCCTCTGGGTGTTCCTGAAGCTCAAGAGAGTCGTTTGACCCCGGTGGGTCCTTTCCCTGTCTTGTGCCCTTCGCACCCATAGAACGAGACCAGGTTCAGTTAAGCAGAGCAGAAACTTTATTCACTGATCAAGGAATTGAGAAGGGGAGCTCCTGCTCAAAGTGCCTTCTCCCCCGGGGTGTAGTGAGGGGGTGCTTTTTAAGGTCTTCTGGGGCATGGAGGTGGAGACTGAGGGCAAGGATTCCTGGCAAGAGATGGGACTTTCCAGGAAGAGCTGAGTGTGGCAGTCTCGTGCTTTCTGTTCCCTCCCCACCCCTACCACGAGTACGTGTACCTAGCAAGGTGCATTTCTTTCTGGGCAGAGATTTCCTATGGTAATTAGCAATGATTCAGGTTACTGTAGCGCTGCTGAGCTCCTTTCCCATCTTGTAGCCCCGTGGTTACTGACATCCAGCCTTTATTTCTGTAAGCAAGCACAGCTGCAAGCACAGGTTACCTTCCTAGGTTATGAGGCTTTAGGAAAGCATTGAGGTCATGCTGTGGTGACATAGGCAGTTGTTGAAACAACGTGGTGTGCATTTAAGGCGGGGATTGTGGGGTGAGGCAGGTAAAAACGCAGATTCCATAGCCACACCCCGACATACTGAATCAGGGTCTGTGAGGGTGGGATCTGGAATCCTTTTTAAAAAGCTCAGAGGAACCAATTCACAGGAACAATAAAAGTTTGATCTGAGCCAAACTCCTTAATCTAGATATGAGGAAGCGGGGATTCCCTAAAAGGGATACAGGGAGAGGGTTGCAGGAAAGTTACGCTATAATAGTTTTAGGGTGATTCTTTCATGGGAAATAACCTGGGAAGTTTTCTCAGCTGATGCTCTAATCAGTACGCTGGTGAATACTTTAGGTGAACCCTCTTCATATATCCGGAGTTCTCTCTCTGTTCAGGTGTCCCTCCAGGTCTATGGTCTGTGACCTCTTGTCACTTTGGTCTCTCAGCTTTATCTCCTCAAATCTGGAATTCCAGCTAGCTTTGCCTTGATGCCCTTCCTTGTGACAGTGGCCTGGAGACTCCCTCAAGGTAGTCTGCTAGAGTAGATTATAGGACACATTTCAATTGTTACTGTCCTTAACTGTATGATTTCCAGTTCCTTGTAAACCATTGTTTCATATATTTTGCTCTGTTTTGTTTTGTTTTCAGAATAGGGAGAAATTCAGTCCCTGTTACTCCATTTTAGCCAGAAATTCAAGGTAATGACTTTTAATGTTCCTGACTACTAGTTCTATCATCTCTCTCACTTCTGAATCTGTCTCTATTTGTGGATGTTTCTAGTCATTAGGGTCGTATTTTTCCACTTTTTAAATGCTTGCTGATTTTTGACTAGATATCAAGCTTTGTTGATTTCACAACTCTGGGTGCCAGAAATTTTTACATTCCTATCAACCTTCTTGACGTTTGTTCTAGTATATTGCTATTTTATATGGCAACCATTTTATACTTTTAAAGCTTGCTTTTATTTGTTGGGTGGGACCAGGACTACGGCTAATTTTGTCCCACTTTGGAAGCAATACCTTTCTAAGTACTCTTGTAAGGTTTATTGCCAATGTAGAATGAGGAAACTGAGGCAAGTATGAGCAAATGAGAAGCCAATTTATTCAGCTCCCAGGCGAGGTTCTGTGGTCCAGGAAAGGGCCAAAGAAGTTGCGCCCAGCTGTTTAGGTCATTAGGTCATGGGGTTTTATGGGAAGGAAAGGCGATTGATCGGCTATTGGGGAAACAAAGCAAAGGCAATTTTATTGGCTGTCAGGAAGCAGGAAGTGCCTGAAACTAGTTGCTATTGGTAGGCGGGCAGGACTTTGGGTAAGTGGGTCTTGATTGGCTGTTGGGGAAACAAAGTGAAGGCAATCCTATTGGCTATTAAGAAGCAGGAAATGCCTGGAGCTAGTGGTTATGGGTAGGCGGGCGGGACCTTGGGCCTTGATTGACTGTTGAGGAAACAAAGTGAAGGCAATCTTATTGGCTTGGGTGATGACGCAGTTATCAGAGGCGGAGAGAGATGGATGAGTCCATTTAACCCTCTGTGAGGCAGCTGGCCTTACAACTCTGCCTGATACTTCATGAATTATGAAGTTATCTAGTCAGAATTTGGGAACTGAAACTTTTCCCAGTGCTGTATGAGCCTCAGAAATTGCTACATCTGCTCCTTTTGGGTAGTTGTTTTCCTGCTCCTTTTCAACAGTTTCATTACACTCATGCATTGGCCAAGCTGAAATCTCAAGGGATACCCACTACAGACTCTGATACTCTGCTCCTGTGGCTCTCTTCTCCCTAGTTCTCTACCATACAAGCTCCAGTCATCTTGGCCTCCTAAAACTCCCAGCTTGTCTTTCTCAACTCAGGGAAACTGCTAGACTCTGCCTGTTTCCCCTCCCTGAGATATGCCTTGGAAACTCCACACAGTAAGCTAGATAGCCACAGGGCTTACCTCATATGACTTCTTTCTCAGATATCAGAGACGAGGTCCCACACTGCCTGATGACCAGGGTTTGAAAGTTGTTATTTCATAGATCTTGTCTTTTTTGTTTTTTTAGACATTTCAGGTGGCAGAATAAATTCAATCCTTGGTTCTCCGTCTTGTCCACTAGTAGGAGTGGAGTTAGTTATATTCTCTTTGAACTCATCATGAATTCCATGAAGACTGAGGAGAATGAGTCACTTATTGCTACAGAAGGTGACCAGAGTACTAGACCTGAAGTTTCAAAGGTATATCTACTTTTTTACAACTACTCACTGGAGTGATAGTCTAACCATAATGCCATACGAGGTTCGTGGAGATAAGTTCTTAAAGAATGATACTTATAAGCCCTTCCCTTACGCTCTTTAAAATATATTTGGGGAGTTCATACACATAAGTGCTTGTGGAAAGCAAAATGAGTTAATAATGCTAAACATTTCTTTAATCAACAAGATGACTAACAAACAATATAGATACATCATGGAGAGTATAGACAGGCAAAAATAATTAGCTAATGTTTACTGAGAAAACACTGTGTGCCTGGAATTGTGTCCCATCATATGGATTATCTCATTTAACACTTAATAGAACTATACAACAGGTACTAATATCATCCTTATTTTACAAAAGAAGAAACTGAAGCTCAACTTGCTTATAGTTGCAGAAGTAATAGACTGCAGAGCAAGAATCTGAAGGTAGGCGGTCAGACTACAGAGACTGGTTTTTGAACCATACTATTTTGCTCAAAATATGCAAAACGATAATACTAAATTGAGACGTGAACAAGTGATTTTAGAATACAGAGAAAAGAATGCTTAATTAAACTTAAGAAATTATAGCAGTGTCATATGAGAAAGACCTTAATGAATGAATAAACCTAAAATTGTCAAACTCATAGATGTAGAAGTGGTTGTTGGGGCTGGGAAGAGAGGAAAATGGAGGTATTAGTCAAGGGGTACAAAGTTTACTTACACAAGGTGGTAAGTTCTAGGGATCTGTACAGTATGGTGCTTATAGTTAATAATATTGTATGCTTAAATTCTTGCTAAAATGATAGATCTTATGTTAAGTATTCTTATTACAAAAATAATAAATGAGGGCAGGAAAAGACTTTTGGAGGTGACAGATTGATGGCATAGATTGTGGTGATAATGTATCTCCACGCTCATCAAGTTGCATACATTAATTAATGCATCATTAATTATGCATTTATTATGTCTAAATTTAATTTGTTTTTTTAAAAACAATGAATAACATTTCACTAATGTATCAAGGATGAAGGAATGGCCTGAGTAAAGTCATGTATACATGAAAGTGTATTTGAGGAACAGAATAGCTGCATTTGATGGTATATAAGGATAATTCAAGAATGTGGTCTTCCCATATTGCCAGTAAAAATATTTTCTATTTGTGAAACAATAAAATGGATTCATTGCTTCACATGAGTGGATATTCCAGAATTCAGCTGAGCTCTTAATTTAGTGGTTTCTTCAAGGACTTGTTTGTGTGTTTTGTCTCTATGTTCTGCTTTTCATGTTATACACTGGCTGGCTTTCTGCATAGTGACAAATAGAGCTGCAGTAATAGCAGAGGCTTTAGTCTCCCGATAATGAGTCTATCCTGGTTTCCTGAGGAAACCTCTCCTTGCAATCTAATTGTCTCAAGTAGCTCACCCATTCCTGCACAAAACCATGTGACTACGAGGGCACTTACAGATATTCTTAAGCTGCCATGAATTCATTTCCATGCATGTATGGCTCCTAAAAAGTGGGAGGGAGGTAGAATAGCTTTCTGGAAAATAGCTGCAGTATCTTTTACTTCTTTGAATTCCATGTGTAGGCTCTGGATTTTCTTCTGTAAATAAAGGAGATGTGTTTACAGACTTTATCCTTGTATTGTTTAGGAGTTATTCAATTCACTTTAGACTTTGTTAAGTATTAATGTTAAAATACTTAGGGCTATTTTTATTCAAGAGAGTTGCCACTAATCACATGTGATTATTTAATTTAAATTCAACTTAACTAAAATCAAATAACGAAAAAGGTGAATAATGCAAATTCTCAGTTGCACTAATCACATGTCAGGTACTTAAGAACCACATGTGGCTGTGGTATCAGGCAGTACAGATGCAGAACATTTCATCACTGCAGAAATTCTGTTGGGCAGTACTAAAGTCTATGGCATCCAATTATAGAACAGAACTAGAGTATTAAACTGCCAAACGATTTGTGGAGAAGGAACGAAAGGGAAAAATCAAGGAAAAATAAAGGAGGCAATGAAGCAAAGGAATATAAATTTAGAAAAAGTAGAAGATACAAAATGATAGAAATGTACACAAAAAACCCCAAACCCAAATTATTCAAAAGACTTTAACTTTTATTGTTTCTTTTAAATTTATTTATTTCATATGCAGTAAAATTCAGTCTTTTTGGTATACAGCCCAATGGCTTATGACAAACACCTACAGTCATGTAATCATGAGCAGAATCAAGAAGCAAAGCAGCTCCGTCACCCTAAATAATTCCTTGTGTGGTTTTATTACTCTAAATAATTCTCTGTATTCCCCACTTACCCCTTTTCACTCCAGTCCCTGGCAACCGCTAATCTGTTCATTACTCTAGTGTTGCCTTTTCCAGAATATCATGTAAATGGAACACACACTGAATCATACCCTTTGAGTCTGGCTTCTTAGAACATTCTATATAAGATTCATGGATGTTGTTGCATGCATTGATAGGTTTTTTCGTTTTATATCTGAGTAGCATTCCACTGTGTGAGTGTATCAAAATCTGTTTAGGCATTCACTCACTGAAGAACATTTGAATTGTTTCCAGTTTGGGGACTTCATAAATAAAGCTGTTGTGAACATTTGCATAATGGCTTTCATATGAAAACTGGTTTTCATTTCTCTTGGATTCACCTAGCAGTGGAATTGCTATCATGGAAAACGAATGTTTCACCTTTAAAAGAAATTGTCAAAATGTTTTTAAAATGACCGTATGATTTTGCATCCTCACTACCAATGTGCGAGAGTTCCAGTTGTTTCATGTACTTATCAACACAAAATTTTTCTGATTTATTCATTCTCACAGGTAGGTACTGGCATCTTTTTGTGGTTAATTTGCATTTTACTAATGACTAATGATTTCAGCATCTTTTCATATTCTTATATCATCCACATCTTTGGTGAAGTGTCTATTAAAATATTTTGTCCATTTTTATACTGGTTAGTTATTGCCGAGTTTTAAGAGGGCTTTACATATTTTGGCAATAAGTCCTTTGTCATTGCTTTTCTCATAACATTTGTGATATTGATATTTTATCTCTCTGTGGGTTGTCTTTTCATCCTCTTAGTACTGTTTTGGGAGGGAAAAGCTTTCAATTTTGATGAAAGTTCACTTTATATATATTTCTCTTTGTGGATCATGCTTTTGTTTTTTACATCAAAGAAATTTGATAAATCTAAGATCACAAAAAACATTTCTAAGTTTTCTTTCAGAAGTTTATAGTTTTAGGTTTAAGTCTACGACTGATTTTAAGTTTGTGTTTGTGTGTGTGGTGCAATATCTGGATCAAAGTTTATGTGTTTGTATAAATTGTGTTTTAATTGTGTAAAAAAATTAACTCAATTGTGGATGATTAGCATCTTAACAGTGAGTCTTCCAATCTTGAACAAGGTACGTTCTCCATTTATTTTGGTCTTGTTTAATTTCTTTTGCCATGGGGCATCTGGGAGAATAGCAAATCTGGTGGATAAAGGCAGGGTAGGGAGTGGGGGGGTTGAAGGGGCAATGTGACTGGTGCACTACTCTTTCCAAGGCCACCAGACAAGGCGAGAACTAGAAAGATCAGAAGTACAAGGAACGAGTGACAGAGGTTAGTCATCTTAGCATCATGCAACTGTAAGATTTTCCACTGAACTATAAGTGGCTCCTCCTAGCAGACTTTCTGCTATTACGTCTAGGTCTCTGGAGTGTGTCTGTACTGTCTTGGTCCTTTGACTGGAAACCCTTACTTCCTCCACCCTCCCTAAATTCCTCAAAGGAGAGACCTCCAGCACTGGAATGTCTCTCCCCAGAAAAAGTTCTATACAGATGAAGTCATGTCTCCATCAGGGGCCCCTAGACTAAGAGCCCCCTGCAAACTGGATGGTCAAGATCAGAAGTTATTGGGACTTATGTACACCAGAATCGACAGTCTACCAGGAACTTTATACACATCTTATGGGAGTCTCACCATACCAGGAGGGAAATGTTTTCCAATTTGACAGAAAACAGAGGAGAGATATTTGTTCAGGTTGCATTTGAAGCCTGAACCCTCAGTTAGCAAACTTTATTGACCGGCTCCTACTTTAGGGACTGGACATGTGAAAGGGGACAGGGTCCCAGCTCTGTCAACCTCACCTTTCAAAGAGGGAAAGACACGATTAAGGAAACAGACAAATAGAAACGTTTAGTTACTGGATCAAGAACATACGAAGGTAATAGAAAGGGGCGAGTACGTGGCTGGGAGTGCTACTGTGTGGTTGGGGAAGTGGAGAGGCCCCCGAAGAGGCCCTGCAAACACCCAAGGGAAGGCCGGACAGAATGGTGAGTGCAGAAGCCCTGAGATTGGCTAGGGCTTCCTGTCCAGGGCCTGAGAGTGCAGTGTAGTTGGAACCAAGGAGAGAGGAGCTGAGCAGCAGGAGACGGGGCAGAGAGAGGGGTGGGCAAGGACTAAAACACTCCACCTTCATGGGCCTTGGAAAACAGGTGATAGGAAGATGCTTGAAGGGACAGAGGACTGAAAAGTAAAGGCTATTCCACAGGCATCCAGGCTAAAGAGAAGAGGACCTGGAGCGGCCTGAGGCTGGGAGTTGGAGGGGCAGAGAGGAGGTGATGGAATGGATGAGAGTTATGAAGGAAAAGAGAGACGGAGAATTTAGGGCTTAAACTGGAGGCCAGAGAGGGAGCAGAAATGACAAGTGGGTTTTGACCCTAAAACACAAACACTTTAGCACTGACAGGAACTTTGCCTTTTTCTTTGTTTTCTCTCATTGACTAAGACAGTAATCACTTTGTTCATTTATTCAGTGAACATTTTTTGCAAACCTACATGCGTGGTATGTCATAGGCACCAAGGATATACCAGTGAATACAATGATATCCTTGTTCTCTTGGAGCTTACACTATAGAGGGAAAAATAAATTGTGTGTGTGTGTGTGCATGCACATGTGCCTGTGAGTTTTGATATGGGCAGAAGGGAAAAGAGAATGGAAGAAGCTGTTTTGGAAAGGGTCATAGTCAGCTTCTCTGATAAGGTGATATCTGAGACTTCAACTGAGTGAGGTGTTGAGTCTTAGATGGAAATATCTTGAGGAAGAACATTGAAGACAGAGAAAGCAGAAAGTACAAAGGTTCAGAGGTGAGAGGGTGCTTGTTGACTGACCATCAAGTCTAGTGCTTATTGATTTTCATATGATAATCAGTACCTGTGTCCCTTTCATTAGACTTGGAACTCTCTAAGAAACATGCCTCGGTTTTCCTCATCAGACAGGAGTGGTCAGAGGATTGGAATGGGGGCCACTTTTCTCTCTTTCTTTATGCTATTCCTCTTTCCTCAACCCTGGTCAGACTTAGAAGTCGGGGTCAGGGAAAGACAAGAGTTGAGTCTGTTACAATCTGGAGAAAAAGGTAGAGAAAGTCAAGGAATAGGAAGGTTTGGTGCTAAGGCCACCACTCATACCCATGGTGTTTCTGCTTTTAACACCTGGAGGTCCTACCGTGTCATCCAGTTCCCCATATCTGCCACTGTTGTGGCATCCATCACACTAAAACTCCCCACTTCCTGTCTTAGCAGCCACAAGTTCTTAGGCTCCTATGCAGTAGAAATTGACACAAAGCCAAGCTAGTTTCCCAGACAAGGCTTTATTAGGGACTTATGCATGAATACAAGGGAGACAGCATGAGAGTTCTCCAGATGGCTCCCAAAGGAAAGATCTTTTTGGTGTTTTAAGAGAGGTGACATGAAAAGCATGAGATATGTTAATATCATGACATGTGTTGGGTGGAGTGTAGAGTATGCAGGCTCAGTGAGAATTCATGTTAGTACTTATATCACATGATGAAAAAATGGTGAATAAATAAGTCCCACCCTGGGTGAGGATTTTCATATTATAATGAGGCAAGGGGTAAAGATTAGTCATTCTTCTGGTCCTGTGTGCTTGCAGGTGATAGGGTTAATGCCCTTGAATGAGATTTATGGTAGAATGCTTCTTATCTTAGTTTCTTTAAGGTCTGCCAGTCAGTGGGGAAGGCAGCAGTGGAAGGGCAAGGTCTGGTAGTCAGTGGGTGTGGAAAAATGCATTATTGGGGGTGGAGGCAGAGTCCCATTCCTACTCTGTCTCACTAGGATATTTACCTCTTGGTGCATTCTTTGCCTCTCTGGCTATCCTGCTGGGGTTGGGAGTAATCTCACTGTGTGAGTGCTGTGGATGTGGTCAATTCCACCTCGACTCCAAGGCCTTGAGACTGAGGAGGTACCTAGGAGACTCCAGAATCTTAGAATCTCAGCTTAGATTCCACCTAGACTCTGGCTCATGTCCTGGGCCTTAGTCACTTCCTCCTTATTGCTCCTCAGTGATTTCTGTTTCTCTAGCTATCTTGCTGACAGAACATGTTGCTCTAAATTCTGCTGACTCTAATTTCTGTTCTTACCAACAAACCATAACAGGCATCTCCAAATATGCCTGTCCACACATGAACTCTTAGAAGGCATACAGTGAGTGCAGATTACCCAATCCAATGATTTATTCTGATTTTAAGTCTAGATACTCCCCTCCTGGTTAAGTGAAATGCTGCATCCCAGAAGGTCCTTCCCACAGAGCATTCTAGGTCTCAGTGAAGGGACCTTCAACAGAGCCAGGTCCTCCTTTCCCATGTGAGCCCCTTTTCTGGGGCCCAGAGCTATGCAGGAAAGAGTGACTGGCTTCTGGGACTCCTGCCTGAGGAGAGGGCAGTTGGGAGACATCAAGGGAAGGCCTCAGAGTATAGAGGAGCTAAGCTAGCTGGGGCTAGCCAGCTGCTCTTTGCCTTTTGCTCAGTGATTCTCAAAGCCTGGCACCTAGGCCGGCAGGATCAACAAAAGCTAAAACTTCACCCCAGACATACTCAGTCACATCCTCTGGGTTAAGCCCCAGAAATCTGTGATTCAAGAAACTCCTGGTGATTCTGATGCAGAATGGTGACAGGAATTCAGACCCAGACTGGGACTATGAGGCAGGTTGAGTCCTAGTTGTCTAGTAGACACTGAATGTGAGAGGCCATGGACAAAGCCCTTCCATTTCTCCATTATTTGTCAAGTCCTAGGATGTTTACCAGGTCTCTGAGGCAGTGACAGAATCAGGTGAACGTCTCAATGGGAGATGCACAGACAATTGTAACCTTCCCTCTTTCTCACTCTAGAGGGAAAACAAATTAAGTGCAGTTGCTTTGAATGTCTTTGAGTAAAGTCACAGGGGACCGGCCTGCCTCTCTGAATGAGCCAGATAATTTGATTTACCCTATTTAGTTAGAGATCTTGCTATACCTTAAGCAGAAAACCTACTACCACTACCACATGCTTTCCCACAACCTTGGAAAGGAAGAGACGTTTTAATTCTAATTTTCTATCCCTAGACTCTCCTCCCTCTTCCACTCTTTTTTGGCATGGGGACTTTTCTGTACTGTCTCCTTAAGAACTCAGGTCACATGAAAGTGTAGAAAGAACAATTACATTTTGTTTGGCATGTTTGCTTTTGATAGTTTCTGAAGAGATTAGGAGGAGGCCGGGTTTTTACATCCTCCTTTAGGGATGCAAGTATGATTACCCCAAAAGTTTTCACTTCCTTCACACTTACCAAGGGTCCCCATAAGAGCCTGGACTTTCACATATATTATCTCACTTACCAACCACAGCTCAGATATGTTAAACAAGTTGCCCAAGGTCACACATTGGGTGGTAAATGTAGCAGAGCCTAGATGTGTGCTTCCTCCCTCCGGACCTTACCACCTCTCACAGAGGCTTCACAGGGACTGACACTGAATCCTCAGGCCAGTTAGTACCTTGTTCTGGCCTTCAAGGAATCTGCACCCCAGTCAAAGCCTTCCTCAAGGTTTGGGAGTGAGGGAGTGACTCCCCAATCCTCCTGTCACCAGTAGAGGGTCTTGACTGCAAGTTGTCCTGGTTCTTGGCATTTTAAAGAATGAATTTGTAAAAAAAAACAAAGCAACAAAAGAATGAAACAACAAAAGCATAGATTTATTGAAATGAAAGTACACTTCACAGAGTGGGAGCAGGCTTGAGCAAGGGACTCAAAAGCACTGGTTACAGAATTTTCTGGGGTTTAAATATCCTCTAGAGGCTTTTCATTTGTTACTTTGTTTAACCCTATGTAAATGAAGTAGTGGTCCACAACCAGTTTGATTGGTTGCAGGAGGGGAGCAACCAGAGCTACTTTCCATTTTTCATCTGCAATGCAGTGGAAAGCAGGAATTGGGGCCATGATTTGCAAAGGGAGTAGCCTCTGATTCTTTTGTTACTTGATTGTGGAGAGGTGGGATTTTCCTTTTGATTCAGTTCTAGGAAGTGAGGGTGAATAATCCTTAGGTTTCCTGCCTCCAGATCCTGTTCTTCTGCCTCACTCCTTCAGTCCTGGGGCATCCTTCTCCTTGCCAGCCTGTTCCTTCCCTTGGCTCCCAGGTTGTTTAATTTCCTATGATATTTTTTAGGACAAAGCTCTTGCACGTCTTGTTAAGTTTTCTGCATAGATTACCTATCATCTGTGAATTATGATAATTGTATTAATTTTTTTCTGATTCAGAATGCCTTTTATTTCTTTCTTTTTTTTATTGCCCTGGCTTAAACTTCCAGCAGAATTGTGAATAGAATTTGCCAGAGCAGACATTCTTGCCTTTTTTTTAGTCTTGGGAATACATTCAAACCTATACCATTAAGTATGATGTTACCTGTAAGTTTTTCATAAATGTTCTTCATGAGGTTGAAGAAGTTCCCTTTTATTCTTAGGTTGCAGGTATTCTTATTAGAAATAGATCTTAGGTTTACCAAATGCTGTTTATGTGTCTATTGAGATGATTCTACGTATATAGAGAAATTTTAATTATTCTAAATGGCTTATTACAGTGACATAGTTTTCAAAAGTTAAACCAACCTTGAATTCCTGGCATTTACCTATTAGTTCTTGCATTTATGCTTATTTTGGCATGCAATCTTCTTTTCTTGCAATGTTTTTCCTGTATATTATGGGGATATTTTTCCATATTGTTGAGACAATATTCTTTTCAGTATTGTACTCAATGCCCCATGAATTATGATGTTTTTCCTATGTCTGGTGGGAACAACAACTATTCCCAGCCCTGTAAGAGCTCCAGGGATTGCTCCTTCTAATCTTTTTGGGTAGATGGTTTCCCTGACTTAGGTGATTTCTTCACATGCATATACTGATCACTACTTATCTGAAGACTCATTGGGACCCTCTCCTGCCCTTCGAAAGCTAAGCCCATTGGCTTCCCAGAACTCAGTTCATTTTCCTCAATTCATTTGCTACTGAGCTTTGCCTGGATTCTTTTCCCGGCACAGTGGCCTATAGCTTCTCTTCAGGCAGTAAGCTGGGGCAGTCATAGAGTTTGCATCTTTTTTTTTTTTTTTTTTTTCTGTTTCTCAAGGATCACTGTCCTTCCTTGACTAATAATCAATGTCTTGGAAACCATTTTGTTTATTTTGTCTATTTCGCCAGGTCTTTCAGGCAGGAGTGTAAATTAGTTCTTTGTTATTCCATGGTGGCCAGAGTAGAAGCTCAGGATGCTGCTTTTTAAATTTTTCAAGAGGCTTTAATTTTACTTAGTGGAAATTATGGGCTATAATGGGCTTATTTTACCTTGGCTGCCCCTATTAATATCAAATATATAAATATAAATATACCAGAAGGCTTCTTAGCTACATTAAGGGCATCTTCAAAAATCTCACAGGGAACATCATGTTAAATACTTATAATATTTATAATGATTTATTATAAGTATTTCCTTTACAATGAAGGAGAATAGAGGAGTGCTCACTATGGTTGCCTTTATTTAGCTGGTAAATAAAATTTATTTTAGCCAATGCAATGCGTTAAGAAAAATTAGTAAAAGATAATATTTGATGATTGAAAAGAACAAAGCACATTCATGAAATATCCACAGTTGATATCATTATCTATTTTTGAAATCTAAAAGATTTATAGATAAAATATTAGAATGATTGTAATGTAGCAAATTGGCTAGATTTAACATTGATATTTACAAAACGATGGATTTTAGCTTAGTAAGCAATATCAGAAAATGTGGTACCCCAAAATTATAATACCTAGAGAAATATTTACCTAGGAATAAATGTAAAAATGAATTGTTAACCATTTATGGAGAAAATTATTTTGTTGAAGACATGAAAAGGAAATAAATCAATATGAAGATATACTAATGAGTAGGAAAACTCAAAATTAAAACAGTGTTTGGTAAATATATGGAAAAATATACCATTCGAACAGAGCAGAGAGAGTAGAGATAGACCCACAAATTATATGAAAATATGTTTGTATTAGTTTGTGCTATGGCATGAATCTTTGCATCCTCCACAATTCATATATTTAAATCCTAATCTCCATGATGATGGCATTATGAGATGGGGCTTTGGTGGGTGATTAGATCATGAGGGCTCTACATCACGTATTTTGTTACAAAATCCAGACAAGACAGTCTCTTGGGAGTAATAAAGTACCACAAACTGTATGACTTAAACAACAAAAATGCATTGTGTCATGGTTCTGGAGGTTCAAAGTCCAAGGTCAAGATTTCAGCAGAGTTGATGACCTGTTAGGGCTGTGAGGGAAAGCTCTGTTCCAGGACTCTCTCATTGGCTTGTAGTTGGCCATGTTTTTCCTGTGGCTCTTTACATCATCTTCCCTCTGTGTGTCTCTGTCTCTATGTCTAAATTTCCCCCTTTTTAAGGAAATTAGGGGTATTGGATTAGGGGCCCATCCTACTGCAGTGTGACCTCACCTTAACTAAGTATATTAACAAGAACTGTATAGCCAAATAAGGTCACATTTTGAGGTAGTAGGGGTTAGGATTGTAACGTGAATTTTGAGGGGACACAGTTCAACCCATAACAGTCTTATGTGACAAAACTGGCAGTACAGATCAGTTGAGAAAAAATGAACAATGCAGTCAGTATTGCTATAGTAATTAGTTATCCACATGCAAAAAATGAAAAGTGATACTTACTTCAAGCTAGATACAAAAAATAACTCCAGATTAAAAACTTGAATGGTAAAAGCAAACCTTTACAGTTTTTAGAAAAAAAAGAATATATCTTATGAAAGGTGTTCTAATGACATAAAAAGATTAATAAATTTGACAACATTAAAATTAACAACTCCTGTTTTTTATGACACCTGAGAATGAAAAATCAAAAAGAAATTCAGAATATGTGTAACACAAATGATGAATAAGGAATTTGTGTCTACAATATTTAAAGTACTTCTAGAATCAATAATAAAAAGAAAAATAATCCAGTAGAAGAATGAACAAAAGACATAAGCATTGTAGAGACTGAAGCGTGAAAAAGTATTCAATCCCTTTAGTAATTAGGAAACTGTTTAAACCCTCAATAAGATGATATTCACACCAACAACACTGGGAAGCATTAAAACATGGATAATATCAAGCTTTGATGAAGACATAAAATAATGAGAACTCTCATTTCCCACTGGTGGGAGTGCAAGGTGGAACAACATTGTAAAATTATATGGCAATATATATTAAACCATTTTGTAAAATAATATAGCAATACATATTATAACAAAGGGGATTACACAGTTTCTCTTCTTGCTCTCCTATTGCCTCATGTTTTCAAATACTTATGGCTCAAATCTATTTCTGAAGTTGAGCAGTTCTATTTCTAAGTGTATTCTTGAGAGACACCCTTGCACGCATGCACCAGGAAACATATTCGAGAATATCATAGCAAAACTTTCCACTGCTTTTAGTAGAAAAACCCCAGAAATAACAGAAATGTGCATAAACAGTTGATTTCTTCAGTGAATTATCTCTAAATGTAAAAGTTGATATAGAACTTCATCAACTAGGATGAACCTCAAAAAAAGTGGTGCAAATCACAGAACACATTCAGCTGGATGTGTTTATATAAAATCAAAACAAGCAAAATGAAACAATGTATACCCGTTATCTCTTATATGCTGTGTTTTTAAGAAACTATAAAACATATTATATATGCAAAAGCAGTTGGCGACACCTTATATTTCATATAATAAACATTCAGGTATCTCCTTCCCAACTTAAAAAGTAACACACTACAAATCATTAGAGGCATAGTGTGTCTCTCCTTCATCTTATCCCCCTTTCTCATTCTCGTGGATAACCACTAAATCTGAATTTGTTTTAAAACTATCATTGTCTTACACTTATTTAGGGGCATATACATATATAGTAAAAGCTGAGGACTATTCACAGGATACTAGCTTGGGTCCTCAAATGGGTAATGACACCATTATCAGATTTAGGAACACAGGAAGAGGGACACAATTAAATTTGTAACTCTGGTTTTGAAGGGATTAACAGTGAAATGCCTCTGATGTATCCAAGAGTAGATGTCAAAGAGGCAACGAAATATTAATATCTGGAGCTTAGATGAGAGGTAAGTGTTACAGAGATAGATTTGGGCAATAAGTATTTGAAAACATGAGGTGATAGGCGAGCACCAAGACAAAAAGGAAAATCACTGTTCCTAAAAGCTAGGCTTATTCTCTTGCACCTACCTACTAAATGATCCAAGCCCAGCTGTCCCTCCTGATTTTACTCTCCAGGCTTATTCCTCTATTCATATAGACTAGATCCAGGACTTCAGGCTTCACAATGATTTCCTTCTAAGTTATGTTGACTCCTGTCATATAATATTTTTTACATATAATATTTTTCACCAAAATATATTTTCTTAGTACTATCAAAACCATTGACAGAACAGCAACTAAACAGATTTTTAATGGGAATTTTTGAAAGGTGATGTTTCAAATATCCAAAAGATAAATTAAGTAAGTCTACCTTTACTAGTAAGTGAATAAATGTGCATTCTAAAAACATTCAGATTAGATAGAATTTCATCTATCAATTGATAAACATTTAAAATGGAAACACAAATAATTTTAAGGAATCAATCACAGGATTGAGGTTGGTCTCCTTGAGCAGCTGGAGAGAAGGGACAGAGTTGATACAATTCTCTGGGAGGCGGAATATATGTTGCAAAATATTTTTATATCCTTAGTTGCAGTATTTCCACTACTGGGAATATGACCTATGGAAATATTCAGATGTGCAGACAAAAAAAAAATGTCATATTTGTAGAACGTTTCTTCATAGTTAGACTAAAATCTAGAAATAATGTAAATATTCAGCACTGAAAGAATGGATTACGAATTATTATACGTTGAAATATTCTATAGCGCCTCAATTTGTGGTTTTCAAGGTTGCTTAATAACACAAAGTAATGACAGATTGCTTAATGAAAAATAAACTCATACACAACACAGTATTTAAGAAACATAAGATTTAGATCTGCATATGAACCAATACAGGGCCATTTCTGATCCATTTGAGTTAGGTATAAAGTAGGAGTCCAACTCATTTATTTGTATCTGGATATCCAGTTATTCTAGCACATTTGTTACAAAGATGATTACTTCCCCCCATTAAATGGTCTTAGAACCATTGTGGAAAATCAGAGTTCTACTTTTAAAATCAAAAAAACAAAATCAAGGTATACAGGGGAAAAAAATAAAAATAAAATGTAGAATGAGTATGTCTGGTAATAGAACAGTGACTGATTTTTTTCTCCATTATTTGTTAACCATTGTCCAATTCTTCCTCATAATATCTATTGGTTCTATCATTAGAAAAAATATGAAATATTATTAAAGGTTATTCTTTTTAACCTCTTTAATCTTTTCTTTTTAAGGATACTGTGATAAAGCGGACATGTGCTGACACACCTGTTGATCATTGTCTATCTGGCATAAGAGAGCGTAGCAGCACCTTTAAGCTTAAAAGTGAAATCAACACGGATGAAACAGCCCTGGGAATTCGGAATCTAAATTTGAACAATAGAGAATGTTGTTTCACCTTCACTTTGAATGAAAACTCCGGAAAATTAGACCACAGTGTGTTTACAGCCTATGGTAATCCCAGTGAGAGTATCGACTCAGCTCTGAGTGCTAATGAGCATTTCAGTGAAAGGATGAAGAATCATTGTAATAAGAATATTATTGTTTATGAAGAAAAAACAATAGTTGGATATATAAATTTAGGAATGCCTCTCAAGTGCCTGCCTATTGATTCTCATTTTAAAATTACAATTGGTAAAAAAAATAGTAGTGAAGAAGATGGACACATATTACGTCAATATGAAAATCCAAACATGGAATGCATTCTTTTTTATGTTGTTGCTATTGGAAGGACAATAAAGAAGATTGTTAAGATCAAGACACTTCATGAAAAAGGAAGTAAACTTTGTATTTATGCCTTGAAGGGTGAGACTATTCAAGAAGCCTTATGCAAGGATGGCCGATTTCGGTCTGACATAGATGAATTTAAATGGAAACTAATGGAAGGTCATAAGAAAATCTATGGAAAACAGTCCATTGTTGATGAAGTATCTGGAAAAGTGTTAGAAATGGACATTTCAAAAAAAGAAACATTACAAAAGAAAGGCATCCATAAAAAAATTAAACAGAATGAAAATGCCACTGATGAAATTAATCACCAGAGTCTGGTCCACAAACAAGAGAGAGATGGAGAGACCGAAGATGTAGAACACAGCAGAGAGAAAATTCTCCAACCTCAGAATCTAGGGCATGATATTAAAGGTAAAACTCACCAGACAGTTCCTGGGATTAGAACTAATTACATTGGTAGTTTGGACAGTAAATATAGGAAAATAACCTCACAAGTTAAGCAGAGGCCGCATCTGGGTAGGCAGTGTGCTATTAATCTGGATGTCCAAAAGGAGGCAACTAACCTCTTAAAGAATTTGCAAATGTTGAATGAAACCATAATATCTCAGTATCCAAATTTTAAAGAGGAGGCACAGTGGGTGAGAAAATATTTTCAGGAAGAACAGAAGAGAATGAATCTTTCACCATCTAGCCAATTCGACATATATGAAAAGTCATTTGGAAAAACTACTGCAAATTCTATTTCAGTTGCAACCTGTGAACAACTTACTTATCTTAGCAAGTCAGTTGGGTTCCTGAAATGGAAAAATAATGGAAACACAGGCAATGCTACTTGCTTTGTCTTCAATGGTGGTTATATTTTCACCTGTCGACATGTTGTAGAACTTATAGTGGGTAAAAACACAGATCAAAGCTTGTGGCCACAAAAAATTAGCCGACGTGCAAAGGTAACCTTCACTTACACAGAGTTCAGCCCTACTGGTAACAACTGGTTTCTTATTGAGCCATGGCTTGAAATGTCCAATGAAACTCTAGATTATGCCATTTTAAAACTAAATGAAAATGGAGATGCATTTCCTCCGGGCCTATGGCGACAAATTTCTCCTCCACCATCTACTGGTTTGATTTATTTAATTGGTCATCCCGAAGGCCAGATCAAGAAAATAGATGGTTGTGCTGTGATTCCTGTAAATGAACGATTGAAAAAATATCCAAATCATTGTCAAGAGGGGTGGGTAGATCTCCGTGGTGCCAACAGTAATGTATGCCATATGTTTACCCAAAGAAGTTTCCTATCAGAGATTTGGAACACACAAATGCTTAGTTATGATACTTGTTTCTCTGATGGATCCTCAGGCTCCCCAGTGTTCAATGCATCTGGAAAATTAGTTGCTTTGCATACCACTGGGCATTTTTATAAACATGGACATAATGTGTATGCCCTTATTGAATTTGGTTATTCTATGGATTCCATTCTTTGTGATATTAAAGAGACAAATGAGAGCTTGTATAATTTATTAAATGATGAGAAACTTGAGACTTACAATGAAGAGAAAAATAAACAAAAATTACCACTTCAAGATCATCAGATTGAACCCATGGAATGTTAGAAAACAGATGCTGTCTTCAATAAAATATGCCAGTAATTTTTGGCAAAGATTTCATGACAAGGACACCTAAAGCAATTTCAACAAAACTAAAAATTGGCAAGTGATAACGAATTAAAGCTACTGCAGAGCAAAAGAAACTATCAACAGGGTAAACACACAACTTACAGAATGAGAGAAAACATTTGCAAACTAAGCATCCAGTAAAGATATAATATTCAGAATCCATTAGGAACTTAAACAGATTAACAAGCAAAAAACAAGCAACCCCATTAAAAAGTGGGTAAAGGGCATGAACAGACACTTTTCGAAAGAGGACATACATATCGCCAACAAGCATATGAAAAAATACCAAATATCATTAGTCATTAGAGAAATGCAAACTGACAAAATGTCATCCCACTAATCAAAATGGCTGTTATTAACATGTCAGAAAATAACAGATGCTGGCACAGTTGCAGAGAAAGAGGAATGCTTACACACTGCTGGTGGGAATGTAAATTAGTTCAGCTATTGTGGAAAGCAGTTTTGTGATTTCTCAAGGAACTTAAAACAGCTACCATTCAACTCAGCAGTCTCATTCCTGGGTATATAACCAAAGGCATATAAAGTGTTCTACCTTAAAGACACATGCATATATATGTTCATTGCAGCACTATTCATGATAGCAAAGACATAGAATCAACCTAAATGCCCATCAGTGGTAGACTGGATAAAGAAAATGTGACACATATACACCATAGCATACTACACTGGCCAGAGCAATAAAGCAAGAAAAAGAAATAAAGGGTATTCAATTAGGAAAGGAGGAAGCCAAACTGTCTCTTTTTGCAGATGACATGATTGTATATCTAGAAGACCCCACCATCTCAGCCCAAAATCTTCTCAAACTGATAAGCAACTTCAGCAAACTCTCAGGATACAAAATCAATGTGCAGAAATCACAAGCATTCCTATATACCAATAACAGACAAACAGAGAGCCAAATCAAGAGCGAACTCCCATTCACAATTGCTACAAAGAGAATAAAATACCTAGGAACACAATTAACAAAGGATGTAAAGGAACTCTTCAAGGAGAACTACAAACCACTGCTCAACAAAATAAGAGAGGACACAAACCGATGGAAAAACATTCCGTGCTCATGATTAGGAAGAATTAATATCGTGAAAATGGCCATACTGCCCAAAGTAATCTATAGATTCAATGCTATCCCCATCAAGCTACCAATCACCTTCTTCACCTGGAAAAAACCACTATAAACTTCATATGGAATCACAAGACAGCCCTCATAGCAAAGACAATCTTAAGTAAGAAGAACAAAGCTGGAGGCATCATAATGCCAGACTTCAAACTATACTACAAGGCTACAGTAATCAAAACAGCATGCTACTGGTACCAAAATAGAGACATAGACCAATGGAACAGAACAGAGGCCCCAGAAGAAACACCACACATCTACAACCATCAGATCTTTGACAAACCCAGCAAAAACAAGCAATGGGGAAAGGACTCCATGTTTAATAAATGGTATTGGGAAAACTGGCTAGCATTGTGCAGAAGGCAGAAACCAGACCCCTTCCTGACACCTTACACTAAAATTAAACTCCAGATGGATTAAAGATTTAAACATAAAACCTGGGAACCCCATAAAAACACTAAAAGAAAACATAGGCAAAACCATCCAGGACATAGGCATAGACAGGACTTCATGACTAAAACACCAAAAGCAGTGGCAATAAAAGCCAAGATAGACAAATGGGATCTAATTTAAAATTTAGAGCTTCTGTACAGCAACAGAGTGAATCGGCAACCAACAGAATGGGAAAAAATTTTTGCAATCTACTCATCTGATAAAGGGCTAATATCCAGAATCTACAAAGAACTAAGACATACAAGAAAAAAACAAACCTATTCAAAAGTGGGAGAAGGATATGAACAGACACTTTCAAAAGAAGACGTATATGAGGTCAACAAACATGAAGAAATGCTCCTCATCACTGGTCATTAGAGTAATGCAAATCAAAACCACATTGAGATATCATCTCATGCCAGTTAGAATGGCGATCATTAAAAAATCTGGAGACAACAGATGCTAGAGAGGATGTGGAGAAATAGGAACACTCTTACACAGCTTGCAGGAGTGTAAATTAGTTCAGCCATTGTGGAAAACAGCGTGGCGATTTCTCAAGGATCTAGAAACAGAAATTCCATTTGATCCAGCAATCTCATTACTGGGTATATACCCAAAGAACTATAAATTGTTCTACTATAAAGACACATGCCCAAAGAACTATAAATTGTTCTACCAAAAAGGCACATGCACACATATGTTCATTGCAGCCCTGTGTACAATAGCAAAGACCTGGAACCAACCCACATGCCCATCAATGATAGACTGGACAAAGAAAATGTGGTACACATACACCATGGAATACTATGCAGCCATAAAAAACAATGAGTCTGTGTCCTTTGTAGGGATGTGGATGAATCTGGAAACCATCATTCTCAGCAAACTGACACAAGAACAGAAAGCCAAATACCATATGTTCTCATTCATAGGTGGATGTTGAACAACAAGAACACGTGGACTCAGGGAGAGGAACATCACACACTGGGAACAGTTGGGGGGTAGGGGAGAGAACAGGGGGTGGGGAGGGAGGGATGGGTGAGGAGGTATAACATGGGGAGAAATTACTGATATAGTATGCACCTAAAGTAAAATAAATAAATTTTTTTTTAAAGTTAAAGATCATGCCCTTTACAACAACATGGATGGAGCTGGAGGCCATTATCCTAAGTGAACTAATACAGGAACAGAAAGCCAAGTATTTCATGTTCTTTCATATGTAGAAGCTAAATATTGAGTACACATGGACATGAAGAGAACAACAGATATAGGACCTACTTGAGGGTAGAAGATGGAAGGAGGGTGAAGAATTAAAAACTACCTGTGGGGTACTACGCTTATTACCTGGGTGATGAAATAATCTGAACACCAAACCCTGGTGACATGCAATTATAACAAAATTGCACATGGACTCTTGAACCTAAATAAAAGTTTATCTATATAATGCCAATAATTGAGAGTATTGGGGGCTGTTTTCTTTAATTAAATTTCCTGATTAGAAAACTGTTAGATAATTATGTGGATGTGCAAAACGTACTAGAGCTCAAATACTGATTTTATCTTGGCTTTTTAAAATTTTTAAACAAATGTCATGCCTCACTTCAAATGGTTAGCTCACTTTTACACTTAAAAATAATTTGTTATTTGTCATTCTAAATGCCTAGGATGGTATAACTTCATTACTGACAAGGTAGTTCTTGTTCTCTGCCTAACGATAGTGGTAAATACACTGTTAAAAAGGAAAAAAATATGTGTAGTTCCTCTACAGCTCAAAATTATTCAGTAAACATAATTTGTTTCCTTCCATGCTTCCTGTGACATCAGCTTCCATTGCAAATGGCAGTAGAAAATTACAGTTTTTCAGTTCTTTGCTCTAATTGAGGAATAGCTAACACTTTTCTAGTAGATGTGAAGAGTAGCTTGCTTAGTCTTTATCCCCATCCTCCTATTTTCAGAGTCTAGAAAGCTAGAAGCTATATATTTTAGAATGATTTGCAACTAAGATTCTGAATATAAATGAGATTCCTCCAAATAGATACTATTTGTAAGATAAAAGTAAAATGGGGGCCCTCTTTCTTCCACTCTGGCAAGCTGGGTCATAGAAAAGTGAATGTCTAGAGATAGTAATGCTGCTGACTACAGTGTCAGTGTCTAGTCACCAGTTTCATGGATATCCATAAGCAGTTTCAGCAGTAGCAACAACCAGAAGCAGTGTTGCAGTGTCTAGTCATTGACTTTGATGGGGTGGAAAGGTGTTTCTGATGGTAATGATTTCCTAATTCAGTTTCCTGATTTCTGGATTGCAGGTAAGAGAGATGTGTTTGTGAACTTAATAATTCCAGTGTTGGCCTCCTAATTCTCACTGCTGTTATCATCCTAAAGATTTCCAGCACTTGATCTTTGTATTAAATCTCTTTAACCTGCACTCAACCCTGACTGATATGCTTTCCTTGACAAATTGCAATTAGTTGGACTTTCCAAATATGTGGTAGTCTCAGTTATGCAAAACCTTAAATCTGACCTACAGAAATTGTTCATTCGGAAATACTAATCTTTATTCAAAAGAATACTGAATTTCAGAACAAACAAATCAGGAACTTAAGCAAGAGAGAATTTTATTTCTCATATAATAGTCCAAATGCACTGTCCTTTGTGGTCATGGGAGTTCCAACCTGTGAGATATTTCTTCAATGAGGCTATACTATAAACCTCAACATGCAACATGGCCAAAACGGCTGCTAAACTAGCCAACATGCCTGCACTACAGCCAGGAGTAATTAGGAAGAAGGAGAAAGCACCTCTTCTTATTAAAAACACCATCTGAAAACTGCATATACCATGGCTGTTCACACCCAGTGTTCACAGCTCAGTTACATGGCTCACTTCACTGGAAAGGAGGCCGTGGAATGTAATGTTTATTCCATACGATCAAATGCCTAGCCTAAATTCTGTAACTGGAATAAGGGGAAAATGGACATTGGGCAAACTCATAGTCTCCTAAGAGAAGTAACCAGGAGTTACTCACTACCCATCTCACCCCTCTAGTACATGTATGTCCTCTCCTTTCCACATATGAAGTGTACTTACCCACTTCCCAAGATGATCCAGATTTTCTGGTCAACGTGTATTGCTCTTCAGCGCATCTGAATGAGGCTCCCCATGGTGCAGAGACTTATCTCCATCCCCCCTGCTCCACCCACATACCCAATATACTATAGAGGAGTATGGACATAATCCAATAAATTTTTATTCAGAAAAAGGAGAAATGGGAAATGTAGCAGCCACAATCCTATAGCAATGACCAAATTCTGTTGTGCAGGAATTTACAGAATGTCCAGCTCTGGCAGGGGAGTACAATTTTTGGTTAGCTCATACTGCAAGTCCTGATTACTTCTCTTTGGAGTTGAAATGTCCTTGACCATTGTCCTTCATGGCCCCAGACTTTGTCCTGCAGGGTGTTCTCGTGTCTGTTTATAGTGGCCATTTATTTTTAAGTCTAGTTATATTGATCTGGTATTTATGTGCAGGAAAATTCACTCTTTTGATGTACAGGTCAATGAATTCTGACACAGACATACAGTTGAGTAATTACTACTATAGTCAAAAAATAGTACTTTTTATAAAATAAAACTACAGTCCTGTCAACATGCTTACAAAACTTCAGTGGTTATCTTTCCCTAACCTCTATATTTGTTTATTTTTGTTTTACATATGAATTGTTCAAGTCAGAATCAAAAAAAGTCTACATATTTGGTTGTGTGAGTCTCCAAAGTCACGATTTAATGTGTATATTTCCCCTTTTTATTTTTTCTAATATTTGCTTGTTGAAGAAAGTCATGTTTTCTCTATGAAGTGTTCCACATTTTTCACTTTACCATTTATTCATGTGATGTCCATTTAATGTGTAGCTGTAGACCCAGCATTTCTTGTAAACTGGTAGTTAAAGCTAGAGGTTTAATAATATTCAGTCTTTATTTTTCCCAAGAAAACTTCCTGGGGGATGCCAAGGGATTTCCAACCTCTTACTTGCATTTACTGTGGGCCAGTATCTGATTCGTATTTGCATGAGTATTATGAAATTTATTATAAATACTACTGGCTTCCCAGGACTGAGTGTTAAATACAGAATCTTTGGAGAATGCACCACTTCAAAAACTAACCCAAAGTAGTGTTCCATCTTCTTTTATTAAGAAATTTTAGGCCGGGCGCGGTGGCTCAAGCCTGTAATCCCAGCACTTTGGGAGGCCTAGGCGGGCGGATCACGAGGTCAAGAGATCGAGACCATCCTGGTCAACACGGTGAAACCCCGTCTCCACTAAAAATACAAAAAATCAGCTGGGCATGGTGGCGCGTGCCTGTAATCCCAGTTACTCAGGAGGCTGAGGCAGGAGAATTGCCTGAACCCAGGAGGCGGAGGTTGCGGTGAGCCGAGATCGCGCCATTGCACTCCAGCCTGGGAAACAAGAGCGAAACTCCGTCCCAAAAAAAAAAAAAAAAAAAAGAAATTTTAAAATCAATTCCAATACCGTTTTTGATGACAGAGTTTAGTAATTTCTGACAATGATCTCTACATATAATTTGTCTTTTCCACCCAATCTTGTAACCAGTCTTATGATGGAAGAGGCTGCCGCTAAGGTCTCTGATACGCGCTGGAGACATTTTCCCCATTGTCTTGGTAATTTGGCTCCTCGTTACTTATGAAAATTTCTGTAGCCAGTTTGAGTTTCTTCCCAGATAATGGGTGTTTCTTTTCTACCATAGGGTCAGGCTGTAAATTTTCCAGCCTTTTACATTCTCCTTCCCTTTAAACACAAGTTCCAGTTTTGGATCATCTCTCTCAAGTTCTGATGTAGTTTGATTGTGTCCTCACCCAAATCTCATCTTGAACTGTAGCTCCCATAATCCCCATATGTCCTGGGAGAGACCAAGTGGGAGGTAATTGAATCATGGGGGGCGGGGTTTTCCCATGCTGTTCTCATGATTGTGAATAAGTCTCACAAGATCTGATACTTTTTTAAAGGGAAGTTCTTCTGCACATGCTCCTTCTTGCCTGCTGCCATGTAAGATGTGTATTTGCATCTCCTTCATTTTCTACCATGATTATGAGGCCTCCCCTACTATATGGAACTCTGAGTCCATTAAAACCTTTTTCTTTATAAATTACCCATTTTTGGGTATTTCTTCATAGCACTATGAAAATTGACTAATACATTAAATTGGCATCATAGAGTGGGGTGCTGCTGTAAACATAACTGAAAACGTGGAAGCAACTTTGGAACTGGGTAACAGCAAAGGTTAGAAAAGGTTAGAGGGCTCAGAAAAAGATAGAAAATTATGGGAAAGTTTGAAACTTCATAGAGACTTGTTGAATGGCTTTGCCCAAAATGCCAATAGTGAAATGGACAGTGAATTCCAGGCTAAGGTGGTCTCAGATGGAGATGAGGAACTTATTGGACACTGGGGCAAAGGTCATTCTTGCCATGCTGTAGCAGAGACTGGTCGCATTTTGCCCCTGCCCTAGAGATCTGTGTAACTTTGAACTTGAAAAAGATGATTTAGGGTATCTGGTAGAAGAAATTTCTTAGCAGCAAAGCATTCAAGATGTGGCTTGGGTACTCTGAAAAGCATTCAGTTTTAGTCATTCACAGATATATGGTTTGGAATTGGAACTTAGGTTCAAAAGGGAAGCAGAGCATAAAAGTTCAGAAAATTTACAGGCTGGTGATGTGATAGAATATAAAGCCTCATGTTCTGAAGATAAATTCAAGCCAGCCACAGGAATTTGAATGAGTAATAAGGAGGCAAATGTTAATCACCAAGACAATGGAGAAAATGTCTCCAGATCATGTCAGAAGTCTTCATGGCATAGCCTCCCATCACAGGCCCAGAGACCTAGAGGGAAAAAATGGTTTCAGGGGCTGAACCCCAGGCCTTCCCACTTTGTGCAGTCTTGGGGCTTGGTGCCCTGTGTCCCAGCTGTGGCTAAAAGGGGTCAGACTGTTGATTCAGATGGTGCAAACCCAAAGCCTTGGTGGCTTACACATGCTATTGGGCCTGCTGGTGCACAGAAGTGAAGAGTTGAGGTTTGGGAACCTCCACCTAGATTTCACAGGTTGTATGGAATTCCTTGATGTCCAGACGGCCGTTTACTGCAGGGATGGAGCCCTCATGGAGAACCTCTGCTAGGGCAGTACAGAAGGGAAATGCAGGGTGGCAGCCCCCACAGAAAGTCCCCCCTGAGACACTGCCTAGTGTAACAGTGAGAAGACAGCCACTGTCCTCCAGATGACAGAATGGTAAATCTACCAATAGCTTACACCATGCTCCTAGAAAAGTGGCAGACACTCCATGCCGGTCTGTGAAAGCAGCCAGGAAGGGAGCTGTACCCTACAAACCCACAGGGGCACAGCTGCCCAAGATCATGGGAGGCAATCTCTGGCATCAGTATAACCTGAATGTGAGACATGGAGTCAAAGCTCATTTTGGAGCTTTAACTTTTAACTGCCCCTCTGGATTTTGGACTTGCATGGGGCCTGTAGCCCCTTCATTTTGGCCAATTTATCCCATTTGGAATGGGTGTATTTATCCAAAGCTTGTACCCCCATTGTATCTAGGAAGTCACTGACTTTCTTTTGATTTTACAGGCTCATAGGTGGAAGGGACTTGCGTTGTCTTAGATGGCACTTTGGACTTGGACTTTGGAGTTAACGCTACAGTTATGTAAGACTTTGGGAGACTGTTGGAAAGGCATGATTGTGTTTTGAATAGGAAGGACAGGAGATTTGGGAGGGGCCAGAGGTGGAATGATATGGTTTGGCAGTGTCCCCACGCAAATCTCATCTTGAATTGTAGCTCCCATAATCCCTGTGTGTCCGGGGAGGGACCCAGCGGGAGGTAATTGAATCATGGGGCAGAATTTTCCTGTGCTATTCTCATGATAGTGAATAAGTTGCATGAGATCTGATGGTTTCATAAAGGGCAGTTCCTCTGCACACACTCTTGTTAACTTGCCACCATGTAAGACATGCTTTGCTCCTCCTTCGCCTTCTGCCATGATTGTGAGGCCTCCCTAGCCATGTGGAACTATGAGTACATTAAACCTCTTTTTCTTTATAAGTTACCCAGTCTCAGATACTTCTTCGTAACAGTATGAAAATGAACTAATACAAGTTCAAAGGTCCAAAGATCTCTAGGTCAGGGGTAAAATGTCTCCAGTCTCTTTGCTAAAATATAACAAGAGTGAACTTTGCTCCAGTGTCAAATAAGTTCCTCATCTCCATCTGAGAACCCCTCAGCCTGAACTTCATTGTCCTTATCACTCTCAGCATCTTGGTCAAAACCATTCAGCAAGTCTCTAGGAAGTTCCACACTTTCCCACATCTTCCTGTCTTCTTCTGAGCCCTACAAACTGTTCCAAACTCTTCCTGTTACCCAGTCTCAAAGTTGCTTCCACATTTTCAAGTATCTTTGTAGCAGTGCCCCAAACTCCTGGTACCAATTTCCTGTATTAGTCTGTTTTCACACTGCTAAAAAGAAATACCCAAACTTGGTAATTTATAAAGGGTAGAGGTTTAGTTTACTCGAAGTTCCAAATGGCTGGGAGGCCTCAGGAAACTAATAATCATGGAATTAGGGGAAGCAAATATGTCCTTAATCACAGGGTGGCAGGAGAGAGAAGAGTGTATGGGAATAGCCCCTTATAAATCCATCAGATTGTATGAGAACTCACTGTCACGAGAACAGCATGGGGGATCCAATCACCTCCCCCATGATCCACTCACCTCCCACCAAGTTCCTTCCTTGACACTTGGGGGTTATGGGGATTAAAATTCAGGATGAGATTTGCATGGGGACCCAGACCCAACCCATATCAGTTTGGTTTTTATGGGGAACATGACAATTTGGAAGTGATGGCTTAGTAGCTGACCAGACATTTGAGTTAGAATCATGAAACTGAGGGAGGAAAAATTTAGAGTTTAAAGCCTGTCAGGTGGTAGGGAACCTAGTAAACACCACAGAATTTTGGATGGGTAAAAAGTTGTTGTACTCAAAGAATAAAAATGTTCCAGAAATATCCCAGCCTTCACAGGGATACAAGTCAATTTGAAATCATCTCAATCCTGATTAAGTTAATGCAATCTAGGATTACAAGTGACCCCCCCACCCAGCTGCCCCCAAAAATTAATGGTAAAGTCTCTTTCGAAGAAGGTTTTGTCATCCTAAGTGTCTAATTTTTCCTACAAGACAAAATTTGCTACCAAAAAATGAATGTAAATCTTGGACTTTTATAGAAAGGTAAGGAACTTTTACTGGCAAAATTAATCAGGAAAGATGGTAGAACTGTAGATTTAATGAGAAATATGTGACAATATTTTATCCAATACTAAAATGCGAGATACAGATTTTAACTGTAAGTATGTACCTATAAGCCCATTCAAGGGCTCACAGTGCTCATTGAAGTGATGAGCCTTCTTTCTTCATTACTACCTGTAGAATAGAGGATTGGATCCTACTCTCTGCATAGACTCATTCTTTCCTTACCTGAGCATGTATATTGACATTTCCTGTTTTAGATTTTATTGAAACTGAAAGAAAGAGCTGTACAACTAAAGGCGAAGTATAACTTTAATGAAAATTATATCTTTAGACATTTTCATAAAGCCATGGATTCTCTTATTAAATGCTGGAACCCAGTCCTTCTCCTGCTACAACCACACATATTAACGTTTTCAAATTACCTGATCCTACTGTTGCAAATAAATCTCCACTGAGTTATGCATGGAAGTATTTAATAGGGTAAATCAGTTGCAAAAATTTATTTTTAAGTAGCGTGAAAATAAAGCAAGCCCTTCTTGGCCCCAATTCGGAAAGCCCTGTCATATCACTGATTGAGCTTACCTGCTGTATTCCCTCTGCCTCCATCCCTCTGAACTGAAGATGGGTCCCATAAGATGGACCAGCCACACAATGGTTCGAAGTGGTTATAGTAAGATTCATTTGCCACCTAAATTTTAGGTAAAATTTGTCACTGGAATTTTCAGGACCTGAGCACATAGACCCTAGAATTTTGCAAAACAAACACATCTGAATTTGGAATCTATATCTTAAATGTTATCACCTCTGTGACAGTAGCCCTGAAACCCTCTCTGTGCTACCACTGAAGCCTGTTCACTTCTGTATTATGGTTATAATTCTTTTTTTTTAACTTCTATTCCTCTACTAGATTGTGACTTAATGGATGATGAGGACAATGTTACATTCAGCTTAGGAATCCCAGTGCTTGACACTATACCTGGCATGCACTAAAAATTTCCTCCATAAAGACTGAATAAAATTTATAAAAGGATACTATAGGTTTAGAGGTCATAGACATAAATTAGTGGAAGGTAACAGCTATCCCATAAAGCACATTAGAGATACTGGTTTCCCAACAGCTACATGGAGTGGGACCATACAAACCAGCTAAAGGTAAGGCCCTGCAGGTGCAGCTTCTCCAGCACTTTCTTTCTGTCTTTGTTGCATGATTCTCATGAGCTGCCTCCAACCTTGTAAAGTCAGCCAAGAAGAGAAAATCAGAGGCTGGTCCATTCCTTGCTGGTGTGATGATATGAGGAGTCAGCCTTTTTGAACAGATCTCAGTGGTTTCTGTAGTTTTTGTTGTTGTTGTTGTTTTGTTTTGTTTTTATTCTGGTCAATCCAATCATGTGGTTCAACTACTTCTTCAATGGCCTGCCAAAGGAAAAGGGGCTGAGTATATGAATTAATTCCCAGGCTTCAGGGAGCAGAAAATGCCTGCAATTTGTTTGGGCATTGCAGTGTGCTTTTGCTCTTGTTGACTATAAAATGTTTAGGGAGAAAAACGAAAGTTAAGGAATTAAACTCCCTACTATATAATATATTGGTTTACAAGAAAAAGATTTGTTTCACACACACACACACACACACACACACACACACACACACGGTAAATAAATATATTTAAGGACCTGACCTGCTGTTTCCTTTACAGGGCCAGAAATACTTGGCAGCTAAATTAATAAAAGCAGAGGATCTTGGAAAGTCATTTGGGTTCTTGCAGAGTCAAGAAGGTCTTGGAGAGTCATTAGGATGGTGAGGCTTGGAGGAGAGAGGGGCGAGTTTCTGCGTCCTGTGGTAGGAAGAAGACGGAGTCCACAGCAGACTGTGTGCCCCAACTAGTCCCTGTGGCCCGGGTGCTTGAACCTCAGGCTACAGCTAGGACAGGCGCGTGGTTATTTCCTTTTCTGGAAGAAGGAAGGCTAGCAGCCTCTGGAGGTTTCGTAAAGTGGACATCCCCTTAAGAGTCTAAACGGAGGCTCCTTATGAGGATATTACCCTCGTAGAGGTTCTTTGCCTTCCGGGTCTTGGACTGAGCTGGAGTCTATGATCTGGTCCTTAGGAATCCTGATCTTACAACATTTTTGACCTGAAGTGGGAATGAACATCACCTTTTCCTGCTAGTGGTCGAGTCATTTGGTAATATTTATCCAAACCTTAAAAATCATGCACAACCATCTAGACAGTATATATCAAAACAGAGTTACATGGTAATAGTAAGAGAAGTAACAAAGGCAAAGGCGCCATACCATTTCCGGAGCGTTTATGCCAGGTACATCTCCACGACCATCCCATAGGCTACTTCATTTAGCCTCATGCCCTCTATGAGACAGTATTAGCAGGGGCATGTTCTTTACACGCAATGACGGAACCAGGACAGAGGCAAACAGAAAGATGTAATGGCTTTCAGGGTCACTCTCAGCACAGTGTTCTGTCTACATTTTACCGCCCAAAGCCCAACACTGATGAGATAGGGAGAAACTGCAAAGGCACCTGGCAACAGGTGTGTGTAAAAGGAAGGGGAAAGATCTGAGAACAATCTTCCACACTTGGTGACTAGTTCTTCCAATTATCCAAGTACTTCAAACGAGATTACAAAGCAAACATGTATATTTAATGTAGAATATGTGTGCATTTTAATATATTGAATAGGCTATGAGATGTGACCTTGAAAAGCACTAGGCTTAGATACAATATTGCATTAAACTGCTGTGGGTCCACGAATGTGAGAATCATATTCATTCACTTCTGTTCCCCAATATCCAGCATAATACCTGGCACAAGTAGGAATTAACATGTCTTTTAAATGAATGATACTATTTTGGAAATGGTATTATTTGTGTACCTTTTCCGTCTTCACCATTTGAGGGCAGAACTCTTAACATTCTACCCTTCATAGAATCTGGAACCAGATCTTGTAAATTGCCACCAGAAATTTACACCTTGAATAGATGATTGGATGGATGAAAAAAGAGTAAAGCAGGAAGAAGTAAGGCACTATGCCTTTTTGCAGTTAGATATGAGAGGCAGCTATCATTCAATAGAATGAATTTGGCTTCTAGTTTCAAATGGGATTACAAATCCTGACGAGGATGTTTCTGCACAATTATTTACTAAAGCTTTTTGTGAAATGGCTAAGATAATCTCCCCTTCCCCACAAGGTTATTAAGAGTATTAAATGAAACAGACACATGTAAATGCCAAGATCAGGGAGGAACTCAAAGCAGTACAGCAGCAGATGTCATTTCCCTCTACACACTCCTAGTCCTTCCCTGGGCAGACATAAAGTGTTAGCCAGGCCAATGAAAGCAGCGAAGCAGCCAAGTTGGACTTTGCCAAGGGATCCCACGCCACCACCACTCCTTTTAAAAGTTACTACATCCAGCCAAACTAAGCTTCATAAGTGAAGGAGAAATAAAATCCTTTACGAACAAGCAATTACTCAGAGATTTCATCACCACCAGGCCTGCTTTACAAGAACTCCTGAAAGAAGCACTAAACATAGAAAGGAACAACCAGTACCAGCCACTCCAAAAACATACCAAATGGTAAAGAGCATTGATACAATGAAGAAACTGCATCAACTAACGGGCAAAACAGCCAGCTAGCATCAAAATGGCAGGATCAAATTCACACATAACAATTTTAACCCTAAATGTAAATGGGCTAAATGCCCCAATCAAAAGACACAGACTGGCAAATTGGATAAAAAGTCAAAACCCATCGGTGTGCTGTATCCAGGAAACCCATCTCACACGCAAGGATACACAGAGGCTCAAAATAAAGGAATGGAGGAAGATTTACCAAACAAATGGAGTGCAAAAAAAGATAGAAGTTGCAATTCTCGTCTCTGATAAAATAGACTTTAAAGCAACAAAGATCAAAAGAGACAAAAAAGGACATTACATAATGGTAAAAGGATCAATGCAACAAGAAGAGCTAACGATCCTAAATATATGCACACACAATACAGGAGCACCAAGATACATAAAGCAAGTTCTTAATGGCCTACAAGAAGACTAAGACTCCCACACAATAATACTGGGAGATTTTTACACTCCACTGTCAATATTAGACAGATCAGTGAGACAGAAAATTAACAAGGATATCCACGACTTGAACTCAGATCTGGACCAAGCAAACCTAATAGACATCTACAGAACTCTCCACCCCAAATCCACAGAACATACATTGTTCTCAGTATCACATCACACATACTCTAACTTGACCACATAATTGGAAGTAAATCACTCCTCAGCAAATGCAAAAGAACGGAAATCAAAACAAACAGTCTCTCAGACCACAGTGCAATCAAGTTAGAACTCAGAATTCAGAAACCAACTCAGAACCACACAGCTTCATGGAAGCTTAACAACAGGCTCTTGAATGTTGACTGGATAAACAATGAAATGAAGGCAGAAATAAAGATGTTCTTCGAAATCAATGAGAATGAAGACACAACATACTAGAATCTCTGGGACACATTTAAAGCGGTGTTTAGAGGAAAATATATAGCAATAAATGCCCACATGAGAAGCAAGGAAAGATCTAAAATCAACACCCTATCATCAAAATTGAAAGAGGTAGAGAAGCAAGATCAAAAAACCTCAAGGCCTAGCAGAAGACAAGAAATAACTAAGATCAGAGCAGAAGTGAAGGAGATAGAGACACAAAAAAACCCTTCAAAAAATCAATAAATCCAATAGTTGGTTTTTCAAAAAGATCAACAAAATAGACAGACCACTAGCCAGATTAATAAAAAAGAAAAGAGAGAATAATCAAATAGATGCAATAAAAAACGATAAAGGGGATATCACCACAGATTCCACAGAAATACAAACCATCATCAGAGATTATTACAAACAACTCTCTGAACATAACTAGTAAACCTGGAAGAAATGGATACATTCCTGGACACTTGCATGCTCCCAAGCCTAAACCAGGAAGAAGTTGAAACCCTGAATAGACCAGTGACAAGAGCAGAAGTTGAGGCAGCAATTAATAGCTTTCCAACCAAGAAAAGCCCATGTCCAGATGGGTTCACAGTCGAAATCTACCAGACTTACAAAGAGAAGCTGGTACCATTCCTTCTGAAACTATCCCAAACAATCCAAAAAGAGGGAATCCTTCCAGAATCATTTTATGAGACCAACATCATCCTGATACCAAAATCCAGCAGAGACTCAACAAGAAAAGAAAACTTCAGGCCAATATCAAATCATAAACATAGATGCAAAAATCTTCAATAGAATACTGGTAAACTGATTGCAACAGCACATCAAAAGGCTTATCCACCATGATCATGTAGGCTTCATCCAGGGATGCAAGGCTGCTTCAACATACACAAGTCTATAAACATAATTCACCACGTAAACAGAACCAAAGACAAAAACCACATGATTATCTCAATAGATGCAGAGAAGACCTTTGACAAAATTCAACAGCACTTTATGCTAAAAACTCTCAATAAACTAGGTATTGATGGAATGTATCTCAAAATAATAAAAGCTTATTTACAACAAACCCACAGCCAATATGATACTGAATGGGCAAAAACTGGAAGCATTCCCTTTGAAATCTGGCACTAGGCAAGGATGCCCTCTCTCACTACTCCTATTCAATATAGTATTGGAAGTTCTAGTCAGAGCAATCAGGCAAGAAAAAGAAATAAAGCATATACAATTAGGAAAGGAGGAAGTCAAATTGTCTCTATTTGCCGATGACATGATTGTATATCTAGAAGACCCCATCATCTCAGCCCAAAACCTCCTGAAACTGATAAGCAACTTCAACAAAGTCTCAGGATACAAAATCAATGCGCAAAAATCACAAGCATTTCTATACACCAATAGCAGACTTAAAGAGAGCTAAATCAAGAATGAACTGCCATTCACAATTGCTACAAAGAGAATAAAATACCTAGGAATACAACTAACAAATGATGCAAAGGACCTCTTCAAGGAGAACTACAAACCACTGCTCAACGAAATAAGAGAGGAGACAAACAGATGGAGAAACATTCCATGCTCACAGTTAGGAAGGATCAGTATCGTGAAAATGGCCATAATGCCCAAAGTGATTTACAGATTCCACACTATCCCCATCAAGCTACCAATGGCCTTCTTCACAGAACTGGAAAAAACCACCTTAAACTTCATATGGAACCCAAGGAGAGCCTGCATAGCCAAGTCAATTCTAAGAAAAAAGAACAAAGCTGGAGACATCACACTACCTGACTTCAAACTATACTACAAGGCTACAATAATCAAAACAGCATGATACCAGTACAAAAACAGAGACATAGACCAATGGAACAGAACAGAGGCCTCAGAGGCAACTCAACACGTCTACAACCATCTGATCTTTGACAAACCTCACAAAAACAAGCAATGGGGAAGGGATTCCCTGTTTAATAAATGGTGTTGGGAAAACTGGCTATGTGCAGAAAGAAGAAACTGGACCACTTCCTGACACCTTACACTGAAATTAACTCCTGATGGATTAAATGCTTAAACATAAAACCTAACACCATAAAAACCCTAGAAGAAAATCTAGGCAAAACCATTCAGGACATAGGTGTAGGCAAGGACTTCATGACTAAAACACCAAAAGCATTGACAACAAAAGCTGAAATAGACAAATGGGACCTAATCAAACTCCACAGCTTCTGTGCAGCAAAAGAAACAGTCATTAGAGTGAATCAGCAACCAACAGAATGGGAAAACATTTTTGCAATCTACCCCTCTGATAAAGGGCTAATATCCAGAATCTACGAAGAACTAAAACAGATTTACAAGAAAAAACAAGCCCATTCAAAAGTGGGTGAAGGATATGAACAGACACTTTACAAAAGACATATATGAGGCCAACAAACATATGAAAAAATGCTCATCATCACTGGTCATCAGAGAAATGCAAATCAAAACTACATTGAGATACCATCTCACACCAGTTAGAATGGTGTTCATTAAAAAATCTGGAGACAACAGATACTGGAGAGGATATGGAGAAATAGAAACACTTTTACAGTGTTGGTGGGAGTGTAAATTAGTTCAGCCATTGTGGAAGACATTGTGGCGATTCTTAAAGGACCTAGAAATAGAAATTCCATTTGACCCAGCAATCCCATTACTGGGTATATATCCAAAGGATTATAAATCATTCTGTTATAAAGACACATGCACACGAATGTTCACTGTGGCACTGTTTACAATAGCAAAGACTTGGAACCAACTCAAATGCCCACCGATGATAGACTGGACAGGGAAAATGTGGCACATATACACCATGGAATAGTATGCAGCCATAAAAAACGATGAGTTTGTGTCCTTTGTAAGGACATGGATGAACCTGGAAACCATCATTCTCAGCAAACTGACGCAAGAACGGAAAATCAAACACCACATGTTCTCACTCATAGGTGGTTGTTGAACAATGAGAATACATAGACACAGGGAGGGAGCATCACACATCAGGGTCTGTTGTGGGGGGGATATAGGGGAGGGACAGTGGGGGCTGGGGAGTTGGGGAGGGATAACATAGGGAGAAATGCCAGATATAGGTGATGGGGAGGAAGGCAGCAAACCACACTGCCATGTGTGAACCTATGAAACAATCTCATGTGTTCTTCACATGTACCCCAAAACCTAAAATGCAATTTAAAAAAATGTTACTACAAAAGTAATCATTAGAAAGTTTTATATATAATAACAATGGCACTTTTAACTTGATCACACATCTTGATTTAGCACACAGGTATTGATTTTCAGTGGCTTTCAATGATTAAGAATAAGTTATGGCAACAAAAAAAAAAGGAAATTTGTGTAGAATATGATGAACCTGTAATTTTTGGTTATATATGTATAGGTATACATATATATATATATATATATATATACACATAGAGAGAAAAAGAGGGAGAGAGAGAGAGATAGCAATAATGGCTTTTAAAATAAACTCAAATAATAATAGAAAACAAAACATCTTCATGAATATCATAATGTTTTTTCTACAACAAAGCCTTGTTTTAAAAATGTGCACAAGGTTATATACTTTTATGTATTTTATATAATTTCTTAAAGATACATTATCAAATTAATATTTTCTAGCTGGAATATCATATTCAAGGGTGATAGTAAACACTCCAAACACACCAACTGTTACAAAATAATTATGTCTATGTGTTTTATTGTTTTCCATAATAAAATTATCATAAATGATATGAATTATTGATTAAATTTAATGTTTATAGACTATAAATCTGTGAAAAGCCACAAGAGCATTATTTTTACATACTTTTCAAGAAGTCAAATAATAGTGTAACCTTTGAGTATAACAGAATTCATTTCCACAGCAGAATTACAAATACACAAATTATAAATACAAATGATACTCCATTAAGTCCATTCTGCTTTTAACTGTACAACTATTTACAGCCACAGGCAGGAATAAAAAGGTGTATATAGGTGTGGAAGAAAATTAATCTATGCTGTTACCTTTATATTTGATCTTGCATGTAAAATAATTTCAAGAAGGGGTTTTCCCAAATAACCACTAACAAGCAAGCGAAAACACAAGAAAAAAAAAAAACAAAACAAAAAACTACTTACTGACAGTTACTTAACTGTGGAGGAAAAATCCCTTTGCAGCTAATGTTGGAACAAGTGTGTCCCCTGTAGATTTAGTCTAAGAATTAAGAAATTGGCCAAGCACTGTGACTCATGCTTGCAATCCTTGCACTTTGGGAGGTCGAGGCGAGCAGAATGCCAGAGCTCAGGAGTTTAAGATCAGCCTGGGCAATATGGCCAAACCCTGTAGCTACTAAAAATAAAAAAAATTTTTAAAGTTAGCCTAGCTGGGCATGGTGGTGCATGCCTGTAGTCCCAGATACTCAGAAAGCTCAGGCATGAGAATCGCTTGAATGTAGGAGATGGAGGTTTCAGTGAGCCAAGATTATGCCACTTCAACCCAGCCTGGGTGGCAGAGCAAGACTCTATGAGAGAGAGAGAGAGAGAGAGAGAGAGAAAGAGAGAGAGAAGGAGGGAGGAAGGAAGGGAGGGAGGGAGGAAGGAAGGATAGAAGGAAGGGAGAGGAAAGAAAGGAAAAGGAAAAGGAAAAGGAAAAGGAAAAGGAAAAGGAAAAGGAAAAGGAAAGAAAGAAAGAAAGAAAGAAAGAAAGAAAGAAAGAAAGAAAGAAAGAAAGAGAAAGAAGAAAGAAAGAAAGAAGGAAGGAAGGAAGAAAAGAAAAAGAAGGAAGGAAGGAAGGAAGGAAGGAAGGGGAAAGAAAGGAAAAAGAAAGAAAGAAAGAAAGGAAAGAAAGAAAAGAAAGAAAGAAAGAAAAGAAAAGAAAAGAAAAAGAAAGGGAGGGAGATAAGGAGGAAGGGAGGGAAGGAAGGAAGAAAGGTAGAAAGAGCAGAAAGAGTGAGTGAGCCTGTTTAATGAAGCATTGACACAGAACCCAGGCTATGATTATAGAATAGGACCATCATAGTAATTGTAAGAATTCTGGCCCTTAGAAGACAAAAATTAAATTTAATAAAAAATGTTAATGTGAAAATCACTTTTTAAAATTTGTTTGCAGTCTTTAGAATGTGAACTTTATTGGCTTAGATTTTACTAAGCTATATTTTGTAACTGAAATTGACACTTCATTTTTGCCTCAAATTAGTAGAAAAAACAATAGCCAAAGTTTGCTACAGAGAAATAAATGTTAATATTAGCTTTTTTTTTTTGAAAAGGTAGGGAACTTTAATTAGTAATACAAGTTAAGAAAATAACAAAGATGTGGGATAATGAAGAAAAATATGTGACAGTGATTTTTCATCCAAAAAAGGGTTATGTTCCTATTACCAAAAGCCAAAATATGTTTCACTGCAAATATACATAAAGATTAAGAATTGTTATTTTATGCCATTTCCCCAATAAGCCAACATATAACTTACATATAACTTATCAAGCCATAAATGTTTTTAAAAGAAATATCATTAAAATTATACAAAATGTTATAAAAATTTCAGAAAGAATGTTGATAGATATCTTGGTACATAGTAGGTTTAGTTGCATAGATATTAGGCAGAGGAACATATTTTATATCTTCTATAATAATAATTTTTTATTATCTCCTTGTGCACTAATATTTCCATATATCAAAATCATTTGAATAACCTTTCTAGTAAATCTCAACTCTGTAGATTGAAAAATTTTTTTAAACTTTATTTAAGTTTAGTGGTGCATGTCCAGGTTTGTTATATAGGTAAACTTGTGTCCTGGGGATTTGATGTACAGATTATTTCACCACCAAGGTGTTAAGCCTGGTACCTATTAGTTATTTTTCCTGATCCTCTCCTTCCTCCCACCCTCCACTCTCCAAAAGTCCCTAGTGTCTGTTGTTCCATGTGTTATCATCATCTAGCTCCCACTTGTAAGTGATAACATGAATAATGGCCTCTGGCTCCATCCATGTCCCTGCATAGGACATGATCTCGTTATTTTTTATGACTGTGTAGTGTTCAATGGTATAATCAGTTTTCTTTTCTTTCTTTGTTTTGTTTTGTTTTTTGTTTTTTTTTTTTTCTGACAAGGTTTTGCTCATTGCCCTGACTGGAGTGCAATGGCATGATCTTGGCTCACCGCAACCTTTGCCTCCCGCGTTCAAGTGATTCTCCTGCCTCAGCCTTCTGGATAGCTGGGATTACAGGTATGCACCACCATGCCGGGAGTAATTTTGTATTTTTAGTAGAGATAGGGTTTCTCCATGTTGGTCAAGCTGGTCTCAAACTCCTGACCTCAGGTGATCCACCCACATCAGCCTTCCAAAGTGCTGGAATTACAGACGAGAGCCACCGCGCTTACTCGGTTTTCTTTATCCAGTCTACCACTGATAGGCATTTAGGTTGATTCTTTGCTATTGTGAACAGTGCTGCAAGGAACATATGTGTTCATGTATCTTTATGACAGAATGATTTATAGTCCTTTCGGAATATACCCAGTCACGGGATTGCTGGGTTGAATGGCAGTTCTGTTTTTAGGTCTTTGAGGAATTGCCGCATTGTTTTCCACAATGGTTGAACTAATTTACACTCCCACCAAGTGTATAAGCATTCTTTTTGGAAACAAATTTTATCAGTATCTTCAATTCTTAACACCCATGTTTTAGAAAGTGTTAAGCCTGTTGTCATTTAACCACTATTTGCATACAGATTGAAATGTAAAACAGACAAAAGAGAAAGAAAGAAGAAAGGAGGGAGGGAGGAAGGGAGAAGAGAGAGAGAGAGATGGAAAGAAAGATGAAAGAGAGAAAGAAGAAAGAAAGAAAAAAGAAGAATGAAAAAGAGAAAGATGAAAAAAGAAAGAAGGAAAGGAAGTGAGAAAGAAGAAAGAAAAAGGAAAGAGAGAGAGAAAGAAAGGAAAGAAAATAAAAGAGTAACTCAGCTAAGAGGAAGGTCCGTTCCCACCAAGTCTCAGAAGCCTGCACTCGTGATTTTTAGGCACTTTCCCCTCCAGTTCCGTGGGATCCAGCACTTCGGTCGGAGAATAGAGCTCACCTGCCGAATGGCTCGTCTGGCCAATGGACTTAAAGATACTGGAGTTTGTCTTCTGTCTCTAGACAGCAACTCACCTACTGCGGAGGCGGATTGGCTGCGCTGGGGACACCTGCCGGCGTGCTTATAGAAAAGAGTGATTGGGGCCTGGCGCGGTGGCTCAAGCCTGTAATCCCAGCACTTTGGGAGGCCGAGGTGGGTGGATCACGAGGTCAAGAGATCAAGACCATCCTGGTCAACATGGTGAAACCCCGTCTCTACTAAAAATACAAAAAATTAGCTGGGCATGGTGGTGCGTGCCTGTAATCCCAGCTACTCAGGAGGCTGAGGCAGGAGAATTGCCTGAACCCAGGAGGCGGAGGTTGCGGTGAGCCGAGATCGCGCCATTGCACTCCAGCCTGGGTAACAAGAGCGAGACTCCGTCTCAAAAAAAAAAAAAGAAAGAAAAGAGTGATTGGGAAGGCGAGGCCGAGGGAGTGCGCCAACCTTACCCAGCCACAGCACTCCTCCTTGACGCCGCGAGCAGGACCCTGTCTCACTGGGCCCGCTGCCCACGGCGGTCCTTGCCTGCTTCTATTCTCCCGGTTTGCCCAGTCCGGAGTATTGGGAAGCGAAAGCGTCCTCGTTTCTGGTAGGTTGGGCTGGGCAGGGCTGGAGAGGGAGCAGGAAAGCGCAACTCAGGAGTGGGAGGAGCTGGGACGCTGGCGGCAGAGCCACTGAGGCAGCTTTCTCGAGGGGAACGGAGATGGAAGTCGGGGTGCAGGAATGTGGCTGTCCCCGCCTGTAAATCATGGCTGCGGAGTAGGCGCTGAGGCAGCAGTCTGGGATCTCTACTGCAGCACACAGGAGGTGCTGAGGCTAGTTGCGTGAGTGGGGAGATTCAGGCACTTCCCAGGGGGCAGCATGCCCAGCAGATGGGATAGGCCCCTGCGACCAGGACAATCACGAAGAAGCGGCGGATGCATGAGGAGTAAACGCCCTTGTCATAAATCGATTCTCCAGATATTCATCAATATGTGCAGACGCTTATGGCAGTGATGAAGAAGATGATATGGGCCCTAGGAATATGCATCTCGAAGCTTGTAAGGTTGACCCAAAGGAGGGAGAGACAGACCTAGAGTCAGGTTTAGCAAATTTATTTCAACCTGCCAGGCAGCCTCACCACAGGTAGGGAAGGCAGCAGCCTGACTTACAGACTATAGGGGTTATATAGGGGGTTTGCAGGTAGCTGGGTGCTATTCTAAGAAAAACTGCATCTTGGTTCTCAGGGGCTGACATTCTGCTTAATCAGGTCAACATCCTGGGTTTGAGAGCCGGGTGTACCCTGTGCTGGAACCTAGGCGCCCTGTTTACAAGTTTTGAGGCTGTTTTTGGTGAGAGGGGCTTAGCAAGGAGAACAGGAGGGGGTCTATGGGCTTGCCTTGATGTGACCCTAACATTCCAGTCTTTTGTTACATATATGAAAGGAAAGAGAAAGGGGACATTGTTTGTTTTTAGCTGCTTAGTACTGAATGGGGATGTTTGTGAGGTGAGGCTGGCTTGTAAGTTGGTAGTCTTGGAACATCATCACATCTTATATCGTGCGGTGGGTAAAAGCCTATATTTGCTTCTGTAGAAACTGGGTGAGGAGGCGTAAGAGGCAAGGGCCAAAGACTAAGAGGAGGAGGAGGGTTATGACAGGACCAAGGAGGGGAAGTAGCCAGAGGGCCCAAGAGCTGAGAGACCAAGCAGGCAGCGGCGCCAAGCGGAAGAATTGTTCTCTCTTATTTTCTGGATTTCTCTTTGAGCCTTTTGATAGCATTTTGTACTAACCTAGATTCACTGAGGTAGAAACAGCATTGTTTGTTTAAAAACAATTGTTTTAAACTGTTAATTTAAAAGGCACAGACTTCCTTTTTCAGCAGTGAGGAGGTCTTAGGCCTCTTTGGGTTTTTGTAGGGTGGTTGCTGCTAAAGAGTCTAGTTGGTTTTGGAGGTGAGTGATAGAATTTGCTAGTTTTTTTTTTTTGTTGTTTTTTTTTTTTTTTAGTGATTATTGGAAGCTTTGGGAGAGTGACTAGAAATATGATAATGAGGTTCTTAGGCTTCCTGCTTGTAACCTGACACTGGTTGTGACTCTAAGGGCTACTAATAAGGGAATGAATTCTATTTTGAGTGGGGGATGGGTGTGTAGTGTAGCAGGGACAGAGAGTTCTTGGTTTGGAGGGATAAGGTTAATGTTGTAGGTAAGGTAGACTAGGGTACAAGTACCCGTCTAGTTGGTAGGGAGACAGAAGTAGGTTGTGGATCTGCAGAGGAAGAAGATAAGATGCCTGCGGTGTTAATGTAAACAGACAAGTGGATTGAGAATAGGTGTTGGAGTGTTTAGGTTCCTTGTTTGGAGGGACTTGGTCCAGCTTTAGCAACCTAGAGTGAGGAGGAGGAGACAGAGAGAGAGAGAGACCCCTTTGAGAGCTCCTGTCTGGGAAAGGGGTTTCCATGTTTAAGAGGCAGAAGGGGAGGTCCTGAGGATGGGCTGGGTAAAGAGGCCATTAGCTTCAGGGGAAGCTGAACAATTTACCTGGAGTAAAGTATGGGAAGAGGAATGGGAGATGGTTTGAGCTGAGCCACAGGCAGGGGGAGGGATAGTGCCTACATGTATGTGTCGACTGGAAGAGGTGATACATAAAGGGGCTTGGCCAAGTTTGGGGGTATGTAGGATTGTGGGACTTTGGATGGCAGGGTGAGGGAGTTTTTCATGCTCATAATCGGCAGTATACACGGAGAGAAGTTTGGTAGCTTTGTTAGCGAGGACAGTGGATAGTTTTCAGTGAGGGTCAGGGCTCTGTCTACAAAATCAGAGCCTTTTTGGATGGTGTGTGAGAAGCAAATGGGAATATAGTCCTAGGGCTGAGAAACTGGGATAACTGAGTAGGCAGTAGAGGAAAGGGAAAAACAGGTCCAGCAACAGGAAGCAAGTGAAGAGTTGGTTAGAGTACAATAACAAAGAGAGAGAGAGATTGAGAGATTGTTTGAGTCTTGTCAAAGTGAGAAGGGACTTTGAGAGCGCAGAGGCGGGGCTGACTATTAAAAGAGTTAGGAACTTGAGGAAGAATTGGAGTCTGTATTTGGGGGAAGGAGTTGATAGGGGTTGTATGGGGAGATGGCCTCTTTTAGAGAGTTTGTGAGGTGGCTGATAGAGTCCTGTGGATACTCAAACTCTCCTTGTAGATGAGCAAGGAATAGGTGAGTTAAGACTTTTGTTGTTGTTGTTTTTCCTGTGGGAATGGGAAGAGGGGAGAGGACTTTTAATGTTTGGTATGCTATGGGGAAAGGCTGTTCCTCTTAGGTGATATTTAGGGATAGGAGGAGAGTGGAGGGTCCCTTGGGAGGAAGTGACAAAGCATACATGTCAGTCTGAGGTTATGTCTTTTAGTGTGGTAAATAGGTGGGGGGCAGAGAAGTAAGGGCGAAGGAGAAGGTACAGGAGGCGTGCACTGACAGGGAAGGATTGGTGAAGAGATGTTAGAATGTTCTTGGTTTGTTCTTGAAGGAGGATGAGTTTTTGATTTTTGACTATCCAGTTTCCTTGGGAGGAGGCTTTTTGTTGTAACAATGAAGGTTTTTCGGTGGGGGAATACTGGGGTTGGATTGTGGCGGTGATGAGGAGGAGAGAGGCAAGGGCAGAGGAAAGGGAGGCTTCTTTTGCTGCCTGGTCGACTTTTCTGTTTTTTGCTTTTTTTTTTTCTTTTTTTGAGATTTCATCTGATCCTATTTGGTGTCCTCGGCAGTGTCCTCCCTGCTTTAGCTGGGAGGTGTGCAGCTTGGAGGAGTTGGCAAATAAGGGGACCTTTAGTGATGGGGGTTCCTGCCTACAATGGAAGGACAGCAAAGCATGATAAGGAAAGAATGTGAGAAAACGGTATTAGATCGGGAACAAGTAAGGGTTTTGGCGGCACATGGATGCCAGATAAGTTCATCAACCTCCACAACGAAGACCTGTGAGGGAGGAGCCGGTCCTTAAAATTCAAGTAAAGCCAAATAAGTGGCCTTGGTATTGATTAAAAATGAGATTGGCTTACCTGCTGGTAATAGAGTTACCCTAGGCTACCATACAATAATGGCAGATGGAGCCCAGGGCCCTGGACCCCCGGCCCCATCAGTCTTCAGCAGTTAAGCCATGGAACTGTGGGAGTGCAAGCGATTTTTTATCTTTTGTCTTGGTGAAGGGGTTACAAGTTGGAGGTACAGGCTTTTCTGTCTGCCTGTTGAGAGGACACTCAGACTTCCAGTGACCTGTCTGCTGGCAGATGGAGCAAGGGCTTTTTGGCGCCCATTGATTGGCACATGCCTAATGGCCTTCCTTGCCACACTTGAAACATGCCCTCGGAGGTGCACTGCTGTCAGGTCTTTTGTGCCCCTGGGTGCCACAGCTAGGCTTTTTAGGTTGGCAAATGGCTGCTGCTAGAAACTGGTATTTAGCACGATCTCTTTGGGCCTTGTCTGTTTCACTTTGTTTATCCCTGTTATTGAAGACCTTGAAGGCCAGATTAAGGATTATGATCCTTCAGTGGGGGATTATGATGTTGTCGAGAAGGAGGAAAGTTGGCGGTGTTAAAGGAAGAGGAGTCGTCAGCTGGGTCTGTGGGAGTGTGGCAGGAGAGGAGTCATTGGCTGGGGCTGTGGAGTGTGGCAGGAGAGGATTCGTTAGCTGGGACTGTGGAGTGTGGCAGGAGAGGAGTCACTGGCTGGGGCTGTGGAGCGTGGCAGGAGACGAGTCAGTGACTGGGGCTGTGGAGTGTGGCAGGAGAGGAGTCACTGGCTGGGGCTGT
>NW_022436954.1:12007134-12014409 GCF_009761245.1 Sapajus apella | reverse complement strand
GGAGAGGAGTCACTGGCTGGGGCTGTGGAGTGTGGCAGGAGAGGATTCGTCAGCTGGGACTGTGGAGTGTGGCAGGAGAGGAGTCACTGGCTGGGGCTGTGGAATGTGGTAGGAGACGAGTTGTTGGCTGGGGCCATGGGGAGGGTGATGGGGTGAGTTGGGTTTGGGGCTGGCAAGGAGAATTTGCAAATCAATCAGGATTTGGAAACAGGACTGGCAGAGGGAAGGATGGCTGCGGAGAGTAGAGAAAGCCTGAACATAAGGAATTTTAGACTATTTCCCATTGCGATGGCAAACATTGTTTAAGTTTCTAAGTATATTGAAATTAAAAGTGCCATTCTGGGGACGTTGGGAGCCATTGTTTAATTTGTATTGAGGCCGAACGGTATTGTAGTAAAAGATAAGCCTCTTAGGATGGACTTCCAAAAGGAGGCTGAGAGCATTAAGATTAACAGGAGACACCTTTGGGAGAGGTAGACTAAGAGGCTCCAATAGCGAATGGAGGAGGGAGGTAGAGGAAGAAGAGACTGCCTATGACAAGGACGGTGAGAGAGGGCATCCTCTGTCCTGCGGGCTTTGTCTGGAATAGAGGAGGTAGCCACATGTCAGGCATCCCTGAAAAGGAGTAACCGGAGGCCTGGAAGCCGGAAGAAGCCCTTGGCCCGGCGCTGGGTCTTTCGGGAAAGCAGAGACAGTCAAGGGTTCAGGGTAAACGGCAAGAGTCTCTCTTACTTACCCTAGCTGAGGCTCTGATGGTGGATGAGGTTGCCAGCAATGGGGGAGTCTGAGATTCTTGGGTCTAGAAAGAGGTTCAGACTGGGGGGGCTAGACATGGAAGAAAGGAGAGTGGCCAGCACCTACTCCCATCCTGGGTTTCAGCACCAAAATTTTGTTAGTTGCAGGCAGTGAAGGCAGCAGCCTGGCTTAAAGACTGTGGGGGTTATATAGAGAGTTTGCAAGTAGCTGGGTGCTATTCTAAGAAAAACTGCATCTTGGTTCTCAGGGGCTGACATTCTGCTTAACTGGGTCAACATCCTGAGTTCAAGAGCCCGGTGCAACCACATCCTGGAACCTAGGTTCCTGTTTACAAGGCTGGAGGCTGTTTTTGTTAGAAGCTCAGCTTAGCAAGGGAGAACGGGAAAGGCTCTATGGGCTTGCCTTGCTGTGACCCTAATTATTGGAGAGACCAGCTCCCAATACATCAATGTGGGTTTAAGATCTCTCAAAATGATAGAGTGGTCAGTGAAAAAGAAAGAGAGACAAGGAAAATGTTTTCCTTAAAGCTGGGCCCAGGGGAGACACCACATAATGCTGCTCCATGGATGTCTGACATTCCCTTGAAAACCTCAGTTTTTTTATTGTGCTCCTTCAATAGGGGTGGGAGAGCGAGGTTAAGCAAAGTTTCAGTGATAATTATACAGAAAGAATACATTTGCAAAAACTGGTGCACAAAAATCACAATGTGGTATTGTAAAAGCAGAACGGTGTAAAGATAACTTTCTGTGTGTCAGCATAGAAATCATACAACGTAGCAAGAATATAGGTTAAACATAAACTCATGATTATCAGCAAAAACATATTGGGCTCACAGCTACAGGCAGAACAGGATCTGACACAGGACAACCAGCCTGACCACAAAAACCACAAAAGGAGGGGCCTCCATGCAGGCCTGGAGCAGTGGGAGAAGAAAGACTTTTACATCCTTATCTCAACCACAGAGAGATGCCCCTCATGTAGCTGTTTATCGGCTCTCCGTAAGGGTCACATTCCCTTTCCAGGGCCCTAATCAATATGCCTTTCCTGGGAAAGGAAGCTGGGTAATAAGCCTCTCCATTACACATCAGTATGGCGCTGTATATTTTGACGTGGCCTGACTCATCCTGGATTCTGAAAACAATGTAGGGAGAGGAAGGATACTGGAGTGTTTTCTTAACCTCTTGCCACTTTCCACCGTGATTGCTCAAGTACATGCAAAATTCATATTTCCTTCTGCCCGTTTGATGTTCCTTTTTTAGTCTGTGTATATTAATCACCCCTAAAGCACCAGGATCCTCTCTCAAACTTTAAGATGAGACATCATTAACAGACACAGTGAATCCCCAGATTTTCCTAATAGTTGGGCACCAAGTTTCTGCATTTAAGGATCTTGCAACATAGCCCAGTTCTGCAATTATATACTTTCTATTTTTGTTTTCCTAGGTTCTCTGCTATTTCAAGAGTATCCCTGTGGTAAGTGTATTGATATTGATAACATTTACATCACCTTTTTATTTTGCTAGATTATTTACTGGGCAACCTATCACATACATTTAAAACACTGGTATGTTATATATGTATGGAAAGAGAGAACTGGAGTCTCGCTCTGTTGATCAGGCTGGATTGCAGTGGTGTGATCCTGGCTCACTGCAACCTCTGTCTCCCAGGTTCAAGCCATTCTCCTGCTTCAGCCTCCCAAGTAGCTGGGATTGCAGGGACCCACCATGCTCCACTAATTTTTATATCCTTAGTAGAGACAGTTTTTCACCAAGTTGGCCAAACTGGTCTCAAACTCCTGACCTCAAATGATCCACCAGTCTTGGCCTCCCAGAGTTCTGGGATTATGGGCATAAACCATCGTGCCTAGCCCACGTTGTATTTCTAATCTTCACAACAAGGTTCATTCCCATCTTAGGGTGAGGAAAATGAAGGAAGAATAGCTAATTCCAACGTCATGCAGCTAGTAAGTGGCTACCTGATATTTGAACTCAGACGGTCTCAAAAGTTTTAACATTGTTTTGGCACTTCCAGATTCCCTATCTCGTTTGGAATCATTGCTTCTTTTTACAGACAAGAAACTGAGGCCCAGAAAGACTAAATGAATTTCCTTAATCGTTCACTGACAGTAAACTAGAAAGCCAGGACTCTTGCTCCATAGTGGAACAGTTATGTGAGTAAACATAGCCTTTAGTTAACTTCCATTTCACAAGAAATACATGGGCTAGAACATAAATTCAACAACAACATGAGGAAGTAACCCAGAAGGTCAAAAGTTCTATAGAGACAATTATTGTGTTCTCTTCAACAAATCAATGTTTTTTCTAGAATAAAAGAGCCTTATAAGACATATAAAGGAAACTGAGTATCTCAGTTGAATCTTAGTGTGAAAAAACCAGTATTGTGATTATATAAGAAAAAGTACTTAATTTTTAAAGATAAGAAGTGACCACTAGAGTTTAAATGTCACGATGTCTCTAGCTGTAACATAAATAATCTAGTAAAATAAAAGGATGGTGTAAGGGTAGCCAAAGCCACATTCAGCAACTCACACCTCAAAGCCAAACATGAAAGATGATAGTTTGTGGGACAAGAAGCAGGTTTCTTCAGAGAGCAAGCCAGCTAACTGAGAATATGGTAAACTAGCATCCCAAAGTACCCTCTTAAGTGAGTACAAGATTCGGGCCCTTTATTTGAAAGGCACAGGAAAGAGAAGGAAGTTACAATCAAGAGGTGACCGTTGACTGCAGATGTCTGAGCACCATCACGGGTCAAAGAAGGTCGGGAGTGTCTTTGTCCCCTGATGTTCCAATGGGCCCAAGCTTTGATTTGTTGAAGAGAACAGTAAATTGTCTCTACAGAATGTCGATTTCCTGGGCTGCTTCTATGTGTTGTTGTTTAACTTATGTTCTAGCCCCTGTATTTCTTTCCAAACGGAAGTTACCTAAAGATTATATTTATTCTCCAGGTCACAACACTCCTATAAATCTTTAACAATGCATAGTTGTGTACATACTTTCCCTTTAATCCCAGGGTTAGTTTTTAAAACTACATGACTGCTGTTTTATGCATGTTATCTCACTGCTCTAAAATTAACCTAGCTTCCATAAATAAATAGGTAAAGAGCCCTTGAACAAAAATATAGTTATGTTAGTTCTTTTATTGTTTCACTGTTATATAAGTTGACAAAAAATGAACAATTATTAACTCTATGTGATAGGTATATGGAGGTTCATTATACCACTCTCTTTTTTTCTATAATAAACTCCTCATAATAAAAAATCTGGAAAGTATATTATCTCAGTTTTATGACATTGAGTAAAGTTTAAGCTCCCTGGGTGTTCAAACTTTTTACCAGTTAAATGGATGTATAATACCTATCTCATAGAGTTATAAGAATTACATGAGATAGTTGATGAAAAGCACTTAGAACAGGGTGAAGTGCACCATATGCCTACTCCGTTTGGTTATTGAATGTATCTTTAGAAAGTTATCTTTTTCAAGAGCCTAACATGTGCCAGCCATTGTTGTAGACATTGAGGTACTAAGGACAGACATGGCTGCTGTTGTCAATGGTATTTATCTTTCCAGTGGTATTTATTACTATTGAAGATGTCACTATTTTATTTAAAGTTTGTTTATCTCTTTTTTAGGGAGACATCAGAGGAAAGATAGAAGGAAAATACCTCTTTAAACAAAAATATCTAAAGCAGTAACTAACGTTTCTGAATATCATCCTGGGCAAACTTTCCAGATTTCTTTTTAAAATCTCATTCCAAATTTCTTTCATCAGCTCTTTCCTCACCACTTCCCTGTAATTTTAGCTTCCCTGGCCATCTTCATCTTAAACGGAGACCAGATTTTAACATCAATGTAACTAGAACACCTTTTTGAAATTTCCAACTGAAAATTATTCTGTAAGGTATTTACACCTGCATTTGAATTCCATCTCTGCCATATAGCTCTGGCCTTGGGCAGCTCATCCACCTCTAAGCTATACTTTCCCCATCAGCAAAGTGTAGATATACCTAATTTGCCTGGTATCTATAAGAATTTACAACTAGAGATAAATTTCATAAAGTGTTTAGTGTCATTTTCATAAAGTGCCTGACATGCAGTGTTCTGGAAAAGAGAGCTTTTATTGTTGGGGTGATTATAGTTGGTGAATAAACTATCTATTTGCTAAGGTAACATCTCCAGGGAGAGCAAGGCTGGAGCTCAAGGGGAAAGGTGGGACATAGGACATCAGCTTATCTTTTCCTCTGTACAATTAATGACAGCTTTGAAGATACTACTATAATTTGAAAATTTGAAATTAATGTTTCAGCTGAACTATCCATTCATCTTCCAGCCATCATGACCTATAAGAAGAAGAGATCAAGGGAAGACTCAGTCAATGAAAAACGTAATATGAAAATTGAGCACTATCTTTTTCCGGTATGTCTGTAAATTCTGCTTATATAATACAGTCATCTCTTTGTATCCATGTGGGATTTGATCCAGGAACTCATTGGGTAACAAAATCCATGAAGCCTCAAGTCCTTTATATAACATGGCATAGTATTGCCATATAATGTATCACATGCTACTGTATACTTTAAATTATCTCTAGATTACTTATTTTACCTAATGAAAGGTAAATGCTATTTAAATGTTGGTATACTATATTGCTTATTGAATGATGACAAGAAAAAGTCTATACATGTTTAGTTCAGGCACACTAACTTTTTTTCCCCGAATATTTTCAATCTGTGGTTGGTAGAACCCATAGATACAGAACCCATGGGTACTGAAGCCTGACCGTTTACCAATATTACCTGCTATCCTTGGCATTAGGATTTATAGTTACCCTTGCCAAGAAATTACCTTGTGTGTTGGGAATATTAAATAAGATAAAATCATTCTTACTCATTTTATCCTTTCTATTTTGGGGGTAGCATGGGGAAATGATTTGTAATACAAATCTTAGCTATATCAAAGCAGTCTTTTTTTTTTTTTTTTTTGAGACGGAATTTTGCTCTTGTGGCCCAGGCTGGAGGGCAATGGCACAATCTCGGCTCACCATAACCTCTGCCTCCCAGGTTCAAGCAATTCTCCTGCCACAGCCTACAGAGTAGCTGGGATTATAGGCATGCACCACCACACCTGGGTAATGTTTTGTATTTTTAGTAGAGATGGGTTTTCACCATGTTGGTCAGGTTGGTCCCAAACTCCCGACCTCAGGTGATCTGCCTGCCTTGGCCTCCTAAAGTACTAGGATTATAGGCGTGAGCCACGGCACCCAGCCCAAACAGTCTTTAATAAAAAACTATTATTCCTTGAACAACAACAAAAAAATTCAATACAATATGTTACAGTAAACTATGTAGTAAACCAAAATTAATACTATTTCATAGCATGAAAACATATACCATTCCAAACATGGCTGATCTATTCAATCGTAATTATAACCTACATTTGAATACAGTTTATAAAACAATGTTTTATGTATTTGTTCTTACCATAACCTTGTTAGGCAGTTAGGAAGAATTCTGACAAATCTTCAATTTGTTTATTGGAGGAGAGAGGGAAAGTGAGTCGTTGCTTGAGGCAGGAATGAAGTGAGACTTGGATTTAAGTTTAATGCCATGTAGTTGGGCCTTTTTCTACTGGATTAGGCTCTGTTATCATATCAAACCATTGTATCTTTCCCTGAGTCTAAAATGCTTCTTGAATTTATCATGAAAAAAGGTAGAGGAATGGTAAACATTTGAGTGTGAAGCTTACAATTTCTCCACTTGTTTCCTTTTGTCCTGATTCTGGAAAACTGGAATATCCAAGTATCTAGAAAGTCTAAGGCAAACTTAGTTATATTTTTCTCTGCCCTACTCCATGACAGAGCTAATTATTATATCCTATTCCTCTTCCCCTTTCAGAACGATCTATATTTGCCCAAGAATCATTTAAATAAATAGGAAGTTTATTACAGTACTCCAATGGAGTGCATGACAAAAATGTTTCTGACAGCATTAGGATGAAGGGATGCTCTGTGAGAGTTTATATGTATGCCCAGAGTAAATCTGTATTACCTTAAGTTCCATTTATTCATTTATTTTTGATCTGGAATATTAGTATAAAGAAAGAAAACAAATGTTAATGTATTATGTGCTAGTCACTGTGCTAGGTATTGTCATACAATAATGCTACACTTAATCTTTACAATATTTCTGGCATTGTTATTCCCGTTGGTAGTAAGGGGCATGGCTGGCATATGAACCCATAACTGCTGGTACCCATGCCATGATGAATATGACTTGGGAAAAATGTGTCTTTTAGACATAGGAAACAGACACTCCAATTTTTCATCATGTTTCTTCTATTTGATTGATCCTCTTTATTTAATTCCTCTCACCATCTCTACCGTTTCTTGTGATAATGCCCTGCAAAAATGACAATCATAAATACAAAGTATGTTCATTGCAGCACTGTTTACAATAGCAAAGACCTGGAACCAACCCAAATGCCCATCGACGATAGACTGGA
>NW_022436954.1:11850566-12007034 GCF_009761245.1 Sapajus apella | reverse complement strand
AAGAAAATCAAGTCCTTTTTTCATCCGCAGTGCATGTGACTGTGACAATGTATGTGCCTGTAATGCAGGCTTCTTTAGGCTGTAACTGGAAGCAGAATATTGTTACTTTGACTTTACTAATGACTAGCATAAGATGAGATCGTTTCTTAATTATCAAATTAGGAATTTACCTACTAAACGGAAGAAATCTGGCTGTGTTTCATATATGTACTTGTTTCTTTGTAAGAAATCGGTTATGTTTCTTCCCATGCATGTTTGTATGGGTGTGTGAGGGCATTTACAACGAGCATCCTCAATGCTTAGCAGGGTTCTCAACCAGCCTGCTTCTCACATTACCTCAACTGAGAACAGGTAGCTGCAGCAATAAAAGAATATACTCAAATCTCAATGGGTCTCTTAGAGCCATCCCTGATGAAATCTCACAATGACACCTGGAGAGCCACCCGGGCTCTCTTTTCCCACGGGCCGGCCGTCAGCATGGTGGGAAATCACTGAGGCGGCTGACTAATAGAGACAACAGCAGCATTTGCATATTCTGCTTTTGGAATTCTCTTGACATAATCCTTTTAGATTAACACATCAAGTGTCATTTAGATTTTTCTGTACAAGGTGTTCAAGTCACCACTCAGACTTTTGCTTTCAATTGTTTTCCAAAGATTTGAAATAACAAATAAACTTAATTTTCATTCATATGCCAAAAAAAATAAATAAATAAATACAAAGTTTACAAAAAAGAATATATACTTTAATCCAATGGAAAAAATAATTGCACTAGAAATTGCAATTTTGATACTTTATTTATTGATTATTATGTAGTCCTAGAAAAGACACCTATAAGAAAAACTTTCTGTATCTTAGTTTTTCCATCAAAGGGACAGAACCGTCATGTTTGTTCCTCTTTATTTTATAAAATTTTGGGATTAATTGATGTAATACAGAAATAATTTGAGGTTTGCATGATATATACTGGGTGAATAAATGTATTTATTATTACAAATAAGTATATTTTAACCAAACGATTAGTTAAATAATGATGATTTTGTTTAATATGTATTGCCTATAATAAATTGTGGTAGCTTATTGCTGAAGTCAGTATTTCAAGAACAAACTTTTGGCTGTATTTCATCATTGTCCTCAGAAAATATAAAAATTACATAGCTGAAGATAATAAACAAGACCTGAATTAACACTATTTCAGATACTAGTGGACTTCGTTCTTTTTTTGAGATGGAGTTTTGCTTTTGTTGCCCAGGCTGGAGTGCAATGGCGTGATCTCAGCTCACTGCAACCTCCACCTCTCAGGTTCAAGTGATTCTCCAGCCTCAGCCTCAGTAGCTAGGATTACAGGCACATGCCACCACACCCCGCTAATTTTTGTATTTTTAATAGAGACAGGGTTTCACTATGTTGGTCAGGCTGATCTTGAACTCCTGACCTCAGATGATCCACACGCCTCAGCCTCCCAAAGTGCTGGGATTGCAGGCATGAGCTACCATGTCCGGCCACTAGTGGACTTTTAAGAATTTGTGGTTTTGATGCACCTGGGAAAAACTTGTTTCTTCTCTCATATATATATTTTTTTTTTGAGACGGAGTTTCGCTCCTTACCCAGGCTGGAGTGCAACGGCGATCTCGGCTCACCGCAACCTCCGCCTCCTGGGTTCAAGCAATTCTGCTGCCTCAGCCTCCCAAGTAGCTGGGACTACAGGCACATGACCGTGCCCAGCTAATTTTTTGTATTTTTAGTAGAGACAGGGTTTCACCATGTTAACCAGGATGGTCTTGATCTCTTGACCTTGTAATCCACCCGCCTCGGCCTCCCAAAATGCTGGGATTATAGGCATGACCTACCTCGCCTGGCCCCCTCTCTCATATTTTTCAGAAAAAAAAAAAAAAAAAAAAAAAAAAAAAAGCACTACAGTAGTAGTATCAAGAGTTTATCTGACAGATGTTATGGGAAGCTCAGCTTTCATTCTGGGTCCCAAGTCAAACACTGATTTAATTCTATTCACTGGCCCTCATAGATTGGTTCTGAGTTTCTCATAGGAATTTTGTGAATTGCATACCTGAAAAGAGAAAAAAAAGACTAAGGTTGCAGTCAGAGTTTTAAAGTATCTAACATTTATTTTTAGGTCTCTAAAAAGCAAAAGATTAATCCCAGTACTTCTCAAATGAGGATGGTGTCTAGAGGCAGCCCAAGTGAAATAACTAATACCCATGCTCAAAGATTCCATTCACCTAAGAAAAATCCAGAAGACCAGACCATGCCCCAAAATCAGATAATACATGTTACCCTGGATGTAAACCACAGGAAAAACCAAAATATGAAATATGTGCTCCCACCCAGTGAGAATAATAGCTTATATATAGCTCTCAAGACTCTCCAGGCTGTCAGAAAAGAGATAGAAACTCACCAAGGCCAAGAAATCCTTGTGCATGGAGCAGAAGGAATCGAAGAGTACATAAACCTTGGAATGCCCCTCACTTGTTTTCCTGAAAAATGCCATGTGGTCGTTACCTTTTACAAAAGTAAAAGTAAGCAGAAGGAAAATAACCAAATACGTAGCTGGTGTGGCAAGGCATCGACTGAATGTGTCAAATTCTACATTCATGCAATTGGAATTGGGAAGTATAAAAGAAAAATTGTTAAATGTGGGAAGCTTCACAAAAAGGGTTGCAAACTCTGTGTCTATGCTTTCAAAGGAGAAACCATCAAGGATGCTCTGTGCAAGGATGGCAGATTTCGTTCCTTTCTGGAGAATGATGATTGGAAACTCATTGAAAACCATGACTCCATTTTAGAAAATACCCAGCCAGTTGATGAATTAGAAGGCAAACTCTTCCAGGTTGAGGTTGAGAACAGAACGCGTCCCAGTGAAGCAAGTCCTCAGAATCCTGAGTCAGAGAAAAGAAACACCTGTGTGTTGAGAGAACAAATCATATCTCAGTACCCCAGTTTGAAAAGAGAAAGTGAAAAAATCAGGGAAAACTTCAAGAAAAAAATGAAAAGAAAAAATGGGAAAACATTATTTAAATTGCATAGAACAAACTTTGGGAAAGTAACAAAAAGCTCTTACTCTGTAAAAGTAGTGAAACTTCTTGGACATCTCAGTGACTCAGTTGGGCACTTATACTGGGACGGTGCAACTACAGGTTGTGCCACCTGCTTTGTTTTTAAAGGATTGTTCATTTTAACTTGTCGACATGTAATAGATGACATTGTAGGAGAAGAAATAGAGCCAAGTAAGTGGGCAGACGTAATTGGTCAATGTGTAAGGGTAACATTTGGTTATGAAGAGCCAAACGAAAAGGAAACAAACTGCTTTTTCGTTGAATCTTGGTTTGAGATACATGATAAAGAGCTTGACTATGCTGTACTGAAACTGAAGGAAAATGGACAACAAGTACCTATGGAACTATATAATGGAATTGTTCCTGTGCCGCTTAGTGGGTTAATACATATTATTGGCCATCCATATGGAGAAAAAAAGCAAACCGATGCTTGTGTTGTGATCCCTCAGGATCAGCGAGCAAAGAAATGTCAGGAACGTATTCAGGCTAAAGAAGCAGAAAGTCCAGAGTATGTTCATATGTACACTCAAAGAAGTTTCCAGAAAATAGTTCACAACCCTGATGTGATTACCTATGACACTGAGTTTTTCTTTGGGGCTTCTGGCTCCCCAGTGTTTGATTCAAAAGGTTCATTGGTAGCCATGCATGCTGCTGGCTTTGCTTATGACTACCAACATGAGATTCGTAGTATTATCGAGTTTGGCTCTACTATAGAATCCATTCTCCTTGATATTAAGCAAAGACATAAACCATGGTATGAAGAGGTATTTGTAAGCCATCAGGATATAGAAATGATGAGTGATGAGGACTTATGAGAATTCAGTCTATTAGATTTAAAGGAATGGCTTATGGAGTTATTTTTCATAGGCATCTAAATTCCGAAATGATCAGTTTTATCCATAATAATACTATTAACCATTTCCTATCTGTCAGGCACCTTTTTAAGCACATGAAGAAATTAGTCCTAACAACACTGAGATGGACTATAACCTGCAATATTTTAAAGTCAAGCGAAGTGAAGAATAACAAGATTAAATAATAATCAGTTTCATGACACTGAAAGTAATGTAATCACTATTTTTTTCATCTTTTATATTTTTGTGTAAATTCATTTGCTACAGTGCAGGAATCAAAATTTGTTCATCTCATTATTCTCTACATCTGACATAAGGAAAGCAAGTGCTCAGCAAAATGTGAAGGTCACTCAGTAGCAAAAGTTGGGGTTGTCATTAATGCTAACTTAGGAGCTAAATGCTTGATTAGAAATGATCTCAGAATCTTTTAGAATTTCCAAAATCCTCATGTCACTGAAACTGTCAGAATACATGGGTCCTGAAATTCAGAAGACAATAGTCATTCTTCCCATGTTTATAGGCTATTAAGGCAAGGGATATCTTAAATATCATATTACTTTATTTAGATTTCTTCTATTCCAATTATGAATGTTATGTATTTCTCATTGTTTTACTTCTTCATGGTATTGTGAAGACTATATAGATGATTCAGCCAAGCCTGCAAATCTCCCTCATCTGGAATTCCACTGGACCCAATCTGTTTTCCATTGCCAGTGCCATGCTACTAAAGCCATACAGTATCAAGCACCCTCCATCTAGGTCCAGGGATATCACAGAAGAGGTGGGCATTTAAGATTGTAAGGGCTGGTTTCAAGGGGTGCAGTCCAGGAAAAAAGCCTGTTGCATTGCAAGGATGATGTCATCTTGAAGTGCAGCTGCCATGGTGACTGCTGTTTGACTCCTGCATACCAAGATATTCTGCAACAATGTCTTTAAACAATGCTGGTAGTACAGATAACCCCTCATAAAGATGCTTAGCTAACCTCCCCAGTGTTCAGGTGTTTCACAAGAAAGTCTGAGATGCGACCAGAGCTACACGTTTTGCCAAAAAGGCTTGCTATGTAAAGGGTATTTTCGGGAGGGTGAGTGCTGCCATTTAGTGGCTGCTGGAAACATTGCTTCTGTTTGTAAGTTCCTATTAAATGTTTCTTTCTGAGAAACTGTATTTGTCAGCCTCTTTCTTTGGCCTCTCGGCTTCTTTGGCCTTTGGGGGTAGGTTTGCACAGACTTGCTCACCATGGAACACCTGGAGACTTTTACTGAAGAATGGTATTAGAAACCAATATCTAAGTACTAGGTATGCTCATTGCTACTGGGGTGTTCTTTTTTTAGCCCCCTCAGCTGACAGGGCAAAGAAATATATGTGTGTATATTTACTCATATATGTATATGTACACATATGTGTAAATGCCTTTCTTATCTGTAAATCCCAACTCCAAACACTGAGACGCATGATGCCTGCCATTTCTCACACATTCACTTAATTGCTTAATCCACATATACATATATAGCAGTGTCAGAATTGTTAACTTCTACCTCAATGGGAAATAACTTTATCAACTAAAATGCAGTGCCTATGTGCAATTTCTGTGCTTGTAGTCTTACATACTCCATTCATTCCCAAAGTTATTTCAGTCACCATCTTGTTTCTCACCTCCTTCAGTGAGGTCATTTTACATGCTTATAATACAGTTATACATACATATAATAGTTAGATTCTCTTGTCACAGGGTGAATTCTTTCCTTTGATCTTTTGACCTCATTACTGAGTCCCAGATACTTCTTAACAGTATGAAAATGAACTAATACAAGTTCAAAGTTCCACAGATCTCTAGGTCAGGGGTAAAATGTCTCCAGTCTCTTTGCTAAAGCATAACAAGAGTGGCCTTTGCTCCAGTGTCAGGTAAGTTCCTCATCTCCATCTGAGAACCCCTCAGCCTGTACTTCATTGTCCGTATCACTCTCAGTATCTTGGTCAAAACCATTCAGCAAGTCTCTAGGAAGTTCCACACTTTCCCACATCTCCCTGTCTTCTTCTGAGCCCTACTGTTCCAAACTCTTCCCGTTACCCAGTCCCAAAGTTCCTTCCACATTTTCAAGTATCTTTGTAGCAGCGCCCCAAACTCCCGGTACCAATTTCCTGTATTAGTCTGTTTTCACAGTGCTATGAAGAAATACCCAAAGTTGGTAATTTATAAAGGAAAGAGGTTTAATTTACTCACAGTTCCAAACGGCTGGGAGGCCTCAGGAAACTTACAATCATGTAAAGTGGAAGCAAACAAGTCCTTATTCACAGGGTGGCAGGAGAGAGAAGAGTGTAGTGGGAATAACCCCTTATAAAACCATCAGATTTTATGAGAATTCACTCACTATCATGAGAACAGCATGAGGGAACCTTCCTGATGATCCAGTTGCCTCCCACCAAGTTCCTACCTTGACACTTGGGGGTTATGGGGCTTAAAATTCAAGATGAGATTTAGCTGGGTACCCAGACCCAAACCATATCAGTGTGGCTCTTTTGGGAACCTGACAATTTGGAAGAGATGGTTGAGTATCTGACCAGACATTTGAGTTAGAATCATGAAACTGGGGGAGGAAAAAGTTAAGAGTCTAAAGCTTGTCAAGTTGTAGGCAGCCTAGTAATTTTGGATGGGTAAAATGTTGTTGTACCCAAAGAATAAAAATATTCCATAAATATCCCAGCCTTCACAGGGGCACCAGTCAATTTGAAATCATCTCAATCCTGATTAGGTTAATATAATCTAGGATTACTAGTAGCCCCCACCCAGCTGCCTCCAAAAATTAATGGTAAAGTCTCTTTTGAAGAAGGTTTTATCATCCTGGGTTTCTAAGTTTTCCTACAAGACAAAATTTGCTAGAGAAAAATGAATGTAAATCTCCAACTTTTATAAAAAGGTAAGGAGCTTTTATTGGCAAAATTAATCAAGAAAGACAGTTGAAATGTAGATTTAATGAGAAAAATGTGACAGTATTCTATTCAATACTAAAATGGGAGATACATATTTTAACTATAAGCATTTACCTATAAGCCCGTTCAAGGGCTCACAGAGTTCACTGAAGTGATGAGCCTTCTTTCTTCATTACTTCCTGAATAGCAGAGCATTAGGTCCCACTCTCAGTATGAGACTCATTTTTTCACTACCAGACCATGTGAATTGACATTTCCTGTTTTAGATTTTATTGAAACTAAAAGAAACAACTGTACAACCAAAGGTAAAGTATAACTTTAACAAAAATTTTATCTTTAGACACTTTCATGAAGCCATGGGTTCTCTTATTAAATGCTGGAACCCAGTACTCCTCCTGCTACCACACACATTAAAGATTTCAAATCCCCTGATCCTACTATTGCAAATAAATCTCCACTGAGTTATGCCTGGAAGTGTTTAATAGGGTATATCAGTTGCAAAAACTTATCTTTAAATAGCATGCAAATAAGGAGAGCCCTTATAGTCTCCAATTCTGAAAGCCCTGTCACATCACTGCTTGAGCTTATGACTTGTGCTCTATGACCTGTGCCTCCATCCTTCTGAACCAAAGATGGGTCCCACAGGATGTACCAGACACACAGTGGTTTGGAGTGGTTATAGTAAGATTCATTTGCCATTTAAATGTTAGGTAAAATTCATCACTGGAATGTTCGGGAACTGGGCACATACACCCTGGAATTTTACAACAGCAAATAGATCTGAATTTGGAATCTGTATCTCAAATGTTATCACCTCTGTGACAGCATCCCTGAAGCCCTCTCTGTGCTACCACTGCAGCATGTTCACTTCTGTATTATGGTTATAACTTTTTTTTTTTTTAACTTCTACTCACCTACTAGATTGTGACTTGATGGTGAGGACAATGTTATATTTATCTTAGCAGTCCCAATGCTTGACACTATATCTGGCATGCACAAAAAATTTCCTCCAAAAAGACTGAATAAAACTTTTAAAAGGGTACTTTAGGTTTACGGTCATAGACATAAATTACTGGAAGAAAACAGCTATCTATTGAGCACATTAGAGAGACTGGTGTTCCAACAGCTACATGGAGTGGAGCCATACAAACCAGCTAAAGGTGAGGACCTCCAGGTGGGGCTTCTCCAGTACTTTGTCTTTGCTGCATGATTGCTGTGGGCTGCATCCAACCTTGTAAAGCCAGCCAAGAATTTTTCCAACATTTTCTTTCTGTTTTTTTTTCTGTTGTTGTTCTTAATTTTTTTTTTTTTCTTGAAGACAGAGTCTCACTCTGTCACCCAGGCTGGGGTGAAGTGGTGCAATCTTGGCTCACTGAAACTTCCATCTCCCACGTTCAAGCGATTCTCATGCCTCAGATTCCTGAGTAGCTGGGGCTGCAGGTGCGCACCACCATGCCCGGCTAGGCTAACTTTTTGTTTTTATTTTTGGTAGTGACGGGATTTGGCCATATTGCCCAGACTGGCCTCAAACTCCTGAGCTCAGGCAATCCGCCTGCCTCAGCTTCCCAAAGTGCTAGGATTGCAGGCATGAACCACTGCGCCCAGCCAATTTCTTCATTCTTAGGCTAAATCTGTGAGGGACACACTTTTTCCAACATTAGCTGCAAAGGGTTTTTCCTCTGAACTTAAGTCACCGTCAGTAAGTAGGTTTTTTTTCTCTTTCTTGCGCTTTTGTTTGCTTGTTTGTTGTTTTGTTTTGATTTGGGAAAACCCATTTCTTGATAGTAAGAAATTACTTTTTACATGCAAGGTCAAACCATGGGATGAATTTTCTTCCACACCTATATAAACTTTTTTATTCCTGCCTCTGACTGTAAATAGTCGCACAGTTAAAAGCAGAATGGACTTAATGGAGTATCATTTGTATTTATAATTCCTGTATTTGTAATTCTGCTACAGAAATGAATTCTGTTATACTCAAAATTTACACTGTTATTTGACTTCTTGAAAACCATGTAAAAATAATGCTCTTGTGGCTTTTCATAGGTTTATAGTCTATAAACATTAATTTTAATCAATAATTCATATCATTTATGATTTTTATTATGGGAAACAGATAACCATAAAACACATAAACATAATTATTTTGTGACAGATGGTGTGTTTGGAGTGTTTACTATCACCCTTCAATATGATACCCTGGCTGGAAAATATTGGTTTGATAATGCACCTTTAAGAAATTATATAAAATACGTAAAAGTATATAACCTTATACACATTTTTAAAACAAGGCCTTGTAGAAAAAAGATTATACTATGCATGAAGATGTTTTGCTTTCTATTATTATTTGAATTTATTTTAAAAGCCATTGGTGCTCTGTTTATATATATAAGTAAAGCGAGCCCTTCTAGTCTCCAATTCTGAAAGCCCTGCTTTCAGAATATCGCTGCTTGAGCTTTACTATGACCTGTGCCTCCATCCCTCTGAACCAAAGATGGGTGCCACAAGAGGTACCAGACACACAGTGGTTCCGAGTGGTTATAGTAAGATTCATTTGCCATCTAAATGTTAGGTAAAATTCATTGGTGCAATGTTCAGGAACTGGGCACATAGACCCTGGTGGTTTACATATTTATATATATAAACATATATTTATATATATAAACATATATATATATATATACACATAAACAGAGCAGCAGAATAATGGACTCTAGCTCCATCCATGTCCCTGCATAGGACATGATCTCATTATTTTTTATGGCTGTATAGTATTCAATGGTATAATCCGTTTTCTTTATCCAGTTTACTATTAACAGGCATTTAGGTTGTTTCTTTGCTGTTGTGAATGTCAGGTCTCCATATGCAGCCTGGAGCCTGAAAGTCTGAAGTCCTGCTTGCTTTGGCTGATGATCTCCCACCCGCCCACCTGCATTCACCATTGTCCCTGATTGCCCAGCAGAGCTTCCCCAGACAAGCCCCCCTCACCCAACCCGGACATCTTAACTGTTCTTATGATCATGTGAATACCTCTCACCCATCCTGCCATCTTAACTGCTCTTCTGCCTCACCCCACCCGCCGTTGTAACTTAACTTGTGGTCATGTACACTCCTTGCCCCTACCCTCACCACTGTAACTGATCTTACTCTGCAATGCCCCCACCCCCTATGAAACTACCCCAACCTATAAAGCCAATTCCCACCTTACCCACTTCGCCTGTCCTTTCTCGGATTTGGCCCGCTTGCACCCAAGCAAGAAATAAAACGGCCTTGTTGCCCACACAAAGCCTGCTTGGAAGATCTCTTTATTAAATGTATTTAATATTCGGTACCATTGGACGCGAATAACAGTGAACAGTGCTGCAAGGAACATACATGTTCATGTGTCTTTATGACAGAATGATTTATAGTCCTTTGGGTCTATACCCAGTCATGGGACTGCTGGGTTGAATGGTAATTCTGTTTTTAGGTCTTTGAGGAAATGCCACACTACTTTCCACGATGGTTGAGCTAATTTGCACTTCCACCAAGTGTATAAGCATTCCTTTGGAAACAAATTTTATCAGTGTATTCAATTTTTTTTTTTTTTTTTTTTTTTTTAGTATATTCAATTCTTAACACCCGTGTTTTAGACTGTTAAGCCTATCGGCCTTTAGTCACTATTTCCTTACAAATTGAAATGTAAAAGAGGCAAAAAAGAAAGAAGGAAGAAGGGAGGGGGGAGGGAGAAAAGAGAGAGAGAAAGACAAAAAAAGATGGAAGGAGAAAAGAAAAGGAAGGAGAGAAGAAAAGAAAGAAAGAAGGAAAGAGAAAGAAAGAAAAAGAAGGAAAGGAAGGAAGGAAGGTAGGAAGGAAGGAAGGAGAGAGAGAAAATTGTCTCTGGGGTAGAACTATTGCTGCTACTGTTTGGATACTGGGTACTAGCTGAGATTACCCTTTCTGAATGTAGAATGCACAAGATTCCAAAAGTGGGTCTCATAGAAAAAGTCTGCATTCAAATATTTTTTAAGGTTACTCTATCCAAAACCCAGAGAACCCACAGAAGATGAAGCAGTAATTTTAGCTTCTTTTGGTGTACTGTACAGGCATTTAAGGCCAATTCCCATGTGTTTTGTAGTTACTAACAAACCTTTCAAACATATTAGTTTATATAAATCATATACTCCTCTATCAATTGCATAAAAGTTGTCCCCTTTGTGACCCTGATCCCCTTCTCCAATATCCAGCTATTCAGAACACAGGTCTTTAAACACCAGGCTGCCTTGCAAAACCTCTCCAATCTTCTTTGATCTTCAGCTTTGAGACGCAAATTCCTAGAGCGCATATCATCTTCATCATACCATAAAAGTCTGCACATATTGAACGTTTTGAAGAATCGATTTATGACAAGGGCGTTTACTCTTCCTGCCTCCATGGCTTCTTCGTGATTGACCTAGTCGCAGGGCCTATCCCACCTGCTGGGCATGCCGGGGACCCCTGGGAAGTGCCTGAATCTCCCCACCCACCGAGCTAGCCTCAGGGCCTCCTGTGTGCACAGGAGATGGCGCGCTGCAGAAAACAGCCTGGTGCCTCCGCGCCTCCTCCCCAGCCGTGATTTATAGAAGGGGACAGCCACATTCCTGCGCCCCGACTTCCACCTCCGCTTCTCTAGCGCGAGACTCAAGCTGACACAGTGGCTCTGCCGCCAGCGTCCCAGCTCCTCCCACTCCTGAGTTGCGCTTTCCCGCTCCCTCTCCAGCCCTGCCCAGCCCAACCTACCGGAAAGTAGGACGCTTTCGCTTTCCATTACTCCGGACTGGGCAAACCGGGAGAATAGAAGCAGGCAAGGACCGCCGTGGGCAGCGGGCCCAGTGAGACAGGGTCATGCTCGCGGCGTCAAGGAGGAGCGCTGTGCCTGGGTAAGGTTGGCGCACTCCCTCGGCCTCGCCTTCCCAATCACTCTTTTCTATAAGCACGCCGGCAGGTGTCCCCAGCGCAGCCAATCCGCCTCCGCAGTAGGTGAGTTGCTGTCTAGAGAGAGAAGACAAACTCCAGTATCTTTAAGTCCATTGGCCAGACGAGCCATTCGGTAGGTGGGTTCTATTCTCCGACCGAAGTGCTGGATCCCACGGAACTGGAGGGGAAAGTGCCTAAAAGTCACGAGTGCAGGCTTCTGAGACTTGGTGGGAACGGACCTTCCTCTTAGGTGAGTTACTTTTTGGTTCTGGGGCTGACTTGGAATTTTGTACTGCAAGTGGTGTGTAGATGTAGCTACCTGAGGCCCCCGGAACAGCCAGTCTCTCCGCTTTTCCAGCGGTCCATAGAAGCAAAAGAAAGGAGAGATGGCGGTTTAGGTGGGAAGAGACGTGGCTGATTTAAAAGTGAAAGAAAGTAACCAATTGGTTGGCAGACAACGGTTCCCAAAAGGCGGGCGATTCAAACTCCTCGCGCCACCTGCTCTGTTTCCCGCCCAGCTGGAGCTCTGGAGTCTTTGCTTCCTCAAAGAGGGAACCTGCTTTGAGCGCTGGATTCCAGGCCGAGTGCTGCCAAGGCGCGCAGTGAGCCAGCATACAGGGCCCTGCTCTTCAGGGTGCGGGCGCGGCCGCGGCGGGCTCAAGTCCAGGCTGGGAGGGGAAGGAGCTGGATGCCCGGAAGCCAGGGTCTGACTGCGCCACCCATCTGAGGAGCCCGGAGGACACAGATTTTATTTCGGTGGTGCTGCTAGTCCCCTTGTGTGCTGTGGGGAGTGGGGCGGTGTGGTGGGATTGGAAGAGGCTTAGAGTTAGCCTCAACCTCTGCCCCTGGAAAGGCAGAAAGGGTGGCGGGGTTGGGGTGGGGAGAAGCAGGAAGAGGAGGGTGAAGGAGGAGAGGACAGGAAGAGAAGCAGAGAGTGGGGAGCAGAGAGAGAAGGTAGGAGAGATGAGAGACAGACAGATTCCTAAGGGGAGCTGTCAGGTAGGCTGGACATGGACCCCATGGGACAGGCTGCTCTGCTTTATCCCTTTACTGTAGGAAGTCAAGCAAGTCCTTAAGGTAAGTAGAACTTTGACCTCAAGCACAAAACAGGGGTTGGAATAGGATAGCTAAGGGCACTTTATATTTTGATATAACCTGATTCATCCTGAATACTGAAAACAATGTAGGGAGAGGGAAGATATTGGAGTGGTTTCTTAACCTCTTGCCCATTTCCACCATGATTGCTCAAGTACATGCAAAATTCATGTTTCCTTCTGCTCATTTTATTTTCCTTTTTTAGTCTGTCTGTTAATCATTCCTAAAGCACCTGGATCCTCTCTCAAGCTTCATAAAATGAGACATCATTAACAGACACAGTGAATCCCCAGATTTTCCTAATAGTTGGGCAACTATTCTTAACGGTTGGGCAAGTTCCTGCATTTAAGAATCTTGCAACATAGCCTACTTCTGCAATTATATATTTTCTATTTTAATTTTCCTAGGTTCTCTGCTGTTTAAAGAGTACCCCGGTGGTAAGTGTATTGATACTGATAACATTTATATCACCTTTCTATTTTGCTAGATTATTTACTGGGGAACCTATTACATACAGACCAGTGTTTTAAGGGCTTTGCATGTAATATATATGTATATGTATATATACACACACGTACATGTATGTATATGTATATATATACTTTTTTTGAGACACAGTCTCGTTGTGTTGCTCAGGCTGGATTGTAGTGGTTTGATCTTGGCTCACTGCAACCTCTGCCTCCCAAGTTCAAACCATTCTCCTGCCTCTGCCTCCCAAGTAGCTGGGATAACAGGCACCCACCACCATGCCTAGCTAGTTTTTATATTCTTAGTAGAGAAAGGTTTTCACCAGGTTGGCCAAGCTGGTCTTGGACTCCTGACCTCAAGTGATCCACCAGCTTTGGCCTCCCAAAGTTCTGGGATTACACGCATGAGCCACTGTGCCAAGCCCACGTTGTATTTCTTAATCTTCACAACAAGGTTGATTCCCATCTTAGGGTGAGGAAAATGAAGGAAAAATAGTTAATTAATATGCCCGAGGTCATGCAGTTAGTAAGTGGCTACCTGATATTTGAACTCAGATGGTCTTAGAAGTTCTAACATTGTTTTAGCACTTCCGTATTTCTTATCTTGTTTGGAATTATTGCTTCTTTTTACAAACAAGAAACTGAGGCTCAGAAAGGCTAAATGAATTTCCTTAGTCGTTCACTGACAGTAAACTAGAGAACCAGGACTCTTGCTCCATAGTGGAACGGTTACGAGGGTAAACATAACTTTTAGATAACTCCCATTTAACAAGAAATATAGGGGCTAGAACATAAGTTAAGCAACGACCCAGAAGGTGAACATTGTATAGAAACAATTTCACTGTTCTCTTCAACAAATCAATGCTTTTTCTACCATAAGATAAGACATATAAAGGAAACTGTGTACCTCAGCTGGATCTTGGTGTGAGTAAATCAGTATTATGATTATGTAAAGAAAAAGTATTTAATTTTAGAGATGGGAAGTGACCATTAGAGTTTCAATGTCATGATGTCTCTAGCTGTAACATAAATAATCTAGTAAAATAAAAGGACAGTGTTAGGGTAGCCAAACCCAGGTTTAGCAACTCACACCTCAAAAGCCAAACATGAGAAATGAGAGTTGGTGGGACGAAAAGCAGATTCCTTCAGAGGGCAAGCCAGCAAACTGAGAATATGGTAGAATAGCATCCCAAAGTTAGTGCAAGATTTGGGCTCTTTATGTTAAAGGCATGGGAAACAGAAAGGAGTTACAATCAAGAGGTGACCATTGACTGCAGACATGAGCACCATCATGAGTCAAAGAAGGTTGGGAATGTCTTTGTCCTGATGTTCCAATGAGCCTTGATTTGTTGGAGAGAACAGATAAACTGTCTGTATAGAATGTCGATTTCCTGGGCTGTTTACATGTGTTATTGTTTGACTTATGTTCTAGCCCCTGTGTTTCTTTTCAAATGGAAGTTATCCAAAGATTCTCCAGGTCACAACGCTCCTAGAAATCTTTAGCAACACATAGCTGTTTACATACTGTACTTTCCCTTTAATCCCAGAGTTAGTTTTCAAAATCACATGACTACTGTTTTTACATATTAAATCTCTGCTCTAAAATTAACCTAGCCTCTATGCATGAATGGGAAAAGGCCTCCTTGAACAAAAATAGTTAGATTTTTTAGTTCTTCTACTGTTTCACTATTATATATGTTGATTTAAAAAATGAACAGAGGTTCATTATACCATTCTCTCTTTTTCCTGTAATAAATTGTTCGTACTAAAAAGTCTTGAAAGTATGTTCTCTCAGTTTTATGACCTTGAGTAAAAGTTTAAGCTCTCTGGGTGTTCAAGCTCTTTATCCGTAAAGTGAGATGAATAATACCTATCTCATAGGGTTGTAAGAATTACATGAAGTAGTTGATGAAAAGCATTTAGAACACGGCATGGTATACCATATCCCTACTCCATTCATTTATTGAATGTATTTTTACAAATGTATCTTTTCCAAGGGCTTTGCATGTGCCAGACATTGTTTTAGATATTGAGGTACTAAGGATAGACATGGCTGCTCTCCTCAATGGTATTTATCTTTCTAGTGGTAATTATTACTATTGAAGGTATCGCTATTTTATTTAAAGTTTGTTTATCTCTTTTTTAGGGAGACATCAGAGGAAAGATAGAAGGAAAATACCTCTTTAAACAAAAATATCTAAAGCAGTAACTAAGGTTTCTGACTATCATTCTGGGCAAACGTCCCAGATTTCTTTTTAAAATCTCATTCCAAATTTCTTTCATGAGCTCTTTCCTCACCACTTCCCTGTAATTTTATCTTCCTTTGCCATCTTCATCTTAAACGGAGACCAGATTTTAACATCAATGTAACTAGAACACCTTTTTGAAATTTCCAACTGAAAATTATTCTGTAAGGTATTTATACCTCCATTGAATTCCATCTCTGCCACGTAGCTCTGCCTTTGACAGCTCATCCACCTTCTCTAAGATATACTTTCTGTCAGCAAAGTGTTGATATACCTAATTTTCCTGGTATCTATGGGAACTTGCAACTAGAGATGATTTTCATAAAGTGTTTAGTATGATTTTCATAAAGTGTTTATTATAACTTTCATAAAGTACCTGACACACAGTGTTCTTGAAAAGAGAGCTTTTATTGTTGGGGTGATTATAGTTGGTGAATAAACTATTTGCTAAGGTGACATCTCCAGGGAGAGCAAGGCTGGAGTTCAACAGGAAAGGTGGGACATAGGATATCAGCTAATCTTTTCCTCTGTACAATTAATGACAGCTTTGAAGATACTATATAACTTGAAAATTTGAAGTTAGTGTTTCAGCTGAACCATCCATTCATCTTCAAGCCATCATGAGCTGTAAGAAGCGGAGGTCACAGAAGCACTCAGTCAGTGAAAAATGTAATATGAAAATCGAGCACTATTTTTCTCCGGTATGTCTGTAAATTCTACTTATGTAATATAGTCGTCTCTTGATACCTCTGTGGGATTTGTTCCAGGACATCCCTTGGATACCAAAATCCATGAATGCTTAAGTCCTTTATATAACATGGCATATTATTGACATATAATGTATCATACGCTCCCGTATACTTTAAATCATCTTTAGATTATTTATATTACCTAATACAAGGTAATTGCTATATAAAATGTTGATATACTATGTTGCTTAGGGAACAATGACAAGTATGTGTGTGTGTATATATACATATATATATGTGTGTGTGTGTGTATATATATATATATATATATTTAGTTCAGGTAAATTTCCTGAAACTTTTCAATTAAAAATATCCCTGAATATTTTCCATCTGCAGTTGGTTGAACTCGTAGATACAGAACCCATGGATACTGAAGCCTGACTGTTTACCAATATTAGACTTAGCTATCCTTGACATTGGATTTTATAGTTCTTCTTGCCAATAAATTACCTTGTGTGTTGGGAATATTAAATAAGTTAAAATCATTTTTACTTATTTTATCTATTTTGGGGGTAGCACGGAGAAGGGAGTTGTAATATATATCTTGGCTATATCAAAGCAGTCTTTAATAAAAAACTATTGTCATATTCCTTGAAAAACAACAAAATAAATTCAATACAATATGTCACAGTAAACTATGTAATAAACCAAAACAAATACTATTTCATAGCATGAAAACATATACCATTTGAAATATGACTGATATATTCAATCATAATTATAAGCTACATTTGAATACAGTTTATAAAACAATGTTTTATGTATTTGTTCTTATCATAACCTCGTTAGGCAGTTAGGAAGAATTCTGACAAATCTTCAATTTGTTTATTGGAGGAGAGAGGGAAAGTGAGTCGTTGCTTGAGGCAGGAATGAAGTGAGACTTGGAGTTAAGTTTAATGCCATGTAGTTGGGCCTTTTTCTATTGATTGGGCTCTGTTATCATATCAAACCATTGTATCTTTCCCTAAGTCTAAAACACTCTTTGAATTTATCAAGAAAAAAGGTAGAGGAATGCTAAGCATTTGAGTGTGAAGCTTACAATTTCTCAACTTGTTTTCTTTTGTCCTGATTCTGGAAAACTAGAATATATCTAAAAAGTCTAAGGCAAACTTGGTTATGTTTTTTTCTGCCCTACTCCATACAGAGCTAATTACTGTATCCTATTCCTCTTCCCCTTTCAGAAGGGTCTATATCTGCCCAAGAATCATTTGAATAAATAGGAAGTTTATTATAGTATTCCAATAGGGTACATGACAAAGATGTTTCTGACAGCATTAGACTGAAGGAATGCTCGTTTATATGCATACCCAGAGTAAATCTCTATTAGCTTAAGTCCATTTTATTTATTTATTTTTGATCTGCAATATTAGTATAAAGAAGGAAAACAAATGTTAATATATTATGTGTTAGTCACTGTGCTAGGTATTGCCATACAATAATGCTATACTTAATCTTTACAATATTTCTGTCATTGTTATTCCCATTGGTAGTAAGGGGCGTGGCTGGCATATGAACCTACATCAGCTGGTACCCATGCCATGATGAATATGACTTGGGGAAAATATGTCTTTTAGACATAGGAAACAGATACTCTAATTTTTCATCGAGATTCAACTATTTGATTAGTCCTCTTTATTTAATTCCTCTCCCCAACTCCACCTGTTTCTTACGATAATGCCCTACAAAAATGGCAATCATAAATACAAAGTTTACAAAAAAGAATATATACACTAGTCCAATGGAAAAAATAATTGCACTAGAAATTGCAATTTTGATATTCACTTTATTTATTGGTTATTATGTGGCCCTAGAAGATACCTTCAAAAAAACTTTCTGTGCCTTAGTTTCTCCATCAAAAGGACAGAACAGTCATGTTTGTTCCTCTTTATTTTATAAAATTTCGGGATTAGTTGATATCCTAGAGAAAATAATTTGAGTTTTCATGATATATGCTGGGTGAATCAAAGTATTTATTACTACAAATAACTACACTATAACCAAACGATTAGTTAAATAATCATGATTTTGTTTTATATGTAATGCCTATAATAAATTATTTTAGCTTATTGATGAATTCAGTATTTCAAGAACAAATTTTTGGCTGTAATTCATCATTGTCCTCAGAAAATATGAAAATTACGTAGCTGAAGATATTAAAGAAGACCCGAAATAACACTATTTTGAATACTAGTGGACTTTTTTTTTTTTTGAGTTGGAGTTTCACTTTTGTTGCCCAGGCTGGAGTGCAATGGGGCGATCTCGGCTCACTGCAACCTCCACCTCCCAGGTTCAAGTGATTCTCCAGCCTTTGCCTCCCGAGTAGATGGGATTATAGGCATGTACAACCACACCCAGCTAATTTTTGTATTTTTAGTAGAGATAGGGTTTCACCCTGTTGGTTAGGCTGCTTTTGAACTCCTGACCCTCAGGTGATCCGCCTGCCTCAGCCTACCAAAGTGTTGGGATTGCAGGCATGAGCCACCATGCCCAGCCACTAGTGGACATTTAAGAACCTCTGTTTTTGATGCACCTGGGAAAAAATTGTTTCTTCCCTCACATTTCTTAGAAAAATTCACTAGTATAGTAGTATCAAGAGTTTGTCTCACAGCTGTTATGGGAAGCTCAGCTTTCATTTTGGATCCCAAGTCAAACACTGATTTAATTCTATTCGCTGGCCCTTTTAGATCGGTTCTGAGTTTCTCATAGTACTTTTATGAATTGCATAACTGAAAAGAGAACCAAAAGACTAGGGTTGCATTCAGAGTTTTAAAATATCTAACATTTATTTTTAGGTCTCTAAGGAGCAAAATAATCTGAGTACTTCTCAAATGAGGATGGTGTCTAGATGTGGCCCAAGAGACATAACTAATACCCAGGCTCAACAATTCCATTCACCTAAGAAAAATCAAGAAGACCAGACCATGCCCCAAAATAAGATAATACATGTTACCCTGGATGTAAATCACAAGAAAAACCAAAAAATGAAACATAGGCTCACACATAATGAGAATGGTAGTTTATATATGGCTCTCAACACTCTCCAGGCTGTCAGAAAAGAGATAGAAACTCATGAAGGCCAAGAAATGCTTGTGCGTGGTGCAGAAGGAATCGAAGGGTACATAAACCTTGGAATGCCCCTCACTTGTTTTCCTGAAAGATGCCATGTGGTCATTACATTTTCCCAAAGTAAAAGTAAGCAGAAAAAAGATAACCAAGTATTTGGCCGGCATGACAAGACATCAACTGACTGTGTCAAATTCTACATTCATGCAATTGGAATTGGGAAGTATAAAAGAAAAATTGTTAAATGTGGGAAGCTTCACAAAAAGGGGTACAAACTCTGTGTGTATGCCTTCAAAGGAGAAACCATCAAGGATGCTCTGTGCAAGGATGGCAGATTTCGTTCCTTTCTGGAGAATGATGATTGGAAACTCATTGAAAACCATGACTCCATTTTAGAAAATACCCAGCCAGTTGATGAATTAGAAGGCAAACTCTTCCAGGTTGAGGTTGAGAACAGAACGCGTCCCAGTGAAGCAAGTCCTCAGAATCCTGAGTCAGAGAAAAGAAACACCTGTGTGTTGAGAGAACAAATCATATCTCAGTACCCCAGTTTGAAAAGAGAAAGTGAAAAAATCAGGGAAAACTTCAAGAAAAAAATGAAAAGAAAAAATGGGAAAACATTATTTAAATTGCATAGAACAAACTTTGGGAAAGTAACAAAAAGCTCTTACTCTGTAAAAGTAGTGAAACTTCTTGGACATCTCAGTGACTCAGTTGGGCACTTATACTGGGACGGTGCAACTACAGGTTGTGCCACCTGCTTTGTTTTTAAAGGATTGTTCATTTTAACTTGTCGACATGTAATAGATGACATTGTAGGAGAAGAAATAGAGCCAAGTAAGTGGGCAGACGTAATTGGTCAATGTGTAAGGGTAACATTTGGTTATGAAGAGCCAAACGAAAAGGAAACAAACTGCTTTTTCGTTGAATCTTGGTTTGAGATACATGATAAAGAGCTTGACTATGCTGTACTGAAACTGAAGGAAAATGGACAACAAGTACCTATGGAACTATATAATGGAATTGTTCCTGTGCCGCTTAGTGGGTTAATACATATTATTGGCCATCCATATGGAGAAAAAAAGCAAACCGATGCTTGTGTTGTGATCCCTCAGGATCAGCGAGCAAAGAAATGTCAGGAACGTATTCAGGCTAAAGAAGCAGAAAGTCCAGAGTATGTTCATATGTACACTCAAAGAAGTTTCCAGAAAATAGTTCACAACCCTGATGTGATTACCTATGACACTGAGTTTTTCTTTGGGGCTTCTGGCTCCCCAGTGTTTGATTCAAAAGGTTCATTGGTAGCCATGCATGCTGCTGGCTTTGCTTATGACTACCAACATGAGATTCGTAGTATTATCGAGTTTGGCTCTACTATAGAATCCATTCTCCTTGATATTAAGCAAAGACATAAACCATGGTATGAAGAGGTATTTGTAAGCCATCAGGATATAGAAATGATGAGTGATGAGGACTTATGAGAATTCAGTCTATTAGATTTAAAGGAATGGCTTATGGAGTTATTTTTCATAGGCATCTAAATTCCGAAATGATCAGTTTTATCCATAATAATACTATTAACCATTTCCTATCTGTCAGGCACCTTTTTAAGCACATGAAGAAATTAGTCCTAACAACACTGAGATGGACTATAACCTGCAATATTTTAAAGTCAAGCGAAGTGAAGAATAACAAGATTAAATAATAATCAGTTTCATGACACTGAAAGTAATGTAATCACTATTTTTTTCATCTTTTATATTTTTGTGTAAATTCATTTGCTACAGTGCAGGAATCAAAATTTGTTCATCTCATTATTCTCTACATCTGACATAAGGAAAGCAAGTGCTCAGCAAAATGTGAAGGTCACTCAGTAGCAAAAGTTGGGGTTGTCATTAATGCTAACTTAGGAGCTAAATGCTTGATTAGAAATGATCTCAGAATCTTTTAGAATTTCCAAAATCCTCATGTCACTGAAACTGTCAGAATACATGGGTCCTGAAATTCAGAAGACAATAGTCATTCTTCCCATGTTTATAGGCTATTAAGGCAAGGGATATCTTAAATATCATATTACTTTATTTAGATTTCTTCTATTCCAATTATGAATGTTATGTATTTCTCATTGTTTTACTTCTTCATGGTATTGTGAAGACTATATAGATGATTCAGCCAAGCCTGCAAATCTCCCTCATCTGGAATTCCACTGGACCCAATCTGTTTTCCATTGCCAGTGCCATGCTACTAAAGCCATACAATATCAAGCACCCTCCGTCTAGGTCCAGGGACTATCACAGAAAAGGTGGGCATTTAAGATTGTAAGGGCTGGTTTCAAGTGGTGCAGTGTAGGAAAACAGCCTGTTGCATTGCAAGGGTGATGTCATCTTGAAGTGCAGCTGCCATGGTGACTGCTCCTTGACTCCTGCGTACCAAGATATTCTGCAGCAATGTCTTTAAACAATGCCGGTAGTACAGATAACCCCTCATAAAGATGCTTAGCTAACCTCCCCAGTGGTCAAGTGTTTCACAAGAAAGTCTGAGATGTGACCAGCTACATGTTTTGCCAAAAAGGCTTGCTATATAAAGGATATTTTGGGGAGGGTGAGTGCTGCAATTTAGTGGTTGCTGGAAACATTGCTTCTGTTTGTAAGTTCCTATTAAATGTTTCTTTCTGAGAAACTGTAATTGTCCGCCTCTTTCTTTAGCCTCTCAGTTTCTTTGGCCTTTGGGATTAGGTTTGCATAGATCTGCTCACCGTGGAACACCCAGAGACTTTTAATGAAGAATGGTATTAGAAAGCAAGATCTAGGTACTAGATATGCTCATTTTGCTACTGGGGTGTTGTTTCTTTTAAACCCCCACAGCTGACAGGGCAAAGAAATATATGTGAATGTATTTACTCATATATGTATATGTACACATATGTGTATATGCCTTTCTTATCTGTAAATTCTAACTCCAAACACTGAGAAGCATGACGCCTGCCGTCTCTCACACATTCACTTAATTGCTTAATCCACGTATACATATATAGCAGTGTCAGAATTGTTAACTTCTACCTCAATGGGAAATAACTTTATCAACTAAAATACAGTGCCTATGTGCAATTTCTGTGCTTGTAGTCTTACTCCATTCATTCCCAAAGTTATTTCAGTCACCATCTTGTTTCTCACCTCCTTCAGTGAGGCTGTTTTAGTTGTTTTACGTGCTTATAATACAGTTATACATACATATAATAGATTCTCTTGTCACAGGTTGAATTCTTTCCTTTGACCCCTTGACCTCCTAAATGATACTTTAATGTGTATACATTGATTCACTCTGTGCTGTAAAGTTCTATGAGTGTTATCATACAGAATAGTTACATCACCCTAGAAATCTGTGCTTTACCTATGTATCCCTCCCCTCTCCCCGAACTCCAGTAAAAAAAGAAATCACTGATCTTTTTACTGTCTTTATGGTTTTTGCGACTTCTAGAATGCTATATAATTAGATTCTGTTATATATTGACTACATTTTCCACATTTTTTTGGTGGTGGCGATTTTTCTGCTTAAGTGGATCCCACGCATAAAACTGAAGTTCAGTCTAGTGTTCCCAAGCAAAAGGTGGCTATGGTATGCCTTATAAAGAAAATGTATGTATTAGATAAGCTAGCTAAGCTTTTCAGATATGAGTTATAGCATATTTGACTGTCAGTTCAATATTAAGGAATCAACAATATATAATAATGTCTTTTTAACAGAAACAAACATAAAGCAAGTATATGTACTGACTGCGATGAAAATGTCATGCCCAGAAGATAATAGGAATTCAACACTGTGTTACTCCTAAACGCAATGCTTCAGTACTTGTTAATTCAGTATTTGTGACATCTTTCTAGACTGTTACTACCACAAGTAATGAGATTTGACTGTATCATTTCAAATATGTCTTCGAGTATAATGAAAAGAGAGACGTAAAACTTATGTGGCTTTACTGTTTATTAAATAATTTATGAAATATTATCCTAATACGTATTAGATAGAGCCAATATTATTATACCCGTTTCCTGTGTGAGAAGGAAGTATCACTGAATTTTTGCCGAAATTGCTGGTACCTTGGAAAAGACTGGGGTTTATGTCTTGAAATAGCTTATTCTTTCTCCTAACTGAGCTGGTTCATCGGAACCAGACACCACTATGGCCATTCCTGCATCTAAAGTACACCCAGCTTTGACCACTTAAGAAATATTATAAGCATTTCAGAATGTAGCAAATACCTTTTTCTGATTTTCTCTTGACCTAGCTCTAAAGACTTTTAAAGCTTGTAGCTAGAAAATTCAACTTAGGCCTGGATTTATCACCACTCACTCCTCCAATTCCCAGTTACAGAGCGAATCCAATATCCCATTCTACTCCAGATCTCTCTCTCTGAAATGGGATAATGGTCTGAACAAGGTTGTAATGGATTTAACTGTGCCTGACCCTAAGTGCAAGCACATCCTCAGCCTGTATACCTGTAAATGTGGCTTTATTTGGACAAAGATGCTCTGCAGGTGTAATTAAATTAAGATTCAGGAGACAAGATCATCCTGCACTAACTGGCTGAGCTCTAAATCCAGTAATGAGTGTCTTTATAAGTAAAGAAGAAACACGGAGGAAAGACCCAGAAAGAAAGACTGTGTGAAGGTGGAGGCAGAGATTTGTGAGATACATCTACAACCAGGGGTTGCCAGGGATTGCCAGAGGCCACCAGAAGCTGGGAGAGTGGCGTGGAATACGTTCTCCTCAAAACCTCCAGAAGGAACCAACTCTGGTAACATCTTGATTTCAGACTTCTGGTCTCCAGAACTGTGCTGTAAGAGAGTAGATTTCTGTAGTTTAAAGTCACCAAGTTTGGGGTAATTTGTTATGAACTTGGTGTCTTAAAACAATTTATCCTCTCACAGTCATGAAGGGACAGAAATGTATAACTGATATCAAGATGTTGTCAGGGCTGTGCTTTCTCCACAAGGTGCAGTGGGTGAGGCTGAGGGAATTAAGGATTTCCCACTGACCTACCTGTTAATGAGTCTGAGTGGCCAGAGGTATAATTGAAATAAACCACCCAAATGATTCTGTGGTTGTTACTCATGTGACTTAGTCTCCTCTGGACAGGAACAAGAAGGGATGTTCTCATGACAATGTAGCGGCAAGCCCTACAACCCAACAGAAAAGCAATGTGGTTGTGGCCACTGAGTAAAGAATCCCTAAAATTAAAATACATGGTGTCAGCAATAAGAACCTTGATATTTGATATATTGCTTCAGGTAAACAAAAACATTTGATTGAATCCAAACCAGTCGTTCAAAACTAAAAGTGGATGTAGCCAATTTCTTTTCCTTTTGCCCCTCTCTAGCCCATCCCTTTCCTTCTGCCTCAACCTCAGCTGCTTTTGGAGAAAGATAATTAGAGATGTAACTGAGATCTTTTTGTCCTTAAATGGGACAGGGCCATGCACACCTGTGTGCATATGCCAGGGAACTTCGGGGAGTGAAGGGCTCAAGCTTATGGCTCTGTTGGCTTCAGGTGCCCAAGTCACCATCCTTCCCTGTCCTGTAAAAGAACAAGATGTTGAGCACAGGCATGGATAAAGGCACCAAGGACTAATGGATGGAGCTGAGGCAGTTGTGTGTAAGGGTAGAAAGGGATTTCTGAGCCTGGGTTTTCACCAAATACTGAGAGGTACATGGAAAGGAATTGACACTTGTGCTTGGATGCTGACCCTGGAGCAAAGAGCTAAAGGAGGGAAAATGCTAACAATGAAGTTTTCTTCCCTGTCTCTCTACTGTCTTCCATTTGTCACCCTAGCTGTCCTTTCTTGGTCACCCTGAACTTCCCTGGTCTCCTGTACAGGTGCAATTGTTGGAGCCTGATTTTCATTGTACTCCCTTGGGGGAAAGTGAAGGAATTCAACTGACGGGGTTTAGGCATGATTTGCAGTGGGAGAAAGAAAGCTAATGTAACATGGATGGGGCTCCTTGAGCGGATTCAAGGTACAGTTGTGGAATGATGTTTTGTGACTTTACTTCCTCAACTCGTGTCAGAGAGGATTACCCTGTTCTGCAACTGCTTCCTGTGGGACCTGTAGATCATCCTCTCAATCTGTTTCCCTGTCCCCTCACAGTAGTCTAGCAACAGCAATATAGACTCTCAAAAGAATGGGAAATCCCGGCTCTGCTTAAATACAGGATCACTCAGAGGCCATTTCCTAGGACAACATTGCCACCTACTGGAGGCAGCCACCACGTACACATCCACAAAGGCAGCCATCAATTAACCTACGGCTAACCCCTGCAGATCCACTGCCTAACTCAAGGAGGCTTCTTCTATCTGGCATCCCTTTTTGGGGATGGGTCAACTAAGACTTATTGATCAACAAAGGAAGAATCCAAAAGGCCAAAAAAGCAGTTAGATGAAAACGGTATATTCAAGAGCTCAGCCTAGGTGGTCTTGGCATCATATTGGTTTTACAAGAAAAAAATAAGTCAGGCACTTTCTGGGTAAAATATTATCTCTTACTTTGTCACCTGAATTTTGTTATTTTCCTCCAAGGAGGGTTTACTATATTCTCCTGATACCGAGTGAAATCAGATCATTAATATCTGATTGATAATCAGAACTCTTAATGATCATATTTCAGTCATGGACAAAACCGACTTGAGGCTGAGTTACACAATGTCAAGATTCTGTCTACCTCTGGTTGGCTTCACTTCTGGAGTGTAGCCTGGAAGGGCCCCAGCTGAGGCCTTGAGATGTTTACTAATGTACTCCCACTTCCTGCCTTTTCAAATTCAGAACTCCGAATTTTATCTCCTCAGCACTATAAGTCTTTAGGGCATTCTGCTCCACTTTTCATTGGATTATTCCAATGGGCACAAGACACAAAACTTAATGCCATCCTTAAGGATCTGAATGATACAGAAATGATGTTCCCTGCCATGTATGCATTTAGTTCATCAGTTGTAGAGAATGACAGTTCTGTATCACAAAGTCAACCAATTGGTGGGCCAATTGCATCCACCGTACCAGAGGTGGAATCTTTGCTAGAGCAAATGCACATTGACTCAGGTACATGGTATATGGCCATCAATTGAATTAATGTATTCTCTTCTATCTCTATCAGAAAAGGGTATCATACATCATTCCACTGACATGGAATAGACAATAGTATACATGTGTATTTTTGCCCTATGACTATATTAAATATAGTCTTCCTTTTGTTATAACATAGATATAAAACGTCTGGACTATTTGTACTTCCTTCAGACCATCACACCTGTCTACTATATCAATGTTAACATGCTAATTAGGCTAGATGGTAAGAAGTAATGAACACTTTGAAGGTCCTGGTACATAGGCATTTCAGGTGGCAGGAAATAAGCTCTGTGAGTAATCAGAGGCCCTCTAAACCAGGGCATGCTAAAACAACCCATCTAAAGAAAAGGATAAATTATTGAATCTTACATTTCCCATGAAGAAAAAGAAAGTACACTGCCTGATAAACCTCTTTGGGTTCTGAAAGTAGCACATTATACACATGGGTATTCTGTTTCAGCCAATTTACAGGAGACACTGTAGGCTGCCAGCTTTGAGTGGGGTCTGGATTAGGAAAGGGTCTCAGAAGATCCAAGCTATAGTGAAAACAGTACGGCTACTTGGACCATGTGTTCTGGCTGACCTTCTGGTATCAGAAGTATCAGATGTGGGAAAAGATATCATGTGGAGTTGATAGCAAGCCCAAGTGGGAAAGTTACAAGGCAAACTTTTGGGGTTCTGGAAAAAGGCCATGTTTTTTGCAGTGGAGAATTATATATCTTTTGAATAACAAATCCTCTTGAATTACATACTATTTGAAGATACCTTCTGGGCCCTGGTATGGAGCACCTAACCCTGAGACATTAAGTGACTCTGCATCCAAATCTCCCCATTTTGTAGTGAGTTCTATCAGATTTATCAAGTCATAATGTCAAATGTGGCCAAAAAAACCCAGTCTCTCATATGATGGAGTTGGAATGCCAAGCATTGAGCACCACGAGCAGGAAAGGAGACCACAAGTGAGTTGTATGAGAAATGTGGGGAGCAGGCTCCCAAAGACATGCACACCCTAATCCCTGGAATATGACTAAGTGTGGTTATGAGGGAAAGGGAATTAACGTTACGAAGAGAATTAAGACTGATAATCATCCCCTCCCACATAGTGGGAGCTCTCTTTCCCTTACTGGATTTCCCCTCTGGGGTCCCCTTCCACACTCTCTCATGGAAGCCTGTCTTACCCTCCTAAACTCCATCTCTCTCTCTCTATTCCCTTCCACTTGATGTGGAAGCTGCTTTTCTTTCCTGGATTCCATCTTTCTGGATTCTCTCCCTCAGCATGAGAGTTAGCTGTTTCTTTCTCTCTCCTTCTGTTTCTCTCTCTCTCTCTCTAAATAAATCACTTTCTACAAAGAAAGAAAGAATAGAAAGAAAGGAAAAAAAGACTGCTAATCATCTAAGTTTAATATAGCAAGGTTATCTTGGATTTCTGGATGGCTCAATGTAATCACAATGATTCTTAAAAGTGAGAAAAGGAGGAATCAGAGATTCAGAGGGAAATGTGACCATGAAAGAGGTACAAAGAGATGCAACACTGCTGGCTTTGAAGATGGAGGAAGGCGCCATGAACCAAGAAATGTGGGCGAACTCTAGGAGCTGGAAAAGACAAGGAAACAGACTCCCTTCTAAATCATCCAGGAGAGAACTCAGCCATGATGATACCTTGATTTGAGTCTGACAGCAAGACCCATGTCAGATATCTGACCTATTTAGATAAGCCTATGCATGGGCCTGGGAAACAAAGGGTAGCAGCAGGAAGGGCCCTGCTTACCTTTATCTGTATTCCCAATAACACACCTAGGGAATTTGTGCTTCTTGGCTCTCCCTTTGCCATCCTTGCCCCTGCCAGCCCCCAGTTCAGGGCTCTGTAGGATGAGAGGTCCTGATTTCCTATGGGAGAATACTTCTGCCAGGGGACATGGAAAGAGTCCTGCTGAGCTCTAAGCTGCAGCTTCTGCCTGTCACTGCAAAGACTTTGCATCCAGAGACCATTATGCGAGAAGAAGAGTCACTATCTGGGCTCAGGAAATTAACCCAGTTCTTCAGGAGGAGGAAGTGCTTTTGTGACCCAGTAAGGACAGGAAGAAATGTCTTTACCCACCCAAATAATCCATTTGGATACTTCTCACTCAAATTTGATAGAAAACAGACAATAGTACCACGCTAGCTTGAAAATAGCATGGCAGCCAGGGCCTCAGGCCCCTCAGAAATGAAGATTTGGGTCATGTCACCAGAGAAGACACCAATACTAGGAGAAGCATTACCTGAGGCTGAGGGTAATAAAGAATGGACACCAGAGAATGGAAACAGTAAAAATCAGTTACATCCCCTAAATCAATTGCTGTGAGAAAAGGGAGAATTTTCTCTGAAATTCTGAATAAAATAAATTATCCCTTTTTTTATTATTTTATTTATTTGAGAGAATTCTCTCTCAAATTCCAGCTGTGAATTGTACCAACTGGAATCTGAAATTAAAAGCAATACCATCTATTTGAGCAAGTCCCCTCCTTCCCACCCAAACTAGCTTGCAGCAATTCTCATTGCAGTTGCAATGAATCTATAGAACAAGTTGGGAAGAACTGATAACTTCCCAATATTGAGTATCTCTATAAATGTACATGGAATATCTCTCCATTTATTTAGTCATTCTTTGATTTCATTCATCAAAATTTTGTAGTTTTCTTCATATACAGCTTGTTCAGTCTTTTTGTATTTATGCCCTAGCTGTCCTTTCCCAGTGGAGTTGTCTGGCTAGTGCTATTTCTCCCAGCCATAATGTGTGACAATATACAAGAAGTATTGTCAACCAGGGAAGCTCACCTAAGCTTCAGTGTCAGGGTTTTTACTAGGAGCTAGTTATGTAGACATGGCTGATCTTAGTTTCCAGATCCTCCAGAGGTGGTGCTGACCACCATAAATATTAAATACAATGGACTTCAGATCAGAGAAAATTACCAGAGACAGAGAGTGCTATCATATAATAATAAAAGGATCAATCACCCAGAAGACATAGCAATTATAGATATGCAAGCACAAAACAACAAAGTGACAAAATATGTTAAACAAATCTTAATATAACTAAAAGGAGATATTGACAAATCCACAATTATAGTTGAAGAACTCAACACTTTCCTCTCTCAACAACTTATAGAACAACTATACAGAAAATCAGCCTGGGTATAGAAAAACTAAACAATGTGATAGACCAACAGGATCTAATGGCTATTTATAGAACACTCCATCCAACAGTAGAGCACACATTCTTTTCAAGAACCCACAAAAAAAATACAAAGATAGATCATATCCTAGGCCATGACACAAACCTCAACAAATTTGAAAGAGTTGAAATCATACTGAGTGCATCCTCTGGGCTACAATGGAATCAAACTAGGAATCGATAAGAGAACAATAACAGAAAAACCTCCAAACATTTGGAATCTAAACAGCACATTTCTAAATAGTGCATAGGTTAAAGAAGAAGTCTCAAGGGAAATTTAAAAAGACACTGAACTGAATAAAGGTGAAAATAAAGCATATCAAAATTTGTAGAACACAGCTAAAGCCATGCTGAGAGGAAAATCAATAGCACTAAATGCTTATATTAGGAAAGAGGAAAAGTCTCAAATCAATAATATTAACTTTTCCTACAATAACCTAAAAAAAGAGCAAAATAGGCAGCTGAATGAAGACAATAATAAAGATAAGAGCCACAATAAACAAAGAGTTGGTTCTTTTTGTGGAAAGTAAAAAGTTTTTCTTTAAAGTTTCTTTTCTTGTTAAAGAATAAATAATAAATGTTAAAAATAATAGTTTCTTTTAAAGACTTCCTTTAAAATCTTCTTGTTTTTTATATTTTATTTTATTTTATTTTATTTTTATTTTTGCTAATAAATATTTGTTAGGCCCTATCCTATGTAGCTACTAGATATAAAGGAATAAGTACATTCTATGTCCTTGTACTTTAACCAAGATACTTGTTGTAGACATGCTCAGGCATGTCCCAGCTCACAGCCTATACCCCTTCCTTATTTAGAAATGTTATTACTTTTCTAAGTCCTTTCACAAGCAACTTCCTATTTTCATTTTTTTCTCCATTGCCTTTACCTATTTAAGAAATTTTTAAGTTGTTAGCCAATCAAGTTTAGCTTAGACTGTGAGATCCAGCTTCAACAGACAGATATATGACAGAGCGAAAAGGATAAATATTCCTGCCTTTCTTTGTTCATTGTGCCTTTGCGGCAAGATTTCTGATGGGTAGCACCCTTTCTGCAGAAAGTAAAATTGCTTTACTGAGAAAACTTTTTATCTAAATGCTAAATTTTCTTTGTGGCACCAAGGAACAGACATTTTGTTTCTAACAATCTGGTGGCCTGTACAGGGAGACATTCTTGTCCAGTGGGGGCAGTCTCTGGTCCTCTCTTGTGAGGAGGCACACCCTGCTGCATTGTTGCTGCAGCCTCAAGGTGAGGAATCTGGACCCACCCAGTGTGAGGAGTAAACCTGGACTCTCAACAATGGAAAGAAACTGGCCAACAACCTAAGAAAAAGAATCCTCCCATACCATGGCAACCAGGTAACTCTGTGCACAGACAAAGGTAAAAAAAAAAAAGTTGGAAAAGCAGCAAAGCATTTCCTTGTTAGTCAGGACCACAGAAAGAAAAGCCACAAGAGTGGTAAAGTGTTTCCTTAGTAGTCAAAACCTAAGAAAGAAAAGCCACAGAGGCAGTAAAGTATTCCTTAGTCAGAACATAACAAAGCAAGAAAAAGCTGCAATGCTGGTGAAGTAGTCCTTAGTCAAGGTGTCTTATAAGTTAAAGGGGTGAGAAATTTTTAATAGAAGAAATTAAGCCTCACCCCAAAAGATGAGAAATTTTCAATAAAAGAAATTGAGTCTCACCCCAAAACCATCAAGATAGGAAATATTCCAAGTAAAGTAAGAAGTGAAAATAATAAAGCTAGCAAAACAATAATATCCCTCCTGATAGTCCCCTAGGCCTATTATTAAAATATCAGAAAGATAATGAAAACACCAAGAATAAAAAGAAGCAACAAATAATAAAGTATTGTTTTATGTTGACTCAAAACCCAATCCTCAAACCCTCCATTTTCTGGCCAAAAAATTTAAGTCAAATGAGGATTGGATCTGTCAGCTTTTATAGAGTATGTTAATAACAAGAGTCCCATCTCTCAGGAAGAAATAAATTATGCCTTATGCCAGGCCTGCCAGAGCTGCACAAAGAGTGTGAAGGGAACCACTCCTCTGCTAAGAAATTCCTGTTACTCAAGTAGAAGTTAATGAAAACACTTACAAAGGTGGCTCTGACATACAGATAGCAGAGAACAGCAAGAGCATAAAGACACACGAGACACAGCCTAGAAACCAGAGAAGTAGAGAGAGAGAGAGAGAGACAGGCAGAGAGAGAAAGAGAGAGAGAGAGTCAGAGAGAGGCAGAACGAGAGAGAGAGAAAGAGACAAGGAGGCAAAGAGAGAAGGAGAGGCAAATAGAGAGAGGGATAGAAACACAGAAAGACAGAGACAAGTGGAGAGAAAGAGGACAAAACAAATATTTCAAATTAAAAATAAGTCACTTCAAAAGAGAATGTCCCAAATAGGAAAAAAAACAAAAGTCATATCTAAAAGAAAATCAGCTAATATTAAAATTTTGTTAATTCCGAAGGCAAGAACAAACCTATTAGAGATTTAATGCTAAAATTTAGCTTAAGCCTCTATATTAATCAAGGAAAATTCCTCTCCTCCCTAAACTTGCTCACCACCGCAAACAAAGAACACATCCATCCCAAAGTATGATCAAAAGACAGGAATTGAAGAAATTACAGATTCTCTGATTAATATTAAATTAAAAATAATATAATTTATAATTATATTATTAAAAAATAATAAAAAGAAAACAATACCCTATTCCTTTAAAAGCTGAAGTAAATTTAAAACCTATAATTAATAATTAAAAGTCTTCTCCGTGACAGGCTTCTTGAACTCTGCATATCTTGCTATAACACTCCAATACTGCCTGTAAAGAAGCCAGACAGGTCATATGAGTTAGTGCAAGACCTTAAAACTATTGATCAGACAGCCAAACAGGCTACTGTTTCTTAGCTGTACAACTGGCCTGCTTTACAGCTAAATAAAACCTAGGACACAGAGAGCTAAATGCTAGAATAAGCCAGACGTTATCTGCACTTCTGTCTAAATCAGAGGCTCTACGTCTAGCCCACAATCAAAATCCCAAACTTACAAGGTTTTCAATGAAAGTGAAGTTTGCTGAAAGTTAACATAACATGTACCATCCTAACTTCCAATTTTGTGGCCTTAAGCAGCCTAGTCCACAGACATAAAGGAAGTTTGCCTTAGAAAAAATGGTTATCATCTCTGACATTAAAAAGGGGAAATTTATGTAAAAAATCTCATATAGTAAATTCTTGTCCTAAAGTAAATTAACTAGTTGTTTAAAGAAAAAGATGTTTACAAGTTAGAAGGTTGAAGCATGTCAAAGATTGTCTGTGAAATTCATAGAAAATGTTATAAAAGAGAATTTATGCAAGAAATGTTGTATAATTTAAAAGTAATTAAGCCTCTTAAATGCAAAACTATTAAAGAAAGTGTGTAAAGTGTGTAAAGAAAGTAAATTTTAATTTTAGTAAAAAGATTATAAAGAAGCATAAGAATGTAGATTTTTACCTACATTAAAAAGTTTTTAAAAATTGTTTTGAAAGTTTAAGGAAGTGTTAAAACATTAATTGTAAAAGAAATTCTGTTTGTAAACATATTAGCTAAAGTTAAAGAGTGTCGTCAAGTTTTTCTATACACTAGACATTAAAATAAAAGCATAAGTTTTTCTTAAAGCACTAACCTGTTCTTTAACAAAAATTATAAAAGTTAAAAAGAGTCTATAAAAATCTTACCTTATAGTCAGACATTAAAATTAAATAAATATGTCTACAAAATTTTATTAAAATTAAGTTTAACATTAATAGCACACTAATATAAAGGTGAAATTTAGCTTATCTAGTATAAAATCATACAGGAAGCATTGTCAAATATAAAATAGTGTTTAGCTCTCATTAGTCTAAAAACTAATAAAAATAAGTGCTACTGAGAATTCAGAAATTCAGATACTGCCAGACCAGAAAAAAAAATGTTATCCAAACCCCTTATGAAGAAAATCTTGTTCTAATTGCCTCAAAAGACCCATTAAAGGCCCCAAGCTATGTGTGATGCAGCTCTCAAAATTTATAAGTGCATTAAAATTTTTACTTTAGCAAAACAAGTTGCAGACAGTTGTCTAATTGGTAAGAAAACAAATAAACAAGCCCTAAGAAAATTACCCCTTGGGACTCCATGTTTGGGTCCCCCTCCACGAACACCCTCTCTCTCATGGAAGCTGCTTTCCCTCTCCTAAACTCCATCTCTCTCTCTATTCCCTTCTCCTCAGTGTGGAAGCTGCTTTCCTCTCCTGGATTCCTTCTTTCTGGATTCTCTCACTTAGTGTGAGAAAAGCTTTCCTTATCTGGTTTTACCCTCTGGGAATCCTTCTCACTCAATGTAAGAGTGGCTTTTCTTTCTCTCACTCAGTGTGAAAGTTAGCTGTTTCTCTCTCCTTCTCCTTTTTCTCTCTCTAAATAAATCACTTTCTACAAACAAAAAAAAAAGAAAAAAGAAAAAGAAAGAAAAGAAAATTACCCCTTAGAAAAAGAAATCCAAGACTCAGACCATTTCAAAGTGTCCAAGTTGATTACACTGAAATGCCCCCAATTAGTCAGTGGAAGTATTTATTAGCAATAGTAGATCATTTCACCCATTAAGTAGAGGCTATTTCTTTTTCAAGTGTAACCACTAGTAATGTAGTTAAATCATTAACTGAATATATTATACCCAAGTTCAGACTAATAGAAAACATTGATTCAGACAAAAGAACCCATTTTAATCCACATATCATTAAAAGGTTAGAGCAAGTACTAGACATAAAGTAGGAATATCACATTATTTAGCTTCCATACTCCTCAAAAAGAGTAGGAAAAATAAGCCAAACCCTTAAAAGCCACCTAACTAAATTAGTCCTGGAGATCCAGTTGCCATAGTCTAAATGTCTTCCTATTGCTTTATTAAAGATTAGAACCACCCCTCAGAAAGATGTTGGCCTATCCCCTTATAAAATGTTTTACCAGTTGCCTAACTTACATTCCACTGCTGATTTCCCCATATTTGAAACAAAAGATGAGTTTCCCAGAAATTATGTACCTAGTATCTCCTCTACCCTTTCTTCTCTTAAAACCAGAGGTCTTTTAGCACAGGGAGCACCCCTAGAATTTCCAGTACACCAGCACCAGCCTAAGGACTATGTCCTAATCAAAGGATAGAAAGAAAAAAACTTGAGCCAGCCTAAGAAAGACCCTACCTCATGCTTCTACCCACCAAGACTGCCATTTGCACAGCAGAAAAAAGATAGACACATAACACCCAAGTCAAGAAAGCATCATCACCATCAGAATCATAGGCCATTGTCCCAAGATAAAGCCCTACCAGATTAAAGTTCAGAAAAGCTTAGTCTATTTTTTCTTTTTCTGTTCTTACCTTTAACCACTCCCCATCTTATTATTAATGTAATTAGACCTAACTCACCTCTAGTTATTATTTTTGATGCCAGTTTACTTATGTCTTGCAGAGATTTACACAACCAAAGACAGCTTACGACTTCAGAAAAATATCTCTGTCCCTCTTAAACTTCCTCAGATTAAGAAGACATTATAAGTTCCTGTAAAGATACTAGTAATCTAGAGAATAGTAGCTGTATTAATTAGTAAAGATCAGAATCTTGCCCCCTAAAACAAAATCTCTATGTTCTGCTAAGTCTAATGTCCTACAGAACACTAAACGTTTGAGATAGACTGCTTCCACAAGTCTTTGTCAGTCCTTAAAACCACATATCCATTTCACCAAAATAATTACTCCTTTTAGCTGTTAATATGACCAATGTAACCCTATACAGCTTACTATTACTACTGCAACATCTAAAAACTCTTCCTTTTCATTAAGCTCTGTTTATAGTATAAGAACCGACATTTCAGGAAAAGATCTTAGAAGATTTTTTAAAATATGCTTTATTGCTCCTTCAACCTATCAATCACTTCTCCCAGACACAATGACAAAACCAAAGTCTCTGTAGTAGAAGTAAAAAACCTAAAGCAAACCATAGCAATTAAGACAAAATATCAAGATGTAAATGCTTGGCTAGAATGGATTAAATATTCCATCCACACTCTAAATAAAACTGATCGTTATGCTTGTGTGCACAATAAGCCAGAAGCCCAAGTTGTCCCCTTGCCACTTAGATAGTCCTCTAATCAGTAAGACATAGACTGCATAATAGCTCTTTTTCAAAATCCCACAGTCTAAGATAATGAACTGTGCCAAACTCCCTGCTATTTCCTGAAGTATAGCACCCTGCAAGTCAGCCCCTGAAGGCCATCCAGCCTCTATCTTCCAAGACGAACTTTATCTTGTGCCTCCAATGACAAAAAAAAAAAAAAAATAGCATTCCTTAACTAAGTAACAGAATGCAGTGAAGTCAAGCACTCGTAAGAGCTGACCCATCAGTCCACCCTTATTCATCCCTGAGAAGATGTATAGTAGTATTGTAGAAGACCTTCACTAGACACTCTGCTAAATAATTAGAGCAGTACTTGTGTTCTAGTTAAATTAGCTATTTCTTTTACCCTACCATTTCATCAATCAGAAAAAAAAAAAAAACCATGACATCATAAAACAAGAGAAACCTCTCACAAGCCTCTCAACCTCCATGTCTGTTTAGATGCAATCAGCATTCTACAAAGTGTACCAAATGAATTTAAAGTTAAAGACCAAATAGCTACAAGAATTAAATCTATCCTCCCATAGATAACAGTTAATAAAAATATAGATTAGATAAGCTATATTTATTACAGTCAACCATGATTTATTACACTAAAGATGCTGTCAAAAGAAGAGCAGAACAGTTAAAGTCCACTAGCCAAATAGCCTAGAAAAACAGAATAGTTTTAAATATAATATTAGCTGAAAAAAGTAGTGTTATGTTATGACTAAAATCTGATGTTGTACTTTCATCCCAAACAACACTTCTCCTAATGGAAGCATAACGAAAGCCCTATAAAGCCTTAATACTTTATGTAGGGCTGGAGGGCCCCACAGGATCATGGGGTGTCCCTTATGCTGTGCTGTGGTGCAGGATCCAGGAAGTAAAGAGACAGGATACTGAAGAACTGGTGAAGAGCATCTGGACCCAGGGGGCCACGCAACCTATGAGTGGAGATCAGCGAGAGCCCCACATGCCCAGAAGCATCTGTATTTATTAGGTACAAGCAGGGGGCAGGGTCATGAGTGAGGTCATCATCTATAGGCTTAGTAATAGGGCATACATAATCACGTGAGTCACAAGCGAGGGGACCACCCCATTATGTCACCTGGGCAGAGAAGTGGGCCGTGTGCAGCAGGGGACCGTACTGTGCACAGTAGTAGAGGGTCGTGTACAGAAAAGAGGTCCACCCCCATTAGGCCACCGAGGTAAGGAGGTGGGCTGTGTGCAACAGGTGTCGTGTGCAACACTTCTTATCTGGGGGCTGGAGACTTCAAAGGATTTATAATAGAAGGATACTGTAAGCCAATGCAGTGGGAGCTGACAGACTTGTGCTCTTCTCTTAAGATATTTATGGGAGGATGATTTGAGGTAGCACAGAAGCAAGAAAAGACTGACAGGGTATACAGCTGCAGTATCTGGTCATACCAGAGGGGCTCTTCTCCCTCAGTTATTTCCAGGATCTCCTTTCCACAGGAACTGGATGCAAGGTACTACAACTCCTTTATCAGGAGGAGATGCTCTTGCTCCAAGCCTACCATACAGCGTATGCTCTTTCAGACAGGGACACCACTGCCTGGGTCTTTGGTTCTTGTCCTGGTCTGGCTGTTTTCCCATGTACTGCTTCTGTTCTGTGACTACTATAGGCATTCCTCCTACTACAAACTACTATGGTTATATGGAAGGATTATATAAATCAGCACTAAATGTGTCATTACAGCTCCGACTACAATACCTATATGATTACATAGAAAGATTATATGGGACTAAGTATGATTATATATATATATACACATATATATATAAGCTAGATATAGTAAGCAGTGAGTTATATTTCAGGTACTAACTGTGCCTGGGGTCTGCACAGTTCTCCTTTCTCAGTGCCCCTGGGGGGTGTTACCCACACTTTATCTAAAGAACTAGCTAAAAATTTTAGAATTAATAACCCTGTTTCAAATTGGCTAGAAAAGTAGTTCAATAGAAAGAACCATAGTCTCAATTCTTACCTCTTTAGCAACTGTAATAAGGATGCTCCTTCTTCGTAAGTGTTATGTTATACCATGCATTCAAGAGTTAGTGCAAAAGTTAATAAAAACAGCTTTTACAAAGCGTCTCTTAACTTTCTTCCATCTTATTCAGAGAAGCTTTTTTTTTTTTTTTGAGAGACTCAAGCAGAACAACTAAGCCAAGACATGCTAAAAAAAAGTTTGAAGAAGAAGAACTATAAAATCAAGAGGAAGAAATTGTGGAAAGTAAAAAGTTCCTCTTCAAAGTTTCTCTTCTTGATAAGAATAAATAATAAATGTTAAAAATAATAGTTTATTTTAAATACTAACTTCCTCCAAAGACTTCTTGGTTTTGTTTTGTTTTGTTTTCTAATAACTCTTTGTTAAGCTCTATCCTAAGTAGCTATTAGATATCAATGAAAAAGTGTGCACTATGTCCTTGTACTTTAACCAAGATGCTTGTCTAGACATGCTCAGGCATGTCCCAGCTCACAGCCTATGACCCTTCCTTATTTAGAAATATTATTAATTTTCTAAATCCTTTTGCAACTTCCTCTTTTCCTTTTGTTCTCCATTGCCTTTACCTATTTATGAAAGTTTTAAGCTGTTAGCCAATCAAGTTTAGCTTAGACTGTGAAGTCCAACTCCAACCAACAGAAATAAAACACAGCAGTAAAGACCCAATACGAAAAAGATAAATATTTCTGCCTTTCTTTGTTCATTGTGCTCTCATGGCAAGATTGCTAACAGGCAGCACCCTTTCTGCAGAAAGTAAAACTCCCTTGCTGAGAAAACTTTTTGTATAAATGCTAATTTTTCCTTGCAGTACCAAAGAACAGACATCTTGTTTCTAACAATCTGGGAAGGAAAAAAAAACAATAAAATTGACATACTGCTTAGAAAGACTTGGCTGGGAGGTAGGGAAACAGAAAGGGAGGGGTGGGGGAGAAAACCAAATTGCCAATAAGATCAAGAATGAAGCAGTGTTATCACAACAGCCCTTAAAGATATCAGAAGTATAAAAAGTGCATATTATCAACAACTCCACACATAAATTTGACAACTTGTATAAAATTGACCAAGTCCTTAAAAAATACAAATGGCCACAACTCATCTGATATGACACAGATAATTTGAATAGTGCTATAACTATTAAGGAAATTGAATTTGTAATTTAAAATCTTCTGAAAACGAAATCTCCAGGGCCAGATGCTTTTACTGGACAATTCTATCAAACTCTTAAAGAAGAATTAACACCAATTCTATACAGTCTGTCGCAGAAAATAGAAGAGGGTGGAAAACTTCCCAATTCATTTTATAAAGCTAGTATTATTCCTACACCATCCCTCTTAAAATGAAAGAAAGTATTAAAAGACAAACTTTAGACAAATTTAATTCAATGGAGTTTCACAGAGCAAAGAACAATTCGAGAATCAGGCAGCTCCCCAGAACTAGAATAGATTTGGGGACACTCCAACGCTGCCACTTAGCTAAAGATAATTTATGAACAGAGAAAGGAAAGCAGATTAGAGAAAACAGAAGTGAGGTATAGAAACAGCTTCCTTGGCTGTAGTTCACAATAAGGGAGAGACTCAAATAGTTAGAAGGATATTGAGTGTTCTCAACACAAAGAAATGATAAATGTTTGAAGTAGACAGATATGCTAGTTACCCTGATCTGATCACTATATATTTTATGTATCAAAACATCCCTATGTACCCCATAAATATGTACAATTATGTGTTAATTTTAAAATGCAATTTTAAAAAGTATTTTGAAAATTAAAAGGGTTTAAAAAGAAGAAAAAAGAAAAGAAATAGCTGCCTTGGCTACAGCTCAACACTCACCTGGTTTGAATACCGTTGGAACAGCTGGCCGCCTGCGAGTGGTTGAAGTTTTGCTTCTGTGATTGGCTGAGACTCAGATACCTGTTACAAAAGCAGGCTATCTGTTTCCGCTTTCAGTTAGGTTATATAGTTCACTATGTACTGAAAAACATTTAGGTCAAACTTAAAAGTATATAAGGAGGTAGCTTTAGGCTAGATTATTTTAACAAAAGATTAATTTAACAAAAGAAAGAGAAAAATAAAACTATACACCAAGGTTCTTTGTAAAGATAGACCACCCCCAATTTTTAAAAACTTTTTTAGACAGGATCTTCCCCTGTCACCCAGGCTGGAGTGCGGTGGCTCATCACAGCTCACTGTAACTTTGAAATCTTGAGCTCAAGTTACCCTTTTCCCTTAGCGTCTCAAATAAGTAGGACTACAGGTAGGCATCACCATGCCCAGGCCCCCAAAACCTTTAACAAAATATAGCAATATTTTAAAATAATTATACACTATGACTAAGTGGGGTTTATTTCAGGAATGCAAATCTCATTCAATATTTTGAAAATCAATCAATGGAATCTACCATATTAGCAGTCTAAAGAGAAAACACTTATGATCATATCATTGATAACAAAAAAGCATTTAATAAAACTCAATATCTGTTCATGACAAAAAAAAAGACTCTCAGAAAAATAGGAATAGAATAAAACTTCCTCAGTTTGATAAAGAGCATCTAAAATAAACTCCTATAGCTAATATCATAGTTAATGATGAAAGACTAGATGTTATCTTTCTAGGTGTGATGAACTATAAATGATCATGGATTATTAAAATAAAGATATTTTACAACTATAATTGATTCCTAATGTCAAGTCATACACACACAAAAACATGAGGGGGGCCAGATGTGGTGGCTCATGCCTGTAATCCCAGCACTTTGGGAGCCTGAGGCAGGCAGATCATGAGGTCAAGAGATCAAGACCATCCTGGCCAACATGGTGAACTCTGTCTCTACTAAAAATACAAAAATTAGCCGGGCATGGTGGCACGCGCCTGTGGTCCCAGCTACTTGGGAGGCTGAGGCGGAAGAATCGCTTGAACCAGGAGGTGGAGGTTGCAGTGAGCCGAGATTGTGCCACTACACCCCAGCCAGGCGACAGAGCAAGATTCCATCTAAAAAAAACCATGACGGGACTTCAAAAAGTTTGTGAAAAATAAAATTAAAAGGCAAAATTAAAATGTACACTTCATATCCTAACATAAACACCATCAAGTTCAAGATACTTTTGTAGGTGATGATACAGTCATTAAGTTCATTCCTAAAGAACTGAGTGTCCTGGGACCCTAATCATATCAATGCAGTCTTTCTTTAATAAATAAAAACAGGTGCTCTTTAAAAATTTTTTAAGATCAGGAAACAAAAAGAAGTCAGAGGAGCCAAATCAGGACTGTACAGCAGACGCCTAAAGATTTTCCATCAAAATGCTCACAAGAGTGCCTTTGTTTGATGAGAGGAATGAGCAGGAACACTACCTGGAGAAAGACTCTCTGGTGAAGCTTTCCCAGGTATTTTCTCCTGAAGCTATTGCTAACTTTCTCAAAATATGCTCATATTAAGCAGATGTTATTGTTCTCTGGCCCTCCAGAAAGTCCATAAGTAAAATGCCTTGAGCATCTCCAAAAAACTGTTGCCATGGTTCTCTGCTTTTGACCAGTGCACTTTTGCTTTGTCTGGACCACTTGATCTCTTGATAACCATTTCTTTTGTTGTTCCTTGTCTTCAGGATTGTACTGGTAAGGCCTTGTTTCATCTCCTGTTACAATTCTTCAAAGAAATGTTTAACGATCCTGATCCCACTCGTTTAAAATTTCTATTGAAAGATCTGCTCTTGTCTGCAGCGAACCTGGGTGCAATAGTTTTGGCACCTATCAAGTAGTGGAAAGTTTGTTCAACTTTAGTTTCTTGGTTAAAATTGTGTCAGCTGAACCAGTTGAGATATCTATGGTGTTGGCTATTGTTTTGACTGCTAATCCTTGATCCTCTTCAATTAGGGCATTGTCTTACCCATCTTAGTGTCTCAAACTAGATTCTGTCCAGACAGGCTATAACAAGTTGGTAAGAGTTTATGTGGGTTCAAAACAATATCTGAACTACATGCCTAGTTTTTTTCATAACATGCATTTTCCACAAACTTTTTAAAGGCCCCTTTTGTGTGTGTATATGTGTGTGTATTCACTTCTTGCAAATGAATCAGACTACATACAAACCTTCTTACATGTCTTAAGATATTTTTATTCTTCTGTAATACTCTGTTGTGTTTAACATGGAAGATACAAGAAGACCAGATACAAAATTAGGCTGGGCATAGGCAGGTAGGAGTCAGTTTCCTTCTGCCTTTTATTGATTCATCTTTCAAACAGCTCATCTAACATTTGCTAATAGCTTTCTTATCTAGTTTAGATTTTTTCACCTGGGAATTTCTGGCTTAGCTGGTCAGATGCTATATTTTCCCTGTACTTTCAATATCCCCTTAAAGCATTACTCTTCACTTTTTGATCCATGCCTACCCTGACTATGAGAAAGTTTCCTGAGTTTTGATACTTTCCACTCCTATGACTAGAAGTAAAATAGCCCAATAAAATTTTAAATTACCTTTTCTTCAATTTGACTTTTGTTTCTCTTCCAGAATATTCTACCCTCATTTTCTCCCTTCCCTTTTTTCACACTGAGACACATTTACATTGCCTGTTATTGTGCCACCTCTATGTCACATAGGACATGTTATGGAACAGGCATTTTCTTTTGAGTCAGCCCAACTGAATTTTGAATACTGGTTTCCCCTCTAGATATGTAATCTAGGGCAAATAGTTTAAATTCCGTAAGTCCTGTCATTTGTAAAATGGTAATAATAACGGCCTGTGATGGACTTAATTGAGGTATCCTTAACTTGATTTCTTTTTGTTCTTCTAATTCTGAAACTCGACATTTTAATAAGTGGTGTTGTTTGGGTTGATTAGTAGCAGTCCCTAATTAAGGGAGAGGCTGACTGGGCATTTCAGAGGTCAAGCTGTGCAAGGAGACCTGAAAGAACAAAGCTCAGAGGTCCCTTGGGCCTGGTGCTTTTAGAGGCCTGAAGAACAGATCTTACAATTTTGCTTTGTATTTACAACTATGTTGGGAGAAAGGTAAAGGTAGAGGGATGGAAAATTCTAATGATGGGAAAAAGAACAGCTGTAAGGAGAGGGAGGGGGAAGTAAGTTCTAAAACATAAAAAGGTCATATGATATTTATGAAAAAATTGATTATTTCAAAAAGATTCTCAATCTCATTCTCTAACACATAATCTATTTTTATTTTCCCACATCCTATGTCTTGGATCTTGACAGACTCAGTTCATTGTTTTATGTGGTTTGCAATCTCAACAAAACAAAATTTGTGTTCTTTGACAAGATTAATGTATAATACTGACTTCAGTATACCCTTTTAGTCAGAACCGACCCCTTTAATTTTATTTTCCATATTAACTATTTATGATCAAAATAAGTCTATCTTGTTTGTCCTAGTGCTTCATAATTTTAGTTATAGAAACGATCCAGACTAAATTAATTTAGCATGTGTCTTCTTGACTCTAGTACATTGAATCTGGCCAGAAAAACCACATCTGCTCTCTACATAGGTAACATAAATCCATCATTAGCCAAATTGCTGCATCCCTTTGGACTGGATCTCATTAGCAGATATTGGAGTGGCCATTGGCCGGCACAGGTTGCTTTAGGCCAGCAGGGGGCAGGTTAGCTCTAGGGCGCCCGCCCGAGCAGCAGGGGGGCGTGGCTTGTTTCCTTGACTGACAGCTGAGGATTCGGGCGAGGATGAGGTAATAGGAGCCAGGGCAATAAAGACGTGGGGGTGTGTGCGCGTGTGTGTGCGACTGTGAGTGTGCTAGTGCGTGTGCAAGGCCCGAGACAATGCGTGTCTCCAGCTCGCGCTGCGGGCACTGATCATGCTGCATTAAGAAAAAAAAAAAAAGAGAGAGAGAGAGAATTACATTTTGGGGAAGGAGGCTGCAAAGTTGCAGCTGGGCGACAGTGGCGGTCCCAGCGCCGTGTCATGGCGGGTCGTTTCTCTGCATCAAGCAACCAGGGAAACCCACGCGGGCGCGGGTTTGCCTTAGCGCCCCGCTTGGGAGGGGGAGGTTCATTCTGGAAGGGACTGAGCAGAGCCGCAGGGAGGGGGAGCTCTGCCCGCGGCGGCGACTGCAATTCGTGCGGCGAAGGGGTGGGGAGGGAGGGAGAGAGGGGAGGGGAGCAGAGCGTGCCATTCGGAGCGCGGCCGTGCGGTGAGATCCCACCCCGGCGTCTGCAGAGCCCGAGGCGCAACTGGTGCTAGGGCTGGGTCCTCGCCTCGCCGTCAGCCCCAGCTCGCGGCCGCCGGGGCTCGGGCCGCGCGCCCGCCGGGTGGCTTTTGCAAGGCGGGGGCCTGTTTGCAGAGAGCGGGGCATTTGCATGAAGCGACTCGACCCCACGGAGCAGCGGCAGCAGCGGCGGACCCAGGCGGCGGCGGCGGCGGCGGCGGCGGCGGCTGCGGCGCGCGGTCCGAGCCAGGCGGCCCCGGTGTCCCGGCCCCGGTGGATGCACGGCTGGGGAGGAGCCCATGGGCCGGAGCTGAGGCTGCCTGGGGCGGCGGGGCGCGGGGCAGGGGGCGCGGTCGAGGCCCGGAGGCGACGGCGCAGGAGGAAGCGGAGGAGGTCGGGCGCTCGGGGCCCGGGAGGCGGGCCGCGCAGCGCCGCAGCCCCGGGCTCGCCATGCTCCTGGCCTCGGCCGTGGTGGTCTGGGAATGGCTGAACGAGCACGGCCGCTGGCGTCCCTACAGCCCCGCCGTGAGCCACCACATCGAGGCGGTGGTCCGCGCTGGCCCCCGCGCGGGGGGCAGCGTGGTGCTGGGCCAGGTGGACAGCCGTCTCGCGCCCTACATCATCGACCTGCAGTCCATGAACCAGTTCCGCCAAGACACGGGTGAGCCGGCCGCCCCGTCCCCGCCCCGTCCGCTCCCACCACCTCCCCAACCTGCCAAGGTACCTCCCGCCCTGGGAACCCACCTTGGCCACCTAGTCGGTGCCTCGGTGCAGAAGTGTCACCGAGAGGTGGTGGTGAGAGGCGCGTCTGTCACTCCCCTGGATCCTCGCAGGATCCTCCCTCCCCCCCAAACATCCATGCAAGTAGTATCAGTGTTCCTGTGTTGCAAACCCACCTTCAACCTACTCGCTAAGAATCCCCTCCCCATCTTCTTTCACGCCCCCACTTTTCGGCGCTTGGTGGCCCTAAGTCTTTCCGTGTAGAAATTCTAGGGCCGCCCCCAGCCTACAGGCAATCGCAGCCCCTCGCAAAGGCTTCCTGCCCTCATCCCTTGACGGCCGGCACCGTGGCTGAACTGACCCTGCTTTGCCTCAGGCACGCTGGGGCTTGCCACAGGTCCCCTCACCCCTGATCTCACTGCCTCTGCGTCTCCTGTGTGGGATTCCTCCCCACAGCTGGGTCCTGGGTGTGGGAACTGGGGGAGGAAGAAGGGATTCCCCGGAGGCTGTCGCTACAGTTGGGTAAGGGAAGCGCCGGGCTCCCTATGAGGAGAGACTGGAGCTGGGGGACCCTGGACGCCGTGGCTTTGGCGAATGCCTCTGCTACACGCTCCAAACACGGAAGCAACAGGCCGGAGCAGATGGAGAGAGGAGGGGGAGGTTTGGGGCTTCGGAATGCCTGGCAGGCAAGCCGCTCCCTTTGTCTGCTGAGGAGGAGGGGGCAGATTCCTAAGGAGAAACTGTCCCCAAGGCTTCCTCTTGAAACCGTAGCCTGTAAGGAACCCTTAGCCTCCCGGAGCGCCAAGATCCTGTCTTTTCCTGAGAATCAAGTTGCCACTGTAGCCAGCACAAGCCCGCTTCCCAGCTGACCTGCCTTTCCAGGTCAGAGCCGGGAAGGGAGCCTGCAGGATGGGGACATAGGGGGCGGGGGGGTGGGGGAGGCTGCCCTAGGGAGGAGGACGGCAGAACTGCCCCTCTTTGCTCGGTCCTTGCTTAACTAGTGAATGTGAAGAGTTTCTGTCTCCTTCAGTGACAGGTGGGGAGGGGGCCATTGTTTCTGGAATTCTGGCTGAGCTTTCCCTAGAGTGTAACCGAGGAGCCTGGAGAGGCCGGTGTGCTGGGGAGGAAGTAGAAAAGACGACTGGGAGAGGCCCTCCCCAGCAAACAGCTGTTTGAACAGGGTTTCTCCGCTTCCTTGGAAAGCCCCCACATCCTGTGTGCTAATTAAAATTGTCATGGGAAAGGGGTATCTTTCCACCCTCATGTCCCCATCTTTAGTCACAATTCCCTTGAGCAACCCCTTTGCCAAGTACTCTGCAGACACTAATTGAGGAGAGCTTTCTGGGGACAGGATTTCTGGAAGTGTTCGAATTTGCAGGGTCTTAAACCGTGTAGGGAAGGGAGAGAGGTGGAGCTGGGGGAGACTGGGAGGAGGAGAGAATAGAGAGGAATGTGGGGAGAGTGAGAAAGAGGATTAAGTGTGGCTGAGGGGGAGGGAGAGAATGTCATTGTGCAACTTGAGTAGTTGTTGTGGAGGTGAGGGTGGAGGCAGCAGGTTAGCAGAGGGATGTGTGTTGTGGGGAGCTGAGCCATGGAGGTGGGACCAGAGAGACAGACCAGCAGTTAAAGCATCTGCCAGGGGATTCCAGTCCTCAAAAACAAAAAAAAAAACAAAAAAACAAAAAAAAAAAAAAAAAAACCAGGTGTTAGCTTTTCTATTTCAGACTAAATCTCTGCAGCATTTGGAGAACCACCCTTGTGGTAGAAAGGTCTCAGCCCCTTTCCCACATTTGGGAAGAGCAAAGGTGGAATCTGTGTTTGGGGGTACTTAGAATGGGCAAGGTTTCTACAAAGATTCATGATCCTTTCTACTGAAGTGAAGTTATAGAGAAAACTGGGCGGAAGGAAAGAAGCCACGTGTCCCAGGTCTCATCACTCTCACCTGAGGACAGGTTGAATACCTCCTGATGGTGAGCAGTTTAGTGAGAGGATGACACTCCCTGGACTTCAAACCGCAGTCAGAGACCTTGCCCTGCATCATTTTAAAGGCTGCCTGAGGGTGTGTTTTACATCAGACTGCTTTGGTTTCATCCACTTATTGCTAGAGTCAGTCAGTCGGTCATCCATCCTGAGTACCTCTGTCCTGTGCGCCAGGCCCTGTGCTGGGTGCTGGAGGCACTGGGCTGCATTCCCAGAAAAGCTGGGTCTGTCCAGGCACTTGTCAAAGTAGAATAGAAGAATCTCTGGGTTTCTGAGCTCTGAGCCCCCTCCTCTCCCTTCTCCACCAACGCACACATAGTTTCTCTCAGTCTCATTGATGAGGCCATGACAGGGTAGGAACTTTCAACCAGTGGCTCCCAGGCAACCTCAGCCAAGCCCTTGCAATGTTTAATTAAATTACCCACCATCCTTAAGCCATAATTCAAAGCTGGGAACCAGAAACATCCCCATAAACAAAAGAGAGCTGGAAGTCCCCTGCCCAGAGGCGATTCCTCTCCTTTTTTGTTGCCTTCTCTCTATGGGGACATTTCCTGATGTGAGAGCTTTGTCTTTTTAGAAGTTGCTTGCTGGCTGCTTTGAGAGTCCTCAGTCTCTCCACTGGCCTGGGCTCCTGACCTCATCCAGCCTGTCTCCAGGGAGATGGCTGGGAGGTTGCAGACACCCATCTGCCCGCCTCTGTTTGCCCTGGGTCCTTCTCCTTCCCCAGACTGCCTAGGGTTCTGAGCTTATTTGCATTCTATGCCAGTCTCTTCTAGGCACTTTGGGCTAGAGAAATTGGAAGAAGGTAAGAGATGGGGTGAGATAGATGGGACTGGCTCTTGGCCACTTCCAAAAGCCTTGGTGAGGTCCTCTCCACCTGCTGTCATTTACCCTGACTGGGTTGCCCTTTTTCTGTTATAGGGCAGTAACTGAAGAGCTTTACTGCAGCATCACTTTCCCCTGTACCTTTCAGCATGCCTGACCCTACCATCTCCAGGGCTTCCGTAGCAGGATGGGGAAGATCCAGGCTGAGAGTGGGGAGAAACAGCTGTGACTCTCATTCCAGGCTCACTGCTTACTCCATGACCTTGAGCAAGTCCCTAAATGGTCAGGCCTCATTTTTTTTTTTTCTGTAGAATGAAGAGCAGCCTTAAGATTTCTCCTTTCCCTCTTTTTCTTGCCTCCTGTCAAGCGGATCAACAGGTGAATGGGCTGGCCCCCATGCCAGTGATGATACTGATAAGCACAGGGTGAGGGAGAGTTCTTTCCAGCTCAGATTTTTCTGTGCAAGTTTTGCCTTCTTTATGTCTTAAAAGTGGTGAGAAGTGTCAGATGGAGGGAAAGAGAGTGAGTTGAATTAAATGATTTGACAGGCCGGGCGCAGTGGCTCACGCCTGTAATCCCAGCACTTTGGGAGGCTGAGGCAGGTGGATCACAAGGTCAGAGATTGAGGTCAACTGACCAACATAATGAAACCCCATCTCTACTAAAAATACAAAAATTAGCCGGGTGTAGTGGTGTGCGCCTGTATACCCAGCTACTTGGGAGGCTGAGACAGGAGAATCGCTTGAACCAAGAGGCAGAGGTTGCAGTGAGCCGAGATCATGCCACTGCACTCCAGCCTGGGCTATAGAGCGACACTCTGTCTCAAAAAATAAATAAATAAATACAAATAAGTGATTTGACAGCAGCTGAGTGTTAGCCCCCTGCAACACCCTCTACCCTATGTTGGCATAGGAGTGGAGGAGGCAGGCATCATGGTGACCACATGATACTTACCATGCACAGGATGCACCATGCGTCTGCGTCACACCAAGCACATTGCACACACTATCTTGTTTAATCCTCCTTAAACAATCTTGTGAAGAACCTATTATTATCCCCATTTTGTAAGGAAACAAGTTGAAAGAGATTAAGTTGCCAAGGGTTTACAGCTGTCAATGGCAGGGCTGAGATTCCGAATTAAGTGGCCTATGTCCTATTTCTTCGTTCAGTGAATACTGATGGAGCAACCATTTAGCGCAGGCACTGTTCCAGACATGTGGGATATAGCAATAATAGAGCCTCCAAATGTTTCTTTGTCCTCGTGAAATATTCTGGTGGGCGTGGGGGATGCTGGTGAGAGTGGCCTGGGATTTCTTGGACACAGTGCATGCTCTAACAGCAGTGAGTCACTTACATAGATGTGAGTAACATGCCCTAGAGACCTCGGTGCATGCCTGGAAGGCATTGCCTTCCACTTCCCAGAAGCTGAAAGATTTTAGGCGCTTTGTAAGGCAGGTGGAAAATCTGCAAAAAACTGATTTTCTTTCTCCTTCTTCATACTTAGATTATGAATATCCTCAGTCCCTATCCTACTGGAGTTCATTTCCTTGGGTTACTTCACAGATTATCTGGTTTATAATCCTGATTCTAGACAAGCTGAGAAGTAGCACATCCAAAATAGGGTGGTCTTTGAAAATAATCAGAGAATAAAATCCCACCGTGTCTGTTGTCTCAGCACTTTGGTTCTGAGATCTGTGTATTCTCTCTGACTGTCCTCTAGGGTTGCACTCAACCACATCCCCTCTAAAACTAGCTCTGCCTCTTGACATCCCTCTGACCCATTTTACCATGTTCCCAGGGTCTAAGCCCAGGATTCTTTGACTCATTCTGTCATTTTGAGTCTTACTTGGGTACCTAATATGTACAGGCATATAGATCCTGCAGCCCAACAGCTGAAACTTGAGTCTTCCTGTGCACCACTCAAAGTGGTCATTCACATGCAGATTCCCGTGCCCAGGCCCTGGAAATGCTGGCCCGTAGGTCTCAAGGGCATTGATGACTCAATTCATACCCCAGGAGATTCTGAAGGAGGCAATCCTCAAACCTCACTTGGAAATCATTCAGCTCCTCATGGTCAAGTCTTAGCCATGGTTTTCTCTGTAGGGTCTCTCCAGTTTGTCACCTTCTTTTCATTTTCCCTGCCAACACCTTTCCACTCACCTGGAACTAAGGGACAGAGTAGCTCTGGTCTTGTCCCTCTTTTCTTAACAAACTTTACTAGTTCTTCATTGATTACAAATTAAATCTATCATGGCTTGGCATTTCAGACCTTCCAGGCCCTCCCTGGCTATAACATACCTTTCCAGGATTGTCTTCTCCTATGCCTTATATTTCCCTCCAATCTGCCAAACAGAGGCCACTTCTGTCCTCATGCATTCCTTTAGAGTTCTCTGACACCCTTCACCCCCCAACTAGTCTTAAGGTCCTTTCCTATAAAACGCTGTCCTTTGCCATTTCTACCTGTCAAAATTCTTTTTATTATTCGAGTCCATGCCATTTGTTATTCATTTCTTAAAATGTTCTCCACACCTTGAAATGCTTTGCAAACAAACCATCATTACTTCATTTATTCAATCAATATTTTTGAGTGCCTAGCACATGCTGGCATGGGGAGTGCAGCAGTGAGCACACACCCTGATGCCCACTCTCATGGGATCAGGAGTCTACTGAAAGGGACAGATATTCATCAAATTAGCCACACAAATACATATGTAACTGCACATTGAGATGAGTGCTATTAAAATTTTTTTTAAGGAACAAGAATTTAACCTGGCCAGGACTGCCTAGGCGGGCTTCCTTCTTCCTTGAAGAAATGAGCCCTCCTCTAGGAAGATCTGTGAAAAAAGATGTCAGAGAGTTTTAGGGAGGAAGCGGCATTGTGAAGAGGTCCAGAATCAGAGAAGCCTGGCAATGGGCAGAGATTGAATGCCAGCGTAGCTGAAATGTGGGCAGAGTTGGGCTCTGAGGGGGACCACGTATATTGGTGGATCGGGGGCATTTAGATTTCAACCTAAGGAGAAGTCATGCAAGGGATTTACGCAGGGAGGGGACGTGGTCAATTTTCCTGCCAACATGCATTTTGTTGGCGTCCTCTTTGTAATGTGTTCTGCCTCATAAAGAGTCATTTGCACATTTGTCTTCTAACCCTGTTTTAGACTAAAAGCTACTTGAGGAATGCTTGAATCTGCATTCCACATAGCAGTTAATGGGTTCTCAGTGATACATGATAAATGATTAAACATTAAAGTGGCCAGAAGTCTTCAGTCACAGCACAGTTTCTGGAGCCCTCGCAACTTCCAGGCATTGGGCACTAAGAATGCAAAGAGCTCCACAGCAGCATGTCTGCCCCCACTTAAGGCAGGATGGTATAAAAAGTGTTGCTGAAACATCGGTGCACATCAGCATAGTCAAGCTACACACCTCAGGCTTCCCGAGGGTGGGGCCTTGGCTGCGAGAACATTTTAAGAAATGAATGGAAAATGGAGTAAGACCTGAATGGTAAGGAGAATTTCAACAGGTAAAAATGGCAAAGGCCATTTCAGTAGAGGGAACATAGCAAATTGTGGGGGAGGGAGCCAGGGAACTCTGAGGGAATGTGTGAGGATAAAGGGGACCTCCATTTGGCAGGAATAGAAGAAAACACAGAGATTGAGGAAGATACACCTGGAAAGGTATATTATAGACCCATAGCATAGTTTCCAGAAGTAGTTCTGGGGCCACTCTCAGGCATCTCCAGGACTGATAACACTATTGTGTAATATATATATATATATATATATATATATATATATATATATCTCCCTCTCAGATGCACCTAAAATATAAAATATATATATATTATATATGTATAAGTATATACGTGTATATACTTATACATATATAATATATATACTTATATAATATATAGGCATATATATTTTAGGCACATCTGTGAGGGAGTTAAGTGCACTGTCCCTGACACCCTGGAGAGAATATAAAATAGTGCCATTTAAACTCTCTATACTTAATTTCCTCATTTGTGAAAGGTATTTCTAGGATTGCTATGAAATTACATGGGACATGTGAGGTGCTTTGTAAGTAATAAATATTGTACAAATACCAGTTATGAGAGCAGGAGAAGGCAGCCAAATGCTTGGAAAGATAGGGGCAGGTCCCCAGTGAAACCCCACCTTCAAGCCCATACCAGCCTGAAGGCTTAAAGACTGGACTGCTGGACTGGGATGAAACCCACAACCCAGAGTGAGAACTTCTGTTCCTGTTTCTCCACCCTTTCCCAATTGATTGTTTCTGAATAATGCCTTTTAACCAGTCAAATGTTGCCTTTTCTAGTACCACCTACAGCCTGCCCCTCCCCTATTCTGAGCCTATGAAGGCCCCGGACTCAGCCACATTGCAGAGGCTTTCCCAACTTTGTACAGGGGGACCACCTCTGGGTCCCCTCTCTGCTGAAAGCTGTTCCATCACTCAGTAAAACTCCCCACCTTGTTTGTTCTTTGATTGTCAACATATCCTCATTCTTCTTGGGTATGGGACAAGAACTTAGGAACTGGTGTACAGCCAAACTTGGCCCAGGTGGGCTGAGTGGGCAGGCCGTCTCCTGCAGCAGGTAGTTTGGTCGAGTGAGGCCCAGGCAGGGTGTTGCTGGCCAGAGGTCCCTGGCTTGCAAAGTGACTGAGAAGAAAATCTTGTCAGTTATACAGAAACTTTCTCTCTCTCTCTCTTTCTTACACCCCCTAGCATCCTACATACACACACCCCAACACACACACGCATCCCCTGAACTAAACCTTTCCATGGCTTCTCGATCCTGCTTAGACATATAATAGAAAATAAATTACAATAATAATCACCAATTTTCATTGAGCTCTTGCCATGGTGACAGGTGCTATTTTTGAGTTTTATGTTCATTTAATCCTCAAATCCACCCTTTGAAGTCTCTACCCAGGACCCAAACAGATGAGGAAACTGAGGCTTTCTCACACAGCTGAAAAGCACAGAACCACCCCTGTTGGCCCCAAAGCCCATATTCTTTGTTCCCCAGCAAGCTGGGCACTTAGGAAGGAAATGGAGGCAAGCCAGGGAACTATCACCTCCCCTTCTCCTGCCCCCGCATCCTGATACCCCAGGTCCCCCAGCAGAGGCCCTGGTGATGAATAGGGGATTGTTCTGCTTCTCCGTTATGCCTCTGAATGTTGATGTTTTGGGTCATTAAGGGGCTTGGAGATGGGATGGGGGGCGGGTTATGACCCTGGCAAAGGCCTGAATAGCCATTGTTTCTTTTCTTCCCCCCTTGAATGGGATTCTGTCCCCAGTCTTGGTGTCTCCCTCTGGGTTGGAGGAGGGGTGGGTCAGAGGCCGGTGAAGGGAGTCTTTTCTCACCACTTTGATGGATAGAGCTTAAGCTGACAGATGCAGAGATTCCAGCATTCCAGGGGCCCTCCCCAGCCTCCCCACCCTGCCCTGAGCCAGGCATCTGTAGCCTTGATGTTGATACCATGAAATGAGCCCTGGTTGAGGATGGGTCAGGATTCGGGTTTTGAGAAAGGGAGAAAGAGGCAACAGTTAGAACCTCAGTTCCCTTGCAGTCCTGCCAGTTCATATCTGTCGTACCATTACTCTGTAATAACCATGACCTCTTCCCGGCCCCAAAGTGAGACTGTCAAAACTAAGGCAATCCTATCCTTAGGAGGGTTTGAGCTTCTTGAAAGAAAGGCATCAGATAAATATAAAGTGATTCTCATGACCATTAAGAATGTTACGTTTGCTGCTGTTATAAGATTTAATCCTGGGAAACATGAGAGAGTTCTAACCTGATTTCCCTTCTTCTCATAGTAACACAGCATTTTTTTTGACAGCATTTATAAATGTATAGAGACCCAGCTTCCTCACACCCGCCTCTGGGCAGCCTTCCCACATGGAGAAAGAATCTTCCCTTAGTCCTCTAGGCTTCCACAGCCTTGTATTCTTTTCCTCATGACTCTTGGTGCAAGAGCATTTAGAGGGACAAGAGGGAATATGATCATTATGAGCACCACTGTGTGACAAGGGCTTTACATGCCTTAGCGCATTTATAGAGTTCACGTGAAATCCAGAACCTGGCATGTACAAATACATATTTGTTGAATTAACAAGTGAGCTATATTTAATTTGTACAAAAACTCTAGGAAGGAGTTATCCTATTTCCCAGGAGGGAAGAGGAGGCTTAGAGGTTCTATGTCAGCTAGTAAATGGAATGAGTTTGGCTGCAAACCGAGGTGTTCCGACTACAAACCAGGAGGGAGTCGTTCTGCTAGCCTGCACTGCCACCCATATCCTTCATGTTGTAACTCATCTGCTTCTACTGTGGTTGGACTGTAGACATCTTAAAGGGAGAAATGAGTTTCATTCAAAGCTAGCACTTCAGGTAGCGTCATGCCCAGTACACATGTGACTTGCTAATGTCATGCCATTCAGTATAATTGCATGCTGACCCTGACCTCTCCTCTATCCCACCCTGGCAGGAACTCTCCGCCCAGTTCGCCGCAACTACTACGACCCCTCCTCGGCCCCTGGGAAGGGCGTGGTCTGGGAGTGGGAGAACGACAATGGCTCCTGGACGCCCTACGACATGGAAGTGGGCATCACCATCCAGCATGCCTATGAGAAGCAGCACCCCTGGATCGACCTCACTTCCATCGGCTTTAGCTACGTCATTGACTTCAACACCATGGGCCAGATCAACCGTCAGACCCAGCGCCAACGCCGAGTCCGCCGGCGCCTTGACCTCATCTACCCCATGGTTACGGGGACCTTGCCTAAGGCTCAGTCCTGGCCAGTCAGCCCTGGGCCAGCCACCTCACCCCCCACCCCACCCTGCTCCTGTCCCCAGTGTGTCTTGGTGATGAGTGTTAAAGCAGCCATGGTCAATGGCAGCACTGGACCCCTGCAGCCCCCAGTTACTCGCAAGAACATGGCTCCTCCTGGAGTGGTCAAGCTGCCCCCACCACCAGGCCCTGGGGCCAAGCCACTGTACAGCACAGACACCATTCAAGGCCCGATAAAGACCGCCCCATCCCAGATGATCCGGAGACAGGCCTCCAGCATGCCTAGTGGGACAACCGCAGGCTCTCCTGCCAGCCCCCCAGGACCCAACGGCAAGACTGGAAGGGTGGCCCTGGCCACCTTGAATCGTACCAACCTGCAGCGACTGGCCATTGCCCAGTCCCGGGTGCTGATCGCCTCTGGGTAGGTGCTTCCACAGCTGCCTCAGGCATTTACTCACTGCAGAGATAGGCTACAGCAGATCTTCTGGATCAGAAGAAGGAGGGGCTGCCAAGACTTAAGCTTCTCCGCATCTTGCGTTGACCCCTGGCTGCAGGTGAAGGCAGCATGGGGTGGTAGACCAGGGAGGGTTAGATCCTTGGGCTCTGATCTGGACTCTGGTTGAGACTTTGCCTCTTACTAGCCATATGATTTAGGACCAGATTCCTAACATCACAGAGTCCTAACTTGGTCATGTGTAAATTCTGGCAGTATTGCACCTGTTCGGGGGGCTATAAGGCTTAAAGAAGATTGTGGTCAGGCGTGGTGGCTCATATCTGTAATACTAGCACTTTGGGAGGCTGAGGCTGGAGGACTGCATGAGCCCAGGAGGTCAAGGCTGCAGTGAGCTATGATCGTACCACTACACTTCAGCTTGGGTGACAGAATGAGACCCTGTCCCCCCAAAAAAAAGATTCTGCCTACTAAGTAGTAATAGGCAACATTGATTGAACTCCCACTATATTGTAGTTTGGGGCTTTATCATCTCATTTAATTTTTACAAAAACTCTATGAAGTAAGCAAGTAGGCATTACCCTATTTACAGATAAAGAAAGTAGATGTTCACTTGCTTAAAGATATTTAGCTAATCATTGGCAGAAAGTGGGATTCAAACTTCAGGATATCTGACGCTAGACCCCAGATTCTGACTCTGCTGTGCTCCTCTTCCACCAAGTACCTACCACAATGCCCAACATTCAGTAGTTGCAAAACGAGAGTTAGTTTCTTTCCTCTAGTCTCTCTGGAAGCTGGAGAGGTGACTCCAGATTGGAATACTGGCCTGTTTCAGTGGTGACTTATTATTTGCCGGGTCCTTTCCATACATTGTCTCAGTTATTCCTGTGACAACCTGGTGATGCTGTAGGTCCTATTTGTATTGCTTTTTATATTCTTGATCTTCCTGATCATAAAATCGAAGTGACCCAGATCCATGTGGTGGCTGCAACCTTTGCATGCCAGCCCCTGCTTTCTTAGCATCTCACAGCCACCCAATCTTCCCTTTCTGTCTCCAGAGAGGCCTGGCTCTGCCTGTGGCCCCTGAGCCCAGATGATCAGGATGGTTTTCAATTGCATCGGGTGCTTAAGTCTGAAAGTCCGGGCACCTCTAAGAAGGTAGTTTTGATACTCAGCTGGGTCCCTGTACACAGAGATTTGACATTGGGAGGAGGGTTGAAGAAGGGTACACCACAGAGTGGGAGGAGTGCCGGGTTGGAAGTCCAGAGGCCCAGCCCCCACTCCTACCTCTGTCACTGGGGTGAGCCAGAGAATCTTTGCAAGATCCAGTGGCCTTACCTACCCCATGGAGTCATCATGAACACCTCCACTCAGGGAGCTGGCCCCTTGGCATTGCATTCCCTTACCTTGTGATCTAAGTGTTAAGCACGGACATTCAGCTCAGAATTCATTTCCCCAGGAGGAACACAGAGCTTCTGTGTTATGCAGTAGGGGTTGGAACCCAGGTTTTGGTCTCCCAATTCACTGTTCTTTTGGCTAAAGCCCAGCTCCTCATTGTATGCAAAGTCAGTTTGTAAAAGGCAAAATGCTGGTGAGATGCATGAGATTTCCCCTGAGATGGCAGAAGTATTTGGGAGCGGGTAATACTTCTGGGGGAAGTCATGAAATGACTTAGCCGTGGCAAGGCTTAGCTATCAGTAGGTGCAAGACAAGAGTTATTTTCTTTCCTCTAGTCTCTCTGGAAGCTGGAGAGGTGACTCTAGATTGGAATACCGCCCTGTTTTCAGTGATGACTTATTATTTGCCAGGTCCTTTCCATACATTGTTTCAGTTATTCCTGTGACAACCTGGTGATGCTGTAGGTCCTGTTTGTATTGCTTTTTATGTTCTGGATCTTCCCAATCATAAAGTCAAAGTGACTCAGATCCATATGGTGGCTGCAACCTTTGCTACCACAAATAGCTAAGCCTTGCCACTGCTTAATTTCTCCCCACTGTCACACAGAACCATCCTGGGGGTGCCTAACAGAGTTCCAGGGTGATTGCTGGCATGGAGGAGGAAGGCTCCTTTGCGGGATAAGAGCACACCCTCCAGAAGTTAGGACTGTCTGGGGCTTGAACCCAAGTGCCTTGCTGTGTCCCTTGGGGAAAGATTTGCATCCCGTCTTCAGTTTCCTCATCTGTAAGATGGGATAGTAATAGTGACTTCCTTTTATGGTTGTCATAAGGATCAAACGACATATTAAGTGTATAGACTTAGCTTGACACATAATGAGTTCAGTCAGTATTGGCTGCTGTCATTGTGATTGCTGTTATCATTGTCAACAGGTGTCCATGGAGTTGAAGTCAAAGCTGAGCAGGGTCTGACATCCCACCTTGTCTCTGGTGCCCTTGACAAATGCCAGGTGACTTCATGCCATCACTGAGGGAGAGGCACCCAGGTGGCTTTGAATCTCGATGAGGGAGTAGAGTCAGCAGCTTTATCTCTCTTCTTTATTTCCTCTGCCTTCTCATAGAACTGGGGCTAGAGAATGTGTGGAGGTCCAGGCAGTCCAGTTTCAAAAGGGCTATAGAAACAAGTCGTTTTTTTTTTTCTCGACTCTGTTTTCCTGACGAGGGAGGCCCTGCCTACCCCTCTCGATCTTCCAGTCCTTTGCTTTTCACCTCTTCCCACCTCCCTCACCCCAATTCCCATCTTCTCCTCCAGCCTTTCTTGGCCATTTAATTAGCGTGTTTATTCCCTTTGTCTGGCATTGCCATCGACCTTCTGTCGCTCAGGGCCCCTTCCCCCTCCTCTGTCTGCCCATGACCTCTTCCAGCAACTTTCCCACGGAAAAAGGAAGACCAGGGAGGCGGGAGGAGTGGGATGAAGAGAAAGGTTTGGGGGCAGGAACAAAAGATCCTGTGAATTATTCAGAGACAGAAGCAGGGGGTTTCTAAAGGGAAGCAAGAAGGGGTCTGCGCAGTGGAGGCGAGCGTCACCCGGTAGCCCCCTCCTCTAGAGTTGAGGATTCTCTGTCTCCAGCTAGGCCTCAGTTGCCGTAGAGACGAGACCCTTGTCCTTCTGGAGGATTCCCTGGCTGGTGCATAACTCCGAGAAAAACACTTCTCGTCATGGTGCCTACAGAGATATCCTCCCTCCCCCAAACCCCCTTCCTCTGCCGCCTTGCCAGCTCTCTTCTTTTGTCTTAGTTTTATGTTTTAGCAATAGAAACAAAAACTTGGACCCTCCATGATGAGGAACAGCCCAACTGAATGGGGGCACGGGGTGTCTTCTGATTGGCCAAGATGTGGTTAGGACAGACAGTTTTGGCTGATGGAATTGCCGGAAGGATGTGAAATGCATGCCTGCCCTTGGGTTGCTGTTTTCTAGGAGAGCTCAGGCTTATGTAGCTGGGGCCCCAGCAGGGCGTGACCAGCTGGAACTTCATGGGCTGTTCTCCAAGGTTTCCACCTTAACCAGTAATAGTGGGGGAGGTGTGGTCAGGTGTGGCCAACTCAACAGTCTCACATACTGCCCAGCACTCAACTTTATACCTGGATACCTATGAGCTCAAGAATCAGAAAATTGCAATATTAGAGCAGAAAAAGTCTTTATTCAGCCCAATGCCCCTTTTATACTTGGGAGATAAAAGCAGAAACAGTCACCCCAACTTGCACAGGGCTCAGCTGTTTGCACAGTTATTTGATCTAGTTCCTAAATCCTCATAGGGACCCCATAGGGCACACATTTAGGATGCCCTGTTCACAGCTGTGGTAACTCAGACATAGTCAACAAAACACAGAAAGGCTTTGTGGCTCTCCCAAAGGCAAAGCAGGTCCGCGCTGAGCGGGACTAAAACAGAGACTCCCTGACACCAGTGCAGAGCCCCTTTCATTACACCATTCTGGATTTCACAAGCAAGTAACCCCCTTCTCCCCAGGCCCCTCCTTCCCAGATCCCAGTGACAAGCCCACCCGCCATGTCATTCCTCTCCTCAAGTGGCAGGGACATGGCATCTCTCCCACCTGTTGGCCCAGCAGTCTTCTTTTGTGTCCCAGGTCCACATGCAGGCCCTTCCCTCCCTCTCTCCAGACCTTGCCCGGGAGTTCTTGAGCTGCCTGAGATGTGTGGTGTTCTGGGGATTGGATTATTTCCTGGTTGACCAGATTGGGTGTGAAACCTGCCAGTCCAGTTTATGGGAACAAAGGTAGCTTTTGTCACCCAGATCACAGCTACTTATCAGCTGGAGTGGGGCCTCTGTAGATGGTGATGGAGAAGGCAGGTGCAGGGCTGGCCCTGTGTGCCGCCCCCTGCTGGGGAGCTGGGAGCAGGACCCAGGAAGCCAAGTCTCCCCAAGCCTTTCCAGAAAGAGCTGGGTGAGGAGAATCCGCGGTAAGTGGGGGACTCAGGACTTGGGTGTTCACCTTTGTGTTGTCTGCTATTCCCGATGCCGGGGGTCAGCAGTGACCACACAGCTCATGGCCTTTCTTCATGCACACATTATAATTGCCAGCATGTACAGAGTTCACCTTCTCCCAGGAATGGCTTCAACTGCTCACAGCATATAAACCTGTCTAATTCTTCTCTGGACTCTAATTCTAGAGTCCAGAATCAAGTCCATTCTTCTTTTCTTGGCCCAGTGGCCGTTGTTTTATATTCAGCTTTCGCCTCCATCCTCCCATCCTGGTTTGATTTATCCCGGGGACAATTTCAAAGAAAAGTGGCTTCGGGTGTCCCAGGGAGACACAGACATTCCCATTCCCACATCTGTTCTTCCATATCCATTTCCCAGCATTGGTGTACATGTCGTCATCACTGGGGAGGCACAGAGGCCCAGGCAGGCTCAAAGTAGCTTGGAGCTGGGGAAGCACCTTCCTTATAGGCATGAGGGGCAGAGATGGACCCACTGCTGGCGTGGAGGTCCTGTTGCAGCTTCCCCATTCCTAGTGGTGGGTTTCATCATGACGCTGTCCGAGTTTCTGGTCTGTGTCTGCAGTGTGGGATGTACAAGGATTACATAAACACATGAGCGCGCCATAGTAAATGGGCTCTGGTGCCAGATTTTCTGGCTTAGCTGTGTGATCTTACCAGGTTTCCTTAACCTCTCTGTGCCTCAATGTAGTTGTCTTTAACATGGGGTTAATAAGTATACCTCTTGCACAGGATGTTGGAGGTATTAGACAGGTTTATATACTGAGACCAGTTGGAGCCACTCTTGGGAAGAACTGAGCTCTGTGTGTGTAGGCAATTATAACGTGGGTGAAGAAGGGCCATGAGCTGTGTGTTCGCTGCTGACCCCCAACATCAGGAATAGCGAACAACACAAAATAGGGCTCAATAAACACTTTCTGGATGGATAAATCAATAAATAAATATTATTTCTTTCTTCCTCTTGCTTTCCCAGCACCAACCTACCCCCATAGCACAGCTGCTGGCTTCGCAGGCTGTCTACGTCCTGGAGTCATCTGTGACCGGGTTAGCCTCTCCAAGCCCAGCTGCAGGAGCGTGGGTGGCAGAGGGGATGGTGCAAGACCCAGCCCCATGTGTCCCATATTTTCCAAGTCAGCGCTGTGGGAGGGCCGTGCCTTTCCCAAGCAGCTGTGCCATCTCCTCTCCAGCCTGGCTGGAGTTTCTGGAGAGAAGGACAGAAAGCGGAGGAGGCTTTGCCTAATATTTATATATGTCTCAGGGAAAAGGGGAAGTGACAGCTGTTCCAGCAGTGGTTCCAAATGTTTGGGGATTGCTACATCTGCATCCTCTCAGGAGCTTTGGGAAATGCAGCTTCTTGTGCTCCGCAGGTGGAGATTCTGGCCTAGATCTGGGACTCCGTCCTTCTAAAAGCATCTTAGGTGACTCTTGTACACCCTGGTTTGAACTTGCTTTTTTATTTTTTCATTTCTTCAATAAATATCAGTTGAATGCCTACTAGTGCCTGGCTCTGAACAAAACGAGAAAGATATTTGCTTTTGTAGAGCCTAGATTTTAGAAGGGGACAAAAGAAGCAACCATTTCTTTTAAAGGATCCTAAGTAGAGCAGGAGTCCTGGTGTGGGATGGAGGGGTGGATAGCAATACTAAATCTGATGGTCTCAGGAACCTCACCTGGTAGGTCTGAGTGAAGCCAGGACTGAAGGAGTTGTAGGAGGAAGCTAAGCAGTCGTCTGATAGAAGAGCAATTCAGGTACAGGGAACAGCATATGCAAAGGCTCTGAGGCAGGAGTACACCTGGCATGTAGGAGGAGCAGCAAGAGCTGAACAGAGAGCTAAATAACATGAGAAGAGGCAAGGGGCACAAGGGAACCTTGGTGGCAGTGTAGGCAGATCCAGGCTGTGTAGGCCTTGCCAGGACTTTAACTTTGACTCTGAGTGAACTGAGGGATCATAATTCTGAGGTTCTGGGTGGCAGAGTGACATGGTCTGACTTAGGTTTTGAAGATGCCACCTCCTGCCTGCTGCTGTGTTAAGCACTTACTGCATTTTGTTAGAATTAAATACTAGTCCAAATGACATTGTATCTGCTCTTTCCTTCCACAGGGTCCCCACAGTCCCAGTGAAGAACCTAAATGGCTCCAGTCCTGTCAACCCTGCCTTGGCAGGTAAGAGAAACTCTTACCTGGGTTAAGGTAGGATGCTCTGGGTTAAGGTAGAGAAACCAGGTCGTGAGCATTTGTGGGGAATAAAAGGAGAGAATCAGATATTAATGAAAGCACATGGTGATTTTAGGAATTGCATGGGAAGGCTATGAAGAGTTTGGAAGAGCACTGATCACTAAAAGCAAAGCATGCAATTGAAGATAAGTGAATGAATAACTTTCTGGGGAAAGTACAGGGTAGAGAATCCAGGAATTCTGAGAACTTTCTACTGGAAAGGAAGAGAGTAGGTTAATGGGGAAAGAGGAATTTGGGGAGTGTTGAGAGCTAAGTCTCCAGTCCTTCCTCACCCATGCCCTGCCCCTTCCAGGAATCACTGGGATCCTCATGAGTGCAGCGGGGCTGCCTGTGTGTCTCACCAGGCCACCAAAGCTGGTCCTACACCCACCCCCCGTCAGCAAGAGTGAAATAAAATCCATCCCAGGAGTTTCCAACACAAGCCGCAAGACCACCAAAAAACAAGCCAAGAAAGGTACTAGCCTCTTGTCTTATGGGATACTGAGAGTCGCAGACTTGGCTCTCAGCCCTGACTCTGCCTCCACCTCCAAGGGTCATAGCCACAGCTTAACCCTCTGTGCCTCAATTTCTGCATCTTCTAAGTGGGCCTAACCAGTAAATGTTGACGATTGTACAAAAGCTGATGGCATACGGATCAGATGGAAACACCTTGAGAAATAAAAATATTCAGTGCAAAAGTATAGAAGACTAAAAATATAAGATGTGGTACAAAGAAAATGTGTTAGAAGAGAAAGATGACTTTGACATTGGAACCAAAACATACTGGATTCAAATCATACCTTCGTTTCTTGCAAGTTGTGTGGCCACACGGAGCCCCTATTTTCTGATCTTTATAATGAAGTAAAAATGGTCACAACTGGTATCCAGGAGGGATATCCTGGAATGCATCAACGACAGGAATCAGTCACTAACCTGTATCCCCCTAGAACCTACAGATGCTCTGGTCACTCGAATCCTCCTTTAGGAACCCCCTCCTACCTGCACACAATCCAACAAGTAAGGGGTCAATATCTGTATCTTTCTAGCACTGCAGGACCCCAGCTTAGCTCTGTGGGTCTTTCTGGTCCCTTGCATTAGTTGTTAAAGTTGACCCATCTCTCTAAGCCGCAACCTTGCAAGCTTGTGAAGTTTAAATTGGATCATGTGTGTGTTGCCCTTAGCCCAGGGCCTGGCAAGAAATAGGCTCTTAATTAGTAGAAGCTTAATTCTTACAAGAGAAGCAGGGCAACAGGAGGAAAGGGCCTGCATCGAAGCTTCGGGCTGTTGCATGATCCACTTCCTCAAACCCTTGTCCTACTTTCCAGTCTATCAAGATTTCTCTGCGTAAATGAACTCAATTGCCTTGCTCATGGTCTTATCAGAAATAACAGTATTTTACACTTTCCCACTCTTCCTGTTATTATTAATAGTGCATATCAGGCCCTTATCTGGCAGAGAGCTAAAGGGCAGTACATCCATTTGCTCATTCAATTGTCAAAGCAACCCTTTGAGGTAGGTGCTATTGCTCATCCTCGTTTCATAGGTGAGGAAACAGAAGCTTAGAGAAATTAAAGGGAGTGGCCCAAGGTGGCACTGAACATTTTTCAGGCAGTATCGTCCCACCCTCTACCTTCAGGTTGGGCTGTCTTTTACAAGTCCAGTCCCCCCAAAAATCCCTAAATCATTGCAGCCCATCAGGGTGCTTCCCAGAGGATCACCCTCCCCCTGCAGCCGGGCTATGCCTGCTGGCAGTGACAGTGCCGTCCACAGCCAGGAAAGACTGTTTTGGAGCCGTGGATCATAACTTCCTTGTTTCCCATAAAAATAATCTCACTTTGACACCACATTATAAATTGAGACTATACTTAGCAAGCTGTAAAATGAAGGCGATGTTTATTTAACCTGTAACAGGTTTACAAAATGCTTTCATTTCTGTTATCGAATCATTTGATTGCAAGGAAGAAAAACCCACCCAACTCATCTCATTTAAAATGTGGGTCTGCTGAAAATAGGCAGAGAGATTTCAGAAAAGGTACTGCAAGGAGTAAAACCTTCTCGTCAAACCATCTCATTGCTTTCTACAATCCATACTCTCTTCCACATTCTTAACTTCAATTGCAGAAGGAATTCCTCCCTTTTTTGCTTTTGACTTGCCTTATAAGTTCCCCGTCTGCCATACCTGACGTGGCAAGCTGTATGATCTCTCACCTCTGCCTTGGTGGCCCACTGAACCTCCTGTCTCTACAGGTAAAACCCCAGAGGAAGTGCTAAAAAAATATCTGCAGAAAGTCCGGCACCCACCAGATGAGGTGAGTTCAGGTTAGGAGAGCGGGATTCACCTTCTCCATCACCCACAAGCATTCCCTCTGCTATTGTCAGTTTCTACGGGATATGGCAGGGGTTGCTTTCCAAGCTCTGATGGATACAGGACTGGTCAGAGCTGACACTGAGGCTGCAAGGTCCATGGTCTAGAGCTGCAGCTGCACCTCTCCCGCCTCCCCCTTCAGCATAGTGCTGATTGATTTTAGGCTATCTTAACATGGCAGTCTCTGTTTAAGAAAAACATTATGGGCCAGGTGCAGGGGCTCACACCTGTAATCCCAGCACTTTGTGAGGCTGAGACAGACAGATCACCAGAGATCAGGAGTTCGAGACCAGTGTGGACAGCATGGTAAAACTCTGTCTCTAATAAAAATACAAACATTAGCCGGGTGTGGTGGCGGGTGCCTATAATCCCAGTTACTTGGCAGGCTGAGGCAGGAGAATCGCTTGACCCTAGAAGGCAAAGGTTGCAGTGAGCTGAGACTGTTCCATTGCTCTCCAGCCTGGGCAACAGAGCGAGACTCCTTATCCAAAAAAAAAAAAAGAAAGAAAGAAAGAAAAAGGGAAAACAGTGAAAAGCCGTAAGAAGTCACCTTAAAATGGATTTATAACAGAACAGTGGTTCTCAACCAGAGGCAGTTTGGTCCCTGAGGGAACATTTGGCCATGTTCAGAGACATTTTTGGTTGTCATGATTCACGGGAGAGGAGATGTCACCGGCGTCTTGTGAGTAGAGCAGAGGCCAGGGATGGCACTAACCACCCTACAATGCCCAGGACAGTCCTCACAGCAAAGAATCATCCTTCCCAAAATGTAAATAGTTCTGAGGTTTAGAAACCCCGTGGGACATTTATTTAAACAGCGATCTCTCTGGTACAGTTAAAATACAATTCCTTGACATTCCTTTACAAGTTCACCTTAAGTAAAGCTTGTCAGTGGGTCTGTCGACAGCATTTGTTTCCTCCACCAGCCGTTGGAGGACAAAACAGGACAGTGCATTGTCACAGCCCTCAAGATTGTGATAATTTAGATGATGAGTCCAAGTTCATCAGCACCAGGAATTATTTCAGGATGTTGTATAAAGTAAGACAAAATGATATTTAGATTCCAGAAAGCACATATACCCTGATTTGTGGGCTTTTTAGATGAGAAGTGGCAACAGCTCATCCGACTTTTGAGATTGTGTGGGAATGTCCCAGGCTGGGTGAGAGCTGACAGCCTCTCTGCTGTGTCTCCCCCTCCCCAGGACTGCACCATCTGTATGGAACGCCTCACGGCCCCCTCAGGCTACAAGGGCCCGCAGCCTACGGTCAAGCCTGACCTAGTAGGGAAGCTGTCCAGGTGCGGCCACATCTACCACATCTACTGCTTGGTCGCTATGTACAACAATGGGAACAAGGTCAGTGCCAGCCTCTGGAGCTCCTGCCACCCTTCATACTGGGCTATCGAGTAGCAAGATCGTGAAGGCCCTAAAGGGCTCTTGCACAAGTGATCTGGGGAGTCCTAGAGGTACCCCTAGGCAAGAGTGATGATCTTGGCTATTCTCAGCAGGATCAGTTCTTCACTCAATTATGGTGCTGGTAAAACCCATCTTCACCTTCCCTTTTGGGCTGTGCTATCTGATTCTCAATCTTTGATGTCAGGTCTAAGAGGGGGGTGGGTATTTGTCCATGGGGATTCTGAGGGGAGTGGCCCATTGTCATGGCCCATTGCTAGGTGAAGTGTGTCCCCATCAGTGAGAGAGATGGAAGTTCTTATCACAGCGCTAGACCCATGGTGAGTATTCATTCACAGCATTGTAAATGGGTTTTGCAACCACTTTTTCTTTTCCAGGGATAGTGATTTTCAACTATAATTTTCTTTGGACAATTTCAAAACACCCTTGACTGGCCTTTCAAAGATATTAAAGACTGTTGCCACAGTACACCTGGTAATATCTGCCCTAGAATGTTGGAAGAGGGGAAGGCTGTTTGGGATGCTTGTCTATTATCTGACAATGTAGTGATATCCCCTCATTAGAGCCAGTTCTTTGGAATCTGGAAGTCTCCATAGGTGACAATTATCTCCTTAAATGTCTGAGCATTTCGTATGTCATTGACTCATGCTCTTTCCTGTACCTGAGATAACTTTCACTCCCCATTTCCATGAATTTGAATACTACTTATTTCCCCAGGCTAAGCTTGGATTACCTTAGAGTCTGAGATATAACTGATAGCTCCCAACCTCTCACTAAGCAAGAAGTATGTCTGGATTTCAGGGTCTGCTCTGTGCGTCTCTTACAGTGGGAAAGAAGGAGAGGCAAGAGAGGTGGGAGACCTGAGCTTGAATCCCGGCTTATTAGCTGAATGACCTTGGGCAAGGTTTTCCAATCTCTTTGAGATTTCACTTTCCATCTGGAAAATGGAGATGAAAACCATACCTGCTTTATGGGGTGTTAGGTTATTATTATTCAAATTGATATGTCCTTTGTATTAAAGGCTATAATTTTTTCCTTCATCTTCATGTAGCCTATTTGATTGAAGTTCCCAGAGTACTTTCTTGTTGTCCTTGAGAGACAAGCTCATAGTGGTGGTCAGTTACTGATGGGGGATGCAAATCTGGATCACTTGCTCACTTTCCCAACCCTGGGCTAAAAGCTTTCATTGGCATCTTGCATTTCAAGAGGTTATTTTGGGCTTAAAGGGGTTTCTTAGCACATTTGTTCCCTATTTGATGTCTATATCCAAGAAGAGTATGGTAACTCTGCTTTTATTTCCGTGGGGCTTTCAAAAATGTTTCTCAAGACTCTATGCTTTATTCCCTTTTGCATGAATACTTTGAAGCCTGCATTTTAACTTTATCAAACACATGAGAGAAAAGGGCCCAGAAAGAAGGGAGTGATTCGCCCTAGGTCATGAAGCAAGTCAAGGCCAAAGCAGAGAGCAGGAGCGTGGTTTCAGAGAATAGTCGCCTGAATATGAGCTATTGCTTTAAGTGAGTAGAGTGGAGAAGTCCCTAAATAGCTCAGCAGAGGATCCCTGTCTTCCTGAGGAGATGGGGATGTCCTGGCAAGCTTTCATCCCAGCTGCGCAGCAGCACATTTCACACACAGCACTCCCAGCCCATGCGCCTTCCTTCTCTTCACCCCTCCTTTCTGCTAGCCTGGGAATAGGATTTGGTGCCCAGGTCCTCCTCCAGGCAGCACCTCACCAGGCCCTGCAGTGAAACCATAACCCTGTCCATCCCTGCATCCAGAACTGCCTCTTCCCACTAATGGAGCCACTGAGTTGCAATGCAAAGCGGGGGGGTTAAACAGACCTCACACCCTGACAAGCAGCAAGTCCTTTAATCTTGCTGTGCCTCAATTCCCCTCTCTCTAAAAAGGGGCTAATAATTTCTTCCAGGCCAGTGTCAGAAGCTGTGGCCTAAATGAAACAAGAAATGTTAAACTCTCTTTATAGTATGATTTAAAGCACTTTAATGAATGGCATCATTCTTTCTTCTAGGTATCTGTGCAGACGTTATCCTCTATCCTTCTAAGCAAATTCATAGCTATTCGTCAAGGACCATTTTCTTAAAGTTATCCTCATTTACTCTAGCTCTTAGTGGCCGATTTCTTTTTTCAGAGCAGTAGTTTCCAAACCTGGATGAGCATCAGTCTTTCCATAGAAATTATAAAAATGCTAATAACATTTAGATATACCACAAGCTAAAAGCTTCCTATGGATTATCTCATTTAATTCTCCCAACATCCCAATGAGACAGATATTTTTTATCTTTCTTCTGTAAGGGAAACTGAGACTCAAAGAAGTTAATTTGTCCAAGGTCACACAGCAGGCAGATGGCAGAGTTAAGAATTACGTCTAGGCAGTTTGATTTTCGCATTTGTGGTCTGAACTACTACACTCCGTAGCTTCCCAGTTCTGATTCAGTGGACCTGATGCGGCCAGGCTTAACAAGCTCTGTGGGTGATTCTGATGCTCAGGAACTGGGCAGTTACTGCTCTCCTGGTCTTGCTGTCTGTTCCATCCATTTGGTAGTGGGTGGCTGAATAATGACTTCCTATGTATGCTCCTCTCAGTGTATGCGCCTGCCCTAGTGATATGGTCCCCTCATCAGGGACAGGGGCTTCTCTTACATATCCCTCAGCTTGGAGCATGGTACCAGTTGTGGAATTTACCTCCCGTTACTTTGGAGAAAGCAGAAATAGCCTAGGTGACTGGGCTGGAAGGGAAAAACTAAGATCTATCACTCATCAGGGTGCACCTTTATCTCTGGTACCTTTTGGGACTGGGTGAAGAAGTTATTAGCAGAACTGTTTCTCAGTCTGGCTCTTCTGGCCTTGGCCTCTCAGGATGGGAGTTTGCAGTGTCCAACTTGCAAGACCATTTATGGGGTGAAGACAGGCACCCAGCCTCCGGGGAAGATGGAGTACCACCTCATCCCCCACTCCTTACCTGGCCACCCGGACTGCAAAACCATCCGGATCATCTACAGCATCCCCCCTGGCATTCAGGTGAGCCTTTCTCTTAGGTGGGCCTTTCTCTCAGCCCTCGGATTCTATTGTTTTAGGTGTTTGTAGGTAAAATGTTACACATGAAGAGTCTCCTTCCCACACTTGTCCCCCATCTACCCAGCCTCACCCACTGACACCACATCCCCCAACTTCACTACCACTGTTCTGACTTTCCTATGGATCCTTCCAGGATTCTTTGTGCACATGCAACAGAGAACTGTATCCACCCCTCCCATTTTTTTCACGAACAGTGACATTTAGGCACCTTGTTCAGCACCCTGCATTTTTCAATTAACAATATAGTCTATAGATCTCTCCACATCAGTATAGAGAGAGCTTCCTCGTTCTTGTGTCTGTGTAATCATCCATTGTATAAATGTACCACTATTTGCATTCAGCAGTCTCCATTTGGTGGGCATGTGGATTGTTGCCAATCTTTGTCTACAACAAATAATGCTGGAATGAATCACCTTGTACACATGTGAATGTGTCTGTAGAATAATTTTCCAAAAGTGGAATTTTTCAAATGGTATTTGCATTTGTAATTTGATAGCTATACTTGACTTTGATTTGGAGGGCATTTCTTTCCTCTTTTGATTCTTTGAAAGTCCTGAAGAACACATTTGAACACTATTCCTGGCTAAATACAAATGTGGCACTTTCCTTCACACAATGAAGCTTTTTCTGAGTGTTCTAGGGCATTGACTGTATGCATTTCTTTAGCAAATATTAATTCATCTAGCCTCTTTTCCTTCTTCCTAGTTTTCTTCTTCCATTTTGTCTTTTATTTGACAAATATATGAGTGTGGATTACGGTCCAGACATGTTCTAGATGCTGGAGAAGCAATGAGCAAAATAGACGCAGTCCTTGCTCCCTGAAGCCCTTATTCTAGTGGGACCAGGAAGGCCATAAAGGAAACAAATGAATAAACAAGATACTTCCAGATAGTGATAATTGGTGAGAAGGAAATAAAACAGGAAGCTTTGGTAGCCTTTAAAAAGCAGTGAATAAATCATGGTTCTTCCTGGAGGGACTTACTAACCAGTCAGGGGAAGATAAATGCATATTGCTAACAAAACCTATGAGATGCAATGTAGACAAAGTGAGAAAATAAGGCCTTCAAAGTCTGATGGACCTGAGTTTCACTTCCTGGCCGAGTCTTTATTAGCTGGTGCCTTCAGCCCAAGAGTCCCCAACCCCCAGGCCACCGAAGGGGCCACACAGCAGGAGGTGAGTGGTGGGCCAGCTGAGCTCTGCCTTCTGCCAGGTAAGTGGGGCATTAAATTCTCATAGGAGCATAAACTCTATTGTGAACTGTGCATGCTAGAGATCTAGGCATGCTCCTTGTGAGAATCTAATGCCTGATGATCTGTCACTGTCTCCCATCACCCCCAGATGGGACCATCTAGTTGCAGGAAAACAAGCTCAAGGCTCCCACTGATCTTCATTAAGAATAATTATTTTAGACTAGATGTGGTGGCTCACGCCTGTAATCCCAGCACTTTGGGAGCCAAGGCAGGTGAATCACAAGGTCAGGAGATCGAGACCAGCCTGACCAACATGGTAAGACCCCATCTCTACTAAAAATACAAAAAAAATTAGCCAAGCATGGTGGTGTGCCTGTAGTCCCAGCTACTTGGGAGGCTGAGGCAGGAGAATCGCTTGAACCTGGGAGGTGGAGGTGCAATAAACCAAGATTGCACCACTGCACTTCAGCCTGGGTGAAAGAGTGAGACTCTGTCTCAAAAAATAATAATTATTATTATCTTATTATATATTACAATGTAATAATAAAAAGAAAGGGCACAATAAATGTAATGCTCTTGCATCATCCAAAAACCATACCCCACTCCCCTGGTTCATGGGGAAGTTGTCTTCCACAAAACCAGTCCCTGGTGCCAAAATGGTTGGAGACAGCTGTTTTAGGCAATAGTCCCTTGACATTTCTGAGTTTGGTTTCTTCACCTGTGCAGCCAGGAGCCCAAACGGCAGAGGTTTGGTGAGGATGGGAGATAAAGTTTTTCTATGCATAGTGAAGGAAGGACACAGTACCAAGGTGCTCAATACCTGGTTGTCAACATTATTTGAGGTCCTGCTTGTCATGGGAAGGAAGGGGGGCTTATGTCTGTCTGTCTGTCTGTCTGGGAAGGTCAGAGGGGACTTTCAAGTGCAGGGAATTCTCTAGTTGAGTCTAGAAAGACATAAAGAAATGGGGGACAACATTTTTCGTGGGAGGAGGTAACACAGTTGTAGAGGAAAAAAATTGTGTATTGAAGGGCATGAAGGAAGGGTTTAATTTGGGTCTCAAGACTTACAAGGAAGTAGAGGGAGGGAGCGTGAAGGAGGTGGAGGGAGAAGACTAGGCTGTGAGGGAGGTTGCAGCCAGATCACAGAAGGCCTTGAATACCAGGGCAGGGGCCGTGGATTTTACTCATCAGTTATTGAGTGTGAGGTTAAGAATATGGACCATTGTGTGATTTGAATTATGCTCTAGGAAGGCTAGTCAGGCAAAAGAGTGGGGGATGGCCAGAGGGAAGAAGACCAATTAAAAGACCACTGCATGGTCCAGGCCCTAGGAATGGGGCCTGAACCAGGGAAGGCCAGGATAAGGAAGAGAGAGGTGTGGTTGGATATGGGGTCAGGTGAGACTTCTGGAGTGTCTTGGAGGCAATGAGCCAAGGTGATAGAGACATGAATGAAAAAACAGAACTTGGGAGAAGCAGCTGATGGTCTGGTGAGCAGTAGAACAGACCAAAACATGCAAAGACAAGGGTGGGGCTACCATTTCCTCCAGGATTAAAGAGCAGAGAGCCTACACTAGGGGATAGAGGTGGTGCATGCTGCCTTGATGGGTGCCCCGGTGGCTCTTCCTGAAAAACCCAAGCTCGTATCACGGGAAGTGTAGGTCTCCACAGTTAGGATATGCATTCATCCCTGAGTGTAAGTGGCAGGATACTCAGCGCCATGTTACTCAAGTTTCCAGGGACCACACAGGCATGGGCTTCTGTAAGGAGTCGAGACCTTCAAGCTCTGCATTCGCTGCAGAGAACCATTCCCTTGGGGAGAAACTCTGGGCTGGGCTGAGGCAGAGTCGTGACTGCTCCACTTAGCAACGAGCTGGGAGGGTACAGCCATGTTGGGTCAGTGCCAGGCAGGCATCTGAGTTGGCCACACAAGCGGCAATCCCAGGCAGATCAGGAGCAGTCAGAGCCATGGTTAGAATTGGCCTTTCAGTCAGGCAGCTTGATTTAGAAACAGCCGCAGCCATGGGAAGGTTGTAAATTTGCAGTGATTTCCTGTGAATGTGAAATTCATAACTTGGATTCTGCACCTCCGATAAGGCATTGTTGCTTCTTTCAGCTCGCAGTGGCCTCTCCCTTCTGAGAGAGACCCCACTGCATTTACCGTGCCAAACCACACGTGATCTTGAATCATGTTAGCTATTTTAAAAAATGGAAAACCACAAAATTTCTTATCATTTTGGAACCATGGTCCCTAATAAGAGAAAAAGAAAAATCTGTTTTTTTCTTACAGTTTTCTCATTCATTTGTTCTTCCACACTCATTCATTTAATCAGCCAGGACATATTTGCTGATCATCTACATGAGAGCTTGTGCCAAGAGCTGCATGCAATTATCAATATTATACTGGTTGAATCTGGAAGGGGTCTTTTAAGAGGGTTCCAGTCCTGAGGAGGTCAGGGATGCTCAGAAATTAGAGACAAACCTTAGCATGGGGAAGAGGGGATATGGTCATTGTTACCAGGAGAAAATTTGTCACTTTTCATGAGCTTCTCAAAGACACCTGTGGACCCACTCTGGGCATTGATTAGGAAGCCTATTCTCACTCAATTGTGCTTCAGTTTTTTTCTCACTCAGTGGCCAGAGCCTGCCTACTTAATAGGGTATTGAGTGGCAATAGTTGAAATGCTGTTAGAAGATTTTTAGTCTTGACTATCCCAATTCCTATCGTTAAAAAGGAAAACAAACAAAACCCCATGAGGACGAAGGAGAAAATCCACAAGAATGGTTCAGAAAATTCTGATGGCATGGCTCATAGCCTGGAGGCACTTTCTTTATTCTGAGTAGTTAAAAATGTGGAGTGTGCCTCAGGAAACCTGGGATTCAATTTTAGCAAAACCACTAATATTACAGAAGCCACTTATCTTCTCTGCACTGCAGCCTTTTTCTTCTGTAAGACAGTAGATGATGAAGATGATGGACAATGATTTTAACATTTACTGAGCTCTAACTACACATCAGGCACCGCTCACTTAACATTTATAACAACTCCATGAGGGAAGGACTTTGCGTCATTCCCCTTAAAGAGATGGAGAACAAAAACCCCAAGAGAGGGCTCCAGCTAATGCAGTGCAAGGTAACAGCTCTGCATCTAAACCCACATCTAAGGATGCAGAAATGTGTTAAATGACCACTCACACTGCTTTTTGGGTCTATTCTCTGTTGAGGTTCTAGGAGCATTATTGTCATCATTATTGAAATTAGTCACAGCCTAACCCCCCTTTTATCAGAAATATTTTGAAAAATGCCATTTTCTTGCTTGCTTTCTGCTTTCAGGGACCAGAACACCCGAATCCTGGGAAGAGTTTTAGCGCCCGAGGCTTCCCACGACACTGTTACCTTCCAGACAGCGAGAAAGGGAGAAAAGTAAGTCTGGGGATTTCCACATAGAACTAGGTTTTAGAATAGATCCGGACAGTTGACTTCTACGTCAAGGTTCAAAGTTTTGCTTCTTACAGTGCACAGACCAAAGAGAACTGTGTTTCTTTTAACACTAGATGTACACAGTAACAAGGTCAAATTTGAGTCAACCATAGGCAGGGGGTGGCTATGACTAGAATTTTTTTTTTTTTTTGGCAGTTGGGGTGGGAGTGGGACATTTAGTTTGTGTATTAGTCTGCTAATAAAGACATAAATGAAACTGGGTAATTTATGAAGGAAAGAGGTTTAACTGACTCACAGTTCCACATGGCTGGGAAGTCTTCACAATCATGGCAGAAGATGAAAGGCAAGTCTTACATGGCGACAGTCAAGAGAGATTGAGAGCCAAGTGAAAGGGGAAACCCATTATAAAACCATCAGATCTTGTGACACTTATTCACCACCAAGAGAACAGTATGGGGGAAACCACCCCCATGATTCAGTTATCTCCCACTGAGTCCCTCCCACAGCATGTGGGAATTATGGGAGCTACAATTCGAGATGAGGTTTTGGTGGGGACACAGCCAAACCATATCAGTTTGTTTGTTTCCTCTCTAGGGTATTACTGGCAATAATTCATCTATTTTAAGATCCTGTGTCTAGAGCCCTGCTGCTTAAAGGCTGGTCCTGGGACCAGCACCAGTAGCACCACATAGGAGCTTGATAGAAATGAAGAATCAGAAGCTACGTCATCTTAATGAGATGCATAGCTGATCTGACAACACATTAAAGCTTTAGAACCACTGGTCTGGGGCAGGGATCTTAATATGTAGATTATTTTCTTTTTATGTACTTTCATATTATTTGACTTTTTCCCTTTTGGGAAAAGTATCTGCTCTTTTCTCAAAAGGACAGAGAAAACAATCATTGGGTTTCTGGATTCCTAGTGATTCATGATCAGGCTTCCATGGTTCTATGAACTCTAAAATTGGAATAAAAAGTTTATGTTTGTATTTCTATGGATGAGGCCAGAAAATCATTGGATTTTCAAAATCTTTCCTGATCTCAAAAGGAGTAGGAATCATTGATCTAAGGGAGTGCTGGGGGGAATATTGGACAAGATGTATTTTAGAGAGCTTCCTCTCCAAATTTCAGCAGCTTACTCCGACAAGTATTTATTTGTCATGTACTTTGCATGTCAGTAGCTATGGCTATGTTGTTGCTATGGGTCAGTGTCTTAGTCTGTTCTAGCTGCTGTAACACAGCACTGTAGACAAGGTGGCTTATAAACAACAGACACTTATTTCTCACAATTCTGGAGCCTGGGAAGTCCAAGATCAAGGTGCTGGCAGATTTGGTGTCTGGCTAGGACTTGTTTATATGAACCCATCCTGGTTCATAGATGGTGCCTTCTCACTGTGTCCCCACATGGGGCAAGGGGTTTCTCTGGGCCCTCTTTTATAAGGGCACTAATGTCATCCATTAGGGTTCTGCTGTTCTGACCTAATCACCTCTCCAAGGCCTCACCTTCTAATACTGTCACCTTCGGGGTGAGGATTCCAACATAGGAATTTGGTGAGGACACATATTCAGACCATAGCAGCAGCTTCAGTTGGCTCTATGTGTCTTCCTGTTCTAGAGCCCAGGTGGAAGGAGCAGCCCTTCTCTGCTCCATGCCCTTCCCATTGAAGGAGGTGGAGGACAAACAGAGAACCCAATTGGAAGTGTATCATGCCATCTAAAAGTTCTTGGTTGCTTGTTACTTTCACTCATCCTTCACAGGCCCCAAAAAGTCCTAGGCAAGCCAGACAAGGGGTGGGCCAGTGACCTGCCTACAAGGAGGCAGTTTGGGTTTCATGTCAAAGGGTATGGATCTGGTCTCCCTACAGGTGGGAAGCAGGTGTTTTGGAGGAAATAGAGAATCAACCACATCGAGATGTGCCAGTGCAGTGTTTCCAGATTAAAAGTTGGGACAATTCTTGATACTGTTTGCCTTGAAGGGCCAGATTTCTGTGCTTGAGCCCTGGAGCTACATCCCAACTGTTGGCAAAATGTCTCCGCTGCAAAGTCCTGCAGTTACAACTAGAATCCTGTTGTCAAGAGCTGCTTTTCTTCCAGGCCTCCCTCTTTATATTAATGACATACTCAGCATCCCTGGTACCCAGATGGGCACACTAACCTTCTTGGACTCCTGTTCTTATCCATCGCATCCGTTTAGCTCATTCCTCCCCACACACTCACTGCCTTCCAAACCACTAGACCCCTCTTCTAACCCTGCCACCACCAACGTATATAAGACTTCTTCATCTTTTATCTGCTGCCAGATTAGGTATCTCAAAGAGTTTTTAGAATCAAGGTTTTTGTGTGTAAAAGAAATAAAACAAAGAGATAACAAAGTGCAGTCTTCTTACCTTGACATATAAAACCGACTGCAGTGTGGGTTAAACTTTCTCCTCACACTAATTTCCCATCCTTATCCTTTACATCTGCTGTTCCAGTACGCTAACCTTGGGCTTCATTGTAGATTGAGGTATGATTGGAGGATAGGCTTTGGAGCCAGACCAGCCTGGGTTCAAGTCCCATTTCTGTCATTTACTAGCTGTGGGAACTGGCATGAAACTTCATGTCTTGAAGTCTGTTTCCTAATCTGTAAAATAGTGGTGATAATTTCCATCTGTATGGACAAGATGTTGGAAAAATGAAATGAAAATATCTTTTGTAAAATGCACAGCATAGAGACAGCAATTGTAATTTATCCATGCCTTGAGTTTATATTTGTTTACTATGTCTACGCATTCTTCTCTATTGACATACCTCAAATCCTTCCCTTCCCTTCCTTTACTACTCAGCTCAGAAGCAGCCTCCTCCATGAATTCTATACTGATTCCTATCTGGGAGTCAACAGAGTGGTGATTCAGACCATGAGCTATGGAGTCAGGCAGTCCTGAAATCAATCCCCTAACCCCACAACCCCAACCACTTACTAGCTATGAGACCAAAGCAAGTCTTTATCTTTTGAGCCTCTGTTTCCTTGAGGGGGATAATGAGAGTACAGTTATTTGTCATTTAATGACAGGGATATAATTATCATTGGACAGCTTCATCATCATACAAACATCACAGAGTGTACTTACACAAAACTAGATGGTATAGCCTATTACACACCTAGGCAATATGGTATAGCCTATTGCTTCTAGACTACAAACTTGTACACCATGTTATTGTACTGAATACTATAGGTAGTTGTATAATGGTAAGTATTTGTGAATCTAAACATACCTAAACACTGAAAAGGTATAGTAAAAATGCAGTATAAAAGATAAAAGTGGTATATCTGTATAGGGCACTTACCATGAATGGTACTTGCAGGACTGGAAATTGTTTTGGGTGAATCAGTGAGTGAGTGTGAAGGCCTAGGACATTGCCGTACATTACCAAAGACTTTGTGAACACTGTACTCTTAAACTACACTAAATTTACATAAAACTACTTTTCTTTCTTCAATAATAAACTAAGCTTAGCTTATTGTGACTTCCCCATTTATAAACCTTTTAATTTTTTTTAACTTTTGAGTTGTTTGTAACAACACAGCTTAAAACAGAAACATATTGTTCAGCTGTAGAAAAATATTTTCTTTAATTCTTATTCTATAAGCTATTTTGTTTTTAAAACTTTATTTTTTTTATTTTTACTTTTGAAACTTTTTATTTAAAATTAACACATGAACATATACATTAGCCTTGACCTACTCCGGGCAGAATCATCAGCATCACTGTCTTTCACCTCCAAATCTTACCCCGCTGGAAGGCCTTGGGAGCAATAGCAGGAATGGAGCTGTCATCTCTTATGATAACAATGCCTTCTTCTAGAATACCTCCTGAAGAAACTCCCTGAGGCTGTTTTACAGTTAACGTTTTCTCAATAAGTAGGCATGCACCCTACAATAATGATTAAAAGTACAGCATAATTAAGTGGTAGAGCAATAGGAATTTCTCAGCTCTATTGTAATCTAATGAGATCACTATCGCATATGTGTTTAGTCATTGACCAAAATGTCACTATGTGGCACATGGCCATACCTATATCATCTTATTACTGTAACGATTACATGTCTCATTGCCCAGCACTTAGAAAGTACACACTCAGGAAATAGCAGCTCATATTTCTAATGTCTGCTTTTATTATTACTAATACTATGATGGTTTCCTCTCCTCCAGCCCATACCATGTTTATAGTAGTTCAGTTTTGAACCCAAGACATTTTTATTGGATGCTTTTTCTTCATGCTGGACACTACTCTGACCAAGGCCTGGAACAGGGCATTAGGCATTAGTCTTGCTCAACAAACATTTTTAAAATTTAACTGATTTAGAACATTCTACAGGCCCCAAAACTTTCTTTGAGCCTCAGTTTTCTCACCTACAGAAAATCGAAATGCTCCAAGATGTCACTAGAGAAATATTGCACAACGTCAGCTTTGGATAAATTAATACTACATTGAGGTAGTGGTGTGGTAATGAAGGGCAGAGCTTCAGAAGTTCTCAGATCATAAGCGCCTTCAACTCCTAGATTCTATCTTTCAAAATGCAGCCATTATGTTAGCAGATAACATTTATCAAGTAGTGCGTTGTAGGCACTGGTGTGAAAATACTTTTCATGTAGTACCCAGTAAGACGTTCACAACCTTCAGAGGCCAATTGTACCATTGCCATTTCATAAATAAGAAAGTTAAAGTTCAGAGACGTGCTATAACTTCTCCAAGGTCACACAGTTATTCAGTGACAGCGCCAGAGCTCAGCCTCTAGCTCCCAAACTCCAAATCCAAATCTCTTTCTTTCCCTTGGGCTACTGAGAGCACCATGATGCAGGAAGGGATGGGACCCTTGGGCTTACTCTCTACCAAAGGATAGTGTTTGATCGCCCATGAATGCCTGCCTTTCATGTCCCACCTTTGTCCCTCTAGGTTCTGAAGCTGCTGCTCGTGGCCTGGGATCGCCGCCTCATTTTTGCCATTGGCACCTCCAGCACCACGGGCGAGTCAGATACCGTCATCTGGAATGAGGTCCACCACAAGACAGAGTTTGGCTCTAATCTCACTGGCCACGGCTACCCAGATGCTAATTACCTGGATAATGTGCTGGCTGAACTGGCTGCCCAAGGCATCTCTGAGGACAGCACTGCCCAGGAGAAGGACTGAGGCGAGAAAAGCTTTGAGGTGGGAGGGGCTGTGGGGACTGCAGGACAGGAAGTGGGGAGAGTGAGTCAATGTAGAAGAAGTTGGTGTCGTGCCCTCCCAACTTTCTCACCTCCCCTCCTGTCCTGTGTCCATCCCTTGTCCCTCCCAACCACAGGGGGAGCCAGACTGAATAAAGCGACATCATTCATAAACCTCATCCACACAAAGGGAGATGGGATGAGGGCCATCCTGGGTCTGTTCCCATGGAGTTTTTGGTGCTGGGTAGGCAAGAATCCCCTCCCTACCCCACCTCCAAAGTAGGGGCATGGTCAGCACACCTGGGACCGTGGACGCAAATGCCCATGGACAGTGCCTGGGCATTTGGAAGCTGGGGTTTCTTGCCTCAGCCGGCTTCTTGCTACTTCCACTCTGCTTTGAGAGTGGAGTTTTTGCTATTCTCTCCTCCGCTGGAGGCAGGGAGCTCTCACTGTGCAAGGTTGGGGGACAAAGGGGTAAACCGCTAAACTGCTGTGACATCAGAAACTGATGCCTTGGTGTAGAGTGAGGAAGCATGACTTCCCAAGAGGGTCAGAGAAGGAAAAGCCTTGGGGAGCACATTCTGCTCTCATCACAGCCCTTGGCTTCTCCAGGCCCTCCTCTCCTCCACACAGGTCTGACCTGTCCAAAGAGGCATCTGGTTCTCTCATGTGGATGAATGGACTCTGGCATTCTTCCTTGGGGGTGGCATCCCATGATGCTCTTTCTATCCCCTCTCTGATCAAACCAGAGCCTGAGTCCCACTGAGTATCTGAACTGTCCTCAGGGAGAGGAGCCCACAGCCTTCTTCCCAACTCATTCTAGACCAGCTCAAAGATTCCATGAGTTTCATCAAGTCACTGTGAGTGGAGCCCATGCTGGGCTCTGTGCCCTCTGTGTCTGTGCATGCGTGTGTGTGTGTGGGGGCGTGTGTGCATCGCTGGGCCAGCTTGATGGGAAGGCCCGTCATGTCCCTGCACTCTGTTTTGCAAGATGCCAAACCCCAGTTCTGATGGGGATCCAATAGTGAGGCTGTGGTCCTTTGACGTTCCTCACCTGTTGCTAACCTATCCCATAGTGAACTGAAACCCCAGTGGAGACAGAACTGTGCCTGGGGAGATGCAATGAGGTGAGGGCTGGACTCATCCTTTTATATTTCTTTTCAAGATTGGATCAGAGGTCATCTCCATCCAGTCTTGTTTCTATGAAGGCTTCAATCTGTTTCCATGCAAATTTGCTAATCAGAGCCCAGAGCTGCTGGGCTTCTCATCTCCCTCATCTATTATAGATTGACTTAGAGCAGGGAGGGAGCCTCTTTAGTTCATTTTTAGAGCAGGGAGGGAGCCTCTTTAGTTCATTTCTAATGGGGTTGGGACCACAATATGGTCTGGTCCAATCTGCACCTTGGTTGTGTCCCAAGACCCTATCTCCTCCCCAACATTCCTATTGCCTTTGGCTCCCAGTAAGGGATGAATTGGGGGCCAGGGAGGAGAAAAGGGGTCAAGAAGGGAAACCCAATTCCCCCTTTGAAAGTGGGTTCTTTGAACTATGTGTTTGGGGGAAGTTCCTCTGGATAATAATTTGAATTTATATACCTCAAGTTTTGGGGGTTTGACGTATATATATGCATATATATTTCATAATTTTTGGAAGGTTTTTGATGCTAGAAAAATGGAAACAAAAGAACCTTCAAAAATGGTACTTAGATGGGAACCGGAGGCCGAGCTTTTATAAAAGCCAGCAAGCCCCATAGCTGCTTGCTGTTAGGCCTCCAGCCATTTTGATGTTGGTGTGGACAGTGGATTCACCTGCCTGTCACCCAGTCCTATGGATGTGCTGGTGCTGAGCCTTTGCTCCCTTTCCAAATGGCTACAGGGACGTTGATCAGCTCCACCAGAAGGAGCTCTGATGGGAGGAATCATTCTGCCATCCTTGTCCCTGTATCTCCTGTCAGCAGGCAGCCATTGTATCTCACCAGCCAATCAGGAGACTGGTCCCCAGCTTACTGCACCACACGGCAATTTCTTGCCACAGTTAGGGAAACACCTGAACTAAATGGAAGGGATATCCCTGCGGTGTTTAATGTCACACCCATGCCCTTTGTCAGGTTATCATGTACCAGAGATTACCTGGAGAGCCTCATGCCATCTCTGCCTTCAGCACACTGGTCAAGTATCTGCTGAGCTTATTGGCCGCAAGGGTGCAGAAATAGGCCGAGGGTCCATGGGAAGAAAGACACAATGACGCAGTAGGAGGTGAGGAAGAAGAGAAGTTAGATTTTCACAATGGAAGAAGGCACTGGGGAGAGACCAGTTTCCCCACATCAGGCAGAAGGTATAGGTGGGGAAGGGGGTGGCCAGGAGCAGAAGGAAGAGGACTCAAGATGGAAAGGGAGCCACTATGCCCATGGCAATACCACTTGGAGAGGTAGTCTTCATACCTTCAAGCCTTTGCCCCTAGGATTTGATTGTGTCTATGCCCCATTTCTTGTCCTCTGCTGATGCCCAGTAGGGGCTACCTCATCCTCGTGCTGTTCTTGTGTAGCTTTCTGGGCTGTAGGGATGTTGAATTTCCTTTCTAACACTGTGCCAGGCAAAGCAGGGTGCATTCCTCTGCCCTTTCTCTTGTGCCAAAATGGAAAGGTAGGGTCTAGATTTCAGTGAAAACCCTGCCAGCCGAGCCCTGTGCATCCACTACCTTGACACAGGGCGTTTTCCCACCAGAAGCCCTGCTGTGCTCTCCTGGCCAAGGTAGGGGATTCCATGCCTTCCCTTTCATGGTCTTAGCACCAGCAGCCTAGTTTCTCCCTTCCTGAGTCTCCAGGGATGAGGAATTGGATTGGAGACAAGGTCTAAAAGGTTCATTGTGTATATGTGGCTGTGTGTGCCTTTTGTGTTTTCATTCTCTTCCCCTTTTTGTAAAATTTGGTCTTCTCTGTGGTTTTATACTTGGTCGAAAGTCCTCATCTTGGTATTGCACTGTTGTGTGCATGAGAAAATTGGGGGAAGGCTTGTGTGGTACAAGAAAGGACCCCTAACCCCTTTCCTTGCCTGTGGTCCCCAGCATTAGATTGGGGGGTTCTGGGAGAGGCAGGTGAATGTCCTAAGTGAATTGTTCTGTTTGTAACTGGAGTGTTTTGAAGTCCTTGGTGTTGCTCTGTGAGAGGACATCGCCACCTGGTGCTCATGAGGTGTCTGTGCAGAACAATAAATGGCAAATGAACAACCACAAAATTGTTGCTGTTGTTGACCTTCTGCTTTTTGTAGATAAGTGCACCTATCTGTGAGGGATTTGGGTTACCTCCCTGAGTCTGTAAGCAATTAAAAGCCCTTCCACTGGGTGGGGGAAGTCCTCCCCAACACCACCTAAAAAAACATTTTCCACATATTATCCACCCACACATTTGATCTGGCTAGACTCTTTGTTCACCTAAAGGAACAGACCACACGGCTGGGAAAATGAATAAGAGAACATGTGGGAGTTAAACCACCTTTAAAATCACAAATATTCACTTTTAAAGGTCCCTTCGCCTGACTACAATATAGTGTGTGTTTAAATTGTTTCCAAGCTGTTTCTCAAATAAATGTTTAATATTAATCATCTCAAAACTGACAAGAACACAAAAATAAAATGCAAATGAAGAGCCACCCTTGTCACCCAAATCTGTGTCTATTTCTGGTAGTATGTGGAATGTGGTTTTCTTGGAAGCCAGGCTTGGTCTCCCCACTGACCCCAGCCTAAGACCACCAGTTAGGAACCCAGGATTTGGAAGGTAGAGTTTGTCAACTTGTCCATCAGGGATCTGACTCCGCCAAATGGCTTGATGAATGCAAACGGCAAACTCCCATGATTTGACTTCATATGCATGAGCCATTGGGCACAGAGTTCCTTAGTACATATTTTAATGCATATTTATGTGCAATCTTGTTAGTAGGAATATACATTTATAAAGAACTTTTCATTTCAATAGGCAGTTAGTGCATTAAAAGCCTGGGAATTGGGTGCTATATTTTGCCTTTCTGACTCAATAATCTTCAAAGAATTCATAGGAAAATCAGTATTTGCAGATAAGTGATTAGCTTGGCTAAAATGTACAAAACACCCAGAACCCATAAAACACTCAGAGGTTTAGGAGAATGTTTTAATTCTTAAGGGGCAGGGTTAAGTGAAGGGGTTACAGAAATCAGTGTCTCTGGCTGGGCAGTCAAGAGAGCATGGCTCAAATTCTGTGACTCAGTTCTCTGTGTCTCAGTTGGAAATGAATGCGTAACCTGGTTCCCACCTTCCCACATGCTGTGATGCTTCAAACTCTGGGGAAGGGCCTCTTCTCAGCCCAAGATCTTGATTGTGAACATTAATGAAGAGAACAGTCATCCTCCACAAATTATAACTCCTTAATGACATATGATTCAGTGAATAAATAGTATCATTAAACAAATATTGTAGGGGGATGATAAAAGTAGTGAAGGTAATTACAGTCAGGAGTGATTGGTATTAAAATTGAACACAGTCCCAACTATTGCCAGCTGAAGGTCATGCATCCTGCTAGATGCTCCAGGGCACTCAGTCTGGAACTGAAATAAACTTGAGGTGACCCCAAGGAGATAACACAAAGTGGTGCTAGATGCCTTTTTCAGTTCACTTGAAAACATGGATTTGATCATGTCAGCTCCCTCTCTGCTGGAAAAAAAAAAGTAGGGTGCGTAATTGGTGTTATCTACTCTGTTTTGATTCTACAGAGTAAGTAAAACTTAGTTGTGGGCTTACTTTAGCTTCTTGCCTTTTTTACCCTCAAATCTTTTTCAGTTTTTACCTATCTTTCCTTATTCCTTGTCTCCATATCATCCCTTCCTCTTTAACCCACTAATAGAAGTTTATAAATTAAAATATTTTCTGAGGACTTGATGACACTAGTCAGAAGTCCAAGAGTGGTCTGGTCTAAGGGAGTCTTCATCATGGGCCAGCTGGAAAAAGTGGAATTGGCATAGGCAACATCATTCTTTTCAGATGTTTTTGAGGTGACCCCAAGGAGATAACACTGTCAACAGGAGCCCTCAAAGTTAAAAAGCAGTAGCCAAGCAAGACTTATGTCTTTTCAGGGCTCTTCCAGGCTCTAAGACTGTGAAATTCAGATAGCTGTTTAAAAATCAGAATAGAGCCGGGCGCGGTGGCTCACGCCTGTAATCCCAGCACTTTGGGAGGCCGAGGCAGGTGGATCACGAGGTCAAGAGATCGAGACTATCCTGGCCAACACGATGAAACCCCGTCTCTACTAAAAATACAAAAATTAGCTGGGCATGGTGGTGCGTGCCTGTAGTCTCAGCTACTCGGGAGGCTGAAGCAGGAAAATTGATTGAATCCGGGAGACGGAGATTGCAGTGAGCTGAGATCACACCACTGCACTCCAGCCTGGGACCTGGCGATAGAGCGAGACTGTCTCAAAAAATAAATAATCAATCAAAATAGAAGGAGGGTAGTTCTTACAGGCAGAAATTCTTGGAGCTCACAAATTGAAAGCAGTGGCAAACTTCAGAGTAAATTCAGAGCTTCCAAATCCAAACATTAACACTCTCCTCTATATTTACACAAATGCATTCAGGTGAAGATAGCAACACACATTGGGAAAGGACACTTGCTTCCTGTTTTAGTCCCAGAATGGCTTTTGCTTCTAGTCTCAGCTGTTCCTTCTCCCCAACCCCTCTTACCCATGTAACAATATGAATTTCCTGACCCAGAGACCTAAACAAGAAGTCACAAAGTTACACCTACTTTTGGTTGCACTTGCCATTTCAATACTTAGGAAAACAGAGTGATCAGAAATGACCACACTGGTAGGAGATGAGAGAAGCCATTTTCGGGAAGAGATTTAAGCAGGACTCTGCACCTGCGCTTGGTCCGGGGTGTCTCCAGTTGCTGAAGTGCCTGGAACCAAACTCTGCCTCTCTTCAATTGCCTGATATGCTTTCTTCTTGAACTTCCGGGTGCCGTAGACAGCCAGGGTGATGACAACAGCCAGAATGGTGGTGACCCCCACTGTGACCCCAGCTGCAGCCCCTCCTGATAGACCACCACCATCCCCATGAATGACATTCATGGCCCTCCGCAGCTCTGTCGGCTCTCCCAGCCTCCACTGGTGGGTCTGGGAGTCTTTAATCCAGGATCTTGCATTCTCAGAATTGGTCACTATGACAGTATTGGTGGCAGCCTGACTCATGAGGGGTGGCCGAGTGAAAGGTGGGAGCCTGGCAGGGGGCAGGGACCTTCCTGTAAAGAGCCCGGACTTTACACAGTAAGACACTTGGCATCCATCACTGATGAGGGCTAGGTGCTGGCTGAACCCCCCCGGGCACTTTTTCAGAGATGGTGCCCCTAAGTCTTTGGATATAGCAGGATCCACCAAGGGGTTCCCAACTGTGCAGCTGAAGAACCCACCAAAGGGAACCGCAAACCTGCTTCCCAACTCATAGTCCTGAGAGGCACATACCTTGAGGTTTTCAAAGAGTCTCAGTGGAAAGTAGCCGGCTGGGCATGACTGTGCATTTGTCATGGGGTTTATGCTCTTGCTGCTGAAGAGGCCCCCAAAAAGCATTCCTGAGTTTTCCGGGACTTGGCTACTAGCTGCACACCAAAAAGCCCTAAATTCAGCCTTTGCCACCTGGAACACATCTTCACACACTGTCTTGCAGAAGATGAGGAAGGTGCACTTCTTACGACACTCCAGGTGGTTGTAACCCTCTTCGTGGATCTGGGATAGCAGGTGCACTGGGGAGTAGCCAGAGGGGCAGGAGAAAGCACCAGTGAGTGGATTCTTCTGCTCCAACTTTTGGCAGAGGAGGACATTCCCATTCCCTGAGAGCTGAGTGCATTCCTGATAAACCCCACCAAAAGAGAAATTGCTCATTTTTCCTTCGCAGGAGCCATCATCTGTGTTGGCCTGAAAATTGAAGTTGGGAGAATTGAGATCTGTGCAGCCAGGGTAAGTGTTGAACGCATAATAGCGCTTAATAGCAGTTTCCACCGTGTGTGACACCTTCTTCACCAGGGGGCCTGGCAAGTCAGGCAGCATGTTGGGGTTGATGAAGAAATGCAGAGGCAGGCCAGTGCGGTCGATGGCCACCAGGTGGTTGGTGATGCCCTGCTGCCAAGCCTGGAGGGTGATGCCTGGGTAAAACGGAACCCCTCCAATGCTCTGCACCCTGGAGTTGGTTCTGTTTGAGAGGTAGCTCTTGGTGAGAATATTCTGTGAGGTATAGTCCTCTTCAAATTTGAAGTTCACCATGTTTTGGAAGGCAACTCCAGCAGATGCGGTCACGGCACTATGACTGCTCTGGCTGTCTCGGAGAAAGGAGGCCCTGATGTGGTCCTCCTGAATAAGAGCAGCCCCAGCATCCACACTGGTGATGACATGGGTGCCATAGTTGAGAACCAAAAGTTCTGCCAAGTAGGTGGCCATCCTTGTCTGGTTGTTCTCTAGACGGTCAGAGATGTCCAGGAGCTCCTTCCTAAAACCCCAGGTTAGCTCTAAGGCTGGGTTGATTTTGACTGTGTAGATCAGGTTTCTCACCTGAACTCGGGTAGTAACAGCCTTGTCCTTCACTTGAAGGGTCTTCATTCTTTGGAACTCGGTGGAGAACTTGCCATTGACTTTGGAAAAAAGAGAGAGTTCTGTGTTGATGGAGTAGGATGTGCTGCTCTGGTAATTTGTCCATGATTCCAGGATTTCTGAGTTCATCTCGAGGTTGCTCTGTTTCTGGGGAATGGTGAAGATTTCATCAGGGATAATATACTGTCCATCCTCAGTTGTCCTGCAGTTGGTGTAAGTCAAGTCCATCACCCGTCCCATGTCCACATTCCTCAGATTGTCCCAGCCCCCTCCAGGCAGGACTTCCAGGACAGGTAGTTTCAAGGCATTCTTGCATTTTTGAACTCCAACTTTATCTGTCTCTCCTGGAGGCTTGCCTGATTTAGCCCATGCTGCCACTGCACAGAAGAGGATGGCAGCCCTGAAGCTGTTCATGGCTCAGACAGCCCCAGCCACACACCAGCCCTACACAGCTGCCAACAAGCTTCAGGCAAACTAAATGGGGAAAAAAAAGTAGGCAATGAAGCAGAAAATTCAACAGTTCTCTGAAAGCTACAAGTTCCTCTTTAAGCTAATTTAATTGCAAAATGGGAAACGAGAGTTGGTTGGAATATTAAAGACCATCAGGACTTTGAAGAATTTATGCCATATTAAACATCCAAACACAGCCCTACATGCCTAACAGTTAACTATTCTAATTTTCCCCCAGCCCAGGCTGGTTACTCTGCTGCAGGGGTGGGCACTTAGAAAAAAAAAAAAAAAAAAAAAACAGAAAAAAAAAACCAAAAACGTGACCCCACACCCTACTGCTTCCTCCACTAGAAAGTTTGGCTTTGCTTTTTGCTCACTCTCTTGGACTTGATGTTTCACATTTTCCCTGACTGCTCTCTCTTGGGCCTCCAATACCACCAGTTTCCTTTTACTGGAAATGCAGAGGCAAATGACCACATCACCCTTACTGAAACACCCTGCTCCACCATACCCATGCAAGCTGTCAGTCAAGGCCAGTTCTGGGTTTCCTATTTGCCTGCGGGTGGAAGCCATTTCCAGAAAGAAAGGAGTGAAACTCTTGGACACTTGTCCCATGGGGTTCATTGTTATGAGTCATAACAGTTCTGTCCTTGGGGATAGCATTGTCTGGAGCAGAGCTGAGGGGGCCTGAAGAGGATTCGATGCAATATACTGGGAAACCCCAATTTGCATTGTCCTAAGCATTCTGAGTGAGGGCAAGGAATCCCTGCACTGTGTTGTTTTTATTCAGATAGAAATATTCAAGACAAAGCCACACTATAATCTAGATTTTATCAATGGCAGACAGGGGCCAAGGAACATATGTGTATGTGTTCACACATTTATATATCCTCTGTGTGTGTGCATTTTGCATGAAGTTCTTCCTGTTATACCTTTAATTTTTCATTCCATTGCTAGTGTGTAATCAGTTGCATAAAAAAGAATGTGGGTCTTCATTACCCAATATTTTTTAAAGCAACAATTAATTTGCTATATCATAGAAAAATATAATTACATGAATTTCTTTTCAAGTACCAATGCCAACTCTATTAGACCCCATAATTTAAAACAATGTTTCCTGGCCCGTTGATCTGGTGCCAAGATTGATTGAATCTCAGCTCTGTTAATTCTTTGGGACAATTAGGCTGTGTCTTAGTATACTTAGTGGTAGCCAGACAATCCAGAGGAGTTAATGAAGCTCCTAATTTCATCCTTAACATCCCCCAAATCATACCATGAACCAGATACAGTGCTGAAACGGAAAAAGTCACATTGCAATTCACAGGTATCACTACATCATTACCTGTGTGCATTCTGGAAAGAAGGTTCCAAGGAACTGAATTCCTCTATTGGTCATTGATGCAGCTAAGACATATTTTTAGAAAGAATGAGGCTAGTTGCCTAGCTTCCCAGGCTGGGCTTTACCAGTTATTATCAAAACCATGATGGTGTTCTGTAAATCTAGAAATACTGTATTCTGAATCTATTTCTTTTTCCGAAACAGGGCCTTGCTTATTGCCCAGGCTGGAGTGCAGTAGCTATTCACACCTGTGGTCCCACTACTGAGCAGCATGGGAGTTTTGACCTGCTCCATTTCCAACCTGGGTCCTTTTATTCCTCCTTAGGCAACCTGGTGGTCTGCTCCAAGGAGGTCACCATAGTGATGCTGAACTTAGTGTGGACACCAGATTGGATAGCACACTACAGCCCAGAACTCCTGCACTCAAGCAATCCTTCCACTTCAGCCTCTCAAGAATCTGGGACTGCAGGCATGCACCACCACACCTGGACATTCTGGGTCTGTTTGTGCCACATTTATCATGCTTCTGGGACCTGACAGCAGCCACCCAAGAGGAATTAATTTATAAACTAATATCCAGTCTATATTTTGATAGAGAATCAAACCTTTGCACAGGGTGTTCTAGTTAATTTATAAATCAGTTAGTTATAAATTTATACCTCAGCAGCATGATCCCAGAATTAGAAAAATGAGAGTTGAATGCCCTTGAGTACTTCCAATAAGTCTGTTGAAATATCTACATACTTCTCTTCAAACTATTTGAGATGGTTCATCAAAATTAGAATACTCTCTCACTTATACTGCTTTGGAGACAAGCTGACAATTTGTTACCCTCTGCTTTCCCTTAAGTATATCCTGTTGAGAGCTCACTCTCCTGAAATGAGAATACAAGCAAGGTTAATACAGACAATTCTATATTCAGGTTTTCCTATGTCTCCAGATGACCATTCACTGTATTTTTTATTTCTTCTACAGCCTTTGTCTTCTTTTTATCATAGGAAAAAAAAGGAAAATAGATGAAAGAGCAATTACATTATATCCATAAGAAAATATTTTACAGTCATCACAATTACTTCAAACAATTTTAATAACATGAGAAATTCTTATGCCATAATGTTACTGGAAAGAATTCCCAATCCAGACCCCAAGAGAGAGTTCTTGAACTTTGTGAAAGAAGGAATTCAGGGTAAGTCCATTGAGTAAAGTGAAAGCAAGTTTATTAGAGAAGTAAAAAAAAAAAACAAAAGAATGGCTACTCCACAGGCAGAGCAGAAGCATGTGCTGCTTGACTAAGGATATTTCGTGTTATTTCTTGATCATATGGTAAACCAGGGGTGGATTATTCATGAGTTTCTTGGGAAAGAGTTGGGCAATTCTCAGAAATGAGGGTTCCTCCCCTTTTAAAACTATAGAGGGTAACTTCTGGACATGGGCAGTCAAGGCATTGGTGGAAATATCTCTTAGCATGCTAATGCACTATAATTAGACTATAATGAACAATGAAGATGACCAGAGGTCAGTCTTGTCGCCGTCTTGGATTTGGTGGGTTTTGGCTGCCTTCTTTACTGCATGCTGTTTTATCAGCAAGATCTTTATGACCTGTGTCTTATACCAACCTCCTATGTCATCCTGTGACTTAGAATACCCAACCTACTGGGAATAAAGCCGAGCAAGTCTCAGCCTTCTCTTACCCAGCCCCTATTCAAGATACAGTTGCTCTGGCTCAAATGCCTCTGACAAGAATGTTATGAAAAACAGAATGCGAAACATTCAGCATGACCCCAACTATGTGCGTAACTAGAGGGATGCATGCCAATACATAGACAGTAATTACATCTGGTTGGGACATTTTTCTAAATTAATTTTTTCCTCTTCTCTGTGTTTTTTGAGTTTTCAACAATGAGCATGTATTTATTAACTTGAGAAATTTGTATTCAGAACCTACTAAGTGCCAACAGTGATGAGTATTGGGTAATCATTACTTTTGTGCTCAGGAAAATAACCAATGCACACCAATTTAAAAAACAAAAGAAACAGGGCAGGTGTGGTGGCTCGTGCCTGTAATCCCAGCACTTTGGGAGTCCAAGGTAGATGGATCACTTGAGGCCAGGAGTTCAAGACCAGCCTGGCCAACATGGAGAAATCACATCTCTACTAAAAATACAAAAAATTAGCCAGTTGTGGTGGTGGCACACACCTGTAATCCCAGCTACTTGGGAGGCCGAGGCAGGGGAATTGCTTGAGCCTAAGAGGCAGAGGTTGCAGTGAGCTGAGATCATGCCACTGCACTCCAGCCTGGGGAACAGAGTAAGACTGTCAAAAAGAACAAAAAAATTTATATCTAAAATTTTTATATGCCTGAAATGACCCAAAGCCTATGGATTCTGTGACTGCTGTGCTCAAAGAAATTCTCTTTCCAATTCACTGGGAGATAGTGAAAGGAGAAGTGAAAATGATGAGAAATTTGGCTTAACTTAATTTTGCATACCAGGAGCAGAAGAACTGTTCATAACAGTTACATATGAGGAAGTGGTGACCAGTGGGTTTTACCTACACCTTTTCTTGTTTATCTGTTCACCAGCAATTTCCGCTGCTTTTTCTTGTACTAGAATGCATATGCAGTCACATAACCTCCCCAGATGGCCACACTTGAGGAGTAATGGCCTGTGGACTAACACTGAACTTTCATCTCTAAAAGAAAGAGGCATCTTGTCCACAAAAACTTTGCATCTGCATTGCTGAAGGGCGATTTCACTTCCTCCAAAAAGAGGCAAGAAGGAAGTCCCACATCTGCTTTCTTTCTCAGTTTGATCCCGTGCAACCTTCTGACACAATTTCATTCAGAGCCAAACCATGATTCATGTCTGTGGTTCAGTCCTGTGTGGGCTTGGAACTAGCCCAGGTGTTTCCTACTTCTGCATTTCACCTGTGGTCTGAATTGGGGAGGAAAATCCAGTTACATTTGCTAAGACAATTCCCTTTCAGCAGGAATCTTGGGGACCAGTGTGAAAACTGATAGTCAAATAATCACTAAGCGGATCAGAGAACTATGGATTTATAGACTTTGGAGTAAACTTTGTTAAGGAAAATCTGGAAGGTATAAATGAACAAAGTGGCAGTGTTTTCCTTTCTGAACAGTTGATATCTAACGTGACATTTTAGGAGTTGCTTGCCAGCTTCTTCCCCTCAGAGGCTGTTCTTTCCACCAGGATCGTTTGGGTACTGACCACAAAACTAAGAACATGGTGATTCCCTGACTCCTTTTAATCTGGAGAAAATGGAAGGCCCATGTGAAATTCTGCATATTTCCATTAAAAGCTAGGCCAGAATTTGATGGTCTAAGCCATTTCATTTCTGTTCTCTATCACTCTTTTTCTTCCTCTCTCTTCTACTTTCTTTGATCCATTTTCTCATCAGTTATTCCCTTTCTGCTCTTTTTTTTTTTTTTTTTGCTTTGCCATTTGTAAATTTAGATTTGGAGGACACATGTCAGTGATATGAGGTGGTACTTCCACTGGACTCAAGAGCAGCTGGTTTGATGGTGTGAGCCTGTAGTCCAAGCTATTCAAGAAGCTGAAGCAGAAAGATCCCTTGAGTCCAGGAGTTCAAGGCCAGCCTGTCAAACATAGTGAGACACTGTCTCTAAAAAAAGAAAGACAAAAAAAGAAAGAAAGAAAGAATAAAGAAAGAAAGAAAAAGAAAAAAAAAGAAAAGAAAAGAAATAAGAAGGACACCCTGATATGGCAAAAGCTTAGCCTTTTTAGCCTGTAGGCTTCCATACCCCTATTCCATATCATGTCAGATATCACCAAGCACTCATACTGTTGACTTCCAGTGAGCCCTGAGGTTGCCTCAACATCACTCTCAATATAGTTTTCCAAGACATTCAAGAGAAAGCCTAATTTATCAATCCATTACGTAAATACTCCTTGAGCATCTGTTATTGGTCATTTGAAGAGTCTAGGAGACAGAGTAAGCCTTCAGAGCCATTGTTCCCTCTCCATCTGCCCTCCAAGCTAAGCTCTACAAGGATTAAGCATTAGGACCAGCTCATTTCCCCTGCCCATCTGCCTTCAGGCTTCCAAATGACATCGCCTAACATAAAAAGTGTTTCTTGCATTATCCTTCAGCTGAAAACCATTTAGCATGAAGAGCTTTGCACACACAGGACTGGAAACACAGTGGAATTTCTCTTATGTCCTCATTTCTCAGTCTCCACTTCTTCCCTGTCATGTAACTTTTTCTTAGGGAAGATTTGAATAAAAGCAGTGATGGAGTTGCATTTGGTCTTTCTGGGTTAACTGCTGTCAAACTTCATATCTTTAAATTTGTTTCATTATTCAGTAACATAAAACCAGTCTCATGTTCAATCTTTTCTTTTTTTACCCTGGGATATTCAGATGAACTTTGAGATGAAGCAGAGTAAAAATTGCCACCATTTTTCTTTCTGCCTGAAATAACCATGAATAAGTTAAGGTGAAAACAATTTAAGTGAGGTGATTCTTCCATCACAGAATTATACAGAATTTGGAACTCTGGGTCCTCTATTGAAATGTTCCAATGTGTCTTCCATTTGCTGGTAATCTCAATATGATATTAAGAGCAAAGCCTGCGTTGTGAGTCTATTCAGTCTCCAGAAATTGTTCTTGCTTGGCTAATCAAATACTGCTAGAATGACAAATATGGATGGAAAATAGAGGTTTCAGAATTGAAATACAGCAACATTTTAGCTGAATAGGTGACTGTGCAAGTTCTGGGGTTTCCCTAAGTCTTCCTCTTCTCAAATGTGAAACACAAACAGTAGGAGCTTCCTCTATACAGTAGTTGCAGTTGCTAAGAGGATTGACTGCAATCATCCATGTACATTTCAACATGGTGCAGGCAGGAGCTCAATGTGTATCAGCTCTCAGCTTTGCTGATCTTGCTGTGCAGTCTTCAGGATAGGAGTGGGGGAAAAGGCATCTCAGAGGCTTGACTCCCCCCCGCCCAGTTATGTATTTGACAGGAGTGGGGGGAAAAGGCATCTCAGAGACTTGACTTCCCCCCTCCCTAGTTATGTATTTGACAGTATGAGAAGTCATATTGACTCCGAGAGACCACCTGACTATTGTTTACTAATGTCCTAAACAAATGCATGAATCTCTTTAAGGAAAACAATCTGGTTGCAATGCCATCTGGATTAATGACACAGGTAAATGTGAAGTGATTGGTTACTTTATCAAAAAATTCATTTTAGGAGTGCTTTACAATGGGATTACCAAACTTCTTTCTATAAATGAGAAGCTAGTAAATATTCTAGGCTTTGCAATTGAATGGTCTCTGTGGTAACTACCTAGCTTTGCCACTGTAGTGTAAAAGTAGGTGATAAGAAAATGCATGAGCATGAATGTGTTCCATTCAATCTTTTTTTTTTCCATCTTTCCACAATGTCAGGCTTTTATTGATGCTAGTTCCATCACAAATGCCATGAGCTACATGGAGTTCCCAAGGAGGCATTCTCCTTAGTACTTCCCCTTCCCTCAGGAGTCAGAGCTGCGGGCACACAGGCTCAACACACTTAGATGTCAATCAGTATTGCAAAGCATATATAAAAGTATATTTAATATACAAATGTTCTTGGTCAAATATTCTACAACAAAGAAAGTAACACTTAACAACAAGAAAAAAGAGATAGGAGAAAGGGTTAAGGAACCAGTCCATGGGCAAAGACAAAAGGAGTCCTAGTCTGGATTGGGCAGTCCATCAATCTTGGAAGTAAGACTTTTTGATGTGACAGAGCCTTCCACAGCAGATGCCAAGTTCTTATCACGAGTAACTATAAGACAGTGTCAGTTAAGATGGCCATTTCAAGCTGCCAAAGGCCTCATTTTTTTTTCCTTTTTTTTTTTTTAGGCAGAGTTGCACACTATCGCCCAGGCTGGAGTGCAGTGGTGTAATCTCAGCCCACTGCAACCTCCGCCTCCCAGATGCAAGCAATTTTCCTGCCCCAGTCCTTTGAGTAGCTGGGATTATAGCATGCCCGGCCAATTTTTTTGTATTTTTAGTAGATGCAGGGCTTCACATCTTTAAAATCACCCAAAGAGATTTTTAAAATCCTAGTTCTTGCCAGGCACGGTAGCTCACACCTGTAACCCCAGCACTTTGGGAGGCTGAGGAGGGCGGATCATCTGAGGTCAGGAGTTCAAGACCAGCCTGGTCAACATGATGAAACCCTGTCCCTACTAAAAACACTAACAATCAGCTGGGCATGGTGGCAGGCGCCCGCAATCCCAGCCACTCAGGAGGCTGAGGCTGAAGTAAGCCAAGATCACGCCACTGCACTCCAGCCTTGGCATAGAGAGCGCAATTTCATCTTAGATAAATAAACAAATAGATAAATAAACAAATAAAATCCCAATTCTTGGCTCCACCTCCAGAAATTCTGATTTGATTTTCCTGGCATAAAGCCCTGTTTTTCTTTTTTTCCTTTTTATATTTCACCAGGTATGGGAAGCTGTGGATTCATAACCTGAGTCAAATAAGTGATTTTACATCATGAGCTCAGTTTGAGATGAGTTGGTCCCTGGAAGGGTAAATGAAAATCCACTCTGGAGTCAACTTATGCATCAAGGAGCCTCCACAAATAATTTTTCAGCAACAATGACCAGAAAGTTGTCACAGATATCCAGCATGCAAGGGAACAGAACCACATAAATGAGATCAAATAGATACAACAGATAGTATAAGCAGATTCATCTAAACAGAGTAGCTTTGAACTAGGGATGTTGCTTTGGTTTGGGTTCAAGGCCCTCATTCTACTTCTCTTAGCCCACAACTGTGAGTCTTCAAGAAATATGAATATACATTATAGTGACAGCTATCCCTTTGACAGTTATCTACTGCCAGGTACATACTATGGCACAACTAATTTCCCATAAAACCTGTCCCCACTCCAAAGTCTTTATAGGAGCTGTAATAGTTGCCTCTGTTTAGATTACGGGGTTTATTTCCCACTGTGTCCTCCATATGTGGTGCTAGATATTGTTTATTTCTAATCAGCACTAATTTCTACCTCTTTTTTGTGCTCTTACCTGTGTTTCAAGTGCTGGAAACCTAAGAATTTTACTTCCTAGACTACTTGCTACAAGTCATCTAAAGACAGTCTGGTTACTGCCAAAGATATGCTTTCAAATAAGATTTGGATAAAGAAGGGAGATAGATGCCTTTTTTCAGCAGTGAAGTGATGTATAGACCAGCAGATATAGGCATCTAAGTGAATCCATCAATCACCAGCAACAATTTCCTGAAACTTCCTGACCTCCAAACTGCAGCTTCTTTAGTGTGAGTTTAAAGCCAGCTAGATGCAATTCTCAGGTTCCACGCATATGCCCAAGGGTCCAGGAAATAATAAGAAACAGGGTTCAGGGGATGGTTTCATGAGGCATTTACTTGAATTTTCTATAAATCTTTTTAAAAATAAGATGAGGCTGGATTTGGCCTGTAGTCTATAATTTACTGACTCTCAATTTAGAACGATAGAATTATAGAATACTGTAATTGAAAAAGACCTGCCCTCCCAGCCAGTGATTTCACATTCTCCAATAAGGTCTAACAAAGTGGTCATCCAACCTCTGCTTGGATGCTTCCAGAGCATGAGGGCTCCCTAGCTCCTGTCTATAGACAGTTCTAATCTTAAAACACTCCTTCTTCAACTGAGCCCAAATGGTCTGTTTGTTCCTCTAGTGGCTGACCTCACTCTTCTTCTATGCTGTGGCCATCTTGGCAGTGATGCTGTATATCATATTTATGCAAAAGAAGACAGTAGCCTTAGATGGCCATGAGCCTAGAGGCCCTGTGAGGATGTGACTGTATGTTTCTTGTTTCCTGACTAATTAGAATGAATGAGGATCACAATGCAAGCGCCCCAGGCCTCCTTTTGGGCCAATTATTATTTTGTTACTAGATCGTGGTGAATTCAGTGGTTTTCAGGTCAGAGATCAAGATGAATAGGGCAATTGATGGACTTGAAGAAGCACCAGTTAACTTTCAAAAAGAAAATATTTCAATATTTTCACAATCCCTCAATGTGGGGATTTTTTCAGAAGAGGTCCTATATAACCCAGAAGAGTCCCATTCTACATGTTAACTGTGAGGCAGGAGATGCCCAGTTTCTGGGATAGCTGTGAGGTTTTCCTCAGTTTCAACCTAACAAAGGTGGGAAATATTTACAAACTTAGGGACTATTTAATATGTATGAAAATTCTGCAGTAAGCATTAGGAAGGGTTGTAGAGGCAAACTCAGTTGAAGAGCTATCTTTTGAGGAGCAGGCAAAAAGATAGGTGTGGGCAATGGCTCAAACCTGAAGTGCTCTCTCTAGGGCCTGGGCAGTGCATGATGTTTATCCAGATTGGGCTACTTCCTAAATTCTCTAGGCTAATTTCTGCTTGTCCTTCATATTTCAGTTTAAACATGATTTCTTCCTAGAAGCCACTGTTGAATCCATAGGCCTATGTTGCAAGATAAAATTTTTGTGCCTCACTAGATCCATGGGCAGCACCAGCTTCCCAAACCCTTGGCCACTCCTTCTGTGTAGATTCCCAGGTTGTCCTCCAACCCCTCACCTCCAAAACCACCTGCCTCTCTCCCAGGAAAAGGCCTGGGCTCTGGCATAGTCTCCCCCTCCCCAGTGGCCCCTATGCAAGCCCAAGAGTAGGGTAGCAAGATTTAACAAATGCAATTTCAGGACACCCAATTAAATTTGAATTTCACATATATAATGAGCGTGTTTTTTAGTATAAGCATGCAATACTTGGGGAATAAAAATAATTATTCACTGTTTATCTAAAATTCAATTTTAACTGTGAATCCTGCATTTTATCTGAACACCCTAAACATGAATGACCGCAAAGAGATTCTGGTTCCTCTCATCACATCCAGACTCCCCTGAAGCACCGAGTCACTGTGGGTGGCATCTGGCTTCTCCAGTGGCTGGCCAGAGGTGCTGCACAGCCCACAAGTTAAGAGGGCTTAATTCCACAGGGCAGTGAACATTGAGGAATTAGAGCTGAGATACAGGAGAAATCTGGCAGACAATTTCCTCTCCTTTCTCCCTCCAATGGACTGTCCTGAGCCCTGGTTGGTTACATATGGTCTGGTTAAAGAGAGTAACATGATTAAACAACCACCTGTGTTTTTCACTGAGCTGTGATCAGCTCAGTAACACACCTCTTTAAGTTTGCTTCCTCTCCTTCTCTACTTTATTTCCCTTGCTCCCTCACATTTGCTGCCCTTGGATTTCCCCTCCCAATAAAACATTAATTAAATGATACCAGAATGTTCTTATTATATGCTCCAATAGCACCCCTTGAATTATTACTCTGTATTTCAATTGACTTTTTCTTTGACTCTCTCTTCTAATGAATGTAAGCTCTTTAATGGCAGAGGACTGTGTCTTTGGTTTATCATTCTCTTCTTGGAATATAGCACAGTGTTTGGTACACAGTTTGCTTACATTGAATGAATAAAGACATGCATAAAACAGACAAATATGACAGTGTTTCTCAAACATTTCCCTGGAAAAGGAGGCCATGACTCATTGAGAGGCAATACTCAACTGTAAGTGACATTATTATGGAATTTTTGTTTTAATTTACTTCAACATTTTTGGACACTTATCCTGGGTCTAGTGTGTGTTATTTGTGCTTCTTACTGTAAAAAAAGTGGTTTTCTGGTCTGAAGTTATATCTGTGGTAAACCTGGGATGGTGTAAACCTGATGTCTTATATAATTAATCAACTACAAAGCCTAAAGAAAGTGCTCCTCAAAATAGGAACACTTTTACACTGTCGGTGGGAGTGTAAATTAGTTCAACCATTGTGGAAGACAGTGTGGAGATTCCTCAACAATCTGGAACTAGAAATACCATATGACTCAGCAATCCCATTACTGGATATATACCCAAAGGAGTATAAATTATTCTATTATAAAGACACATACACATGTATGTTTATTGCAGCACTATTCACAATAGCAAAGACTTGGATCCAACCGAAAAACCCATCAACGATAGACTGGATAAAGAAAATGTGGCACATATGCACCATGGAATACTATGCAGCCATAAAAAAAGATGAGTTCATGTCCTTTGGAGGGACATGGATGAAGCTGGAAACCACTGTTCTAAGCAAATTAACACAAGAACAGAAAACCAAACACCACATGTTCTCACTCATAAGTGGGAGTTGAACAATGAGAACTCATGGACACTGGGAGGAGAATATTACACACTGGGGCCTGTTGGGGGTGAGGGCCTAGGGGGATAGCATTAGGAGAAATACCTAATGTCGATAGCAGGATGATGGATGCAGCAAACCACCATGGCATGTGTATACCTATGTAACAAACCTGCACATTCTGCACATGTACCCCAGAACTTAAAGTATCATTTTTTAAAAAAGAAAGAAAGAAAGAAAGTGCTCCTCTATGCCAAAAACTTTGGCCTTATTTACATCTGATCTGGTCTTCAAGGCTCTGGCCATGCAAGGCTGAGCCCATAGCCAGTACCATACCCACTTTGCTCCCCATCTTTGCCTGATATCTGCAGCTAGTGATGCTGGTCTAAAGATACCTGTTCTTCCCCCCCCTTCCTGTTCCTAACGCTTCTACATAGAAATAGAAGCAGGGTGGGGAAGAGGTTGGGAAGAAAGCAGAAACTATCACAGAACCTGACTTGCCCCAATTGTAGTAACATTTTCATTATGCCACCAGCAGGAGAACTACATAGGAGAAAACTAGGAAAGAGAACCGGGTCAGCATAACACAAATACAAGACAGGAGGCATTTATTTAAGGTTTCTAGTTATTAGAGAGCCAAATAGGAGCTTTGCTAATTAGAACTAGGGTTCTCATTCTGGGTTTTCCTGGATCCTGGGTAATTCTTTCTGTCCTTCATTTCTTCTGATCCTCTCTTGAAGCTAGATTTTTAAATTTTACCTTGAGAAATCAGGGCATCGTAGGACAGAAAAAGTAGCATAGGGCTAGAAACCTGCCAAATTGATTCTATTCCTCCTTCTCCCACTAACCTAAGGGTGATTTTAGACAAGTCACCTCCCACCTTTGAGTCTCTGTTTCCCCATCTGTAAAATAAAAAAGCTTGTTGAGACCTAAAAATTATGACCATGATGTTTTACAAAATATGTATCTCGTTGCATCCAGGTCATGGTGTGGAAATTTTCCCATGTTTTGTTTCTGTTGATACTTCCCCTTTGTGACTTGCTTCCTTGTGCAGTTTGTAATTTATGAGTCTTGAGCTCCTTTCCACTGGGGGTTGTTTGCTGTGGGAAGCTGGTTTGCTCTAGTTTATGAAACTGTCCCTCCAAGATGGTTTTAGCTTTGACTCTGCTGAGGACTACTCTACCAGTATATGAGGCCTTAGACTCAATATATTGAATAAACTTATACTGAATATACTGAGTATGGGGTGACTTAACCAGTGTTTATAATTTCTTGGTTTGGGATCAACGTGAACAAAAACCTCACACCCATGTGGACATAGGTCTTCTTGACTCCCAAGACAGTTCCATCACCCCCTTGACAGTTGTACACAGGACCAGCAGCCTGGATCCCCAACCACAGCCCTTAAATCCCCAAGACTCTACCATTAAGTCTACATAAGGCCCAGCAAGCTCCTTAGCTGAAGGGCTTCAGCTCTCACTTACTGCTCTGATTTTGAGTTCTCTCTTTTTGGCCTTCAGGTATTTCCCTTTCTTGGTTTTCAGCTTGAATCATTGTGTTTGAAGAAATGTGTCTGTATGAGTATAGGGCAGGGTTTCCAGGCATCAGCTCTACCAGCCAGTTCTCTTTTGTTATGATTATTTTGTAATGATTAACTTTTTCATAGATATAACAGGTGGCCATGTATGTATTGTGATATCAGGGCTGTGGGAAACAAACTTTCCTACTGTCACACCCCTGCCCTGAATAAAAGAACATTTTCACTGAAGTCTAAAACCCCTTTTTTCGGAGGTAACAACTTCCTTTCTATAGGGAAATCTCAGGCTGCAAATGTAATCTGCCTTCCCTCTCCCTGAACTGCTAGAATAAAGATGAAGAACTGCTATTTCACCAAGTGATGAGAGTTGAACTTTTCCTCAGAGTCAGGAGAGGGCAAAAGAGCAGCTGGTGATTGTATCAGTGAAGTGGAGAGAGGAAAAGATGAAGAAAGCTGAGGCCTCGGGGTGGAGAAAGGTCTGGAGACTAGCTTCACTGGCAGTGAGATGTTAACAAGAACCAGATCGCCGCAACGCTCTTCACTTTTACTTTTGTGATGTGTGAGGTAATACGAAGGAATTCTTCATAGAGAGGAAAGGTTATGGTCAGGACATGAGGAATCAGGAGCACTCAGCGTGAATCCTAGCTCTGCCACCATTGTGCAAATGGCTATTTTTCTCTGGGCTTTGATTTTATCATTCACAAAATTAGATGATTATATTAAATTGTGGATTATAAGCATTATTCAGCAGTAGAGCCATTCTTTTCCAATGTAAGCTTATATGGAAAACAAAAATATAAAATGTAAAAGAAGAGCTCCCTTGGTTGAGTAGGAAGCAGGGTGCCAAAGCTCAGAGCCTCACTCCCCCCTCACCTCTCAGAGCAGGCCTGGGCTCCCTGGAACACAATTTGAAAACTGCCAGTCCTTATATTCTCTTACGGTTTCTTCCATTTAAGGCATAATAATTATGATGAGAAGAAGAAAAGTTTCCCAAGCTACAGAATTCATGGGATAGAGCTGAAGTAGCATAATTTCCTTGAAAACAGGAAGCCAGAGTTACCAAGCAGTGGAGCAAGGGTTTTCAGACCATACTGCATTCTTCCTTCTAGAACCTTTCACCTCCTCTTGGGTAAGTTGTCCACAAGCAACAGCCAGCTGTTGTGTGATAAATGGAAAGACTGCCGGGCTGGAAAAGATTTCTTTCATTAACCAGCTATGAGACATTAGCAAATTATTTCCCCATTGGGAGCTCCAGTTCTTTGCTTGTAAACAGTGAGAGTGGGTAGACTAGTCACTAGGAGACCATGACTAGCTCTAAAAATGTTGTGAAATACAGTCAAATTAATAATGTAGTCCTCCCCAAATTTGTTGAGCAAATAATGTGTCAGGCACCACTTGCTTTGTCATGAAGATCATGGAGTCATTCAAGGATAGACAATGAACAGGATGCACTACGTGAGAGGGAAGTTCAGGATGCTGAGAGAATATAGCAGGGACCTCAATGTGGCCCTGGGGATCCGCATGGCCCTCCAAGACAGATGGAGAGGGAGATGGAGATTCAGAGCCAGAGAGAGCCAGACATGGAGACAGAGACAGAGAAACAGACAGAGATACAGGAGAAACAGAGAGAGAGAGAGAGAGAGAGAGAGAAAGAAGAGACAAAAACAGAGACAAGACAAACACAGAGACACAGAGGACCAGAAAGAGAATGGCAGAGACAAGGACAGAAATAGAGAGATACAAGAGACAAAGATAGATACAGAAAGACAAAGAGTTAGAGATAGAGACCGAGAAACAGAAACAGAGAGGAAAAAAAGAAACAGAGAGACAGACCACACACAAGAGATACAGAGACAGGGAGACAGAGATAAAGAGAGTGAGTCAGAAATAGAGAATGAGAGATAGAAAGGCAGAGACAGAGACACAGAGACAGATAGATTGTGTTAGTCCATTTTGCATTGCTAAAAAGGAACATGTGAGGCTGGGTAATTTGTAAAGAAGATAGGTTTAATTGGCTCACAGTTCTGCAGGCTTTATGCAAAGCATGACACCAGCATCTGCTCCTGGAGAGACCTCAGGAAGCTTTGAATCATGGCGGATTGCAAAGGGTGAGCAGGTGCATCACACGGAGAGAGCGGGAGCAAGAGAGAGAGAAGGTGGATGTCCCAAACTCTTTCAGGTGAACTAACTGGGGGAGAACTCTCTCAGGGAGAACTCACTTATCACCAAGGGGATTGTGCTCATCCATTCATAAGGGATTCACCCCCATGATCCAATTGCCTCCCGCCAGACGCTAGCTCCAACATTGGGAATCCCATTTTAAAGGGAGATTTGGAAAAGACACATATCCAAACCATATCACAGATAGAGACACGGAGACTGAGATATACTGAGGGAGAATGGAGATAATGGTAGAAAGTCTAGGATGACTACAGATTACAGAGGTGGCTGTGGTATGAGCAGAGGCTGGAAAGACAGGTATAGGAGCAGGTTTTATCATACATTGTACATGATAAGAATTGGGGACTTTGTCCTTGAGAACAATGATAAGTTAATAAAATATTTTACTCAGGAGAGTAAAATGATACAATGTCTCTTTTATAAGATCCCTCAGGATGTTCTATGGGTGTGAGTTTGGTCATTTTCTATGTCATTACAGTAGGTTCCTATGACTGCCTCAACAAATTATCACAAATTTATTTTACAAGTATCAGGGGTTAGGGGAGCTGTTAATAAGGAGAGGGATGGATGTTCTAAAGTCTACCCCTGGAATAAGCCATGTAAGAAAAGTCTAACACATAACAGTGTGCTGAAGGTCAGAAGTCTAAAATTAAGGTGTCTTCAGGGCTGCCTTCCCTCTGGAGCCTTCAGAGAAAAATCTGTTTTCTTGCCTTTTTCAGCTTTTGTATTCCTGGCTTGTGCTCCCTTCTCCGTATCATTTCAACCTTCTGCTTCTGTCATCACGTCCCGCATAACTGACTCCTTTACAGAACGTAAGTTAACACATTTACAAGTTCTGGGGGTTAGAATGTGGACATCTTTGGGGGTGGCTGACTTGTTTTTCAGCTGACCACAATCATGATTGAAAGGTGATGGTCAAAGCTTCGAACACGTATGCCCTTTAGTGCCCTCAGAAGGGTGGATGGTAGGATTTCCTGTGATTCTTTACAAATAACAGTGATGATACTTGGCAGTGAAAATAAATATAAAAAGTTGCCCGGAATGTCCTCTAAGACCTGCCAACTCATTCCACATTGTTTATTGACCCCATACTGTATTCTTGACTATCATTGTATGTAGTTTTCCATTTCAAATAATAATCACCTTCACCTGGCATAGTCTCTTCCTCAGCAAACTGTCAGGGAGAACAACAGGATGATATGGTATTTATATCTCAGCACATTTAAAAGTAGTAAAACAACATTTGTGTTTTAGTATTGCTTTACTCTTTTATTCCTGACTCCACTTTGCATCTCTCTAGGCAGGAGAGTGTGTTGGTTTCATGGAAGGTAAATGTATTCATCGAAATGTTTATCAAAATCTCTTCAACTGCCATTGAGCAATTGATAAAGAGAAGAGGGTCTTCGCTTGCTCCCTTACAATTTGATTTTATGCTTTGATTTAGGGATGGGTTAAAGGACTTAGTATTGATGAGCAGATATTAGAGATCAAGTGTGCTCATCTTCATTAGGAGTTATCCCCACAGGTTTTCAGATTTTTAGCAGTTTATCTTTTTCTGCAGTTTTAGCAGTTTTTTGTCACAAAAAGGGAGTTATGGTCCTGTTGAAATGCTCATAAATAGAAGTACTAAAGTCATAATCCTCATAAAAAGGGGGCAGTTTCATATTACATGGATGAGTTACCACAAATTAGGTTATAATGCTGTTCTGTGGTTTCTTTTAAAAAATGATTTTCCTTCTCATTTTAATTAGATCCAAGAAATCACAAAAGATAGAGAGATTCAAAACACATTTGAGGGTTCACTTTACACATATTAGAGATTTCAGTCATTTCATACTTCACATAATTTATTTTGCTTACATTATTTAGTTTGACCCTTACCCAAACTTGTACAGGTAATTTATATGATGGAAGAACAGCTATGAATATTTTTGTTATATAAATTAAAACAGTGGGATATATACTTTATCTAAAAAGACACACAGTTTAAGTGAGAAACCAAGCACAATTCCTCCCATTTTTATTCTAATTGATTTTCTAAAGTGAGCATTTATGATTTCTTTTTTTCTGGTGGCAGTGGATTGAAATTTCTGACATTTGTGACCAAAAGAATCATGACACATTCTCTTTCTAATATATCATCTTTCTGGGTAAAGCAAAATCTTGGACTTTATTACATTCTACTTTGCTCCAAAATGTTTAAGCAAGCAGCCTGCAAAGATATATAAAATATATAAAACAAAAAAATTTAAAGAATGGTAAAAGCAAAAAAAAAAAAAAAGAGAGAGAATGAGATGCAGAGAAGAGGCAGAAATAACAATAAAAGGCCGGGCGTGATGGCTCACGCCTGTAATCCCAGCACTTTGGGAGGCCAAGGCGGGCAGATCATGAGGTCAGGAGTTCAAAACCAGCCTGGCCAACATAGTGAAACCCTATCTCTACTAAAAAATACAAAAAATTAGCCAGGCATGGTGGCAGCTGCCTGTAATCCCAGCTGCTCGGGAGGCTGAGGCAAAATAATGGTTTGAATCTGGGAGGCAGAGATGGCACCATTGCACTCCAGTCTGGGGAACAGTGCGAGACTCCATCTTAAAAAAAAAAAAAAGAATAAAAATGCTTCCCAGAGTGACTAAACTTCTTGCTACAGATGGGCCACAAATTTCACTCAAAACTTGTTAGTGGCCAATGTGGAAAGAGTTTACATTTCCATGTTCTATGATACAATTCCTATTGTTAAAGGGAAGAATACAGAAAACTTGTAGTGAAGAAGGCAGTCATCAGAGAGTCTATTTCTTCTAGAGTCTTCCAGTGTAAGCCATTCTTTCTGGATTCTGATGCAATGCTGTGTGGCAGTCTTTTCTTACCTGGCTTAATCCAGGGGTAGACTTTAAAATATCCATCCCCCTGCTTATTAACTGCTCCCCCAATGCCTGATACTTGCTACATTGACACTCAAGACTGTTTTCCTTTGCTAGAGCCTATAGCATAGCTGGCCAGCCCTTTAGCTGAGTGTAGACACAGGGGCTGTTAGCTGGGTAGAACCTCCTTGCTATCACCAACTTTAGGAAGCATTACTTATTCATTATTAATTCCATTCTGTTTATGTTTTAACATTTTGGTTTATTTCTTGTTTTATGGTCATTTATGAAAAAAATTTACAAAATTTCTCCATTAAGAAATTAATTATTTTTGAATAATGCTGGGTTATATACAGCTCATCACTCCTCGTATATAACTTAGGTGATGTTCTTATTGAAACTGATTCTATTTAGCAGAAGCAAGCCAGTTCTTCTTTCTCTTTCTGCACTCAAATCACACCTGACTAGAGAAAACAGGCAGTTTTTGAAAGAATTTGCTTTAATATTTTCTTCTTTGTCTCTGCGTGAACAATGCTTGGCATATTATAAGCATCTAATAAGTGTTAATTCCCTTATTGTATACTAAAATCTCTAAATTTTTTTCCAAATGAATTTGGATGTATTTATTCATTATCCAACAAATATTTATTAAGCATATAGTTTGCGCTACCCATATTCTATGCTTTGGGAAACGAATACAGAGAAGTTTACACAAGAATGTTAACGACTCTGGAAGAAGACAGTAAAACAAGAAAAATAACAAAATCTCACAAGCGCTGATAGATGAATTAGAGATGTAGAAACATACTGCAGTAACACTTAGTCTGGTCTGGAGGAAAAAAAGATCAATAAGAGCCTTACAAAAGAATCTTCAGTCTAAGTTTCAGGTCCTCCCCTACACAAACTGTCAGCAATTCCAGTGGTCAAAGGGAATGTCAAATGAGAACAGCATGAATTGCAAGGGTATTAAGAAAGAATAGTTATGACCAAAACAGATGTGTTGGTTGTGATGATTCACACGGTTTACACACAAAGCCAATAAGGAAGGAGTTCTTCAGAAATGTTTGTCCTTTGTTCAAGAACCATCATGTAAAATGGGCTCAAAGATAATTTAAAAACTACATACAATTTCATTGCAAACACCTTGAATTTGTTGTCCTATCACAGGCCACGTCAGGAACTGGAGACCCATCTGAGATAATGCATGAAAATGAAAGTAGGGATGTCAGAATCATGGGACATGCTGAGGTCAAATTCCAGGGAGACAGCAGACAGGACACAAAGTAGTACATGACGTAAAAGTCAATTGGTTATGGAGTGAGGACAGTGAGTTAGTTAAACATTTATACAAGGCCAAGAGTGGGAACTGGTCTAGGGAACAGACATGGAATCAGAGCTGCCAGGGGAAGTCTCTCTTCCCTGGCCTTCTTCCTTAAACCAGGTGGCCTCCCCCGGTCACTAGGGAGTTCTGGCCATAAAAATTAACAACATGATACTACTTCCCCTTAGGGCTTCTCCCTGTTCCTTTTGCCTGATCTTTGCTCACTGTGACTTTACAGCTTTGGAGCCTCTGGTTTGGGCTTCCATTTCTGGCCCCACTGAACTTGAGGACCCCACAGATGTGACCCTTAGCTCTTCTCAAGCATGATTTACAGGCATTCTATTGCTCCCCTTGCTCTGAGTAACCATTGCTGAACTCAACTCAGGGCTCTCAGGTCCCTCATTCAGAGTCAGCTTTCCTGGTTAGTACCAATCCCCAAACAGTTAGGAATCCAAGACCAGAAGAACAGAAAATGTATCCCAAGTGGTAAATAGATTGATAGGAGCCATGTTGTATTATAAATCAGTCTTTACTGAACATTTGGGGTCCTAGGAACACAGGCCCCACGGCTTTACAACATGGTACCTTGGGCTCAGCACTTCATGGCCTAGAGCTAAGGAAGGATATGGAAAAAATATATTTATTTTCTATTGCAGATAACTAGAACTGAAACCTTAGAAACCCTAGTTACAGTTACAAGTGCTGCTTTTTGGGCTGAAGTATACGGTGTCTGAAAATTTTTACTTTTTGACCCAGAATAAGAAGTGTTGCTTGCCATTGCTAGAACTGTCTGTGTAGACATTTGCAGCATCATGAGTTGGTTTGGATTTAGTTATTTTAGGGATAATCCAATTAGTTAATTTTAAAAATGGAAATAATTTTGTTTATGGAAAGTGATTATCAAGAACACCCGCAAAATCAGCTAAATGGGTTTGCCAAGTAAGACTGTTTATAAAGGCCTGTTTTATTTGTGCCTTTGTGAGAGGGACAATAATTTTTCCAGGGTCATGTCCATGCAATTTGAGTTCTCCCATTTCCTATCAGAGTAACAATTAGATCCAAATAAGGAGTCAGAGTCCGTGAATTTGTATGAGGAAGAAAAAGCCATTCCACCAAGCCTTGTTCTTGGACAATAACACCAGTAGGTGAATGCTGAGTCAGAAAAATTAGTAAGTCTAGAGTCTTTTCTGGATCTATTGTATTTATTTCACCTTTCTGCACTTGCTTCTCAATCACCTGTAACTCTGCCTCAGCCTCCTTTGTTAATTGCCAAGGGCTAATGAGACTAGGATCTCCTCAAAGGATAGAAAATAGATTACTCATGGCATAGGTAGGAATGCATAGAGCAGGTTATATCCAATTAATGTCTCCTAGTAATTTTTGAAAGTCATTTAATGTTTTTAATTGATCCCAACCTATGGTTACTTTTTGTGGCACAATGGTAGTGTAATTCACTAAAGTCTCCAAGTAAGAGTAAGAGGTAGTAGTCTGAATTTTGTCAGGATCTATAATTAAACCAGCACGAGAAATCGAATTTTGCAAGTGATCATAACATTGGAATAGTATTTCTCTGGTGGGAGCAGCACAAAGAATATCATCTGTATAATGCATAATATCACACTGTGAAAAATTTTTTGTGAGTTAGTTCAATTGCTTGCCCTACCTAAGTCTGGCAAACTGTTGGACTGTTTAACATGCCTTGCGGCAACACTTTCCAAGGAAAATGTTTAGCAGGTTTTTGATTGGTTATAGAAGGAATAGTGAACGCAAATAGCTGGCAGTCCTTTTCTTGTTTACCGGACCCATTAGTAAACAGTGTTAAAGCATTAGGTATGAAGAAGTGCAATACTGTTTTGAATTGCTTTTTCCTTAAAGGAATTTTGGTGATGCTAGGATTAACTTAGCAACTTACTGCATTAATTACTAAGATGGCAAGTTGAAATTGGTAACATGAAGTTTTAAAGAGAAATCTGAAAACACCTCTGGAAGCAAAGACTTAAATAATATACTTTAACCATGTGCTTAACGCCGCAGGCAGAATATCTAGCAATTGAGTTTTTTTTGTTTTTTTGGTTTTTTTTTTTTTTTGAGACGGAGTTTCACTCTTGTTACCCAGGCTGGAGTGCAATGGCGCAATCTCGGCTCACCGCAACCTCCGCGTCCTGGGTTCAGGCAATTCTCCTGCCTCAGCCTCCTGAGTAGCTGGGATTACAGGCATGCGCCACCATGCCCAGCTGATTTTTTGTATTTTTAGTAGAGACGGGGTTTCACCATGTTGACCAGGATGGTCTCGATCTCTTGACCTCGTGATCCACCCGCCTCGGCCTCCCAAAGTGCTGGGATTACAGGTGTGAGCCACCGCGCCCGGCCGCAATTGAGTTTTTAAACTAAGTTTATGGACTTCAAACTGGCAAACTGTTCTGAAAACAGTTACTCACTAGCTGAGCAAAGACTATTTTTAATCAGTCTTATGCATATATTTTTTAACCACACTTACAATTTTTTTTTAACTTTCTGAGAATGGGCTTAAAATTTTTACTTTTTAACTTATTATTTACTTTGGTTTAAAGGTCTTTTTTAAAGGGTGTGGTTTTACACATTTAGTTTTTAACTGCTTTTTAACTACCTCATGGGCTTTCTTTTACAGCTGATTGAAATTTAATTTACAAAATTAAGGGTAAATAAGGCTTGTGCCAGTAGTGTTGCCTTTTAAGATAGAAGGCAGTTTTTCCAACTTATTAGTTAATTAGGAAGTTCTTTTCTACTGAGGAGCAAAGCTATAGGGCTCACTTCTAATTGCTCCATGGGCTAGTTGTAATTACTTTTTTTTTCTCTTCAGAGGTTACTGTTTTACTTAGATTTTAAAAGAGTCACGTTTAAAGGTAGGGTTGAAATAACAGTGGCTAATATCAGCGAAAAAAAAGTCTTACAAATCCTTAAATTTTACTTAAATTTTAACAGAGAATTACAATTTGGGATGTTACTTATTTACAAAGCATACACGAAATTTCACTGCGGGACACCCTTGGAGCCAGAGGCAGCAGTGTGGGTTCCAGACTGCAAACATATTGGCCCTGCCCAGGTTCTACTCTGCTTTCTTACCCCGCCCTGGCAGCAGTTTTTGGCCTTGGGCTGAGCCTGTTGAATGGAACACCACCTCGAGCTTTCTCTGCTGCTGAGCTTGTTTCCATTTTTTTTTTCTTTTCCCCGTCGGCTTGGCTGCAAGTGACACCTTTTGCTTGCTCTGCTCCCTCCTCCTGGCTGCAGCTGTCAGCCTGGGTGGAGTTTCCCCCTTATTATTAAGAGGGAGCTTTTCCCCCTTATTATTATTATTATTATTTGAGTAATATCCGCAGCTCCTTCTTTATAAAGCGATGAAGGACAAAGCAACAGAAGAACAGAGTAAGAAAGCACAGATTCTTTGAAAACAACTGACAGAGCCCATGGCTAGTACTAACTTTAACTCCCCCTTTTTTGAGGAGCTGTTGAAGCAGACTGAAGCCTCCTGCCCACTCGACCCTTGCCCATTTTATTACCCTGACGCTTCTGAGCTCCCCTTCTTACTCACCACGGGGGGGATTGCTTTAAGAGTACTCAGGTGTCCTCTAGCCGTTGCTCCAGCAACCCTTGGTGCCAGGTTCGAGTTCCACGTATGGGAGCCACTTGCTGAGACCAGCTGGGTCATGGAGACCCCAACCCAGGCGGCGCTGAAGGAATTAATAACAGACACAGAGATAGAGAGCAAAAAGGTATGGGACAGACAGGGATCCTCAGCATTTCCAGCTGAGAGCCTGGAACTGAGTCTGACCCACACATTTATTGACAGCAAGCGAGTGATAATCATCATTTAACTAAAAGCATTGTTTGCAGGGAACAAAGCATTTTTTTACTAGTGGCAAGAAACAGGCTCTGGTATGTTTATCTACTGCAGCTGGAACATGTTATTAAGTCATGGGACGCTCATGCTATTGTTTATGGTTCAGAAGCCCCCAAGCGATCTTCTGCCCAATGGCAGGCCAGGTATTTCTTTCCCTCCAGCAAACCAACAATCTCTAGCAATGTGTGTCACTGCCGTCACAGTGCTATAGATATTCTGTTTACAGCCAGTTTCTTTAAGGCCTGTTTATGCCAGACTTAGGACTTGCACCCAACAGATCTAATGCATTTGTTTGTGCAAAAAATGACAGACCCCCAAAATAAGTTTTTTGTCATGTATGTATTATCTGGATCATCACCTTCATTGTCAACATGTTACTGAAAGAAGTCATTAATAATACATGAACTGAATACTTTTTTTTCGAGTGCTCCAAGCTTTGTAATTAGCTGTTTAAAGCACTCAGATTTAGACTAGGTATTCTTTTCTTTTTAAAGAAAAGAAATATGTGAAAATAAAATGCCTGGAGAGCCAATTTTGTTTCTTATCATCATAGCTTGTTCTGACCAGATTTTATGGAATCAAGTTTTTTTTTCTCCTTTAAATGTGAAATGAAGCAAACTGGAGCTGTGAAAAACTAGTATCCCCTTTAGAGACTAAAGAATTGGATAAAAGAAAAAAAGGGTTAACACTGTGAAATTCTAATGCTCATGGTACACACACATTATCAGACCCCTTGAACCATGTGCTTAATAGAGCTAGATGCTGATGATGTAAAAATAGTAAAACATTATTCTTAAGTTCAAAATACTCAACACCATGCATGGGACAGACAGGAAAACAGACAAATTACAACACAGTGTAATAGGCATTCTAAGGTACATTTTAGCAAGATTCATCACAATTATTTTCTATTTCAATCTGAAGAGTTTATGATTTCTACTCCATAACATTTTTATAGCCTGATAAAAGCTAACTGACAATTAATTTATATGATTACTACATAGATAGCTAAGTTATTTTTAACTTGCAGCATCTGGAGATAAAGATATAGAAATAGATTATGTGATATACATTATAATTTTTTATAATAGTAATTTATATAGATTTGCATGGTCTGAAAGCTACCACCGCTTATTTTTAGTGTTTTTGAGTTTGTGCAGCATCTTTTCTTTCATTTTCTTATTTGGGATCATCCAAAGCAGGGACGATTTGAGAAATTAGCTTGGTCATTCGCTGTGTGGCCTTGGGCAAGCTGACACATCACTCTTAAATCTCCTCTTTTGATTTACCTCATATGTAAAATGGGAGCAATAATAAGACTACTTCATAGGTTGTGAGGATTAAATGAAATCACTAATGCCAAGCTGTGGAGAGAAATGCAATTTATTAACACCTGATCACCTCTGCCAGGATATTAATGCTGTCTTTTCATCCCCAATCCAGGGTCTGCTTTCCCCTGCACTTGCTGCCTAAACCCATAAGTAGTTGTGCATGATAATAATGGCTGCAGCCACCAAATGCCCTTTACTTGACAATCTTTACAGCAGCATGTTGGCTTATTTTATAACTAGCATACTTTGCATTTATTTTTGTTTGCTTACTTCTCTGTGTACTGAACTGTAGACTCCAGGAGGGCTTTATAACTTCAGTGCCTAGCACATAGTAGACATTAAACAATATTTGCTGAATGAATTCAATTTACCACAATTCCAAAAGACGCATAGTACAGATAAGAAGCTCACTGAGGTTATGAATGCTCAGTAAGTTTATTAAACCAAGATTTAAACCCCTTAGTTCTTTGACTCCATAGACTGTTCATATTCCTGAATGCTGTAAAGAAATCTGTCCAGGGATCTGGGCAGTCAATAGTGAGGCAGAAAAATAGGGTCTGGAGGCAGGGAATCTAAGGACTTATAACTAAATCAAACAGAAAAACCCCAACTTTCTATGCCCAAGTAAATAACTATGTAACTTCACTTCAGCTATGTCAGGAAACATCCTCTTCATTTGCATAGGGTGTACCCAAGTCAATAACTTTGTAACTTCACTTCATCCTCTTGTGTCTGAAGTGGACCCCCAGCAAACTACAGCAGACCTGCAGAAAAGGGGCCTGACTGGCCCCTTATATAGTAATTTATAATAGTAATTATAAGAAAAACTAATAGAAAACCATTAAAAGAAAAACAAACTAATAGCAACAACAACAACATCAAAAAAGACCCACAAAATCCCAGAGATCAACAGCCTCAAAGATCAAAAGTAGATAAATCCATGAAGATGAGAAAAAATAAATGTGAAATCCCTGAAAATTCCAAAAGCCAGAATGCCTCTTCTCCTCCAAATGATTGCAACACTTCTCCAGCAAGGACACAGAATGAGGCTGGAGCTGAGATGGATAAACTGACAGAAGTAGGCTTCAGAAAGTGGGTAATAACAAACTGATGAGCTAAGGGATTATGTTCTAACCCAATGCAAAGAAGATAAGAATCATGATAAAATATTATGAGAGCAGCTATCTAGAATAATCAGTTTAGAGAGGAACATAATGACCTAATGGAGCTGAAAAACACAGCATGAGAACTTCATGATGCAAACACAAGTATCAACAACTGAATCAACCAAGTGGAAGAAAGAATAACAGAGCTTGAGAACTATCTTGCTTAAATAAGGCAGTCAGAGAAGATTAGAGAAAAAAAAAAAGAATAAAAAGGAACTAACAAAACATGTGAGAACTGTAAGACTATGTAAAAAGACCAAAACTGTGGCTGATTGGAATACCTGAAAGAAATGGGGAGAATGGGATCAAATTGGAAAACACATTTCAGGATATCCTCCAGGAGAACTTCTCCAACCTAGCAAGACAGGCTAACTTTCAAATTCAGGAAATCCAGAGAACCCCAGTAAGACACTCCACAAGAAGATCAACCCCAAGACACATAATTGTGATATTGTGCTGGCCTAGAGCCAGAACCGGAGCAAAACTATTTTATAAAATGCAAAACTGTTTTTAGATAAGTTAAAATGGCTGCCCCATTCTCCTCACAATAACTGCTGTCCTTGGCCTCTGTAAATAGAACTGCTGTTTGTTCTTCAAAACTATGTAAAGTTGCTTACCTTTTCTTATCAGTAACTACCAGAATTGCTAGCCTTTGCTTACCGGCAATTGCCAGACTAAGCAGCCCAAGCTAGTTCCATCCTGGCTCCTGTGGCTTGTAATAAGTAACTAAGGTCTGTGATTTCCACCTTAACCAGATAATGTGTAAACAAATGTTTATCTTGACTTCTGTAAACCACTTAAGTAACAAATGGAATGACAAAAGTCCCCATCCCTTGGAATGTCCAGAGACCCCCACCCTCATCTCTGCCCAGGAGGTAATTTACAGAATCCACTAGCCCTCGGAATGTCTGAAGCCTTTTCATCCCCATCCCTGCCCCTCACCCCCACTCCCAAGGTGGTTTTTCGGGTATAAAAAATCGTGGCACCCTCCTGTTGCCACCACAGGTTGGAGAGACGTGAGTCCTCTGTAGTCGCCGGCATAATAAAATGACCCTGCAATCTGGCATACTTTTGTCTTGTGATAACTTTCTACACTCGGTCAAATACAACATAATCATCAGATTATCCAAGGTAAAAATGAAAAAAAATGTTAAGGTCAGCCAGAGAGAAAAGCCACATCACTTAGAAAAAGAAGCCCTTCAGACTAACAGCAGACCTCTCAGCAGAAACACACAAGCCAGAAGAAACTGGAGGCCATTCAACATTCTTAAAGAAAAGAATTTCCAACCCAGAATTTCATTTGGCCAAACTAAGCTCATAAGTAAAAAAAGAAATAAAATTATTTTTAGACAAGTAAATGCTGAGGGATTTCATCACCACCAGGCTTGCCTTGCAAAATGCTCCTGGAGGAAGCAGTAACCATGGGGGAAAAAATTACCAACTACTACAAAAAGACACTGAAGTACACAGACCAATGACACTATGAAGCAACTACATTAACAAGTCTGCAAAATTTACCAGCCAGCATCATGATGACAAGATCAAGTTCACACATAACAGTACTAACTTTAAATGTAAATGGGCTAAATGCCCCAATTAAAAGACACAGCATTCTGGCAAGTTGAATAAAAAGACAAGACCCATTAGTGTGCTGTATTCAAGAGAAATGTATCATTTGCAAAGACAAAAATAGGCTGAAAATAAAGGGATGGAGGAAAATTTATCAAGCAAATGGAGAGCAGAAAAAAGCAGGGGTTTTAATCCTAGTTCCTGACAAAATAGACTTTAAACCAACAAAGGTCAAAAAAGACAAAATGGGTATTACATAATGGTAAAGTGTTCAACAAGAAGAGCTAACTAACCTAAAAATATATGCACCTAATACAGAAGTACTCAGGTTCATAAAACAAGTTTCTAAAGAACTGAAAAGAGACTTAGACCCCCACACAATAATAGTGGGATACTTTAATACTCCACTGTCAGTGTTGGACAGGTTATCAAGATAGAAAATTAACAAAGATATTAAATATTTAAATTCAGCTTTGGACCAAGTGGACCTGATAGACACCTACAGAACTCTACACCCCAAAACAACAAAATATACATTTTTCTTGGTGCCACATGGTACTTACTCTAAAGTAATCACATAATTGGAAGTAAAATACTCCTCAGCAAAGGCAAAATAATTGAAATCATAAGAAATAGTCTCTCAGACCACAGTGCAATCCAATTAGAACTCAAGATTTAAAAACCCACTCAAAACCAAACAATTATATAGACATTGAACACTATGCTCCTGAATGACTTCTGGATAAATAATGAAATTAAGGCAGAAACCAAGAAGTACTTTGAAACTAAAGAGAACAAAGAGACAATGTACCAGAATCTCTGGGATGCAGCTAAAGCAGTATTAAGAGACAAATTCATGGCACTAAATGCCCACATCAAAAAGCTAGAAAGATCTCATACTAACATCCTAACATCATAACTGAAAAAACTAGAGAACTAAGAGAAAACAAACTCCGGAGCTAGAAGACAAGAAATAACCAAGCTCAGAACAGAACTGAGGGAGACAGAGACATGAAAAACCCTTGGAAAAATTAACAAATCCAGGAGCTGGTTTTTTGAAAAAAATCAATGAAATAGATAGACTTCTAGCTAGACTAATAAAGAAGACAGAAGAGAATACTCAAACAATCAGAAATGATAAGGGAGATACCACCAATGACTCACAGAAATATAAACAATCATCAGAGAATACTATAAACACCTCTATGCAAAATAAACTAAAAAACCTAGAAGAAATAGATAAATTCCCTGACACACGCACCCTCCCAAGACTGAATCAGTAAGAAGTTGAAGCCCTGAATAAACCAATAACAAGTTCTGAAATTGAGGCAGTAATGAGTAGCCTGCCACCACCACCACCACCAACAACAAAAAGCCCAGGTCCAGATGGACTTACAGCTGAATTCTACCAGAGGTACAAAGAGGAGGTGGTACCATTTCTTCTGAAACTATTTCAAACAATTGAAAAGAAGAGACTTTTCCATAACTCATTTTGAGGTCAGCATCATCCTGATACTATAACCTGCCAGAGATATAACAGAAAAAGAAAATAGCAGGCTAATATCCCTGATGAACATTGATGCAAAAATCCTGAATAAGATACTGGCAAACCAAATCCAGCAGCACAACAAAAAAACTTATGCAACACAATCAAGTTAGCTTCATCACCAGGATGAAGGTTGGTTCAAATACACAAATCAATAAATGTAATCACATAAATAAAACTAAAGACAAAAACCACATGATTATCTCAATAGATGTAGTAAAGGCCTTCTATAAAATTCAACATCCCTTCGTGTTAAAAACTTTCAATCAACTAAGTATTGAAAGAACATATCTTAAAATAATAAAAGCCATCTATGACAAATCCACACCCAGTATCATACTGAATGGGCAAAAGCTGGAACCATTCCCCTTAAAAACTGCACATGATAAGGATGCCCTTTCTCGCCACTCTTATTCAACAGAGTATTAGAAGTTCTGGCCAAGGCAACCAGGCAAGAGAAAGAAATAAAGCATATTCAAATAGGAAGAGAGGAAGTCAAATTGTCTCTGTTTGCAGATGACATGATCCTATATCTAGAAAACTGAACTGGCTCAGCCCAAAAGATTCTTAAGCTGATAAGCAACTTCAGCAAAGTCTCAGGATACAAAATCAATGTACAAAAATCACAAGCATTGTGATTACATATTTGGTGCAAATATAATGTAATGTTCACCCTTTGTGGAAGACAGTCTGGCAATTCCTGAAAGATTTAGAACCAGAAATATCATTTGACCCAGAAATTTTATTACTGGGTATATACCCAAAGAAATATAAATAATTCTATTGTAAAGATACATATGTTGTATCTTCATGCAGCACTATTCACAATAGCAAAGACATAGAGTCAACACAAATGCCCATCAATGATAGACTGAATAATGAAAATATGGTACATATATACCATGGAATACTATGCAGCCATAAATAAAAGGAGATCATGTCCTTTGCAGGTACATGAATAAAGCTAGAAGCCATTATCCTCAGTAAACTAGTGCAGGAACAAAAAATCAAACACTGCATGTTCTCATTTATAAGTGGAAGCTGAACGATGAGAACACATGAACAGGGGGAGGGAAACAACATGCACTAGGGCCTTTCAGGGAAGGGTACGTGATGAGAGCATTAGGGAAAATAGTTAATACATGCTGGGCTTAATACCTAGGTGATGGGTTGATAGGTGCAGCAAACCACCGTGGCACACATTCACCCATGTAACAAACCTGCACATCCTGTGTAGGTACCACAGAACTTAAAAGAATAAACTTTTAAAAAGCTGAATCTTCTGAGTTATTGTTGAAAATGTCTATGTAATTAACTCTAAGGTTCTTATTTCAGTGAACACCTGATATTTATAGATTATAAAATGGTTAACAAGGAAATGTCTGAGTTTAAATGATGGTGTCCAATATCTCAGTTTTCAGAAATAATCTAAATAAATGGTTAAAATGAAATAATTGAGTATATATAAATGGGATAAATGTTTTAGGTACACTTTTTGTATAATTTAGTATCTGAAAATTATTTTTGATGCTCATTGAATATCTGGGTCATTTCCAATTAAGAAAGGGATGTGATATGGGGAAATACATTTCAGAAATTTTGGAATTGTTCTTATCTATAAAATGGTCATACCTGATAGTTCAAGATTTCTTGCATTTTAGGGCTTCATTAAAAGTTAAGGTTACTAAGGACAATATTTATAGTTAATATATAATTCAATACATAAAATGTGCCAAAAGATGTGTTATTACTGGGAAAAATAATAATAAATTAAAAGTTTAAATTACATATTTGAAAAAGTTATTCATGAAAAAGGTAGTAAGAAACCAGTAAGTACCCCGGAGATATGAAGCAAGTTATGCTTATAAAGATGTATTTTTGGTAAGGAAGGTTATAAAGAAAAGATAATAATTTTTATGAGAAAGAATCCTGTATGAAAACTTTTTTTGGCCTAGAGTACAATGACTGGTTATCTAAAGAAGAAGAAGAAGAAAATCTGGGACTGAACAGAAAGCCCAGGCATGTCATGAATAGTTTGTGTAAGTCATACATAATTTTTCCTGTTTCTCTGTGTCTATCTTCATGCAGATAGAGTGAAAATAGAAAGCCGAAAAGGTTTAGATAAGAAAATATTCTTTAAAACATGATAAGGAATTGGAGACATTTGGCTAATGAACATTTTCATAGTTAAAGCTCTTAGTCTTGCTTAAAGTAAAATAAGGAATATTATAAAGAAATGCATCAGCAGTTTGGTGATTTTTTTTTTCAGTATAGATAAGCATGAAGCCAGATTTAGTGTGGAGCCAAATTTCACATAACTGCTTGCATTGCTTTATACTGTTTACTGTTTTGTATGGATAGCGCTGGCACTGGAGTACTTACTGATCATGTGCCTAGAGGGAATTTCCTGATTGCACAGAATTTATGGTGATATTGGTATAATTAAAGATACTGAATTGTATATGAGGAATAAAATATTCATTATATAAGTTTTTTAGGCTCTAGGTAACATGTTAGCCTCCAAGGTAAACTGAACAGGAAAAATTTAGGGTTGATTTTGTTTGTTTTTGCTTGTAAATTTTCATTTGTTTCCTGGTTTTTTTCTCCTTTGGGTTGGTTTGTGTATTCATACATATAAAACCATTGTGGTTTTTTTAGTTTCTGGTGGAAGGCTTTTATTTGGTTCTGTCAACAGTTTTTTTGTTTACTGTGCATTTTTAGCAAGTCATCAATTGTTCTGTTTATCTGGAACTCCTAGGCTACATTTGTTGGGCCTGCAAGAACTAATGGAGAACACCAGCCATTTGGAAGTTGCTTGGTTTTACTTGCCTGTGATAATCTAGAGAGCTATGAGAGCTTTACGGTTCCTGGCAAAAGAAAATTACATAAAAGACTTTTCATAAGTTCTGAACAGAAATTGTACATTACTTACTATTTGAAAAAGTAGGTAAGAATAAAAATGTTTAAGTGATGTTTATTTCCCAGGTAATTCAATTCAGTTAATAATTTGAGTAGGTGTCACATCTTTCCCTTTAGGTAATGAAGAAATACTATGTTATGGATGCAAAGTTTTAATGTTCAAAAAAGACTGATCTTGTCTTTTTTTTTTTTTGTTTTTGTAGAGACGGGGTTTCACTATGTTGACCAGGATGGTCTTGATCTCTTGACCTTGTGATCCACCCGCCTTGGCCTCCCAAAGTGCTGGGATTACAGGCTTGAGCCACCGCGCCCGGCCCTAGACTGATCTTGTCTTCAAAGAAATTATATTGATTAGGATCTCTCTCAAACTAATCTAATCGTGCTGACCATTATTAAAATTAAGTGACATTCACTTGGATTAAGTAGCAATAAAAATGTGAGACTTTCTAGTGATTTTTAAAAATCCAAAGCCATTTATTACTGATGAGGCTTCATGTGTATGCTTGAAAGCAAAACATGTGGAAGTGTTACACTGGTTTGAAGATTTTGGTGGTGAAAGTTAGCTAATTAGATGTCAGTACTCTATCTGGAAGCCAGCCATGGAAATATGTGATAATCCCCATTTAAAACAGCTGAAAAGAAATTATTTTGTGTTTGTTCTTCATTCTTGTTTTGTTGTATAGTATTTAAGTGAAAGGAGATCTTTTTATCCTTATATTGAATTCCCAAAACTAGTATTTGCATTTACCACTTGTTAATGTTGGAGAGAAAAGTTAGTTGTCTTACTTTGATATATTTGGCGTAGGACCTACGACACTTGATGTTTTTGGTCATAGTTCAGTCACTAGTATGTTAGCAATTAGATATATGCAATGAGTAACCTAATTACTTTAATACAATTGTTTAAACTACCACAGTCAGTAACTCCTAAACACCAACTCACAGTGTTTTGATTTGTAACATGTTAAAGAGAATGATAGGACTTTCTGTAGTATAAATATCTTATTAACTAATGCTTGTGCTGTTAAGTTACAGGACTTTGACATCGGGGTTGAAAAAAGGCAATGACCCCTGCTAAATTGTGAGCATTGACACCAGTTGCAGCAGCAGCATCAGACTCAGGAGAAGGGGGCCATCAAAATGATCTGCTTTTGTAAGACACAAGACTAGAAATTAAACAATTCAATCCCTCTAGGCCCAAGGACTACCATGGAAGAGGTGGGACTGTGAGATTATAAAGGCCCATCTGATGGATTAGATTAGTTCAAAGATTTTCTATAATTAAAGATTAATATAAAAAGGACTCTAATGAAATACCAGAGTCTGGGCCTATGTGTTACAATAACAGGGCTTTCTTGGAGCACTGCTCTGATGTTTAATAGAAAATTGAAAACTGTGTTAAAAATTATGGAAATCTTACCTTATGGTCAAACCGATTAAAATTTGTTTATAAGGTTTTATTAAAATTAGCTTTAACATTAGTAATGCACCATATGAAGGTAAATTTTTGGTTTTCTCTTTTGAACAAAATGTTTGCTTAATATTAAGAGAGAAAAAATTTTGTTTACCTTTTAAGTGAACTGCAGGGAGAAAATGGAGGGGAAAGAGACAGATTTAGTTGGCCTCATGCTCTCTCCAGTAGCAGGTCTTATTGTTTGGGAAACTGTGTTTCCTCTCTATGGAAGAGTAAATGTTTTTGTATTACAATTTTGGCTACCTGAATGATAATTTTATAGTAACTTGTGTTATTTTGTGATAGTGAGTGTCAGCGAGGCCTTTGAAATCTGACAGACTTTCCAACAGCAAATTTTAGAGTTTTAAATTTAGTCTTTTAACTTCAAACTTTTTGGATCTTGTTTCCTGAAGTTCAAGACAGACATGTTGGGCTTATTAGGCTTATTTGTAATGTTAGAATTATAGAGGAAGCATTATCAAATCTGATATTGTATTTAGTTTCCTTTGAGTTATATTTATGTAGATTGTGTTATTAATATGTGTTCTAAGATTGTATGAGATTCCTAAAATTCTGATATGTCTTAACATACTTTGTCAGTAATATGATTATTATGTTAAATTGTTGTGTACCACAAAGATAACTAAATTTCCTTGTCAACTGGGTCTTTTATCTATGGCTGTCTTAAGACTCTTGTCATTGTAAACTGTGCTGCAGCACAGTTTACAACAGCAAAGACCTGGAGCCAACCCAAATGCCCATCGATGATAGGCTGGACAGGGAAAATGTGGCACATATACACCATGGAATATTATGCAGCCATCAAAAACGATGAGTTCGTGTCCTTTGTAGGGACATGGATGAACCTGAAAACCATCATTCTCAGCAAACTGACACAAGAGCAGAAAATCAAACACCGCATATTCTCACTCATAGGCGGATGTTGAACAATGAGAACACATGGACACAGGGAGGGGAGCACTGCACACTGGGGTCTGTTGGGGGGAAAGAGGTGAGGGACAGAAGGGGGTGGGGAGTTGGGGAGAGATAGCATGGGGAGAAATGCCCATGCTATATAGGTGATATAGGTGATGGGGAGGAAGGCATCAAATCACACTGCCACGTGTGTACCTATACAACAATCTTGCATGTCCTTCACATGTACCCCAAAACCTAAAATGCAATTTAAAAAATTAAAAAAAAAACTTTTGTCATCCACAATTAAAGTTTTGCTTTGATCCTTCTCAATAAATGTGACTTATAATAAGCTACAGTCCAAGGGTTGCCTCTCTGGGGGAAATCATGAAAAGGTCTCTTGAATATAAGTTTCTGATACCTTTGGAGATTGTGTAATTAAATTAGAGTAAAAACTTTCAGGGCATCATTTGAAAGGCTGATGTGTTCATAAAGATTTCTAACCCAATATGAATTAGAGCAGGAGTTGATTGCATGGACTGAACTAATGGAAGACAGAAATGATTTTTACAGCGTTTGTTGTTCAAAATGTTGCAGATTCTTTTTGTTTTGTGTCTAAAGTTGGAGAATCTTTTTCTTTTGAAGCTATTTATAGCCTTGAAATACACTTTAAGTGTATTGAGTATGCTTTTCTAAACAGAATTTGAATCATTTCCCTCTCTCTGCCTAATTTCTCCAGAATTTGCAAACTGTTTGTGAATGCTATTAATTAATGGTGATGTGTTTGTTTGCATACAGTTAATAACCACATATTCTTTGTAATGTGACACATTTGAAGGAACTGGTTATTTTTTCAGGGCTTTGACTGAAATGGCCTTGTGAGATATTTCAACAAAGCCAGTTTAGGAGAGCCTATATGGACAATGATTCTTCTTGCACTTTATGTGGGTAATCAGGCCAAGTATATGGGACTGAAGCTTATTTTACAGATAGATTGGTTCCGCTGATTTGTCTTTGCTGGAAGTGGTGGACTAGTGAGAGAAATATTATATGTCTCAAACAACAACCAACTCCTTATTAAACCTTTAACTTCAACCACCAGATACAAATGAGCCATCTAACTCATACCCCATTTTGTAGGGCTAGTAATAACAGCAGGAGTAGGAATGGGAGTTAGTGAGATTGCAACTTCCTTATCCCACTGCCAATGTTTGTCCAAGAATTTTATGGAAAGCTTGGATGGCATTTCCTAGAGTACTGCAACCTTACAAAATCAAATAAACTCCTTGACAGTGATCACTGCAAAGTAGAAGGGGACTAGATCTTCTAACTGCTGAAAAACATGGCTTATGTTTTTCTCCTTGAAGAAGAATAACCAATCAGGATTAGTAAGAAATGCCACCTGAAAGCTAGCTGACTGGGCTTCTAAAATAATGGCAATAGCTGCTGAGTCATGGGGCTGCTGGTAAACGACACTAAATTGGGTTTCATAGCTCCTTCTCTTGGCCAGCCCACTATTAATACTTATACTTGCCTTGGTGTTGGACCATGTTTGCTAAATATTTTAAGCAAATTCATCTCATTTTGCCTAGAGACCATCAAGCTTTAGATGATCATGTGACAAGGTTTCTAGCCAGTTCCAGGTGAAGACACCACGAGCCATTCAGAAGCTAACCTGTCCCTACTAGACAGAGTAGGGTGAGAGTTTTGTGATCCCCAATATGTAGGGACTGCTCCTGAAGTCAGCATGAAGCAGTTACAGAAGAAAGATCCTTGGTCCTTCTGCCTCCTATGAAGGTTTATGGAGATCATGTCTCTCAGGAGGCAAATGACGCAGGAGAATAGGTTCTGGAGTCAGGGAATCTAAGGACTTCCTAGAACAAAATCAAATGGGAAACCCCAGCTTTTTATACCCAAGAAAATAACTTTGTAACTTAACTTCAGCTATGTCAGGAAACATCCTCTTCTTTTGCATAGGGTGTACACCAAGTCAATAACTTTGTAACTTCACTTCATCTTCTTCATTTACATAGGGTATAAACCACGAAACTTCACTTCATCCTCTTCATTTACATAGGGTATAAACCACGTAACCAATGGGAAACCTCTAGAGGGTGTTTAAACACCAGAATATTCTGTGACCAGCGCTCTTGGGCCACTTGCTTTAACCAGCTCCAGCTCTGTGGAGTGTACTTTCACTTCAACAAATCTGTAGTTTTCTTTCATTGTTTTGTTTGTGCATGTTGTCTAATTCTTTGTTCAAAATGCTAAGAACCTGGACACCCTCCACTGGTTACAGTAGGACAGTGTTACTGATATAACTGCAATGGCCAATCATGGTGGCTGATGCCTGTAATCCCAGCACTTTGGGAGGCTGAGGCGTGCTGAGGTCAGGAATTTGAGACTAGCCTGGCCAACATGGTGAAACACCATTGTGAGGAAGAGAGGGGATGGGGTGATATAACTGCAATATATATGATCCTTCTCCCATTTCAAGTGACTAGATAACACTGGTTCTGTGAAATCTGAATTCCAAAAGTGATTGTGGAGAGTTTTCTTGTCCTCAGCCTCAGCAGGGCTATTTGCCAAGGTAAAGAGGAATGAAGTTCTGATGTGACAATTTCCAGATGAATACTATATTTGAAGTGTGGTGGGCATTGTAGTTCAGATGATTTTCTAGGGTATGATGAAGAAAATCTAGAAAGACTGATATGAGGAAAAGAAATGTGCTGCCTACCTTGATTGCTTCTGTCTCCTCCTCTGTTACAGTGCCTGGCACATTACATGTGTCCAATGAATATGTTGTTCACTGCTTAAAGGGTTATCAAATCATTACTATACAGAGCCTGTAAACTTGTCCTAAGACCACTGGACTGGCTCTATTTTTAATATTGCACAGATGTTCAGAAAATTCTGAGATAGGTCTAAAACACTAAACTAATGCAATATCGGAGCTAGAAACCAGCAAGCCTAGTCTTTCCCATCATAAGTTATAAAACTAAAGCCAAGAGACATGAAGTAAATGTCTGTATCATTTATTGGTACCAGACATAAAAAGTAAGATCCACATTTCATATCTTCAAGAGTAGCTCTTTCTGTTCTACCTTATTCTAAAACCTAGAGTCCCAAAAGTAGCTAGAGAGGATCCCAAGTGAACTAGATGGTTTTTCAAATATTGCAGATACACATTTGAACATACCCATGAGTCTAGAATACAAAAAAAAATGGCACGAAAGTTTAAAAATATGCTTGTTCAATTTCTGTTTCTCCTGCTTATGATGTGACTGTTGGAAAAATTATTTCCCTCTCTGAATCTTAATCTTCTTATCTCTTGCATGTGCAATAAAAATATTAGCTTAGATCAGTATTTTCTAGTCCACATTCCTTTCTTCCTTATTTCTGTTTATAAATAGAAGAAACTTAAAAATAAAGTTTTTTTCTGCAGACTTTCAGAATATTAAATAAAGTCCAGCTTTCTGGTTAAAGTTAGAGCAGCAGGAGAGAAGCTCTCAGCATCTTGCCTGCTCCAACTTCCCCACCTTCAAGAGTGTTTCTCACTCTCCCATTCTGTGATTCTATGATTCAGCGGTAATGATTCCAAAAAAAGAAAAGGGGCAGACTCACCTACGGCTCCTTACATTCTGCACTTCATTTGGATGGCTAAGATCAGATGCTTGGAGAAGGAATGAAACGCATCTCTACTAGCACCCAGAGTTCAGGTTTTGGCCAAAGAGATAAAAAGTGTTTGGATGTAGCTATGTTGAATTGGCTACCAAGTCCAAGGGAAGGACTTGATGGGAGTTGAAAGAGAGGCCAGTTCTCTCCCAGGTACCACTGGTTCTCTTTAGGCTGTGGGGTACAGCTGTCCCAAAGAGCACCAGTGGGCAGCTTTGGTCACTACCTGTGTTCAGGAATAAAGAAAATGCCAACTTTGTTTGGGTAGAGTTGATTTCCATTGGCTCAGCTTCCATTGTATTCCTAGTTCCTGGTGTGGTTCCAATAATATAGCCCTGGAGTCAGTGCAATCTGAAACTGATTTTTGGCTCCAAGATACGTGACAATTTCAGACAATAGTAGTTACCTTTGTAAAGCCCTAGATATTACAAAACCCCTCTGACAAAGACAGAGCGAAGGAGAGAATTTTAGGAAAACAATACTACAGTTCAAAAGTTGAATTGATACCCTAGAAAGCTTTAAATTTCTCATCACTGGAAGTGTGTAAGCAGAAGATGGTACACTTGACAGTGATAGGGTTTAAGATTTAAAAGACAGTCTGAATTAGTTGACTTTACGTATTCTTTAAAATCCTTAGATTCTGATTCTGTGAAATAAAAAGAAAGAAGAAAGGAGAGTGACATGTACTGACATTTTTTATTGTGTGCATAGGGACCCTTGTAACACTTTATTTAATAATATCCACACAGCAACCTCTAAGAGAAAGCATTCTTAAATACACTTTCAAACGAGAAAACGGAATTTTGAAGAAGTTGCTTGCTAAAGGTTACACAAAGAACTCATGGCAAAGCTGGAATTTGAACTAAGCTCTTCCAGCATCAAAAGCCTATGCTCATTCCTCCATATACCACTGCCCCTATAAGGACCTGAGAAATGGATGGCAATTTCTAAAAAATCACCTGATAACCTTTCTCTTTCAAACGATTTGTGGTCAGGGAATTTAAAAGAAAAATAACTTTTTGCTGTTTGACTAAGGCCAGATTTCCCTCATGTACATGTTTTGTTTTTGATTTATCAAATATCCATCTTGAAAATACTTGAAGTCTATTTGTGTGTCTTGGGGAGGAACACACAAAAAACAGAAGGAAGTGGGTATTGTGTAAACCCACAGGACACTGCAGCTTCTTTCAAGGATTTGTGAAAGATGGTGGCCACACCCTGTTGATGCTGGCAACTCTTCAACTTGCATTCAGATGAGAAAAATCTGTTACAGTTTCCCTTCTCCACCCAAAACCCCATCAGCTTCTCCTCTGCCAGGGGCAGAGTCTCCTACTATGAAGCTAAACAAATTATACCCCCTCAAGTTCCCAGCTCTGGGCATCATGCCTATATTTTTGGGGTCTCTCTCTAAAGCTACATATTGGGGAAATGATTACTATGGCCAATCCAGTAGTTTGTAATTAAATCTTTTTTTAGAAAAAAAAAAAAACAAAAAAACAAAACCCAGACCTAAAGATACCTCTGTTTTTTCTCTCCTTATTGCAGACTGAAGGGTGTAAGGATAGTAACTAGAAGACAATGGTGTTTTACAGTTCCTGCCTCCCTTGCTCCCTCCTTCAGAATGGATTCTCTTGTTATTTGATACTACTTGAAACATTATTGGTAGAATCAATAGAACGCTCTTTTCATGTCATCTCCACCTCCAAGCAATTTTGGGGGGATCTCAGACAATTTTAAACTGATTGTTCATAATTTGCCTTCAGACTCTCTCCAATTCAATTCTCCTTAACCTGCAAATGGACCTCCTTTAAAAAGCACAGATCCAACCATGTCATTTTTAACTCAAGAGCATTCATTAGTTTTTTTGTTCATTGATGGCCTGATGACATCCAAATTCTTTATCCTGATCCTCAAAGCTGTCACCACACAGTGATGGTTAATTAACATGGCATGGAACTCAAAGCGGGAAAATATAAACAGAAGGCCATCAATTTGGCAAGAAGGAAAGAAGGTGTGGTCTTCCCAGCACAATTTCAACAGAATGGTAGGGGTGGAACTCATTGGTCTCAGATAGGGATATCCGGAAGGGAGATAGAGGGAATTTGAGCAAGGCCAGGTACTGAAGGAAGTTATGCCAGTTTAGCAGTAAAAGAAGAGAAGAAAATGAAAAAGCCAGTATAGCAGCTGGCAATGACGAATGAAGGAATCCTCAAGACTGGAGAAATTAACAGGTTTCAAGACTTATGCAAAGGCTTCAGTGCTTTTCAGAAAGGGATACTCTGAGGCAGTGGTTTTCTACCTTGGTTGCTCACTAGATCACAGTTAGTCATTGGTAGGGCCAGAATTCAGCTGGCGCCTCCAGTCACAAGAAAAGACAGCTGCATGAGAACGTAGCCAAGCTGTAATGGAAAGAACACAGAACCTAGAATCAGGATGAGAAGGTCTTAAAGAGGGAGGTGGTGGCACCGAGGACAAAGTTACAGAATTTTATACTTTTGCTTAAAGCAGTTCTTGTCTGTCTTTGTAAATAGCTATTTTAGCTCATTGAAAATAACATAAACATTCATTTATTTATTTTGCTGTTTCCAGGATAAATAGGAGAAGGTGTTCTCTGAAATCTGTTCTCAGTCTTCAAATAGACTTATAAACCAGCATGGTAAAACCTAGAAAATAATTACCCAACCACATCTGTAGGGCATCTGTGGCCTTCCAACCACAGTGCCTGCTGTCTGTTCTTTGAAGAGACTCCAATTCTTTGATTCTCCTTGGAGTGACAGGAGGGGTAGACCCTCTTCCGGGAAGCCACAGTCCTGTGGTATCCCCTGCTGAGAGAGTCCACCCTGGGCTTTTCTTTGAAAAGCTTTCTGAGACCAGGAACATAGGCAAGCATGGAGTCATTGGGAATCATGTATCCAATTAACTTTCATGCATTGAGACATTAAGTTATCCCTTAAAATAGACTTGGAAATAGCTCTGAATATTGTCCAGAGCTGATGTGACTTGAGAAAAGTATAATCACCCTGAACTTGCTTCATCCCCAAAGTGGCATTTTGTTGGCATGGCTTGATGTTCAGGAAGAAAGGCAGCTGTGGCTGGAGCCAGGTGGTGAGGTTGATGAATGTTCACCAAAGAGGGCTGCCCAGCTGCTTCCCAGATGGTGGGAAAGACCTCATTTGTAGGAGGCCATGAAAAGCCAGACAAGTAGAGGACACTTCAGTCTATGTGGATGTTGATGGTTTGGGGAAGGGAAGAGGGACAAAGAGGAGGGAGAGCTATAGGTCATGAAGTGTCTGTTTGTTTTACTGAATCATTAATTAGCAATGAAAATCTAAAATTAGTCTGGAAATTGTCTCTGCCAGATGAGGCAGGAAGACAGAAAAAACAAAAACCAGGTTCTCTCTGTGCACTACCTACATTATATCTTTGATCAAGGTCTCATGACATCACTCAAGTTGCTCACCAACGAGTTCAATCAATTCAAAAGCGGCCACACTTGGCTGGGAATGTCAAAGAACGTCTTCTTTCCCATTTATTGCCTCTCCTCAACACCAAATTTCAAGCTCCATAATGCAGAAAAAAAAGTCTGGATTGACTTTATCTCACTGTGATTGTTTCATTTTTCTATACGCCTCTCAAGTCAACATTTATTTAGCCCTTTATGTTTAATGGTGCTGTGCCAGGTATGGTGGCAATGCGAAAGATACATCAGATGATGTTAAGGTTGATGTCCCTCTAGTGCTCTGGCTGCACATGGTCTTGATTTTCATGCTTCACTAACTTCCAATTCTATACCACTCTGGTCACATGACATGGCAGCCCCATTCCAGCCTTCACCATAATAGAAAATTGCTTAATTCTAAAATCTCAAACTCTAAAATTTCCCTTTACTAAAACTGCCTGTTCTACTTTGCAACTCCCAGCCAATCTATTCTTGGTTTTCATGACTTCTTGCTTCTCAGGCTTTCCCAAATTCCTAAACCCATCATCCCAGCCCTCAGTGATTCCCACCACCATCCCTCACCATGTTCTTTTTTCCCATGATATCCATAAGCTTAGTCAGGCTGCTGGTGGGCTTAGCTCTTTAAATGAGGCCTCTCCTCCCACAAGGACATTCACTGCTTTTCCAAATTTTTTCTGAGCCGCTTGTTGATTTCCTATCCTCTTCCCCATAGCCACCTCAAGACAACCTTTCTTGACACCCTCAACTGGATATTTCTCCCTTTTCTGAACTCTTGTACTTGTTATGTCCTCATGGTTCTCAGCACTTTCTGATTCAGATAATAGTTGTGTCCATTTGTGCAGTTTGTCTTTGAGGTCTTTTAGGGTTGAAGTTCTTACTCATCTTTATATTTCAGTGCTTAGCACAGTGCCTGGCATCTAAAAGATGCCCCATGACTGTTTTCTGAATTGAATAGAACAGCTTTTCTACAAAGGAACTTTTAAAACATAATAGATTCATTAGGATATCAGCTGCAACTTTTGCAAGGAGTAGCTTTACAGAGAAGCATAATAAAATGCACACTGAGAATTAGTTTTCTATTGCTGCGTAATGGATTAACACACATTTGGCAGCTTAAAATAACAGGCTTGTATTGTGTCATAGTTCTGTAGGTCATAAGCTCAACACAGCTTTGACAGGCTCTCTGTCTATAGTCTCCCTCCTGAGCAAGGTAAGTGAGGACATTGAGGATGTTTAGCTCCACCCACCTCTTCAAGTAGAATGTCACCTCTTTCTGCATCTCATCAAGTAGAAAGAGAGGACATTTTAACATTCCTTTTGCAGATGAGAAGTCATAGATTGAAGTTACTTGGAAATAACTTGCTGCTCATTTCAAGGAGGAATTTTTCTTATAGTCAAAAAATTTTTATATTTATCCAAAGATAAAAGGGACTGACTTGAGAGGCTGCAAACCCTTGGGATAAAGGGAACTTCTGGAAACAGAGCAGAGGTGGATTTCTTCAGCCTCTTTCATACCTTCATGCCAAGATACTTGTAGGGATAATCCCAGCTGGAGTGTCAACTATTTAGGAGAAAGAATATCTTGTTAGGGCCACTGTGGAAAGGTGTTAATATTCTGTCCCCTTGAGTGACCCTGATGTTCAGGCATGTCTGGTCCCTCCTCTGCTGAGCATCTGCTAGGTCACCTTCAGCAAATGCAAGCTAGCTCCGCTCCCTCACCCATCACATGTGGGCTTATAGCCAGGCTGTCATGAAGACCAAGTGTTCATGGATATAAACTTTAAAAGAGTTACACACGTGTTTCGGCAGTTTTATCATTATCTCTAGTCACACCACCACCACCTTTGTGTTAACTTCTCTGTTACTGCAGCATCTTGGGATGGACCTCCCTCTACTGGTTGATGAAAAACTAACAAGTTTTGCATTATGGTATCTCATTTTCAGAAACACCCAGACACATATAACACTTTGTTCAATTTTACAGGCCACCTCATTATTCATTGGCTAATTTGGTCTTTTTGGGTGGGTGCGGTGGCTCACACCTGAAATCCCAGCATTTTGGGAGACTGAGGCAGGTGGATCACCTGAGATCTGGAGTTTGAGACCAACCTGGTCAATATGACAAAACCCCATCTCTACTGAAAATACAAAAATTAGCCAGGCGATGTGGCATGCGCCTGTGGTCCCAGCTACATGGGAGGCTAAGGCAAGATAATTGCTTAAACCCAGGAGGGAGAGGTTGCAGAGAGCCAAGATCGTACCACTGCACTTCATCCTGAAGGATGGAGTGAGACTCTGTCTCAAAAAAAAAATTGTCTTCTTCACAGCTATGTAACATATTTCTAACAATCCATGTAACTCAAATTCATACAAGTCAGGCCATATTTTGAAAGCATAAAGAGAAATGGCTATTTCAAACAAATGTGGTGTATTTCTTCATTCTACTTCTAAGGGGTTTCTGCTCTTTCCTTCGTAATTTGGCTCAGTTCTGTTCCAAGAACATGGAGTTACCCAATATATGTGTACCCAGTATAAGATGCCTGGGCTTTAGGAACAGGTGCTCAACTTGAACAATGAGAACACGTGGACTCAGGGAGAAGAGCATCACACACTGGGGGCAGTTGGCGGAGGTAGGGGAAAGACAGCAGAGGGTGGGGAGGGGAGGGTGGGGAGGGATAACATGGGGAGAAATGCCAGATATAGTACACACCTAAAGTAAAATAAATAAATAAATCAATAAATAAATGGGAGGGGCGCTTTAGTGACACAGGAGAATATGCCTATGATAATGAAAAAAGGATACCAAATGAAAAATGCACCAAGAGGTTGTTTAAATGAAACACACAGGGAAATAACTGTAAAGAAAATGTGCCAAATGTTACCAGTGGGCCCCACCTCTGGGCATTGGAATTGTAGGTGATTATTTTACTTTGCTGCTGCTTTGTGGTTTGGGTACTTTATTTCATTTGTTTAATGAGCATGTACTACAATCAGAAAAAGAAAAAAAATCAGCAAGATTTTACAGAAGCCATAAGACTGCCAGGAATTGTTGCTGTTTATGCTTGGGGGAGCAGCCCCAGTGTCAATGAGGGTGGGGACTGCCCTCCCCATTGGCCCTTTCACTATGAGAGACCAAGTCATGGCTACCATCAGAGCCAGGTTTCTAGTTGTTTTGGGAAAAGTGTAGATGAAGGTACAGGTCATTGCTGTGGTAATAACAGATTTCTCTTCTGAGTGCCACTTGCATGCCTGGCTCTGCATGGGTGGTGTGGGCTGGGCTGGTGCCTGTGGCAGGAAGGAGCTGCTCAGGGCGTCTGAGATGGAGCCCTCTCTCACCATGGCTGTCTATTTCAGGGCAGGATGACTCCAGTAGAGACATGCTCACTGGTGAGCTCAAGAAGACGCTCATAGAGGTTCTCCAGCACCTGATTGCAGAGCAGCAGGCCCAGCACAAGGAGGTCATGGACGAGTGAATGAAAGAGTTCACTAACGAACGAGTTCAGTCACTTCATTTTATTTATGCTTATAAAGAGACGTGATTTATCAATAATCCCAGCCCAGTCAAATCCGCTACCTGTAGGCTTCTGTGACATGATAATTACTGGGCTTGGTTTCTGTAAATCTGTGTATGTTATCAACACTGTTTATTCCTGTGAGTTTCATTATTTCTGACTCTTGCGGACAAAACATTGTGGGTGATCGGTGATAACGTTGCATGGTCAGATAGAGAAGTCCAGCTATGAATCTCTCCCAAAAAGCAGCTCCAAGGCATATGGAGCCTTTGGCTGGAAGTTCATGGGCCACCCTGTTCTGGTCCATGGAAGACTCCTAGGGTTCCCAATATGCTCTTAAAACCCACTCTATTTTAAAATATATATTCTACATATGAGTATATGGACATGAAATGTCATTACCGTAACCTAAAAAGTGCTTTGAAATGTTGATGTGGGGAAATTAATTGAGCACAAGATGTATTTCAACCCACCACCAAAACATTGACAGGTAAAAGCTTTGCTATACATTTGACTAAGAAATAGCCCAGCTTTAAAGCTGCTTTTAATCATCAAGAGTAAACAGAGATGGGCAGTTTTTATTAAATTGAGTCTTAGGGGTGAAACTTTTCAGCTTACTTACCTACAGATTATGCATGTGTTCTACTCCAGAAATCATGCTTGCTTCCCTTAACATACCAGTGTTTTCCCGTCAATTGATCCTAGACCCTCCATCCTGCAGAGTCAGTGGTGTGGCTTTTCCCCTCACTGGGTCAGATGCTGAGGACCCACTGTCCCTGCAAATGTTTCGTTTTGACAATTGACTGCAGTGGAAGTTGGCACAGAGCAGTGCACTGGCTGTGTCCTGGGATGGATGGAAGAAAGTCACAGCAGCAGCCCTCGAGGCCCTCACGGATGGTCTGGACAGGCTGTATTTAATCACGTGCCATGTGCAGGCTTGGAAGAGCAAAGCCGAATTTCAGGGAAGCCCCTGGTTCACGTGTCTGGGTCTCTCCTCTTGAGCGTTCTGCCTTCCTGTCACCCCTTGGAGTAAACAAACTTCCTTGGCTCCTGCACGTGATGCTGTGCTCTGTCTGGGAGGTATAAGGAGGCAGCAGAGGCCCCTCCCCTCACCTCTTTGTGAATGGCCTTGAGTGTGCTGGGGTCAAAATTTGGGGATGAAAATGCACAGTCCAGGCAACTCCACCGTGCAGAGTCACAGGCTCCCAGGAATGGGCTTGTGTTGGGAGAGCTGTTAGCAGTGCCCTGGGGTGGACTCTCTCTCACACCTGATTTCACATTTCTAATAGCTGGTGGAGAACACAAGAAGAGGTTGTCCTGGTTTTTCAGAGGAGTGACCAGCCATGGGATGCTTGGTGAGGCTGTGTAGCGATGGGGAGCACAGGCTGCGACCCAGGCTGGTCCCCATTCACATGAAGCCCAGGACAGAGACAGGGCAGCAAGGGAGCCTTGGGCTCAATCTGCCAGCCTATCATCATTTTGTAAGTGGGGAAACTGAGGCTTAGGGGAGGGGAACATGACTATTCCAAGGCCACAGGGTGACTGTGACACAGCAAGCCTGTCCTGACTCTTGGTGCTTCTATCTCCACACATACACACAGAAGCATCGTTTTATAAGTGAGGAAGCTAAGGTTCCAGTCCTGGGAAGCTGGAGGCCTGGGTTCAAGTCCTACTTGGATACCAGTGTGCAGCATGACCTCACCTAGGCCTCCTCTCCCAGCCTTGATTCCCACTGAGCTGAGCCCTACTCCCTGCCCTCCCAGCCCTGCCTCTGCTCACCTGGCTAGCTATGGCCAGTGGGAGCGAACCACCCACAGAAGACGGCATAGCTCACCAGCCATGTTGCCCTGGGCAACTAATACAACTTCCTGTAGCTCCATTGTACCTGTGGGGCAGGTGCAATGAGGGACAACAATTGAAGTCAATGACAGCTGATGCTGTCATGGTCCACCCAGCCAGAGTGTCTATTGCCAGGGCCTGGGAAGGGCCATGGGCCCAGGGAGGAGTGAGCCAACACAGGCCAGCTTCTTTCCTCATCAGCTGTGTGACTTTGGACAGGTCACTTAACGCCCTGGGACCTCCATCTCCTCCCCTGTAAAAAGCAGTGATGCCTCCTATTTACAGTCTTAGGAGGGGTGGCCTGGGGCCAATAGTCAGGTGACTTGCCCAAGGCCACTGCTGGTCAGGGCAGAGGTAAGCCATACATCTCTCATACCTCTCCCATTTTGCCAAAGTCCAGTTGTTTCTGAGAGAAATATTCTCTGAGAGACAAGGGCACTTCTGGATTAGGATGCACAGCTGCAGTGGCTCTGCAGATGTTTGGAGATGAGGTGTGAGGCTGGGTGCCAGCACCAGTGTAGTGCCATAAGCTGCCGGAAGAGCACTCCCGCTCCGGCTGGTAATGTCCACTTGTCAGACAGCTGTGGTGCCAGCCCAACTTGGCCTCGCTGCCCTGCGGTCCCCAGCCTGGAAGGGAGACCAGCTAAGCCTGCCTGAAAGGGGACAGTGTATGAAGAGCACACAAAAGAGCACTGGGTGGGGATCCAGGGTGGAGGGTGGCTGAGTGCACAGGAACAGCTGCAAAACAGCTTGCTGCTCCGGGGCAGTGCTCAGGGAGAAACAGGCCTGCCTCTGGGCCCCAGCCCTTGCCTGCAGCACCAGCAGATGTGATGTGCTCTCTCCACGGTCACGCTGGCTGGGTCTTGCCCCAGGCCCAGGACTCTAATCATTACTGTAGTGGTTGTAGAGGCAGCGAGTACAGGGGGCCTTCCTGCACAACCTACTCCCTGGTGACAGCACTCCGGGCACATACGGAGCCAGCTGCTCAGTGACACAGGCTCAGGGCTGAGATGGAAAAGTGGCATAAGCCCAGGAGGTTGAGGCTGCAGTGACCCATGATCATGCCACTGCACTCTAGTCTGGGCAACAGAGCAAGACCCCATCGTTCTCACATACATACAAAGGCACCAATCCCATTCCCTTATGACCTAATCACCTCCCAAAGGTCTTACCTCCTAAGGTTATCACCTTGGGGGTTAAGACTTCAAAATATGGGGAGTAACAGACACCAGGGCCTACCTGAGGGTGGGAGGGTGGGAGGAGAGAGAGAAAAGGAAAAATAACTAATGGATACTAGGCTTAATACCTGGATGACAAAATAATCTATACAACAAATCCCCAAGACATGGGCTTACCTATATAACCTGCACATGCATCCCTGAACTTAAAAGTTTAAAAAAAGGGACTTTAACATATGCGTTTTGGTGGGGACACACACATTCAGACCATAGCAGGTAAGCCAAGCCCCTTCTGAATAGGTAAGCTCTGAGCAGGAACCGGAGTTCTGGAGACATTGATGCAAGGCTGGGCAAAAGCTTCCCAGGCAGGGGGAGCTGCTGGTGCAAAGACCCTGACGTGGAAATGAGCTTGGAGTGTGAGCTCCAATAAGAAAGCCAGTGGGGGGTGAACGGTGGGAGATGAGGTTGCAGCCTGGTTACGTTGGGCCTCAGACATCATGGTACTGAACTTGGTTTTATTCTACATGACACAGGAGCTTACCGACAGCTCACCCCAACTTCCCAATCTTTGCCCAGGAGTTCTGCAACCTGCTCAGGTGGCTCCCATCCCGGTCAACAACGGCGCCTGTCCCTAGCACCTGTTCTGTGCACTGCCCTGCACAGCCAACTCCCGGCAAGGTCTACACAGCTGATGCCTCATCTCCCTGTGACCCCTCAATGTGCCCTCTGGCAACCTGAGCAGCCACCCTCCCCATCCTGGGTCCAAACAGCTCCTACTGGGGCAGCAACAGCTTCTGTCACTCAACTCCACAGATTCCAGGGTGGGGACAGAGGAGACTTGTTTTTCCTTTTTTACCTGCTGGTGTTTTTGATTTTTCCACAGTGAACCTGTCTCGTGTGAGAAGTATAAAGGCTGCACACAAGGTTAACTCCAACACATCCTTTTCAGTGAACTGGCTTGACCCTTGGGTGCCCTGGGTCAGTCCCCCCTGCCTTACTGTCCTTCTGTGCTGGCATTGGGCCTTACCTGCTCCTTAAAAGTTGAGGTCTTCAGAGCTGGACAGAGCCCTGCCTACTCTGGAATGGGGAGGTCCAGGGCTCTGTGGAACATGAGAGTTTGAAAAAGCACATTCAGTGCTGCCATTTTATGCGCTGGAAATGAAATAAAACAATAGATACTGAACTCAACTGTTGATGTAATATCACAGGCTCCAAGATGCAGGCATCATGAACTCATTTACTTGGTGCCAAGTTTTTCACTCCCCCTTTCTGGTCTCTCTCCAGCCCTGCCATGGAAATCCTGCCATGGAGGTTCAGGGATTTGTGTCCATCTTATCCCCAGCATGGGGCACAGAGCAGTGTAGCACCTGAGTGGATGATTTCTAGGCAGCAGGGAAATAGGGTGTTTAGGGAGACAAAAGTTTAGTAACCCAGCAGCACACCTGAGTGACCCCCATCCCTGCCTAGTGCCTGTCCTCACCGCCTTCTCGATGTCCCCCACCCAACATCAACTGTGCAGGCCCAGGGGCACTCCAAGATGAAGGGGACAGACCCTGGAACCTGCCCTCTGGGTGCTTCCACCTGAAGGCAGACCCTGACACCCACATCCTGAGGCTCCCTTGGCAGGTCAGGTCAGTCAGACCTGTCCAGAGCCCACTCCTCCAGTGTCCCTCACATGCTGACCTTTGTCCCTAAATCCAACAGGCCCTTACTTGAACACTGCCCACCCCACCACCAAACCAGCTCTATCTCCATGTTCTCCCTGCAAAGTGCACAGCTAAGGGCCCACACTCTGTATCTCCCAGGCCTTGCATGATCCCACAACTGCCTTTGTATGGCTTCCTCAGCTCTCTCACCAAACAGGCTTCCCTGCAAAAAAGTTTCTTTTTTATCTTTTTTAGACAGGATCTGACTCTGTCATCTAGGCTGGAGTGCAATAGTGCAATCATAGCTCACAGCAGCCTTGACCTCCTGGGCTCAAGAGATCCTCCCGCCTCAGCCTCCTGAGTAGTTGGGACTATAGCCAAGTAGGAATTCGCCACCACTTCCTGCTGGTGTGTGTGTGTGTGTGTGTGTGTGTGCGTGCGCGCATGTGTGCGTGGTTTTTTTGTTTGTTTCTTTTTGTAAAGACAGTCTCGCTATGTTGCCCAGGCTGGTTTTGAACTTCTGGCCTGAAGTGATTCTCCTGCCTCTGCCTCCAAAGGTGCTGAGACTACAAGCATGAGACACTGCACCCAGCCTCAAGGAGGTTTCTGAAGCTCAACTATGGAGTGCCTACTGAGGACCCCAGGGACTCAGAGCTCAGTGCAACCTGTCCCAAGCATGACATTAAAGGGATGTATATTCTAAAAACAAAGCAAAAGAGGTCACACTTGTCTCCTTATCAATGTTGCCATAATTTTCTCACTATTGCCATATCCTGTCAAGGTATTTTATTTTCCTCCCAAACCTCCAAAAAACAGGAATGGATGTGCAGAGATTTGTAATTTACTTCCTGAGCCCTCCAGCAGCCCCAGGACACCCTGTTTGTAAGGTAAGTGACTAGACGTAGGTTGTCCAGTGTAATCACCACATCCGTGGGAGGCCTCCAGCCACCTGAGTAGTCCCACAGCCAGCTCCAGCCCCTCCCCTGTCTGGGTCTGGGCTTCTTCTGGGGCCCCCAGGATACTGTTTTTCTGGCCCATGAGCCACTCTCCCCACTTCCCACACCTGCCTCCCTGAGCTACCCTGCTGGGTCAGAGAGAGGCTGGCGATAATTCAAATCCAGGCCTCCAGGCCCCTCTTTCAGGGCCCACCAGCCATCACAAGCCCTGGGACTTGGAGTCAGCTGACCTGGGGTTTGGGTCTCGGCTTAATGAACATTCTAGTTCTACTCTAAAAGGAAACTACACGTGAGTGTTGGGGAACCCCCAGCCCCTATCACCAGGCTGCACTAGACAACACCTACCTGCGTGCCCACGGAACCTTTAGACCTGACCCTCCACGCAGCACATATGCACTAGAATTCAGATAAACAAAACTGTGACCCTAAACTGGGAACTGTGGCACAGAGTGTGGCCTTGCCTGCAGGCTCTATGGAAGGGAGTTGGGTCTGGCCTCAGGCTGTGATCTTACTCCTGCAGTGAAGAGACAGTCTCTGGCCAGGCCCTGCTCCCAGGCTCCAGTCGGACATTCTGGACCTCCAGAGGCGCTGGAGAAGGGCTGGGGGAAGTCACTGACTGGGACCCTCCACAGGGACCAGGGGGGTCCCTTGCCACTGCGTATGTCAGGGATTCCTGGTGGCCGAGTCAAAATCGGCTCTCACTCATCCCCGCAGCCCGTGGACACCCTAGTGACACAGAGTCAGCACCCTCCGACTTCAGCGCTTTGCACACTCCCTCCCCTCCGCCTGAGCGCGGCCCCTACCCGGCCCCTCTGGTCTCGCCCCCACTGGCCACCGCTGACAGATGCACCGCGATCAGGCCTGGCACCAGTCCGCAGCTATCGGACCTGTCGAGGAACGTCCCGCGCTCTACAACCTTCTGTGGCTCCTGTGACCCGCAGTCCAAGGGAAGGTGCTGTTGCTTCAAGGCCTGGCGGCGCCCTTCACCCCAGGGACCCTTTCCATTTTAAAGCTCCCTCCGCACTGCTCAAATCCACCCTCAGATCCCACCGGCCTGGGCACTTCTGACCGTCAGAACCCCAGGGGTTTGGCCAGGAGGCCAGAAGCCCAGAAGGCCATGGTCACCGCAGGCGCGCAGGTGGGACTGGCAGAGGTTCCCCGAGGGGGTTATTCACTGCCTGCGGAGTTTCGCAACTAGCGGTGTACCTGCGGATCCCGGAAGGTCTCAGCGCTCCGCATCCGTTATCGCAGCAGGGTCCCCACTGCACAGGCGAGAACACCGAGGTTCTGCGACGGTGTTGGAATCCCAGGTCCTACGTTCCCAGCCCGGTTCACTTTGGGAGGCTCCCGGCCAGACCCCGCGGCCTCGCGCGTCGCCAGCCACTCGCGGTAGCACCAGCGCGCTCTTTTGTCTGTAGCGCCCTCGCGCGCGCCCCGCCCACCCGCTCACGCCCGGCCAATGACACGCGGCGGCGGCGCTCAGGTCTCTCGGCGTCGTCCGCGCCGCGCTCGCCCATTGGCTTCGCTCTGCGCTCCCGCTGGGGCCCAATAGGCCACAGCCTGAGGGCCTGGGCGCGCAGCCTGAGGTGAGGGACCGCGGTGGGAGGTGATGGAGTGAGTGTGCCGCGGTGGGCGAGGGACCAGCGCGGTTCCGGGAGCCTCACGCCCAGCAGCCGTCCCTGACCCCCCCGCCTGCTCAGGTTGAGCACCGCGCAGCAAGTCCGGGGACCCCGACGGCGCCCAGCCTGGCAATAAAGCCTCAATAGGAGGAGGACGAGGAGGAAGGGCGGCTTCCCCGGGGACCGGGCAATGGGGCTCAACTTCCTGACTGGATACGCGGGGGCTAAGGAGGCGGTGGGGTGGGACGCGGCTCCCAGATCTCCCAGGCTGGAGCCAGGCGTCCGGGGTGGGAGGCCGGCTCACCTGCGAGCTCTTGGCCCTGCGGATTCCTGCTGGCGGGGATCGCCGCGTCTGTAAATGCGGACGACAATGCTCTTGCCTCGTGCGGCTGTCGTGCGCCAAAACTGACTTCGTGCCCGGGGCGCCTAGCTCACTGTCCGCGGAGGCAGGTGTCTTTGCAGCCCCCCGGGGCACGTTTGGACGGAAGGTCAGGGGCGTCTGGGCAGCTCCGTGGCTTGGCGGAGGCCAGGACTGCCGGGAGGATGTCCGGCTGCACCCCCCCCTCTCCGCGCCGAGGTCCCCGGCTTATCTCCCTCCTCTCCCCCATCCCCATCTGGCAGCGCCCAACGGGAGCAGGGTCCCCTCCACTGCCATAAATTTGGGGGCTGACTCCATCCCCTCCTGCGTAGCTGTCTGGGTAGGGTTGGGGCTACTGGGCGACCCCCTACCCCACTGGCTTTGGTGGGCACTGAACCCCTCTAGCCAGACCCAAGGCGTGGAGACAAGCTTTTAGAACGCCGCCCCTTCCTACAAGGTTCTGTGAGCTGCTGGGGAAAGGCCGTGCCTCCCGGTGGTGAGGTGGGCCGAGAGAGCCGGTGTGGGGCACCTTCTCCGAGGCCCGGCCAAGGGTCTGGGTTTCCTCCCTAAGCCGGTGTCCCCGGGAGGGCCCAGGGGAGTGTGCACTCTAGGCCCTGCCTGTTCCCCCGATCGTGGGTATCGGGCATGGCACCTGCTTGGCCGCTGACCGCTGACTTCTCTGCTTTTGCCTTGAGGGTTAATTTATTTGGCGGATATTTATCCACAGGCGGGGTTAGCTATGGACCGGGGAGGCATGTGGTGTTGCAGAGAGGGCTGGCTGGTTATCCGGATCTGGTCCCGCGTCTTTCTCCCAGCACCCGCCCTTGTTCTCTATTCTTCATCAGCTTGGGTTTGGCTCCCAGCCAGCGCTGAGAGACCTGGTGGGAAGAGTGGCTAGAGGTAGCTTTAAGTATTTATACCTGTGGCTTCAGAGCCTACTTCTACCTGGGCAAGAGAGGTTGGTCAAGAAGGTAGTGTGTCCGGGAAGTGAGGTACGCTGAAGGGAGTTCGAACTTCCCAGCCAGTTACCTTGTCAGACCTCTGGAAGCTGCAGAGGAGGAGAAAGTCCAGCTAATGGTTGGGAGGTGTCTCCTTAGCGCTGGGTGCCCTGGAGACAAAGGGGGCCTCTGCGAATTCCGCTCTCACCTTCCCCTCTGCTCTCTAATCTGGCTCTTTTTGCTCCACGCTTGGTACCTACCCTCCTCTACGCATCTTCAGGTCCAGCAGGTGGTGGTGAAAGGCTGTCCCCAGGCCAACACCTCCTTCCAACTTTTGGGGAGTGTGGATTCTTTCCCTAGAGGGGCAAGGTTCCTTCGGCAGTTGCACTGCAGTCAGTGCTGCTGTCTTGGGCACTATGAGGTTTAGGGTAGGAACACTCACCCTAAGGGCAGACCTGCTTGGAGACTCCCAGACACACCTGTGCAGTCACTCCTCTGCACTCTTGCTCTTGCAGGCCTCCCTGCCTGGAATGCCCTTCTCTGCCCATCCTCATGGGCCTACCTGGGAGAGATCATGTCCATGCCCTCTGCCCCAGGTTTGTGGGTGAGGCAAGGACTGGCACTATCTGACGCTATAGCACTGAGGCACAAGCCACCCCCCCAGGCCCTGTTCTGCATGCAAGCCCGGAGCACATAGTGCCCACCTAGCTCAAGGCTCTACAAGCATAAGCCTGAGGCTCCAAGGTGGACAAGGACAGAAGTCACCTGGAGGCGTACTCATGATCTCATCTGACTGAGAAACCTAGGCCCAGTGGAGGGACTAGAGCAAAATAACACCACATGCTCCTCTGCTGGGCCACGGTGGGTCTGCACTTTTCTCATCCCTCCTCCAGGGTGTGGTGGTGGGCCAGGACAGTGAGCTGAATCCTTGTGATATCCCAGGCTCCAGGCTCCTAACATGGCCTGGGTCACACTGACAGACTGCTGGGAGGTACTCCCACCTTGAGTCCTAGACCCCAGAGGCCCCTGGCTGGTTCCTTCCCACCAACCTACAGGCTCAGGCCAGATGATAGCAGTCCTTCTCATTGGTAGCTGGCTGGTTATCCCCACCTGGTACCACTGGGAGGGGGACTATCCATACCGTATTATTGTCATAGTGTGGGTTACCTGTTTAACTGCTAAGGGAGGCCATCTTGATTAATAGCATCCCTGAGGCCTTGCATGACAGGAAGGTTTGGAATGCATCCCTTCCTACCCTCCACAGGGGGCCAGTCCCAAATCTTCAAGTCCTTGGGCTCTGGAGAAGCTCAGGTAGGGTGGGAGGCCCCAGAGAGGAGGACAGATCTGTCATCCTGGTGCCTCTTCCCACCATCTCTGCTGCCAGCTGCCCTCAGGACACTGGTCCCCTCCCACGCCCCAACCTAGAGAACCATTGAGTTGAGATTACTCCAGGAGTTCAGCTTACACAGGACATTAGGCAGTGGCTTTGGAGTTGGGAGACAGGGTCCGCTTTTGCTGGTGTGACTGGAGGCCTCAGATTGCACTCAGGGAGGTGGTGAGGAGAGTCTTCCTGGCTCTCCCAGTGATGGAGTCCTTGATGGAGGCTGGCACCACAGCCCACTCTGTTCCTGAGGATGGATTGTTCTGGGTGAGGGAGACAAGCCCCTCAGTGAAGGGTGCTGAAACAAGTCAGAAGAGAAAGTGGGAACCAGTTCCTGTCCTTGAAGTCCTGAGTGGGGCCTCCCAACAAAGGCAGATGGGATAAGAGTCTTTCTGCCCTCTCCTTCCCTTGCCCTCTGTCCCAGAGGTTGCTGAAACTGTTGCTGCCCCTGGGCAGGTCTGGGGCTAGAGGCACAACCATTCACCCTCAGGAAGGGGACCCCACAGCTGGACCTGGCTACAGGGGACATTGGAGGGGTCTTGAGGGACCTCCAGCCGGAGGTAGAAGGAAAGCCAAGCAGCACATGTCGGGCAAGTGTTAGGTTGCCCAAACCCAGGAAATCCAGATACTGCCCAAGAAAAAAGCTTCTAGAACTAGGATTTTCAAATTTACAAAATTGAAAAAATCAAATGGAAAAGACGATGGTTTTCCTGTTTCTGGGAAACAGAGGCCTCCTAGAAAACCAGAAACACAGGTGGAAGTCACGAAAGAAAAGATAGACTTGGTGGATGTTTTTCCATCTACCTGTGAATGTTAGGGGCTCTGGAAGGAGAAAAGGAAGCAGATCTGGGGATGGTGAATATCATCAATAAATAATAGTTGAAATTTTCCCTGATCAGAAGAGGGCATGCGTTTGCACAGTGAAAAGGTTGATAGAATTCCAGTCAGGGTTACATTAAAGAAAAAGACACCCTTGGCATCTTCTGGTGGCATTCTTGAAATCCACAGATAAAATCGAAGAGGCTTCCCAACAGCATAAATAAATAATTGACAAAGGAGGAAGAAAAAAAAAATCACATTGGCAGCAGATTCCTTATCTGTAGCACTGAAAGCCAGAGGACTCTGCCTGGCCTGGGCCCACAAGCCTCACCAGAGTGTTAACAGTGTTTCCTGACCAGACTAAGAAATATATTTTGCAGACGAGCCAGAGAAATTTAGAGGATATTTCCTGCTTGCGTTACATCTGAGGGAAATCATCAAGAAAGGCTCTAATGAAATGGCAGTTGATCAGAGTACAGACCGCAAGATGGAAGGAGAGGGAATCATCATTAATTGAGTCTCACACTTTATAGGAAGGTGGGAGGGATGGGAGCCTTCTTGGGGTAACTCTTACTGTGGTGAGTAGGGCAGAAGAAAGCAGAGAGAGTCCTAGGGGGAGGCAGGTGCTTACCCTGTTTCTATATAGTGATTAGGAAGCAACCCTTTGCTGAAATGACAGATTAACAATTAGAAAAAGAAAAAATATTAATTTGCCCAAACCACCAAAAATATGGAAGGAGTAAAATAAACCATTCACATAAAGTGACATAAAAATGTCAGATCCCTCAGTTGTTCCAACAAAATCTGAGACTGCCATAGACTGGGTTAGAAAACAAAATCCAGCCATAGTTGTTTCCAAAAAAAAATCTGAAACAGGCTAGTAAGGAAAGGTTCAAAATTACAAGTTGGGTCAGGTGCAGTGGCTCACACCTGTAATCCCAGCACTTTGGTATGCCAAGATGAGTGGGTTGCCTGAGCCCAGGAGTTTTGAGATCAGTCTGGGTGACATGGCAAGACCTGTCTCTACCAAAAAAAATTACAAATATTTGCTGGGTGTGGTGGCTCATGCCTGTAGTCTCAGCTACTTAGCAGACCAATCCAGGAGGACTGCTTGTGCCCAGGAGGCGGAGGTTGCAGTGAGCCGAGATTGCGCCACTGCACTCCAGCCTGAGTGACAGAGTGAGATCTTGTCTCCCTAACAAAAAACAAAACAAACCCAAAATTACAAGTTGGACAAAAGTATACCTGGCACATGTAACCAAAAAGAAAGAATTGGCAAAGTTAATATCAAAGTGGGTTTTAGGGTCCAAAGCATTAAAAGGATGAAGAGGACATTAGGTAAAGATAAAAAGTTCAATTTGTGGAGAAGATGAATAATAACTTCCATTAACCTTTGGACCTGAACTCACATGATAACCAACTCTAATGCGGAATGAGAGGTGATGGCTGAGGAGGGGTCTAGACCCAAAAGGTCTAGGCTTGAATCCCTGCTCCACCCACTAATAAGCATGGTATGGATATTCATTCTCTGTGCCTTGCCTTTCTCATCTGTAAAATGGGTTACTAGTCCTTTAACGGGCATTAAGTGGAATAGTTAGTGTAGGTTGTAACGTGACTACAGACATGAGCAATTTTAATTATACATAAACACTACCGGCAATAAAAGAACTTTAACAGATGCACACAGGAAACTCTAGGGAGGGACGTGTGAGAGGCAGAGTCAGTTACTAGACCTCACTAAGCCTCAGTTTCTCCTTCTGTGAAATGGGTAAAAAGGCTACCTTACTCACAGTGTTGGCAAGACTTTCAGAGATGTAAGCACACAGCACACAGGACTCTGAGAACTGTTTGTGAGCTGTTTTGGAGGGATGAATCTCTGTCCTTTGAGAGGGACTGGATTTTTAGCAGAACCTGAAATAATAAATAAGCATCAGTGCAAAAATCACAAGCTGTCATCATGGGCCCAAGGTGGCTCCCACTCAGGGAAGGGAATGGAGGGATCAGCCAGTGCATCAGGATCTGGGGTCATCACTCCCCAGGAGGCCATCACCCTGTTCAATCTCCATGAACACCCTGGGGGAGGGAGGTAAACCTTCACAGATGAGAAGAGTGAGGCTCAGAGACACTGAATCATTTGTGAGGTTGCTGGGCTGATGAGTGGCCAAGGGAAAATTCAAAGCTGGGGAGGGTCTTACCCCATAGTTCCGCCTCCCTGGAGCCTCTTGCCCATGCCAGGTGTTTGGAACAATGGGACATCACAGAAATACCGTGTACAACCTCCCAGGGGACAACTTCTGCTATCAGTCACCCAGACCAATCAATTGTAGAGAACAGCAGACCGAAGATAGGACACCAGCATCAAGTTGGACAGATGCTGGTTTGACCTTGGGATGTCACGTGCACACACACACACACAGAGACACACCCACTGGACATGACTACAGGAGCTCACAGGATGTGCCAGGTGCCCTGCAGGTGGTTGGTCAATATTCCTTTCCCCTCCAGCAGCTCCTGCTTAGTCTTCCTTGCCAGAGCCCCGTCCTACCCGCACCCTACACTGCAAGTTTCTGAGCCATTTAGGTCACAAGTCCCTCTCTCCTCTTCCAGGTGTGGCAGTTATGCTTGGGGTACACCCATGTGACACAGTCAAGGTAAGTCTTCACTTGTTTTTTTCTCGGGCACATACGTTGGAGAGAGGCTTACAGAGTTGGAGTGATTGGAAGCCCATTTCTGTATACAACTCAAGGTGGGCAGCTGCTTTTCCATCAGGCCTGATTGAACCTTCTTCTGCGGTTTATCCTGTCAAATCCCCGCTGGGGCTGAACCACATGCTGGGTTCATGGTCAAGTCCATCCTCAGCTTGGCCAGCTGGAACCAAGATGCTAAGATTTCCTCCCACCAAGAGCAAGGGCACCCACATTGTTCTAATGCAGAACTCCCTGAAACAGTTTCTTAAAGGAAACAGAAAAGACAAGACTTGTCAGTATCTCCATGAACACACGATCATCTTCATGGAGTAATATCATCATTACAAAGAAACTGATTAATTGTCTCCGAGGTGCCAGTGTTATAATTACACCTTGGAGTAATTGTCTCCCAGATGTGAGGCGTCCATGCCAGAGGCCTAAGGAAGGGTCCAGGAGTGTGGCCTGTTCTTGGGCACTGAGGTGCGCAGCTGGCCCCCTGTGAGCTGGTTCCTCCTTGATACACCCCACACCTCGATGAACTAGAGTACTAGGTTCTCAGACCTCCCAGAACAGAAACCAAGAAAACCGATGTCCTCCAGCTAGAAGTTCCCAAATAAGTCCCTTCACCCTTTCCTTGTGTTTGGGGCTGTATTTTTATTTATTTACTTATTTATTGCATTTCAGGTTTTGGGGTACATGTGAAGAACAGGCAAGATTTTTGCATAGGTACACACATGGCAGTGTGATTTGCTGCCTTCCTCCTCTTCACCTATATCTGGCATTTCTCCCCATGCTATCTCTCCCCACATCTCCACCCCCCCATCCCTCCCCCATTTCCCCCCAACTCACCCCAGTGGGTAGTGCTCCCCTCCCTGTTTCCATGTGTTCTCATTGTTCAACACCCGCCTATGAGTGAGAACATGCGGTGTTTGATTTTCTGCTCTTGTGTCAGTTTGCTGAGAATGATGGTTCCCAGGTTCATCCATTTCCCTACAAAGGACACGAACTCATCATTTTTGATGGCTGTATAATATTCCATGGTGTATATGTACCACATTTTCCCTGTCCAGTCTATCAACGATGGGCATTTGGGTTGCTTCCAGGTCTTAGCTATTGTAAACAGTGCTGCAATGAACATTCGTGTGCTTGTGTCCTTATAGTAGAATGATTTATAATCCTTTGGATATATACCCAGTAATGGGATTGCTGGGTCAAATGGAATTTCTATTTGTAGGTCCTTAAGGAATCGCCACACTGTCATCCACAATGGTTGAACTAATTTACACTCACTCCAACAGTGTAAAAGTGTTCCTATTTCTCCACATCCTCTCCAGCATCTGTTGTCTCCAGATTTTTTAATGATCACCATTCTAACTGGCATGAGATGGTATCTCAATGTAGTTTTGATTTGCATTTCTCTAATGACCAGTGATGATGAGCATATTTTCATATGTTTGTTGGCCTCATGTATGTCTTCTTTTGTCAAGTGTCTGTTCATATCCTTCGCCCACTTTTGAATGGGCTTGTTTGTTTTTTTCATCTAGATCTGTTTTAGTTCTTTGTAAATTCTGGATATCAGCCCTTTGTCAGATGGGTAGACTACAAAAATTTTTTCCTATTCTGTTGGTTGCCGATTTACTCTAATGACTGTTTCTTTTACCGTGCAGAAGCTGTGGAGTTTGATTAGCTCCCATTTGTCTATTTTGGCTTTTGTTGCCAATGCTTTTGGTGTTTTAGTCATGAAGTCCTTGCCTACGCCTATGTCCTGAATGGTTTTGCCTAGATTTTCTTCTGGGGTTTTTATGGTGTTAGGTCTTATGTTTAAGTCTTTAATCCATCTGGAGTTAATTTTAGTGTAAGGCGTCAGGAAGGGGTCCAGTTTCTGCTTTCTGCACATGGCTAGCCAGCTTTCCCAACACCATTTATTAAACAGGGAATCCTTTCCCCATTGCTTGTTTTTGTCAGGTTTGTCAAAGATCAGATGGTTGTAGACGTGTGGTGTTGCCTCCGAGGCCTCTGTTCTATTCCATTGGTCTATATCTCTGTTTTGGTACCAGTACCATGCTGTTTTGGTACCAGTACCATGCTGTTTTGATTACTGTAGCCTTGTAGTATAGTTTGAAGTCTGGTAGTGTGATGCCTCCTGCTTTGTTCTTTTTGCTTAGAATTGACTTGGCTATGTGGGCTCTCTTTTGGTTCCATATGAAGTTTAAGGTGGTTTTTTCCAGTTCTGTGAAGAAGGTCATTGGTAGCTTGATGGGGATAGTGTTGAATCTGTAAGTTACTTTGGGCAGTATGGCCATTTTTGCGATATTGATTCTTCCTAACCATGAACATGGAATGTTTCTCCATCTGTTTGTGTCCTCTCTTATTTCGTTGAGCAGTGGCTTGTAGTTCTCCTTGAACAGGTTCTTTACTTTCCTTGTTAGTTGTATTCCTAGGTATTTTATTCTCTTTGTAGCAATTGTGAATAGCAGTTCGTTCTTGATTTGGCTCTCTTTAAGTCTGTTATTGGTGTATAGGAATGCTTGTGATTTTTGCACATTGATTTTGTACCCTGAGACTTTGCTAAAGTTGCTTATCAGTTTCAAGAGATTTTGGGGTGAGACGATGGGGTCTTCTAGATATATAATCATGTTGTCTGTAAATAGAGACAATTTGACTTCCTCTTTTCCTATTTGAATACCCTTTATTTCTTTTTCTTGCCTGATTGCTCTGGCTAGAACTTCCAGTACTATATTGAATAGGAGTGGTGAGAGAGGGCATCCTTGTCTAGTGCCAGATTTCAAAGGGAATGCTTCCAGTTTTTGCCCATTCAGTATGATATTGGCTGTTGGTTTGTCATAAATAGCTTTTATTATTTTGAGATATGTTCCATCAATACTTAGTTTATTGAGAGTTTTTAGCATAAAGTGCTGTTGAATTTTGTCCAAGGCCTTCTCTGCATCAACTGAGATAATCATGTGGATTTTGTCTTTGGTTCTGTTTGTGTGGTGAATTACGTTTATAGACTTGCATATGTTGAACCAGTCTTGCATCCCTGGGATGAAGCCTACTTGATCATGGTGGATAAGCTTTTGATGTGCTGTTACAATCGGCTTGCCAGTATTTTATTGAAGATTTTTGCATCTATGTTCATCATGGATGTTGGCCTGAAGTTTTCTTTTCTTGTTGAGTCTCTGCCGGATTTTGGTATCAGGATGTTGTTTGTCTCATAAAATGATTTGGGAAGGATTCCCTCTTTTTGGATTATGTGGAATAGTTTCAGAAGGAATGATGCCAGCTCCTCTTTGTATCTCTGGTAATATTCAGCTGTGAACCCATCTAGACCTGGGCTTTTTTTGGGTGGTAGGCTTTTAATAGCTGCCTCAACTTCAGACCTTGTTATTGGTCTATTCGGGGTTTCAATTTCTTCCTGTTTTAGGCTTGGGAGGAGGCAAGTGTCCAGGAATTTATCCATTTCTTCCAGGTTTACTAGTTTATGTGCATGGAGTTGTTTGTAATAATCTCTGATGATGGTTTGAATTTCTGTGGAATCTGTGGTGATATCCCCTTTATTGTTTTTCATTGCATCCATTTGGTTATTCTCTCTTTTCTTTTTTATTAATCTGGCTAGTGGTCTGTCTATTTTGTTGATCTTTTCGAAAAACCAGCTTCTGGATTTATTGATTTTTTGAAGGGCTTTTTGTGTCTCTATCTCCTTCAGTTCTGCTCTGATCTTAGTTATTTCTTGTCTTTTTCTAGGTTTTGAGTTTTTTTTATCTTGCTCCCAAGTTCTTTCAATTTTGATGCTAGGGTTTCAATTTTAGATCTCTCCTTGCTTCTCATGTGGGCACTTATTGCTATATATTTTCCTCTAGAGACTGCTTTAAATGTGTCCCAGAGATTCTGGTATGTTGTGTATTCGTTCTCATTGGTTTCGAAGAACATCTTTATTTCTGCCTTCATTTCATTGTTTATCCAGCCAACATTCAAGAGCAAGTTGTTCAGTTTCCATGAAGCTGTGTGGTTCTGAGTTAGTTTCTGCATTCTGAGTTCTAACTCGATTGTACTGTGGTCTGAGAGACTCTTTGGTATGATTTCTGTTCTTTTGCATTTGCTGAGGAGTGATTTATTTCCAATTATGTGGTCAGTTTTAGAGTAGGTGTGATGTGGTGCTGAGAAGAATGTATATTCTGTGGATTTGGGGTGGAGAGTTCTGTAAATGTCTATTAGGTTTGCTTGTTCCAGGTCTGAGTTCAGGTCCTTGATATCCTTGTTAATTTTCTGTCTGGTTGATCTGTCTAATATTGACAATGGGGTGTTAAAGTCTCCCACTATTATTGTGTGGGAGCCTAAGTCTCTTTGCAAGTCATTAAGAACTTTCTTTATATCTGGGTGCTCCTGTATTGGGTGCGTATATATTTAGGATCATTAGCTCTTCTTGTTGCATTGATTGTTTTACCATTATGTAATGTCCTTCTTTGTCTCTTCTGACCTTTGTTGCTTTAAAGTCTATTTTATCAGAGATGAGAATTGCAACTCCTGCTTTATTTTGCTCTGCATTTGCTTGGTAAATCTTCCTCCATCCCTTTATTTTGAGCCTTTGTGTATCCTTGCATGTGAGATGGGTTTCCTGGATACAGCACACTGATGGGTTTTGGCTTTTTATCCAATTTGCCAGTCTGTGTCTTTTGATTGGGGCATTTGGTCCATTTACATTTAGGGATAATATTGTTATGTGTGAATTTGATACTGCCATTTTGATGCTAGCTGGCTGTTTTGTTCGTTAGTTGATGCAGATTCTTGATTGTGTTGATGCTCTTTACCATTTGGTATGTTTTCGGAGTGGCTGGTACTGGTTGTTCCTTTATATGTGTAGCGCCTCTTTCAGGAGCTCTTGTAAAGCAGCTCTGGTGGTGATGAAATCTCTGAGTACTTGCTTGTTCACAAAGGATATTATTTTTCCTTCACTTATGAAGCTTAGTTTGGCTGGATAGGAGATTCTGAGTTGAAAGTTCTTTTCTTTAAGGATGCTGAGTTTTGGCCCCCACTCTCTTCTGGCTTGTAGGGTTTCTGCTGAGAGATCTACTGTGAGTCTGATGGGCTTCCCTTTGTGGGTAACCTGACCTTTATCTCTGGCTTCCCTTAGCATTTTCTCCTTCATTTCAACCCTGGTGAATCTGACGATTATGTGCCTTGGTGTTGCTCTCCTTGAGGAATATCTTTATGGTGTTCTCTGTATTTCCTGGACTTGAATATTTGCCTGCCTTGCTAGGTTGGGGAAGTTTTCCTGGATAATATCCTGAAAAGTATTTTCCAGTTTGGATTCATTCTCTTTGTCACATTCAGGTACACCTATCAAACATCTATTAGGTCTTTTCACATAGCCCCACATTTCTTGGAGACTTTGTTCATTCCTTTTTACCCTTTTTTCTCTATTCTTGCCTTCTCATTGTATTTCATTGAGTTGATCTTCGACCTCTGATATCCTTTCTTCTGCTTGGTCAGTTTGGCTGTTCAACTTGTGCATGCTTCACGAAGTTCTCGTGTTGTGTTTTTCAGCTCCATCAATTCACTTATATTCCTCTCTATGTTGTCCATTCTCATTAGCATTTCATCAAATCTTTTTTCAACATCTTAGTTTCTTTGCATTGGATTAGAACATGTTCTTTTAGCTCACTGTAGTTTCTTATTACCCACCTTCTGAAGTCTGATTCTGTCATTTCATCACACTCCTTCTCCATCCAGCCTTGTTCCCTTGCTGGTGAGGAGCTGTAATCTCTTTTAGGAGGAGAGGTGTTCTGGTTTCGGGTGTTTTCATCCTTTTTGCGCTGGTTTCTTCCCATCTTTGTGGGTTTATCCATCTGTTGTCTTTGTAGTTACTGACTTTCAGGTTGGGTCTCTGAGTGAACTTCCAGTTTGTGGATGCTGAAGTTACTTCTTTTTCTTAGCTTTCCTTCTAACAGTCTCGCCCCTCTGCTGTAGGACTGCTGAGGTCCACTCCAGGCCCTGCTTGCCAGGGGATCACCTGCAGCAGCTGCAGAACAGTAAAGGTTGCTACAAGTTTCCTTTTCTGCTATCTTTGACCCAGTAGGATGTCCACCAAATGTCAGTCTGTTCTCTCCTTTATGAGATGACTCTTTGGATATACGGGGGTCGGGGAGCTGCTTGAAGAGACAGTCTGTCCTTTATTGGAGCTTAAGTCCTGAGCTGTGAGCTCCATTGTTCATTCAGAGTTGCTGGGCAGGTACGTTTAAGTCTGCTGCAGCAGAACTCATAAACTCCCTTTTTTTTTTTCCCAGGTGCTCTGTCCCAGGGAGTTAGGGCTTTATTTACGAGTTTCCATTGTGCTGCTGCCTTTTTTTTTTCTTTCAGGGCTGCCCTGCCCAGCAAGGAGGCAGCCTAGTCACTGTCTGCCTGCAGAGGCTTTGCTGAGCTGCTGTGGGCTCTGCCCAGCTGCAGTGTGATCTTCCCTGCAGTCCTGTTCATATGGGTGTAGTTAGAACTACCTTGGCAATGGTGGCCTGCCTCTGTTATGGTGGACTCTCTCTGTAGTGGCAGGTTGACTCGGCAACGGCGGGCTGCCTCAGCGATGGTCAGACTGCCTCCGTAGTGGTGGAGTGTCTCAGTAATGGCGGACACCCCTCCCCCACAAAGCCGGATCATCCTGGGTTCAGCTGTGCTTGCTGTGAAACTCTCAACCGAGAGCGTTTTCAATTACTGGTTTTTTTTTTCTGTGGGAGGGTGGGGGTTGGACCAGCCGAGCCTGATCACCTGGCTCCCTGACTCACAGTCTTTTTTTGTTGTTGTTGTTGAATGGTCGACTGTCTCCCAGTGTTCCAGTTGCCTGTTGAAAAGGTGCCGGGATCTCCTGTGCCGTGATTCACTGAGCCGGCTGAAACAGCGGTGCTGAGATTCCTGGCGGTTTTTTTATCTAGGAATCTCCTGGCCGGGCTCGCTATTTCGGATGAATGGGCGACTCTGCCATCTCAGGGCTCCAATCACCAGCTAAGAGGGCACCCAGACCAGTGTCTTTTGTATGAAGAACTGCCGTGCCAGGGTGCAGGCAAAGCAGCCGCGCAGGCCAAAACAGCCGCACAGGCCAAAACAGCTGCACTGGCGACCTGTGGGGCTTTTCCACCTGGGAATCTCCTGGTCTGTGGGCAATAAAAATCTGTCTGGAATTGCGGCGTCCACTCACCCTCTGCACTTTCACTGGGAGCTGCAATCCTGAGTTGTTCCTAGTCGGCCATCTTCCCCCAATTCCCGTATGTTTTTAAAGTTGCCCAGTTGGGACCCTTCCCTACCCTTTTCCCCTGGGCCCCAGGGCAAGCTGTAAATATTGGTCGCCAGGCCAGCTGTGTGTTTGCTGGCAACACTCAACTTGATCCCTTTACCCACTATGGAATGGCAAAGCTGACTGCAAGGCAAGACACATCATTCTTAGCTGGGTTTGAGGGATGCTTTCTGTCACCTCTTCAGTAAACCCAGGTGTTGTCAGAGGAAGTGACTTCTTGTTGTAGGGTTGGGATTTCAACCTGCACAGGCGTGAGGGCCCAGCCTTATGCATTGGTTCTCACCTTAAAAAGCTCTGTCCCTGGGCCTCATGCAGGTCTAGACCCCTCTGCCAACCAATTTTCTGCATGACCTTGGGCCAGTCACTATACCTTTTGTGAGAGGAGGCAGTTAGGGGCTGGCTACACAGGTAGAGATGGAGGATCTCGGGAGAGAAGCAACACCCACAGGGAAGCATGTGCACTACCCCTGTTATGTAGCTAGCAGGTGGAGATGTGGTTAGGAACTTCCTCTTAAGCCAGGATGTTTGCTCAGAATGGACTGTCCCGACTTAGCCTCAGGCACAGTGAATCAACTAAATGTCCTTAAGTTGACCCAGCTTATTATAATATCATTAATGTGGCATCTACATGGCCATTTTACCACCACTCCCACCCCCAAGTCATTCAATCTTTATGTATCAAAAAGGAAGAGAATGGTCCTGGGAGTTCTAACCCAGGCCCCAAGTCCAGCCCAACAGCCCATAGGCTACCTAAGCAGGGAGCTTGATTTGGTGGCTGAGGATGGTCAACCTGCCTCTGTGCAGTTGCGGCAGTAGCCTTGTTGGTGCCAAAAGCTACTAAGTTAACCATGGGGCATAACTTAACTGTTTATACCCCACATCATGTGGCAGGACTGCTGTTTTCTGAAGGAAGTCTCCGGCTAACAGAAAATTGCCACCTCAAATATCAGGCTCTACTATTAGAGGGGTCTACAATCCAGTTAAGAATCTGTTCTTCTCTAAACCCAGCAAGCTTCCTCCTAGAGAAAGCTGGAGAACCTAAACATGAGAGCCAACAGATAGTGGTACAAACCTATGCAGCCAGAGAAGACTTCAAACAAACCCCCTTTGAAAACTCAGACTGGACTCCACAGATGACAGTTCTTTTATGGAACAAGGGATTCATGAAGCACTATATGCAATAGTCACACTGAGTGACATTATTGAGAGTACACCTCTCTCCTCAGGCACAAGTAGATTGCCCTCACAAGGGTGCTTGAATTAAGCAAAGGGAAAGCAATTGTAATGGTTAATACTGCATGTCAACTTGATTGCATTGAAAGATGCAAAGTATTAATCTGGAGTGTGTTTGTGAGGGTGTTGCAAAAAAAGATTAACATTTGAGTCAGTGGGCTGGGAAAGGGAGACTCACCATTAATATGGGTGGGCATCATCTAATCAGCCGACAGCTATCAAGCAGGCAGAAAAACATGAAAAAACTAGACTGGCCTAGCCTCCCAGCCCACATCTTTCTCCCATGCTGGATGCTTCTGCCCTTGAACATCGAACTCCAAGTTCTTCAGTTTTGGGACTCAGACTGGCTTTCCTTCTTCTCAGCTTGAAGATGGCCTATTGTGGGACCTTGTGATCACTGATATAATAAACTCATGTATATATATGTATTTGATAAATACGTGTGTCCCTCGAGAGAACTGTGGCTATATATATATATATATATATATGAGAGAGAGAGAGAGAGGACATATCCTGTATATCCTATTAGTTATGTCCCTCTAGAGACCTGAGCCTAATACAGATTTTGGTACTGAGAGTAGGGTGGTTCTAAAGGAACAGAATATTAAGGGTGTAGTTCTTTTGGTGGTTTTGGGGTTTCTGGAGTTGGCTGCTTAATATGATTAGATTCAAAAATGCTAAGGACTCTACTTCTAAAAGTATGGAGAACACTGATAGTCCTTGGCATGAACAGTATAGAGAGTTACGCAAAATAAATGCATTAACACTCCTGATTCACTGCTAGTGAGAGGCAAGGAGTTTAGTGACTTCATACATAATACCTTAAAAAAATATGTGGAGAACCAAGGAACATAATGAAGCTAGTTGATTGCTCCTAAGTTCAGTGGACAAAGTGATGAAAGAAAATGATGAGCTCAGGGATTCTGACTCCTGGCTTCAAAGGCAGATACTGAGCCTCAAATCTGCTAAGATTGACCTGAGTGAGAGTCTTATCTCCTGTAGAGAAAGAGCTAAAATTGTGGAAAAACAGACACAAGCTCTTATCATGCAAGTGGCTGACCTGCAAAGAAAGGTGCATGCACAGCCTCGACAGGTGTCTACTGTTAAAGTGAGGGCATTGACTGAAAAAGAATGGGACCCTGCAACTTGGAATGGGGTGTGTGGGAGGACCCTGATGAAGCTTGGGGATGCTGAGTTTGTAAACTCTGATAAATCTTTTTTGCCAGAAGACACAACGTCCCCACCCCCACTAGTGGCAACATCTCCTCCCTGACCCACACTGTCATCAGCCTTTCCTCTTTTGGAGATAAACCCTGTGCTGCCAGAGACAATAGTGACAGCCTCTTCTGAGGTGGTTGCCAGGCAAGATAATGTTGATTCTCCTCAGGAGCCACCCCCAACACCTCGGTTCACTTCTAGACCTATAACTAGACTAAAGTCCCAGTGGTCCCCTAGAGGTGAGGTTGAGAGTGTGACCCATGAAGAGGTGCACTACACTTGAAAAGAACTGCTTGAGTTTTCTAATTTATATAAACAGAAATCTGGAGAATGGGCATGGGAATGGATATTAAGGGTGTGGGATAATGGTGGAAAGAACATAGAGATTGATCAGGCTGAATTCTTTGATTTGAGCCAACTAAGTAGGGACTCTGCATTTAATATTGCAGCTCAGGGAGTTAAAAGAGGTTCTAATAGTTTATTTGCTTGGTTAGCTGAAACGTGGATTAAAAGATAAGCAAGCTGAAAATGCCTGATCTCCCTTGGTTTAATGTAGAGGAAGGGATTCAAAGGCTTAGGGAGATTGAGATGATGAAGTGAATTAGTCACATTAGACCTACTCATCCCAGCTGGGAGGTCCCAGAAGATATACCCTTGACCAATGCCTTGTGAAATAGATTTGTGAGGGAAGCACCTGCATCTTTGAATGGCCCTGTAATTGCTCTTCACTGTATGTCAGATCTAACAGAATTGCAGTCACTCAACTACAAAATTTAAATACAATGGGAAAAAATGAATTCCTAGGTGGCAGGAGTTATGTGGCAGCATTTTCATCAAAGGCAAGGTGGGCGTAGCTACTGTAATGGGTAGCAGAGGCAGAGCAGCAATAAGAGTAGTCTGACTTGTGTAGAGCTCTGGCATTGGCTACTTAATCATGGTGTTCCTAGAAGTGAAATTGATAGGAAGCCTACTGCATTCCTACTTAATTTATATAAGCAGAAAACTTCTAGATCAATGGAAAAAAGGATAAATTTAAATTATAAAAATAGAGAATCATGGCCCCTCAGTGAATTTCCAGATTTGAGTCAGTTTATAGACCCAGAATTAAAGGGAGGCCAGGTCCTCTTGGGAAGGACCCTACAACACTACCAAGAATTTAATTGCTGTTAATCTTTCTCCCATCCTTCCCCAAAGAGACCTCTGGCCTTTTACCAGAATAACTGTGCATTACATGGGAAAAGGAAATCATCAGTCATTTCGAGGACTACTGGACACCGGCTCTGAGCTGATGTTGATTTCAGGGGACCCAAAGCATCATCATGTTCCTCCAGTTAAAGTAGAGGCTTATGGATGTTAGATAATTAATAGAGTTTTAGCTCAGGTCTGACTTATGGTGGGTGCAGTGAGTCCGCAGACTCATCCTGTGGTCATTTCCCCAGTGCCACAATGCATAATCGGTACAAACATACTTAGCAGCTGGCAGAACCCCCACATTGGCTCCCTGACTGGTAGGGTAAGGGCTATTATGATGGGAAAGACCAAATGGAAGCCATTAGAACTGCCTCTACCTAGAAAAAATAGTAAATCAAAAACAATATTGCATCCCCAGAGAGATTGTGAAGATTAGTGGCACCATCAAGGACTTCAGTGATGCAGGGATGGTGATTCCCACCACATCCCCATCAAACCTCCCATTTGGCCTGTGCAGAAGCCAGATGAATCTTGGAGGATGATAGTGGATTATCTTAAGCTTAACCAAGTGGTGACTCCAATTGCAGCTGTTGTACCAGATTTGGTTTTGTTGCTTGAGCAAATTAACACATCTCCTGGTACATGGTATGCAGCCATTGACTTGGCAAATGCCTTTTTCTCCATTCTTGTCCATAAGGCCCACCAGAACCAATCTGTTCAGCTGACAAGGCCACCAATATACCTTTACTATCCTACTCAAGGGTATATCAACTCTCTGGCTTTGTGTCATAATCTTATTTGGAGAGACCTTGGTTGCTTTTCACTTCCAAAAGATATCACACTGTTCCATTATGTTGATGACATTATGCTGATTGGATGCAGTGAGCAAGAAGTAGCAAACACACTGGGCTTATCGATGAGACATCTCTGTGCCAGAAGATGGGAAATAAATCCAACTAAAATTCAGGGACCTTCTGCCTCAGTAAAATTTCATTTTCTCTTTCTTTCTTTCTTTCTTTCTTTCTT
>NW_022436954.1:11840819-11850466 GCF_009761245.1 Sapajus apella | reverse complement strand
TCTTCCTTTCTTTCCTTTCTTTCTCTTTTCTTTCTTTCTCTTTCTTTCCTTCTTTCTTTCTCTTGCCCTTCTCTTCTCTTTCTTTGTTTTCCTTTCTTTTTTCCTTCCTTTTCTTTCTTTCTTTCCTTATTCCTTTCTTTCTCTTTCTTTCTTTCCTTTCTTCTTTCTCTTTTTTATGAGATAGAGTCTCGCTCCATCACCCAGGCTAGAGTCACTGCAACCTCTACCTCCTGAGTTCAAGTTATTCTCTTGCCCCAGCCTCCCGAGTAGCTGAGATTACAGGTGTACACCACCATGCCTGGCTAACTTTTGTATTTTTAGTGGAAACGGGTTTCACCATGATGGCCATGCTGGTCTCGAACTCCTGAACTCAGGTTATCTGCCAGCCTCAGTCTCCCAAAGTGATGGGATTATAGGCCTAAGCCACTGTCCCCAGCCCTCAGTAAAATTTCTAGGGGTCCAGTGGTGTGGAGCCTGTGGAGATATTCCTTCTAAGGTGAAGGATAAGTTGCTGCATTTGGCCCCCTCCTACAACCAAGAAAGAGACACCACGCCTAGTGGGACGATTTGGATTGTAGAGGAAACACATTATTCATTTGGATGTGTTACCCTGGCGCATTTATCAAGTTACCTGAAAGGTTGCTAGTTTTAATTGGAATCCAGGACAGGAGAAGGCTCTGCAACAGGTCCAGGCTGCTGTTCAAGCTGCTCTGCTGCTTGGGCCATGTGACCCAGCAGATACAATGGTGCATGAGTTGTCAGTGGCAGATAGGGATGCTTTTTGGAGCCTTTGGAAGGCCCCCATTAGGCGAATCACAGCAGAGGCCTCTGGGATTTTGGAGCAAGACCCTGACATCTTCTGCAGATAACTACTTTCCTTTTGAGAGACAGTTCTCGGCCTGTTACTGGGCTTTGGTGGAAACTGAACTTTTGACTGTGGGTCATCAAGTCATCATGCAACCTGAACCGCCTGTCATAAACTGTGGCTTTCTAACCGACCTAGCCATAAAGTGAGTCATGCACAGCAGCATTCCATCATCAAATGGAAGCAGTATATACGTGATCAGGTGCAAGCAGGTCCTGAGGGCAGAAGCAGGTTACATGAGGAGGCAGCTCAAATATCCATGGTCTCCACTCCTGCCACCCTGCCTTCTGTCCCCCAGCCTGCACCAATGGCCCAATGGAGCATTCTGTATGATCAGTTGACAGAGGAAGAGAAGACTAGGGCATCATTCACAGATGATTCGCACAATATGCAGGTACCACCCAAAAGTGGAGAGCTGAAACACTGCAGCCCCTTTCTAGAACATCCCTGAAGGACAGCAGTGAAGGGAAGTTTTCCCAGTGGGCAGAACTTTGAGCAGTACACCTGGTAGTGCACTTTGCATGGAAGAAGAAATGGCCAGATATGTGATTATATACTGATTCATGGACTGTAGCCATGAATCAGTTTGGCTAAGTATTCAGGGACTTGGAAGAAGCAATTGGAAAATTGATGACCAAAAATTTGGGGAAGAGTTATGTGGACAGACCTCTCCCAGAGGCCAAAAACTGTGAAGACATTTGTATCCCATGTGAGTGCTCACCAATGAGTGACCTCAGCAGAGGAGGATTTTAATCAAGTGGATAGGGCAACCCATTCTGTGGACACCACTAAGGCCTCTTTCCCAGCCACCCGTGTCATCACCCAAAGGGCCTATGAACAAAGTTTCCAGGGTGGCGGGGATGGAGGTTACCCATGGGCTCAACAACATGGACTTCCAGTCATCAAGGCTGACTTGGCTATGGTCACTGTTGAGTGCCCAGTTTGACAGCAGCAGAGACCAACAGTGAGTCTCTAATATGTCACCATTCCTCAGGGTAATCAGCCAGCTACCTGGTTGCAGGTTGATTATATTGGACCTCTTCTATTACAAAAAGGGCAGAGGTTTATCCTCACTGGAATAGGCACTTACTGTAGATATGGGTTTGCCTATCCTGCATGCCATGCTTCAACCAAGACTACCATCTGTGGACTCACGAGATGCCTTATTCGCCATCATGGTGTTCTACACAGGATTGTCTCTGACAAAGGCACTCACTTTATGGCTAAAGAAGTGTGGCAGTGGGCTCATGCTCATGGAATTCACTGGTCTTACCATGTTCCCCATTATCCTGAAGCAGCTGGATTGATAGGATGGTGGAATGGCCTTTTTGAAGTCACAATTATAATGTCAACTAGATGACAATACTTTGTGGGTCTGGGGCAAAGTTCTCCAGAAGGCCATGTATGCTCTGAATCAGCATCCAATATGTTTCTCTCATAGCCAGGATTCACAGGTCCAGGAATCAAGGGGTGAAAGTGGAAATGGCACCACTCATCACCACCCCTAGTGATCCACTAGCAAAATTTCTGCTTCCTGTTTCTACAACATTACGTTCTGCCAGCCTAGAGGCCTTAGTTCCAGAGGGAGGAATGCTGCCACCAGTTGACCTGATTATTCCATTAAACTGGAAGTTAGGATTGCCACCTGGAAACTTTGGGCTCCTTCTACTTTTAAGTCAACAGGATAAGAAGGGAGTTACAGTGATGGCTGGGGTGATTGACCCAGACTGTCAAGATGAAATTAGTCTACTACTCCACAATGGAGGTAAGAAAGAGTATGCATGGAATACAGGAGATCCATTAGGGCCTTTCTTAGTGTTGTCATGCCCTGTGATTAAGGTCAATGGAAAACTATAACAGCCTAATCCAGGCAGGACTACAAATACCCTAGATGCTTCAGAAATAAAGGTTGGGGTTGCTCCACCGGGAAAAAAAAAAAAAAAAAAAAAAAGCACAGCCTGCTGAGATGCTTGCTAAAGGAAAGAAGAACACAGAACGGGTAGTAGAAGAAGGTAGTCATCAATAACAGCTATGACCACATGACCAGCTGCAGAAACGAGGACTGTAGTTGTCATTAAGATTTTCTCTTTCTTATGTTAAAAACACGTTTGTGCATGTATACGCTTGTACTAAGAAAATGTCTTCATTTTCTTTTTCCTTTATCATGTGACATAAGATTTTTTGACTTCATTTCAGAATTTAAGTATTGTTTATTTAATAATATTTGGGTTTGGGATTGGTGCATTTCCAGTTGTATGAAGGATAGTTGTATTATGTTAGGTGCAATTACGACTTTATTGTTGCCTTTTTTGAAGATTACGTATAATCTTCGGAGATGTAGATGGGTTCAAGTTGACCAGGAATAGGTTTATGATGGTTACTACTGAGTATCAACTTGATTGGACTGAAAGATGCAAAGTACTGATCCTGGGGGTGTCTGTGAGGGTGTTGCCAAAAGAGATTAACATTTTGAGTCAGTGGGCTGGGAAAGGCAGACCCACCCTTAATAGGGGTGGGCACTATCTAATCCACTGCCAGCGTGGCTAGAATATGAAGCAGGCAGAAAAACGTGAAGAGATTACACTGGCCTAGCCTTCCAGACTATATCTTTCTCCCATGCTGGATGCTTCCTGCCCTCGAATATTGGACACCAAGTTCTTCAGTTTGGGGACTCAGACTGGCTTTCCTTGCCCCTTAGCTTGCAAATGGCCTATTGTGGGACCTTGTGATTATGTGAGTTAATAAGAAAATCAGCTACACACACACACACACACACACACACACACACACACACACACACACATAAGTTCTGTCCCTCTAGAGAACCTAACCTTTAACATTTATACTAATTCTAAGTATGTTTCTTAGTTCTCCATGCCCATGACACTATCTGGAAAGAGAGACACTTTCTCACAGCCAATCGGTCTCCCATTAAATACCATCAGGAAATTGACAGACTACCACCCTCAATCTTCCTTCTATGGGAAGTGGCAGCAATACATTGTAAAGACCACCAAAAGGACAGAAAAAATAGCCGAGGGAAGTAAGTTGGCAGACCAAGCTAACTTGGCAGCAAGAGTGCCCCATATTTCTCATCCCCTTGAGGTCCCCCTGATCTGGAAGGGCTCTGGAAGAGAAAGAAAAATCCTCAATATTCTCATGTGGAGATATAATGGGCCACCCCTCAGGGATAGAGCATTCAGCTCTCAGGATGGTGACAATCAGAGGATGACAAAATTCTTCCACCAACTTCCAGCCAATGGAAAGTTCTTAAAACCCTCCACCAAGCTTTTTACCTAGGGAAGGATAAAACCTCTCAATTGACCCAAAAGCTGTTTTAGGTAAAAATTTATTTGAAACGGTCAAACAGGTACTTAATGTTTGTGAGACTTGCCTTAAAAATAACTCCCTCAACTGACAGATTCTTTCCCCAGAACACAAAGAATAGGAGGCTACCCAAAGGAAGAGTGGCAGATGGATTTCAGTCATATGCCAAGGCTAAGGGACATCCATTATCTCTTCGTATGGGTGGATACCTTCACTAACTGGGTAGAAGTATTCCCATGCCAGACAGAGAAAGCCTCTGAGGTAATAAAAGTACTGATCAATGAAATAATTATTTGCTTTGGACTCCCTAAGTACCTTCAGAGTGATAATGGTCCTGAGCTTACTGAACCACAGGGCAATTTCCTGCCACAGTTAGTAAAGAAACCCCTAACTAAATGAAAGAGATCCCTGTGTTGTTCAGTGTCACAACCGTGCCCACTGCCAGGTTACCATGTACCAGAGATAACTTAGAGAGCCTCATGCCATCTCTGCCTTTAGCAACCTGATCAGGTATGTACTGGGCTTCTAGGTCACAGAAAGGTGGTCACAGAGCGGTGAAGAAACAGGCTGAGTGTCCATGGGAAGAAAGACACAATGAGGCAGTAGGAGATGGGGAAAAAAAGAAGACAGACTTTCACAATGGAAGAAGGCAGTGGGGAGAGACCAGTTTCCCCACATCAGGCAGAAGAAGGTATAGGTGGGGAAGGGGGTGGCCAGGAGCAGAAGGAAGAGGATTCAAGATGGAAAGGGAGCCACTATACCCGTGGCAATACCACTTGGAGAGGTAGTCTTCATACCTTCAAGCCTTTCCCCCTAGGATTTGATTGTGTCTATGCCCCATTTCTTGTCCTCTCTGCAGATGCCCAGTAGGGGCTACCTCATCCTCATGCTGTTCTTGTGTGACTTTCTAAGCAACAACGTCTTGAATTTCTTTTCTAATACTGTGCCGGGCAAGGCAAGGAGCATTCCTCTGCCCTTTCTCTTGTGCCAACCTGAAAGGTATGGTCTGGATTTCAGTGAGAACCCTGCCAGATGAGCCCTGTGCATCCACTACCTTGACACAGGATGTTTTCCCACCAGAAGCCCTGCTGTGCTCTCCTGGCCCAGATATGGGATTCCATGCCTTCCCTTTCATGGTCTTAGCACCAGCAGCCTAATTTCTCCCTTCCTGAGTCTTCAGGGATGGAAAACAGAAGTGGAGACAAACCTCATCAGGTGACCATCCTCTAAAAGCTTCATTGTGTATATGTGGCTGTGTGCCTTTGTGTTTTCATTCTCTTCCCCTTTTTGTAAAATTTGGTCTTTTCTGTGGTTTTATACTTGGTCAAAAGTACTCGTCTTGGTATTGCACTGTTGTATGCATGAGAAAATTGGAGGAATACCCATGTGGTACAAGAAAAGACCCCTAACCCCTTTCCTTGTTTGTGGTCCCAGCATTAGATTGGGGGGTTCTGGGAGAGGCAGGTGAATGTCCTAAGTGAATTGTTCTGTTTGTAACTGGAGTGTTTTGAAGTCCTTGGTGTTGCTCTGTGAGAGGACATCGCCACCTGGTGCTCATGAGGTGTCTGTGCAGAACAATAAATGGCAACCACAAAATTGTTGCTGTTGCTGACCTTCTGCTTTGTGTAGATAAGTGCACCTATCTGTGAGGGATTTGGGTTACCTCCCTGAGTCTGTAAGCAATCACAAGCCTTTCCACTGGGTGGGGGAACAGTCCTTTCAGCCCCCACTTAAAATATATATGTATGTTCCACATTGATTGCACCCACACATTCGACCTGGTCAGACTTCACCTAATGGAACAGACCACATGGCTGGAAAAATGAGTAAGTGAACATGTGGGAGAAAAACCACCTTTAAAATCACAAATATTCACTTTTAAAGGGTCTTTCACCTGACTATAATGTATGCTTAAATGGTTGTTTCTGCCTGTTGTTTCTCAAATAAATGTTTAATATTAATCATCTCAAAACTGACAAGAACACACACAAAAAAATGCAAAGGCAGAACTACCTTTGTTACCCAAATCTGTGTCTATTTCTGGTAGTACATGGAATGTGGTTTTCTTGAAAGCCAGGGTTGGTCTCCCCACTTACCTCAGCCTAAGACCACCAGTTAGGAACCCAGGACTCCAAAGGCACAGCCTGTGAGCTCTTCCATCAGGGATCTGACTCTGCAAAATGACTTGATGAATGCAACCTGCAAAATTCCGCGTTCTGACTTCATATGCATGAGCCATTGGACAGAGGGTTTCTTAGTGCATACTTCAATGCACATTTATGTGCGATCTTGTTAGTGGGAATATGAGTTTGTGAGAAACTTTTCATTTTGGTAGGCAGTTAATGCATTAAAAGCCTGGGAATTTGGGGCTATATTTTGCCTTTCTGACTCAATAGTCTTCAAAGAATTCATAGGAAAGCCAGTATTCGCAGACAAGTGGTTACCTTGGCTAAAACATACGAAACACCCAGAACCCACAAAACACTCAGAAGTTTAAGAGAATGTTTTAATGCTTAAGGGGCAGGGTTAAGTGAAGGGGTTACAGGAATCAGTGTTCCTGGTTTACAGGAATCAGTTTTCCTGGCTGGGCAGTCAGGAGAGCAGGGCTCAAATTCTGTGACTCATTTCTCTGTTCCTCAGTTGGAAATGAATGGCTTTCCTGCTTCCCATCTTCCCACATGCTGTGATGCTTCAAATTCCTTGGGGAAGGGCCTCTTCTTAGCCCATGATCTTGATTGTGAACATTAACGAAGAGAACAGTCATTCTTCATAGACGATAACTCACTAATGATATTTGATTTGGTGAATAAATATATTATTTTTTAAAAATTTTGTGAAGGAACATGACAGTAGTGGAGGTAATTGCTATCAGGTGAGATTGGTATTAAGATTGAGCAAAGCCCCAACTGTTCCCAGCTGACAATCATGTGTCCTGCTAAATGCCCCAGGGCTCTCAGCCTGGAACTGAAATAAATATGTTACAAGTGGTGCTGAATGCCTTATTCAGTTCATTTGAAAACATGAATTTGATCATGTCAGTTCCCTTTCTGCTGTAAAAAAAAAAGGTAGGGTCCAGAATTGGTGTTACCTACTCTGTTTTGGCTTTAGGGAGGAAATAATACTTAGATGTGGGCTTGCTTTAACTTCTTGCCTTTTTTACTCCCAGGACAATGCAGACTTATTGAAATGTGGGGTGTGTGTGTGTGTGTGTGTGTGTGTGTGTGTGTCTGTGTGTGTGTCTGTGTGTGTGTGTGTACATATAACAGGAAGACGTAAGAACCATCCTTGGAAGAGGAAGGGGTTGTACTTTGGTAACATAGAACAAGAAACCGTAAAATTTGGTGTATCCAAATCTACAGCTCCTTTCAATGCCTCATTTATGATGAGCTAAGAGGAAGGAATCAGGTAGTTGGTTGTGTATAAGAATTCCAGTTTCTCCTGAGCATCAGAATCTTTTTCTGATTTTATCTCTCTTTCCTTATTCCTTGTTGACAAACTGTCCCTCCTCCGTTATAGAAGCTTCCCCTATATAGGAGCTTATATGTTAAAATACTTTCAGAGGACTTCATGACATTAGTCAGAAGTCCAAGAGTGGTCTGGTCTAAGGAAGTTCTCATCATGGGGCAGCTGGAAAAAAGGGGAATTGACAAAGTCAACATCTTTCTTTTCAGATGCTGTCGAGAAGACATGGAGGAGATAACACAGTCTGTCAACAGGGAGGCCTAAAAGTTAAAGAGCAGTGACCAAGCAGGACTTGTGTCTTTCAAGGGTTCTGCCAGGCTCTAGAAACGTGAAATCCAGACAACTTAAAAAGACAGAGAGAGTAGTGCTTAAAGGCAGACATTCTTACAGCATACATGTTAGAAACCACAGCAGACTTCAGAGCAAATGCATAGCTTCCAAATCCAAATATTAACATTCTCCTTTCTCTCTTTTTACACAAATGCATTCAGCTGAAGAAAGCGACACACATTGGGAAAGGACATTGCCTTCCTGTTTTGTCCCAGGATGGTTTTTGCTTCAAGAGTCCCAGCTGTTCCCTTTTCCCTCCCCCACCCTGGTTCATGTAGCAGTATGAATTGCCTGGCCCAGAGACCTAAATAAAAAGTCACAAATATCTGTGTGACTTTGGTTGCATTTTCCATTTTAATGCTTAGGAAAACAGAAGTAATCAGAAATGACCATGCTATTTGGAGATGAGAGAAACCCTTTTCTGGGAGACACTTAAACTGGACTCTGCCCCTGCTTTTGGTCAGGGGGTGTCTCCAGTTGCTGCAATGCCTGGAACCAAACCCTGCCTCTTCCCAAATACCCGGTATCCCTTCTTCTTGAACTTTTGGGTACCATAGATGGCCAGGGTGATGACAACAGCCAGAATGATGGTGGTCCCCACTGCGATCCCAGTTGTAGCCCCTCCTGACATGCCACCATCATCCCCATGGATGCCATTCATGGCGCTTCGCAGCTCTAACGGCTCTCCCAGCCTCCAGCGATGGGTCTTGGAGTCCTTAATCCAGGCTCTTGAATTCTCAGAATTGGTCATTATGACAGTGTTGGTGTCAGCCTGACTCACGAGGGGCGGCTGGGTGAAAGGTGGGAGACTAGCAGGGGGAAGAAACTTTTCACTAAAGAGCCCAGACTTGACGCAGTAGGACACTTGGCATCCGTCGCTGATGAGGGCTAGGTGCTGGCTGAAGCCCCTTGGGCACTTTTTCAGGGAAGGTGCCCCTAAATCTTTGGATGTGGCTAGATCCACCAGGGGGTTCCCAACTGTGCAGCTGAAGAACCCACCAAAGGGGACCGCAAACCTGCTTCCCAACTCATAATCCTGAGAAACACATACCTTGAGGTTTTCAAAGATTTTCAGTGGCAAGTAGCTGGTTGGGCATAACTGCGCATTTGTCATGGGGTTTATGCTCTTACTGCTGAAGAGGCCCCCAAAAAGCAGTCCTGAGTGTTCAGGTACTTGGCTACTGGATGCACACCAAAAAGCCCTAAATTCAGCCTTTGCCACCTTGAATACATCTTCACACACTGTCTTGCAGAAGATGCGGAGGGTGCACTTCTTACGACACTCCAGGTGGTTGTAACCCTCCTCACGGGTCTGGGATAGCAGGTGCACCGGGGAGTAGCCAGAGGGACAGGAGAAATTACCAGTCAGTGGATTCTTCTGCTCCAACTCTGGACAGAGGAAGACACTCCCATTCCCTGAAGACTGGCTACATACCTGATAAACCCCACCAAAAAAGAAGTTGGTCATTTTCCCCTCGCAGGAGCCATCATCAGTGTTGGCCTGAAAATTGAAGTTGGGAGAATTGAGATCTGTGCAGCCAGGATAGGTGTTGAACGTGTAATAGCTTTTCACTGCAGTTTCCACTGTCTGTGACACCTTCTTCACCAGGGGGCCTGGCAAGTCAGGCAGCATGTTGGGGTTGATGAAGAAATGCAGAGGCAG
>NW_022436954.1:11601248-11840809 GCF_009761245.1 Sapajus apella | reverse complement strand
ATGCTCTGCACCCTGGAGTTGGTTCTGTTTGAGAGGTAGCTCTTGGTGAGGACATTCTGTGAGGCGTGGTTTGCCTCAGATTGGAAGTTCACGGTGTTTTGGAAGGCAGCTCCAGCAGATGCAGTCAGGGCACTACGACTGCTCTGGCTGTCTTGGAAGAAGGAGGCCCTGATGTGGTCCTCCTGAATAAGAGCAGCCCCAGCATCCACACTGGTGATGACATGGGTGCCATAGTTGAGGACAAGGAGTTCTGCTAGGTAGGTGGCCATCCTTGTCTGGTTGTTCTCTAGATAGTCAGAGATGTCCAGGAGCTCCTTTCTAAAACCTGAGCTTAACTCTAAAGCTGGGTTGATTTTGACTGTGTAGATCAGGTTTCTCACCTGAACTCGGGTAGTAACAGCTTTGTCCTTCACTTGAAGGGTCTTCATTCTTTGGAACTCGGTGGAGAATTTGCCATTGACTTTGGAAAAAAGAGAGAGTTCTGTGTTGATGGAGTAGGACGTGCTGCTCTGGTAATTTGTCCATGATTCCAGGATTTCTGAGTTCATCTCCAGGTTGCTCTGTTTCTGGGGAATGGTGAAGATTTCATCAGGGATAATATACTGTCCATCCTCAGTTGTCCTGCAGTTGGTGTAAGTCAAGTCCATCACCCGTCCCATGTCCACATTCCTCAGATTGTCCCAGCCCCCTCCAGGTAGGACTTCCAGGACAGGTAGTTTCAAGGCATTCTTGCATTTTTGAAATCCAACTTCATCTGTCTCTCCTGGAGGCTTGCCTGGTTTAGCCCATGCTGCCACTGCCCAGAAGAGGATGGTAGCCCTGAAGCAGTTCATGGCTCAGACAGCCCCAGCCACACAGAAGTCTACACAGCAGCCAGCAAGCTTCAGGCAAACTAAATAGAGAAAAATAAAGCAGCTGTGAAAACAGGTCTCCAAAATTCAAGTTCTCCAAAAGCTACCAGTTTCTCTTTAAACTAATCTAATTGTAAAATGAGAGTTGGTTGGAATATTAAAGTTCATCAAGACTGAAGAAATTGTGCTATACTAAACATCTAAACACAGCCCTACATGTTAACTATCCTACTTTTCCCCCAGACCTGGCTGGTTACTCTGTTGCATGGGTGAGCACTTAGAAAAAGTGTGACCCTACACCCTACTGCTTCCTCCACCAGAAAGTTTTTCTTTGCTTTTTTCTCACTCTCTTGGACTTGATGTTTCACATTTTCTCTGACACCTCCTTCCTGGGACTCTAATACCAGTTTCCTTTTATTGGAAACACAGAGGCAAATGACAACATTACTCTTACTGAAACACCATGACTCCACCATACCCATGCAAGCTGTAAGTCAAGGCCAAAGCTGGATTTCCCATTTACCTGGAGCAGAGGCTGTTTCCACAAAAGAAAGGAGTGAAACTCTGGGACACTTGTCCTGTGAGTTTCATTGTTATAAGCCCTAATAGTCTGTCTGTGGGGATAACATTGTCTGGAGCACAGCTGATGGGGCCTGAAGAGGATTCAGTTGCAATAAGCTGGGAACCCCAGTTTGCATTGTCCTAAGCATTCAGAGTAAGGGCAAGGGGCCCCCATACTGTCTTGTTTTCTTTCAGATAGAAATATTCAAGACAAAACCACAGTATAATCTAGGTTTTGATTTATCAGTGGCAGACAGGGTCCAAGGAATATATGTGTATGTGTTCACACATTTATATATCCTCTGTGTGTGTGTATTTTGCATGAAGTTGGTACGTGTTATATTTTTAATTTTTCATGCCATCGCTAAGTGTATGTAATCAGTTTAGGGGCATTTAAAGAAAGTGGTTCTTCATAACTCAAATTATTTTCTAAAAGCAATAATTCATTTGTTATATAATTAGAAGAATATAATTTCATAAATGTCTTTTCATATGCCGATGCCAGCTCTATTAGAGTTCATAATTTAAAACAGTGTTTCCAGGACCATTGATCTGGTGCCAAGATTGATTGAATGCCAGCTCTGTTAATTTTTTAGGACAATCCGGCTGTGTCTTACTCCATTTAGTGGTAGCCAGGGAATCCAGAGGAGTTAATGAAGCTCCCAATTTCATCCTTAACGTTCCAAAAATTATACCATGAACCAGATGTGGTTCTGAGACTGAAAAAGTCAGGTTGCAGTTCACAGGTATCATTACACGTCACCTGTATGCATTCCAGAAAGAAGATTCCAAGGAATTGAATTCCTCTGATGGTCATTCATGCAACTAAGAAGTGTTTTTAGCAAGAATGAGGCTAGTTGCCTAGCTTCTCAGGCTCGGCTTCCCTAGTTATTATACAAAACATGATGGTGTTCTGTAAATTCAGAAATATTGGATTCTGGATCTCTCTCTCTCTCTCTCTCTCTCTTTCTTTCTCTCTCTTTTTTTTTTTTCAAGACAGAGTCTCACTTATTTCCCAGGCTGGAATGCAGTGGCTATTCGCAGGCATGGTCCCACTACTGAGCAGCATGGGTGTTTTGATATGTTCCATTTCCAACCTGTGTCCTTTTACCCCTCCTTAGGCAACCTGGTGGTCTGCTCCAGGAAAGTCACCATAGTGATGCTGAACTTAGTGCAGACACCCGATTGGCATAGTACACTACAGCCCAGAACTCCTGGACTCAAGCAATTCTCCCACTTCAGCCTCCCAAGAATCTGGGACTGTAGGCATGTGCCACTGCACCTGGACACTCCGAGTCTATTTGTGCCACAGTTGTCATGCTTCTGGGAACTGACAGCAGCTATCCAAAAGGGATTAATTTATGAACTAGTGCCCAATCTACATTTTGCTAGAGAACCAAACTTTTGCATAAGAGCTTCTGGTTAATTTATAAATCATTTAGTTATAAATATATACCTTAGCAGCATGATCCCAGAATTAGAAAAATGAGAGTTGAATGCCCTTGAGTACTTCCAATAAGTCTGTTGAAATATCTACATATTTTTCTTCAAACTATTTCTGGGCTGGTTCATCAAAATTAGAATACGTTGTCACTTACACTGCTTTGGAGACAAGTTGACAATTTGTTACTGTCTGCTTTCTCTTTAGTAGATCCTGTTGAGCCTTCACTCTCCTGAAATGAGAATACAAGCAAGGTTAATACAAACAATTCTATATTCAGGTTTTCCTATGTCTCCAGACACCAAGTCACTGTGTTTTTTATTCCTTCTACAGACTTTGTCTTCATTTTAACACAGAAAAAAAAAGTGGAAAATAGTCAAAAGAGCCAACAAGAGTAAAATTACAATGTACCCATAAGACAAAATATTTTACAGCATCACAATTATTTCAATCAATTTTAATAGCACAAGAGATTCTTATGCCATAATGTTACTGAAAAGGGGTCCCAATCCAGACCCCAATAGAGGATTCTTGAATCTTACACAAGAAGGAATTCAGGGTGAGTCCATAAAGTAAAGTGAAAGCAAGTTTATTAGAGAAGTAAAGAAACAAAAAAATGGCTACTCCATAGACAGAGCAGAGGCATGTGCTGCTTGGCTAAGGATACTTATTGTAAGTCTTGATTATATGGTAAACATGGGGTGGTTTATTCATGAGTTTTCCAGGAAAGTGGTGGGAAATTTCCAGAACTAAAGGTTCCTCTCCTTTTTAGACCATTTAGGGTAACTTCCTGACAATGTTGCCATAGTATTTGTATAAACTGTCATGGCACTGGTGGGAGTGTTATTTATCATGCTAATGCATTATAATTAACATATAATTAGCAGTGAGGATAACCAGAGGTCACTGTCATTGCCATCTCAATTTTGATGGGTTTTGGCTAGCTTCTTTACTGCATACTGTTTTTTTTGGTTTCTTTTTTTTTTGTTTGCTTGCTTTTTGAGACAGGCTCACTCTGTTGCCCAAGATAGAGTGCAGTGGCATAATGGCAGCTCACTGCATCCTCTGCCTCCTGAGTTTAAGCAATTCTCCTGCCTCAGCCATCTGAGTAGCTGGGACCACTGGCATACACCACCACGCTCAGCTGATTTTTGTATTTTTAATAGAGATGGGTTTTGCCATGTTGGCCATGATTGGCCTCAAACTCCTGGCCTCAAATGATCTGCCCACCTCAGCCTCCCAAAATGCTGGGATTACAGTTGTGACCTATGGTGCCTGGCCAACAGCATGCTGTTTTATGAGCAAGGTCTTTATGATCTGTATCTTGAGCCAACTTCCTATCTCATCCTGTGACTTAGAATATCTAACCTACTGGGAATGCAGTCCAGCTGGTCTCAACATTATTTTACCCGGACCCTAGTCAAGATGAAGTTGCTCTGGTTCAAACCCCTCTGACTTATTTCCCCCATCCCTTTTATAAGAGAACCCTTAATCCTAAGGGTTTTAGAGAGATAAAGATCTATCCTCTATAATTTTTTATGCTAAATAGGAGCCCAGATATTTCTGCCTAATTATTAGGGTCTTTGGTATTCAGGGTAGAAAGGAGCACAGTAAGAAAGTGCCAATATGGTGAGGGTCATTCGTAACTCTGACAAAAGGTGATGTGTGGAAAATTAATAAGTATTCAGTTTATGAAGACATCTCAGTAAGCTTATTGTGCATTCATATACAAAGAATACAACAGTAAATATAATCCAAAACCATAAAGCAAAACAAGTAAAATTGTCCCAAGTAAACTAAATAAGGTGGCTTTCCATGAAATGGGCAACTGTTGGAACCAAGCTAATTTGGGATTGCTAGCTGATTCTAATATGTGTCCAGAACTAGAATATTGATCTAGATTTATGCATTACTCATCCTCTTGTTTCTTCTGAGCTCCAGCCAGAGAACACTGGTTGGTTCATAAGAATAAACAAAATCATTCTACGTTGCAGAAAAAAAAAAACTCAAAAACAACTGATGAGACTAGAATCTAATAGCAGGTGTACTATTGTTTTTGAAACATAACTTTTTCTCTCTCCAGTCTCCCATTTTTACTAATAATAAATCATAGTAAGACCAATTTGCTTTATTATACTTGGCCTGATTATTTGTATAAAGTGCAGCAAAAATAATTAGTTTTCACATAAGCTTTTAAAATTGGCTTTGATGGAACTCTGCACCATAAGGAATCTCAAATAAAACTTTTTTTAAGGCAAGCCCAACCATGTGTTTGCATATTCAAATACCTATGAGTTGAGCAAATTCCTCTCCTCTTGAAGTCCCAGGATAACTTGGGGCTCCTGGGCCTGTCAGAAAGTGGCATTCTGACTTAAGACAGGTTAGGAACCCTGTACAGGAACTGTGTAGACAAGATATGAGGACACTTTTCCCAACAGGCTTTTATTGGCTCTACAAGTCACATTTGATTCCTTAAAGGAAAGCACTTTATTTTAGTCAAAGCTTTGGTAAAATAACTAGTTTCTCCAATTGTGTCCTCTTGCAAAAGAAAACAGATTCTTACTGCACTTATACAAATAACTATATTGCCATAAGTTAAGAATACTCACAAATAGTTTCAAAATTCTGAGAAAATTAGGTAGAGAGAAACAAATATGCTCCAAATTTTTTTATAAGAGTATACTTTACTCAATTGTTAAAAGATGTGAATAGCTTAAAAGTTTTCTTGGTTCTGAAAAACAAAACAAAATATCAGCAATGTCTTGCAAAGTCAAAAAAGATTACTTCAGTCTTCTATTAGTTCAGTCCATATAGTTAATTCCTGTTATGCTTGATATTCAAGAACATTTCAGCTCTCCATGAGTTCAGAAAGCTTTTTTACTCTATTTTAATGTCACAATTTCCAGTTATCAGAAACCTGCATTTAAAAGCACCTGTCAAAGTCTTATAGCTGATTAAAAACCACCTTTTAAAAAGGATTAAATCAATACAACAATTGTCCATGGATGACAAAATGCCTTAGGGCACCCTCTATTAAAACCACAATTGGCTAGGAATTTGGGTTTCTTTTGTGGCATGCAACAATTTTTATTTCATTTTATTTTCATGTATGTATGTATTTGTCTAATTATTTATTTATATTGAGATGGATTCTTGCTCTGTCACCCAGTCTGGCAGGAGTGTAGTGGTGTGATCTCAGCTCAAAGCAGCCTCCACCTCAGCCTCCTGAGTAGCTGTGATTACAGGCATGTACCATCTATGCCCAGCTAAATTTTGTATTTTTAGTAGAGACAAGGTTTCCCCATGTTGGCAAGGCTGATCTCAAACCCCTGACCTCAAGTGATTCACTCATTTTGATCTCCCAAAGTGCTGGATTAAATGCATGAAGCACCATGCCTGGCCACAGCAATTTTACATAACAATTAAAATTATTACTGATAGCATATATTAAGTCATATCATAATTATGGGCATTTCTCATAATTTTGGAACACATACAAATAACGTAGTTAAAGCCCAAAGAAAGCCAAACACCATTGCATATTTGACAATGCTTCCTGTATGATTTTTTACACCAAATAATCCACATTTCACCTTTACATTACTAATGTAATGTACTATTAATGTTAAACCTAATTCTTAATAAAACCTTATAGATAAATCTACCCAATTTAAATCTACCCAGTTTGATCCTAAGGTAAGATTCTCATAAATGTTTTATAAACCTTTACAAATTTTTATTAAAGAGCAGATCAGTGCTGTGAGAAAAACTGTTATGCTTTTATTTCAATATTTGATTTATGGAAAAACTGAATAATATTCCTTTAACTTTAGCCAATATGTTCACACAGAATTTCTTTTACAAGATTAATTTTTTATAACCTTCCACAACTTGCTCAAACCTTCAGCTTTATCTAACTTAAAACAATCCTTTAACCCATTAATCTAGGCAAAAAAAAAAAAAATACATTTCCATGACTTCTTATTTAATCTTTACCAAAAACATATTTCACTTTCCCAACACACTTTGACTGTAAAACTATTTCTTCATTAAGTCGCAATTACATGTTATAATGTTAACTCTTAGTAACTTTTACTTTTGGTGAAAAACCTAGTTAGTAAGCAATTTTCATTATGTTGAACAATTTTCAAAAGTCAAAGAAGAAGTTTATGACCTTAAAGCATTTAGTAAACTTAATATCTGACCAACCTAAATTAGACCAAATGTCTACATTTTTGAAGATATTTTTATTTGATCAACAATCTTTAGAACCGTCTTTATTTCCCAAAGATTACTTAAGTCACATGAACTAAAAGGCATTACAGTTTTAATTTTTCTGACAAAATATGTGATTTAAACACTTATATTTAAGCCAACTAATCAAAGCTCTTCCATATCACACACACACCACATATAAATACATAGACGTACAGAAGATACAGTACTCGTAAGGTTTTTCATTTGCCAGTTTTTTAATTGGATTATTGGCTTCAGGGCAGAGCCCTTGGAGGAACAGGACCAAGAAACCATGCAGGCTCTACAGACAAATTAGCAGGCACAGCTGGAAGGCCAAACAGATCTCCAACAATTAAGTATCTCATTTTTATATCAGATCCTATATCTCCAGAAGAGAAATGGCTATGGAACAAGACATTCCTATGATTTTGCTGTGCATTTTATTGCAAAGCAATCTAAAGCCAATCAGCGTATTCTGTGATTAGCCCATCCCCCAATGGGAGTCTTATGTCTCAGTGCAGGGGTGGAGACATCTCCATACCCCAGGTGGCCAAGAGCATACTTCTCTAATCCAGACATGCAAAGAGCCACGTATTCCCCCATAAATGCCATTAACTCTTCCCCAAAGTATATTTTCTACTTAGTTATTACACAGCAAAGCTCTCATAATGTGAAGTAATTTCTGATACACTCCCACAAAAGTCAAAAATGTCAGATTATGCAATGCAAAACAGAGCAGAGCCTTAGATTTTGAAAGGAATCTATCCACTTCCAATTCCTGGGGTTTCATGAGAAAAACAGATTTTTTTTCCAAAATGGGGTCTGTGGCTCCTCCTGTTTTTCCCTAAGAGTTCCAGGCTTGATCATCCACTTTTAATTAAGCTGACTTTGAAGCATAGCACTCTTTTTTTAAAAAAAACAAAAGTCTTCTTGGCCAGGGACGGTGGCTCTTGCCTATAATCCCAGCACTTTGGGAGGCCAAGGCAGGCAGATCACGAGGTCAGGAGTTCAAGACCAGGCTGGCCAACATACTGAAACCCTGTCTCCACTAAAAATACAAAAATTAGCCAGGTGTGGTTGTACACACCTGTAGTCCCAGCTATTTGGGAAGCTCAGGCAGTAGAATCACTTGAACCTGGGAGGCAGAGCTTGCAGTGAGCTGAGACCACACCATTGCACTCCAGCCTGGGAGACAGAGTGAGATTCCGTGTCAAAAATCAAAAATTAAAATTAAAAAAGTCCTCTTATCTCATTACTTGACTTTAGTGTATTGACTTTAGGCCAAACAACCAACATTTTTTTTGAACTTTACCAAACATAACCTCCCATGTAACCTCCCAGGTGCTCAGAGAAAGGGAGACTTAAGATGGTTCAAGGAGGGGAGCAGAATTAACAAATGGTAAAGGTCACACAGATATCAAACCAGAAAGGACTCATTCTCTAAGCCAGAAATTGAACCCTGGCCACCATTGTAAAATGGCAAAGCCTTAGCTGCTGAGCTATAGCACTAGTCAGTTCCCATTACCCTTCCCAGAAGGAGCCTAAAGGCAGCCAATTTTGAGGTTGCAAAGACTTAACTACTCAAGATAATTTTTAGGGCTAGCTGACATGAACCCCCAAATTCCTGTTCCCTGGTGGTAGAGACCAATTGAAAATTCTGCCACATGGTTATAGAGTCAAGCTTCCAGAGACATGAAACAAGATGAGAGGGAAACTTCATCCAATTTTTTTTTCCCAGGACCTACAATGAAGTTTGTAACTGACCAGTTTGCTGGGCTGGCTTGAACAGTGATCTTATGGGGTCCTAGGCCCACATTCTATCCTAAGGTACCCCTCTTTATGACAGAATCATACAGAAAGCCTAGTTTATAGCACAAGGTATATCAGATTTGCTACAGCTTAAGACTAGCCTCACGAATCCTTTGTCTCATTAATCAAACCTTCACAGAGCAGATAAACAGTGATTTATGCCATTAATTCCACCAGTCTGAGCAGAGAGAGGAAAGGGAAGGGAGAAAAATGTTGCCTACAGCAGAGTGGGAAAGGTGAGGAGTTCAGGGAGGCCAGAGAAAGACACACCCTTTACAGTGACACTGTAAAGTTCAGGTCGTCCCTTGTCAGTGTCAAAAGATCTTTTCCAGCAGTCCCATCAGCTCTCAAGTTTCCCCTCTTAGGGAGGAAAAAGCTCTTCATGTCCTATGGTCCTGTACATGCCTAATCCTATCACCCATAGCCATCAGCAAAGAGTGTGAGGCAGATTAATTGAAAGAGAATAATGGTTAACATCCCGTGGTGCGAAACCTGTTCTTAGCCCAGGGGAACTTTACTGAGGCAGGGCCTCTAACTCCTAAATCTTAGGAAGGACTCTAACTGTTCCAAGTTGGGCCTTGAACCCAAGTTTAGTCAAGAGTCCTTATTAAGAGGGGCCTTTAATACTCCCTGTCTTAGCAGAGATTCTAACTTCTCTAAAGTTGGCTTCTAACCAAATTCCATCCCCTACTTGGATAGCCCACAACTTACCCAAAGTCAGCCAATCCATGTTGCAGTCTTCCTTTGGGTCAGGGGTCTCCTCAGTATAATCTTTTCGTGGTCACCAGGAAGATGTTACTGGAAAAGGGTCCTGATCCAGATGCCAAGAGAGGATTCTTGGATCTTGCACAAGAAAGAATTCAAAGTGAGTTCATAGAGTAAAGTGAAAGCAAGTTTATTAGAGAAGTAAATAAACAAAACAATGGCTACGCCATAGGCAAAGCAGATGCATGTGCTGTTTGACTAAGGATACTTATTGTCATTTCTTGATTATATGCTAAACAAGGGGCAGATTATTCATGAGTTTTCTAGGAAAGGAGGGGCAATTCCCAGAACTGAGGGTTCCTCTGCTTCTTAGACTATATAGGGTAAAATCCTGACACTGCCATGGCATTTGTAAACTATTATGGTAGTGGTGGAAGTATCTTTTAGCATGCTAATGCACTATAATTAGTGTACAATGAGAAGTGAGGATGACCAGAGGTCACTCTTGTTGCCGTCATGGTCTTGATGGGTTTTGGCCAGCTTCTTTTCAGTATGCTGTTTTATCAGGAAGGTCTTTATGACCTGTATCTTCTGCCAACCTCTTATGTCATCCTGTGACTTAGAATACCTTACCTACTGGGAATGCAACCCAGCAGATCTCAGCCTTATTTTACCAACCCCTATGCAAGTTGGAGTCACTCTGGTTCAAATGACTCTGACAATAATGTTATGAAAAAAGCATGATGTACATTCATCATGACCCCAACTATGTACATAACTAGAGGGATGTACACCAATGCAGAGACAGTAATTACATCTGGTTGGGAGGTGTTTCTGAATTATTTTAACTTTTTTCTCTTTTCCATGTTTTTTGAGTTTTCAACAATGAGCATGTCTTTATTCACTTGAGAAAATTTTTTTGAGAACCTACTAAGTACCAAACAATGATGGATATTGGGTAATTGTCAGTTTTGTGCTCAGGAAAATAACCAACACACACTTATTTAAAAAACAAAAGAAACAAATTATTTGTGGAATATTTTTATGCCTGAAATGACCCAAAGCCTATGGATTCTGTGACTGCTGTGCTCATTGACGTCCTCTTTTCAATTAACTGGAAAACAGTGAAAGAAGTGCAAATGATGGGAATTTTGGCTTAATTTAATTTTGCATGCCAGAAGCAGAACTGCTCATAATAGTCAGTGTGAGGACGTGGTGGCCAATACGTTTCACCCATGCCTTCCCTGTTTTACTCTGTTCACCAGCAATTTCCTCTGCTTTTTATTGTAATAGAATGCATATACCTTCGTGTAACTTCCCTAGATGGCCACACTTAAGCAGCAACAGCCTAAGGTTAAAACTGAACTTTCATCTCTACAAGAAAGAGGCATTTTGTCTACAAAAATTATGCATTTACATTGCAAAAGAGCAATTTTTCTTTTTCAAAAAAGAGGCAAGAGGGAAATGCCACAACTGCTTTCTTTCTCAGATTCAGCTCATGCAACCTTCTGACACCATCTCATACAGAGTCAAACCATGACTGGGTTCAGTCCTGTGTGGGCTTGGAACTAGTCCAGGTGCTTCCTATTTCTGCATTTCACCTGTGGTCTAAAATGGAGAGAAAAGTCCAGTTACATTTGCTGGGACAATTCTCTTCCAGCAGGAATCTAGCATACCAGTGTGAAAACTGATAGTCAAATAATCACTAATTGGATCCAGAACTATGAATTTTATAGACTTGGAATAAACTTTGTTATTAAAAATATGGAAGGTATCAGTGAACAAAGTGATATTTTCTTTTCAGAACAATTGACTCCTAACCTAATGTGTTAAGGGTTGCCTTGTCAGCTCCTTCCCCTCAGAGGCTGTTCTTTCCACCAGCATTGTTTAGGTACTGAGCACAGAAATAAGAACATAGTGATTTCATAATTCCTTTGAATCTGGAGGGTGAAAACAGAAGGCCCATGTGAAATTTTGCATATTACCATTAAAATGTAGGCCAGAATTTGATGGCCCATGCCATTTTATTTCTTTTCTCCATTAGCACACTTTTGCTTCCTCACTCTTTCACTTTCCCTGATCTATTTTCTCATCATCGGTTATTCCCTTTCTGCTCCTTTTTTCTCTTTGCCTTTTGCAAATTTAGATTTGGAGGACATATGTTAGTGATTTGAGGTGGTACTTTCACTGAACTAAAAAGGATCTGGTGTGATGGTGTGAGCTTGTTATCCCAGCTACTCAAGAGGCTAAAACAGAAGGTCCCTTTAGCACAGGAGTTCAAGGCCAGCCTGGGCAAAATGGTGAGTTGAAAAAGGAAGGAAGGGAGGAAGGAAGAAAGGGAGGGAAGGAGGGAGGGGGGAAGGGAGGGAAAGAAGAAAGAAAGAAAAAAGAAAGAAAGAAGAAAGGAAGGAAGGAAGGAAGGAAGGAAGGAAGGAAGGAAGGCAGGCAGAAAAGAGAAAGAGAAGGAAGAAAGGAAGAAAGAAAAAGGAGGACACTCTGATGTGGAAAAGCTTAGCCTTTTCATGGCAGACATAACGGAGCAGTCATATCTTTGATTTTTACTTTATTCTGAGGTTGCCTTAGCATTATTCTCAACACAGTTCTCCAGGACATTCTAGTGAAAGACTAATTTATCAGTCATTAAATAAATACTCCTTGAGCATCTATTATTTGTCATTTGAAGAGTCTACAAGACAGAGTGAGCCCTCAGAGCCCTTGTTCCCTCTCCAGCTGCCCTCCAAGCTAAGCTCTACAAAGATTGAGCATTAGGACCAACTCACTTCCCCTGCCCATCTGCCTTCAGGCTTCCAAATGACATCAGCCTGACGTAAAAAGTGCCTCTTACATTCTCCTTAAGCTGAAAATGGTTTAACATGAAGATCTTTGCACACACAAGACTGGAAACATACATAGTGAAATTTCTCTTATGTCCTCATTTCTCAGTTTCCACATCTTCCCTGTCATATGACTTCCTTCTTGAGTAATTTGAACAAAAGAAGTGACTGAACTGTGTTCGGTCTCTGTAGGTTAACTACTGGCAGATTTCACATTTCTAAATTTATTTCATTACTGGGGAATGTAAAACCAATCTCACATTAAATCTTTTCCTCTTGTATCATGGGATATTCAGATGAACTGAGCTAAAGAAAATAAAAATTGCCACCAGTTTTCTTTCTACCAGAAATAACCATGAATAAGTTAAGATGAAAACAAGCAATTTAAGTGAAGTGGTTCTTTCATCACAGAATTATGTAGAATTGAGAGTTTAGAGTCCTCTATTGAAATATTCCTATTGCCTCATCTATTTGCTGGCAATCTTAATACAAGATTAAGAGCAAAGCCTGGATTGTGAGACTATTCAGTCTCTAGACCTTGTTCTTGCTTGGCTAGTCACTCAAATATCTCAACTGTTAGAATGACAAATATGGATGGGAACTAGAGATTTCAGAATTGAAATATAGACAACATTCTAGCCCAGTAGGTCACTTGGCTCAAGTTCTGGCTTTTCCCTAAGACTTCATCTTCTCACCTGTGAAACACAAACAATAGGAGCTTCCTCTATAGAGTAGATGCAGTTGCTAAGAGGATTGCCTGCAATCCTCCATGTAAAGCTCTACAAGGTGCAGGCAGGAGCTCAGTATATATCAGGTCTCAGCTTTGCTGAGCTTGCTGTGCAGTCTTCAGGATGGGATTGGAGGAAAAGGCATGTTAGAGAATCTCATGAGCTTGACTTTCCCCCTGGTTACCCATTTGACAGTATGGGACATCATATTGACTCAGAGAGACCACCTGAATATTGTTTAGTAATATTGTAAATGAAGGCATGAATCTAAGGAAAACAATCTGGTTGCAATATCATCTGGATTGATGAGACAGGTAAATGAGAAGTGATTGGTTGTGGCCGGTGACAGGGGCTCATGCCTGCAATCCCAACGTGGTGCACCCCTGTAATCTCAGCTACTTGGGAGGCTGAGGCAGGGGAATCACTTGAACCTGGGAGGTGAAGGTTGCAGTGAGCCGAGATTGAGCCACTGCACTCCAGCCTGGGCAACAGAGAAAGACTCTGTCTCAAAAAAGAAAAAAAAATAAAATAAAATAAGTGATTGATTGGTTACTTTATCAAAAAATCCATTTTAGGACTTCTTTAGAATGCAGTTGACAAGTGTTTAAATGATCAGCTAGTAAATATTTTAGGCTTATGGTTTCTGTGGTAACTACTTAGCTCTGCCATTGTAGTACAAAATATGTGGTAAGAAAATGCATGTGCATGAATTTGTTCCAATAAATCTTTATACGAAAACAGGTCAGGGCTGGATTTGGGGAGGAACATGCATGAAACAGAAGGAAGTGAGCATTGTGTAAACCCACAGGACACTGCAGCTTCTTTCAAGGATTTGTGAAAGATGGTTGACCGCAACCTGTTCATGTTAGCAGCTCTTCAACTTGCAACCAGATGAGAAAAATATTCTCCATCCAAAACCCCCATCAGCTTCTCCTCTGCCAGGGCCAGTCTCCTAGTATGAAGCTAAACAAAATATACCCCTTCCTCGAGTTCCCAGCTCTGGACATCATGCCTACATTCTTGGGTCTCTCATTAAGGCTAGATATTGGGAAAATAATTACTATGCCCAATGCAGTAGTTTGTAGTTAAATCATTTTTGTGAAAAAAAAAAAAAAAAAAAAAACAAAACAAAACAAAAACCGAAAAAATAGAGGGGGGGCACCAAGATGGCTGAGAGAAGCCAGTGCCAGAATGCAGCTCCCAGTGTGAATGAATGAGACCCCGAGGGCTGGAGGACTTCACGGTTCCAAACGAGGTGCCAAGTTCTTTTCTGTAGGACTGATAGGGCACTGGAATTGGGCCCAGCAAAGGAGCTTCAGGGCAAGAGCTGCCCAGGGTGGCAAATGAAGATAGGAGAGGCACATCCCCACCTGAAACATGCAGCTGGCTCAGAGGGCCAGGGGACTTAACCACCTCAGTGCTCCGTTTTGGATCCTGTGCTTGCCTTATCCCTCCTGCAACCCACAGTTCATGAGGGCCCTGCCAGACAGTGGGGAGCCGTGGGGAGCTGATGCAAATCTGAGCAGCGGCTACCATCAGACTCAGCAAGTTGTTGCAGGGACCTGGGTGTTTGTACTAAGGCCAGTGGGACACAGTGTCCCACAGAGGGAGGCAGAGTTTGAAAGCAGGGAAACAGACCATAAGGCCAGCAGGCCCCACACCCACAGAACTCAGACGGAAGCATTCGTTCAAGAGGTTGGCAGCAAATACACCAGCTTGACCCCAACCAGGAAGATCGAGCTGTGAGAGAGATGCCATTCGGAAGGCGGGGCCAATCTCACCTGCAAACAAACTCCAGGGAAGGACCACCCACCCAACAGCCTTACTGAACCCGAGAGAGCTCAGCATCGCCCTCTACAGGCCAAACAAAAATATAGCTCCAACCTCAATAGAAAAAAAAGTCCACTCGGAGATGACTCCTGAAATCACCAACTTCAAAGATTAAAGGGAGCTAAGTCCACAAAGATGGGAAAAAAACAGCGAAAAAAGGATGAAACCACCAAAGAACAGAACACCTCTTCTCCTCCCAGGGATCACAACTCCTCACCATCAAGGGAACAAAAAAAGAGAATGAATCTGACAAATTGACAGAAGCAGCCTTCAGAAGGTGGATAATAACAAACTTCTCTGAGTTAAAAGACCATGTTCTAACCCAATGCAAAGAAACTAAGAACCTTGAAAAAAGGTTAGATGAAATGCTAACTAGAATAACCAGGTTAGAGAAGAACATAAATGATTTGATGGAGCTGAAAAACACAGCACAAGAACTTTGCGAGGCATACACAAGTTTCAGCAGCTGAATGGATCAAGCAGAAGAAAGGATATCAGAGATAGAAGATCAAATTAATGAAATAAAATGAGAAGGCAAGATTAGAGAAAAAAAGTGAAAAGAAATAAAGCTTTCCAGAACCATGGGATTATGTGAAAAAACCTAATCTATGCTTGATCGGTGTACATGAATGTGACAGGGAGAATGAATCCAAGCTGGAAAACACTCTTCAAGATATTATCCAAGAGAACTTTCCCAATCTAACAAGGCAGGCCAACATTCAAATCCAGGAAATAGAGAGAACACCACAAAGATATTCCTTAAGAAGAGCAACCCCAAGGCTCTCCTTAACACAGTTGTCAGATTCACCAGGGTTGAAATGAAGGAAAAAATCCTAAGGGCAACCAGAGAGAAAGGTTGAGTCACCCACAAAGGAAAGACCATCAGACTTACAGCAGATCTGTCTGCAGAAACCCTGCAAGATAGAAGGGAGTGTGGGCCAATATTCAACATCCTTAAAGAAAAGAACTTTCAACTCAGAATTTCATATCTGGCCACACAAAGCTTCATAAGTGAAGAAGAAATAAAATCCTTTACAGAGAAGCAATTGCTGAGAGATTTCGTCGCTACAAGACCTGCCTTACAGGAGCTACTGAAGGAAGTATTAAACAGGGAAAGGAATAACCAGTACCAACCACTGCAAAAATGTACCAAATGGTAAAGAATATCAACACAATGAAGGAGCCACATAAATTAATGGACAAAACAACCAGCCAGCACCAAAATGGCAAGCCCAAATTCAAACATAAGAATATTAACATTGAATGTAAATGGCCTAAATGCCCCAATCAAAAGACAAAGACTGGCAAAGTGGATAAAAAGTCAAGACCCATCAGTGTGCTGTATTCAGGAGACCCATCTCACATGCAAAGACTCACATAAACTCAAGATAAAGGGATGGAAGAAGATTTACCAAGCAAATGAAGAGAAAAACAACAACAACAAAAAAAAACAAAACAAAAAAAAAAAAACAACGCAGGAGTAGCAATCCTAGTCTCCGATAAAACAGACTTTAAGCCAGCAAAGGTCAAAAGAGAAAAAAAAGGGCATTGTATAATGGTGAAAGGATCAATCAACAAGAAGAACTATCCTAAATATTTATGTACCCAATGCAGAAGCACCCAGATACATAAAGCAAGCTCTTAAAGACCTACAAAGAGACTCCACTGACAATATTGGACAGATCAATGAGACAGAAAGTCAACAAGGATATCCAGGACTTGAATGCAGATTTGGACCAAGCGGCCCTAATAGACATTTACAGGACACTCCACCCCAAATCCACAGAATGCACATTCTTCTCAGCACCACATTGCACTTACCTCAAAATTAACCACATAATTGGAAGTAAATCACTCCTCAGCAAGTGCAAAAGGACGGAAATCATAACAAACAGTCTCTCAGACAACAGCGCAATCAAATTAGAACTCAGGATTGAGAAAAGCACCCAAAACTGCACAATCACATGGAAACTGAACATCTTGCTCCTGAATGGATAAACAATGAAATGAAGACAGAAATAAAAACGTTCCTCGAAACCAACAAGAATGAAGACACAACGTACAAGATCCTATGGGACACATTTAAAGCAGTGTCTAGAGGAAATTTATAGCAATAAATGCCCATGTGAGAAACAAGGAAAGATCTAAAATGGACACCCTATTGTCAAAATTGAAAAAGCTAGAGGAGCCAGATTAAAAAAAACACAAAAGCAAGCAGAAGGCAAGAAATAACTAAGATCAGAGCAGAACTAAAGGAGATAGAGACACAAAAAAACCCTTAAAAAAATCAGTAAATCCAGGAGCTTGTTTTTTGAAAAGATCAACAAAATAGACAGACCACTAGCTAGACTAATAAAAAAGAAAATAGAGAAGAATCAAATAGATTCAATAAAAAATGATAAAGGGGGATCACCACCAATTCCTCAGAAATACAAACTACCATTAGGGATTACTACAAACAACTCTATGCACATAAACCAGTAAATCTGGAAGAAATGGATAAATTCCTGGACACTTGCATACTCCCAAGACTAACCCAAGAAGAAGTTGAAACCCTGAATAGACCAATAACAAGGGGTGAAGTTGAAGCAGCAATTAATAGCCTATCAACCAAAATAAGTCCAGGTCCAGATGGATTCACAGCTGAATTCTACCATACATAAAAAGAGGAGCTGGTACCACTCCTGTTGAAACTATTCCAAACAATACAAAAAGAGGGAATCCTGCCTAACTCTTTCTAGGAGACGAACATCATCCTGATAACAAAATCTGGCAGAGACATAACTAAAAAAGAAAACTACAGGCCAATATCCATGATGAACATTGATGCAAAAATATTCAATAAAATACTGGCAAACCGAATACAATAGCACATCGAAAAGCTTATCCACCACAGTCAAGTAAGCTTCATACCAGGGACGCAAGGCTGGCTCAGCATATGCAAATCTATAAATGTAATTCACCACATAAACAGAACCAAAGACAAAAACCACATGATTATCTCAATAGATGCTGAAAAGGCCTTGGACAAAATTCAACAGCACTTTATGCTAAAAACTCTCAATAAACTAGGTATCGATGGAATGTAACTCAAAACAATAAAAGTTTTTACAACAAACCCACAGCCAATATCATACTGAACGAGCAAAAATTAGGAGCATTCCCTTTAAAAACTGGGACTAGACAAGGATGCCTTCTCTCACCATTCCTATTCAATATAGTATTGAAAGTTCTAGCCAGAGCAATCAGGCAAGAAAAAGAAATAAAGTGGATATAATTAGGAAAGGAGGAAATCAAATTGTCTCTATTTTCAGATGGCATGATTATATATTTAGAAGACCCCATTGTCTTAGCACAAAATCTCCTTAAGCTTATAAGGAACTTCAGCAAAGTCTCAGGATACAAAATCAATGTGCAAAAATCACAAGCATTTCTATACACCAATAACAGACAAACGGTGAGCCAAATCATAAGTGAACTCCCATTTACAACTGCTACAAACAGAATAAAATACCTAGGAATACAACTAACAAAGGAGATAAAAGATCTCTTCAAGGAGAACTATGAACCACTGACCAAGGAAGTAAGAGAGGACACAAACAGATGGAAAAGCATTCCATGCTCATGGTTAGGAAGAATCAATATTGTGAAAATGGCCATACTGCCCAAAGTAATTTATAGATTCAATGCTATCCCCATCAAGCTACCATTGACCTTCACAGAACTGGAAAAAACCACTTTAAACTTCACATGGAACCAAAAGAGAGACTGCATAGCCAAGACAATCCTAAGCAAAAAGAACAAAGCTGGAAGAATCACGCTACCTGAATTCAAACTATACTACAAGGTAACAGTAATCAAAACAGCATGGTACTGGTACATGAACAGACAAGTAGACCAAGGGAACAGAACAGAGGCCTTGGAAGCAATGCCACACATCTACAACCATCTGATCTTTGACAAACTGGACAAAAACAAGCAATGGGGAAAGGATTCCCTGTTTAATAAATGGTGTTGGGAAAATTGGCTAGCCATATGCAGGAAGCTAAAACTGGACCTCTTCCTTATGCCTTATACAAAAATTAACTCCAGATGGTTTAAAGATTTAAACATAAGAGCTAACACCATAAAAATCCTAGAAGAAAACCTAGGCAACGCCATTCAGGACATAGGCACAGGCAAGGACTTCATGACTAAAACACCAAAAGCAATGGCAACAAAAGCCAAAATAGACAAATGGGACCTAATTAAACTTAAGAGCTTCTGCAAAGCAAAAGAAACAATCACTAGAGTAAACTGGCAACCAACAGAGTGGAAGAAAATATTTGCAATCCACCCATCAGACAAAGGGCTAATATCCAGAATCTACAAAGAACTAAAGCTGATTTACAGGAAAAAAAAATACTCATTCAAAAGTGGGCAAAGGATATGAACAGACACTTTTAAAAGAAGACAAATATGCAGCCACAAACAGATGAAACAATGGTCATCATCACTGGTCATCAGAGAAATGCAAATCAAAACCACATTGAGATACCATCTCATGCCAGTCAGAATGGCGATCATTAAAAACCTGCAGACAACAGATGCTGGAGGGGATGTGGAGAAAAAGGAACACTTTTAAACTGTTGGTGGGAGTATAAATTATTTCAACCATTGTGGAAGACAGTGTGGCAATCCCTCAAGGATCTAGAAATAGAAATTCCATTTGATCCAGCAATCCCATTAGTGGATATATACCCAAAGGATTATAAATCGTTCTGTCACAAAGACACATGCACTTATATGTTCATTGTGGCACTGTTTACGATAGCAAAGACCTGGAACCAACCCAAAAGCCCATCGATGTTACACTGGACAAAAAAACTGTGACATATATACACCATGGATTACTATGCAGCCATAAAAAACGATGAGTTCATGTCCTTTGTAGAGACATGGATGAACCTTGAAACCATAATTCTCAGCAAACTGACACAAGAACAGAAAACCAATCAAGGCATGTTTTCACCCATAGGCAGGTGTTATCCCTCCCCATCCCCCCCACTATCTCTCCCCTCCTCTCCCCTCCACACCCCCCTCACCTACCCCAGTGAGTATTGTTCCCTTCCCTGTGGCCACATGTTCTCATTGAAGGAAATAATGCTAAAGACAGCCAGAGAGAAAGTTGGGTTACCACAAAGGGAAGCCCATCAGACTCACAGCAGATTTCCCAGCAGAAACTCTATAAGGCAGAAGAGAGTGGGGGCCAGTATTCAACATCCTTAAAGAAAAGAACTTTCAACCCAGAATTTCATATCAAGCCAAATTATGCTTTATAAGTGAAGGAGTTCATTAGTTTTTTTGTTCATTCATGGCCTGATGATATCCAAATTCCTTATCCTTATCCTCAAGGCTGTCACCACCCAGTGATACTTAGTGAACACGACATGGAATTCAAAGGGGGAAAATATGAACAGAGTGCCATTGATTCGGCAAGAAGGAAAGAAAGTGTGGTCTTCCCAGCACAATTTCAACAGATTGGTAAGAGTAGAACTCATCAGTCGCACATAGGTATAGCTGGAATGGGGCTCAGAAGGGATTAGAGCAAGGCCAAATATTGAAGGAAGTTATTCCTCTTTAGCAGTGAAAGGAGAGAAGAAAATGGAAAAGTAGGAACAGTAACTGGCAATGTCAAGCAAAGGAAACCTCAAAATTGGGGAAACTGGATGAGGTTTTGAGACTGACACAAACACTTCAGTGTTTTTCAGAAAGGGATACTCTGAGACAGTGGTTTTCTGCCTTTGCTGCTCACAATATCACAGCCAGTCATTGGTAGGGCCAGAATTTAACTGATGCCTCCAGTCACAGGAAAAGACAGCTGCATGAGAACACAGGCAAGTGGTAATGGAAAAAACAAAGAACTCAGAATCAGGATGAGAGGGGCTTAAAGAGGGACACAGTGGCACAGAGGACAAAGCTGTAGAATTTTATACCTTTGCTTAAAGCAGATCTTGTCTGTCTTTGTAAGCAGCTGTTTTCACTCATTGAAAATTATGTAAACATTTCTTTATTTTACTGTATTCATGGTAAATAGAAGATGGTGTTCTCTGAAATCTGTTCTCAGTCTTCAAATAGACTTATAAATCAGCATGGTAAAACCTAGAAAATAGTTGCCTAACCACATCTGTAGGGTATCTGTAGCCTTCCACACGTGGCGTCTGCTTTCTATTCTTTAAAGAGACTGATTCTTTGATTTTGCTTGGAGTGGTGGGAGGGGTAGACACTTTTCTGGGAAGCCACAATTCTGTGGTATCCCCTGCTGAGAGAACCCACCCTGAGCCTTTCTTTAAAAAGTTTTCTGAGACCAGGAACGCGAGCAAGCATTGAGTCATTGGGAATCATGCATCCAATTAACTCTTGTTTCATTGCGACATCAAGTTATCTCTTAAAATAGACCTGGAAGTAGCTCTACATATTATCCAGAGGTGATGTGCCTTGGGAAAAATATAACCACCTGAACTTGCTTGATCTCAAAAATGGCATTGTTGGCAGGGCTCAATTTCAAGGAACAGAGGCAGTTATGACTGGAGCCAGGCATTAGGTTGATGCATGTTCACTGGAAAGGGCTGCCCAGCTGCTTCCCAGATGGTGGGAAAGACCTCATCTATGGGAGGCCATAAAAAGCAGACAGGTAGTGGACACTTCAGTTTATGTGGATGTTGATTGTTTGGGGAAGGGAAGAGGGGCAAAGAGGAGGAAGAGCTATAGGTCATGATGTATCTGTTTATTTTACTGAATCATTAATTAGTGCTGAAAATCTAAAATTAGTCTTGAAATTTTCTCTGCCAGATGAGGCAGGAAGACAGAGAAAACAAAAACCAGGTTCTCTATGTGCACTGCCTACATTATATTTTTGACCCAGGTCTCAAGACATTACTCCTCTTAGGTTGCTCGCTAATGGGTTTCAGACAATCAATTTAAAAGCAGCCACATCTGGCTGGGAATGTCAAAGAATGCCTTTCTACTCATTTATTAATAGGAGATGTTTATTTCTACTATCCTGGATTTTTTGGATAGAGATTTGTTAATCATTTCACAGTCATTTTGTTATGAGATGAAACTGATTATCTGAAAAATGATAAAATAATCTTGGTAAAATTCACTTTATCACAATTGTCAATTTCCTCTCTGTCTTCAGAGCAAAAATAGTTTTATAAAGTTGGTGGTCTTCAGCTTAAAAAAATGAAATATTGCTTAAGGATCTTACAGAACAATTAGACTATTTAATATTTTAAACTACTTTAAATTTGTTTTAATTCTACACATTATATATGGCACTCTTAGCTGTAAGATATTTTCTTTTCAAATAGGTTGCAAATATTTTATACCATTCAAGAGGTTGTCTCTTTACTTTATGGATTGTTTACTTTTCTGTGCAGAAGGTTTCCAGCTTAAACTTATTGCATTTGTCCATTTTTGCCTTGGTTGCCTATGCTCTTGAGGTCATACTAAAAAAGTCTTTGTCTAGACCAGTCCTAAAGCACCTTTTCAATATTTTCTTCTAGCAGTTTTATAGTTTCAGATTTTGTATTTAAGTCTTTAATCCATTTTTATTTGATTTTTGTATATGGTAAGAGAGGGGTCTAGTTTCATTATTCTGCATATAGATATCTAGTTTTCCCAGCATCATTTGTTGAGGAGACTGTTCTTTCCCCAATGCATGTTCTTGGCAGCTTTGTCAAAAATAATTTTACAGTAAATGTGTGCATATATTTCTGGGTTTTCTGTTCTGTTCCATTGGTCTATATGTTTATTGTTATGCCAGTGCCATGCTGTTTGGGTACTATAGCTTTCAGTCAGTTAATGTGATGCCTCCAACTTTGTTTTTCTTGATTAGGGTCACTTTGGCTATTCTGGGTATTTTGTGAATCCATATAAATTTTAGTATCTTTTTTCCTATTTATGTGAAGAATGTTATTGGTAATTTGATAGGGTGCATTGAATCCAATGCAATCAATATTGTTAAAATGTCAATACTACCCAAGATAATTTTGGGTATTAATGACATTTTAACAATATTGATTCTTCCAATCCATGAACATAGGATATCTTTCCATTATTTGAGTCCTCCTTCAATTTTTTTCATCAGTGTTTTATATTTTTTATTGTGGAGATCTTTCATTTCTTCAGTTATTTCCAAGTATTTTATTTTATTCATAGCTATTATAAATCCAAGAATCTTCAGATTGCTGAATATTAGCCTATGAAAATGCTACTAATTTTTGTAGGTTGATTTTGTATTCTTCAATTTTACTAAATTTATCAGTTCTAATAGTTTTTGGTAGAGTCTTTATCAGTTTTAATAGTTAGAGGTTTTTCTAAATATAAGATTATATATCTACAAACAGGAATAATTTGACTTCTTTGTTTCCAATGTTTATGACTTACATTTCTCTATGTTGAATAAAAGTGGTGAAAGTAGGCATTCTCTTCTTGTTCCACATCTTAGAGGAAAGGCTTTTATTTTTTTCTTATTTGATATGATAGTAACTATGGGTTTGTTGTATGTGGCCTTTAATATGTTGAAGTATGTTCCTTCTATATCCAGTTTGTTGAGAATTTTTATTTTGAAGGAATGGTGAATTTTATGGAATAATTTTTTACTGTCTATTGGAATGATCATATGTTTTTTGTCCTTCATTTGACTGACGTAATATATCACATTTAGTGAATTGAATATGTTAACCCTTACTTGTATCCCTGGGATGAATCCTCTTGATCATGATAAAGTATCTTTTTAATGTGTTGTTGAATTTGGTTTGCTAGTATTTTGTTGATAATTTTTTAATCTATGTTCATCAGTGATATTGGCCTCGAGATTTTCTGTGTGTGTGTGTGTGTGTTGTGTCTTTGCCTTGTTTTGGATTATGCTAGTCTTATAGAATGAGTTTGGAAGTATTCCCTTGTATTTGATTTTTTTTTTTTTTTTTGGAATAGTTTGGGTAGGATTGGTATTACTTCTTTTTTTAATGTTTGGTGAAATTTAACAATGAATAGAAGCTACTCAACTCCATCCTCTTCTACGAACAAAGCAAAGAAAATGTGAGCCATCAGGTCCTGGTCTTTTCTTTGATGGGAGACTTTTTATTACTCCTTCTATCTCATTATTTGTTATTGGTCTATTGAGGTTCTTTGTTCTTCGTGATCCATCTTGGTAGGTTGTATGAGTCTATAAATTGATCCATTTCTTCTAGGTTTTCCAATTTACTGGCACATAGTTGCTGATAATAGTCTCTAATGCTCCTTTAATTTCTGTGCTATCATTCATAGTACCTCTTTTTTTATCTCTGATTTTACTTGTGTCTTCTCACTTTTTTCTAAGCTAGTCTAGGTAAAGTTTTGTCAACTTGATTTATCTTTTAAAACACAAATTTTTATTTTATATTTTGTACTGTTTTCTTAGTCTCAATTATTTATTATTTATTTCTCCTCTGATCTTTATTATTTATTTTCTTCTATTAGTTTTGAGTTTATTTTGCTCTTGCTTTTCTAGTTCCTTAAGATATATTGCTATATTATTTATTCAAAGCCTTTTACTATTTTGATGTAGATGTTTCTTGATATAAACTTCTCTCAGTACTATTTTTGCTAAGTTATATAGGTTTTGTGTGTTGTGTTTCCATTTTCATTATTTTAATACATTTTTAAATTTACTTCTTTGTTGACTCAATGGTCATTCAGAAGGTTGTTTTATTTCTGTGCATTTTATAGTTTTCAAAATTTCTCTTATTGATTTCTATTTTTATTTCTTTGTGGTCAAAAAAGATACCTGATGCTATTTCAATATTGTTGAATTTTTTGAGACTTATTTTGTGGCCTAATATATTGTCTATACTGAAGAATATTTCATGTCCCCTTAAGAAGAATGTGTATTCTGAAGGTGTTGGCTAAAAGGTTTCCTAAATGTCTATTCAGTCAATTTGGTCTATAGTGAAGATTTCGTCTGATTTTTCTTTCTTTATTTTTAGTCTAGATAATCTGTATGATGGTGAAAGTGGAATGCTTAACTCCCAACTATTACTGCACTGGGGTCTGTTTCTCTAGTTAGCTCTAATAATATTTGCTTTAGATATTTGAGTTCTTTAACATTGGGTACATATATATTTACAATTGTTATGTCCTTTTGCCGAACTGACCCCTCTATCAATATATAGTAACCTTCTTTGCCTTTTTTTACAGGTTTTGTCTTAAAATTTATTTTATCTGATGTAAGTATAGTACTCCTGCTCTTTTTTGTTTTTCATTTGCATAAACTATCTTTTTCCATCTCTTCATTTTCAGTCTATAAGTGTCTTTATAAAAGAAGTGAGTTTCTTGTAGAAAGCATATCTTGTAAAACAAGTCAGATCTTTTTGTAGTGGACATAGTGATCATGTCCTTAGAGAAAAACAGGTATACTGATTCCTTGTGTACCAGGTGCTAACCCTGCTCAAGCATCCTTTGCATAAGTATAGCCATTCATTGGCCTACTTCCCTGGATGTGGCTAAACTTAGAAAACTTAGGGACCTGTTGAAAGCTCCACTATTACTTCACTTTCTACCTTCATGTTCCAAAAATAAAGTATTAGAACACTTATGCAAAATGTTATATAGGAATATATAATACAATTTTCCAAATTTTATTTATTTATTTTTTTAATTTTACTTTAAGTTCTGGGGTACATGTGCAGATCTTGCAGGATTGTTACATAGGTATACACATACCATGGTCGTTTGCTGCCTCCATCCCCTGTCACCTACATTAGGTATTTCTCCTAATGTTATCCTTCCCCAATCTCCCTACCCCCTGCTATCCTTCCTCTAGCCCCCCAAACCCCAACAGACCCCAGTGTGTGATGGTCCCCTCTCTGTGTTCATGTGTTCTTATTGTTCAACACCCATTTATGAGAGAGAACATATGGTGTTTGGTTTTCTGTTCTTGTGTCAGTCTGCTGAGAATAATGGTTTCCAGATTCATGCATGTCCCTGCAAAGGACATGAACTCATCGTTTTTTATGGCTGCATAGTATTCCATGGTGTATATGTGCCACATTTTCATTATCCATTCCATCTTTGATGGCCATTTGGGTTGGTTCCAACTCTTTGCTATTGTAAACAGTGCCACAATCATTAGAGTGAACCAGCAACCAACAGAATGGGAAAAATTTTTTACAAGCTACCCATCTGACAAAGACTAATATCCATAATCTACAAAGAACTAAAACACATATACAAGAAAAAAACAACCCCATCCAAAAGTGAACAGAAGATATGAACAGACACTTTTCAAAAGAAGACATTTATGTGGCCAACAAACATATGAAAAAATGCTCGTCATCACTGGTCATTAGAGAAATGCAAATCAAAACCACATTGAAATACCATCTCATGCCAGTTAGAATGGTGAGCATTAAAAAATCTGGAGACAACAGATGCTGGGGAGGATGTGGAGAAATAGGAACACTTTTACACTGTTGGTGAGAGTGTAAATTAGTTCAATGATTGTGGAAGACACTTGACAATTCCTCAAGGATCTAGAAATAGAAATATCATTTGACTCAGCAATCATATTACTGGGTATATGTCCAAATTTTAAATATAAATTAATTGAGATATATAGTGATAAACAGAACTGCCAATTAACAATCAGTGCTGAGTCAGGAGTGTTTAGTTTACTAAACACTTCCAGAGTCCTAGAAGCTACTAAACCACATCCTTTTCTACTAACACAGCAAGGAAAATGCAGCTTCTTAGAACACAGAATTTACTATTCCATATCCCAGAGCCTTTCATTCCCAGCCATGGTGATAAGCTTCTGCAGCTGCCTAGAGACTGATCAAATATTATAGAACATAATTAAATATGCAGACAATTTTTTCCTAGTATATCACATAAAGTATATTATTTCTTTAAAAGCATCACCAATATAAAAATGTCAATCACAAGTAGTTACAAAAAGAGAAATATATGATATTGTCCAAGAATTTGTCTTTAATTTATGAGCCTCTGTTCTGACCAGTTAATCTCTGAATCTTTGTTGTTTATAAGAAATTTCTGCACAGGGATATGTATCCTATACATCTATATCCTACAGATGTTTTGAATATCAGAATAAAAAGAATTCTGGCCTTCTGTATCGATAGGGCTTTCTGACTTAAAGCCTACATTATTCTTTTCTGAAGATTATGTTTTTTGTAATTAAGGAGATTTTGAATTTTATATAATAAAGCATTTCTGCTGGTTGTGATATCAACTCCAAGCAGTATTTGTCTTCAGAGATTCTAATAATCAGTGACCACAAAAGCATTAAACATCCAACCAAGTGAATGAATGGCACTTATGGAGTTACTTCTCTTTCAACCTCAGTATAGTCATCAGTTAATACACTTTGTTTTAAACTGAAGCCAAGGGAAGTCTGAATGGGGTCACTAACAAGAGTTAGTTTTAAACAAAACAAAAACAAACAAAAAAAAACTTTACATGAAATCTAGGCGTGGAACTCTATCTCAAACTTCTCTTGACAAAATCCTATTGGATAACTGTAAATCCGTTGTCTTCCAAAATAACTTTCCCTTTCACCTCCAAGCTCCCTGAAATTGAATTCTACGCCCAGAGACAGGGAGTATTAGAAGCAGAACCTCTCACATTGCAGTACCTACTGTTATCTAAAAGGTTTGTTGTAAGTTTTTACCAACTGAACACTCATGGGGATTTAAAATTTTTCCTTCTGAACACAGAGAGAGGTCGGAGAATATACAAAATGCCTTTTACTGGAAATAATCTCTTGAAAATTTCAATGATTTCAGGCCTGAGATAATGGAAGTCAGAATCCTACCAGAAGATAAATAACAAAAGTGTGCTTTCTGCCCCATATTCCTTTCCTTGTTTGGTATTTTAAATCTCAATTCTCTAATATTCCTCTGTACCTTGTAGTAAGTTATAAGGGCAACAGCCAAAGACTTTCTTGTGGTTCCAGTGGTTTAGTTCTTTATAGATAATTTTACTAACCACTTCCTATTTGTTAATTATTGGAAAAACAACTTTCTAATAGGGACTTGGCCTATTAGATGAAACAAAAATGTTAACAGTAAGACAGTTGGAAATGCCAAAATCAGGGACTAGGTTACCTCACCAACAGGGGGCCATTTCTGATTCTCTTTTCTGGTTACATGGTAGAGATAAGATGGAAAAACAAAGAAACTATAGTAATAACATACAAGGAGTTATCTAGGAATGCCTAGCTAGCTAACTAGTCAACCAAATCTTAACTATATCAGACATGTTAAGCATTCCTATTACAACAAATTTCTATCTGTGTGACTTTAGCAAGACTTTTACCTGATATGAATATTTGGCTTTGGACAAATCCATAAATGAAGAAATTAATCCAAAATTTCCAGAGGTGAAAGAATAGGTTAAATGTGAGTTTAAACTTAATTGGGAAATTATTTTTTAAAAGATTTCTCTGTATTAATAGTAATCCATTTTCTACCTAAAATAAGATGTATGAGAAGGCTTGCTAGTCTCTTGGAAGCCTTGATCAGTACTAGCATCTCTGGTTCTTGAGGTAGTGCCATGTTAGATAGAAATGGAATATTCAAGGTGAACTGTCCCACTGCCACAACTAGCTACAAAAAAATACCTGTGGTTTTCCTGGCCTATCAATTTATTAGATTACAACTGATAAAGAATTGATATTAAAATTGAAGATACTTTTCATGCATTTACGTGATTTTGTGCCAGCCCTGGGTTTACATAAGAAGTGCATACCAATTGCAATTCTGCCCACATTTAGGAGAGTTGAAAATAAATGTTTAGTTGTTGTTCTTCCTACACTATTTATACATCTGAAATAAATTTCATTATTTCATTCCATAACACCAGGGGGAGATTCTCTTCTTCCATCTGTTTAGAGCATCTTTGATTTCCTTATTCCTCAGGCTGTAGATCACTGGATTTAACATGGGAATTATGACTGTGTAAAAGACTGATGCCAACTTGTTTTGGCTCAGGGAATCACCAGCATTAGGATACATATAAACAAAGATACCTGAGCCAAAGAAAAGGATCACTGCTGTCAGGTGAGAAGCACAAGTGTTGAAAGCTTTGGCTCTGCCTTCAGCGGAGGTGATCTTCAGAATGGTGGCAATGATATAACCATAAGATATCATGATAACTAAGACAGATGTAAGTCCAAAAATCACTGTGAGAACAGAGATCATGACTTGAAAGAAAAAGGTGTCAGAACAGGATAGAATCAGAAGTTGGGGCAGATCACAGAAGAAATGGTGGATGACATTTGGCCCACAGAAGTGAAGCGGAAGCAAAGCACAGAGTTGGATAAATGAACCAAAGAATCCAGTTATACAAGATCCTGCCACCATCTGCATGCAGAGGGTAGGCGACATGATGGTCTGGTAGAGAAGAGGATCACAAACGGCAGCATATCGATCATAAGCCATGGCTGCCAGAAGACAGCACTCAGTTAGACCTAGGCTAGAGAAGAAGAAGTACTGCATACTGCACCCCATAAAGGAGATGAATTTATATTTCTTGAAGAAGTCTGAGAGCATCTTGGGGGCTATAGTGGAAACATAGCAGATGTCCAGAAATGACAGGTTACTAAGGAAAAAGTACATAGGTGTATGCAGATGGGAGTCCATCCTGATAAGGATGATGAGGCTCATGTTCCAGGATACTGTCAGGAGGTAGATCCCTAGGAATATTGAAAAGAAGATAATAGTGAGCTTTGGAAATTCAGAGAATCCCAAGAGAATGAACTTCGTAATTGTTGTACCGTTCCTTTCCTCAGTCATTGCATTGGTGATTCTAGAATCTGTAGGAAAAAAGAACATAAACCTCTAAGTCAATTGTTATCCCAATTTCTATTGAAATAAACTAACTTGTATCCATACTGAATACAGAACCAAGTGAAATACTGATCCAAGTTAGAGGAAGTAACCCTGATTAACTTTGCCCCTTAAGAACCACAATGGTTTTGGTGCATCAGTTTTTACACATGTAAAAGAGGATAATTATACCTTTCATTGGCTCTTATGAGAACAAAAGAAAGTATAAAAACATTTATAAGGGACATTTTAAAAGACACTTTGAAAATTTTTGCATATTGCTAATGGAATTATAATCCCTGTATATAATTCAGTGACTAAGATCACTGCTGTTTGTGGATTGTGGTTCTGCTACCTACAAACTGTGTTAGTATCTTTGTGCCTGTTATTTCATCTGTAAAATAGGGATAGTAAACCTATCTCAGGTGTTAACTGAGGTTATGTGTCATGCACATAGCAAGAATTGTATAAAAGTGATGTCATTAGGGGATATCTTGCTAGTATAATTTTGAAGGACTCTTTTGGTTTGTGAAAAACTTAAATTTAAATGTTTAATGAATCATACAGAGAACATTCTCTGACTACAGTGCTGTTAAATTAGAAATCAATAGCAAACTGATAATTAGAGAAATATCATAATTGAAAACTAATTGCATATTTTGAAACTATTTGTGAACATTATTAATATTTAAATTATGTTACATCTAATGAATAATTTTGGAAATGCAAATTAAAACAGTGGGTACAATTTCACACTTTCCATTTTGACAAAAATTAAGAAGTGGGGCAATATCAAGCATTGACTAGAACATAAAATGAATGGAATCCTCATCCCCTGTTAATGGGAGTGCAAACTGCTATGATTGCTTTGGAAAGCGGTTCAGTAATATTTAATAAGGAAGAATATGTAAACACAATATAATCCTCAAATTCTAGTACTAAGTGAATTCTCTAGAAAACAAAGTCCTCTATAAAACAAAAACTCAAATAATAAATATAAGGGCTAGTAGAGAGTTGAGTCCAAGTATGGTACTCTATTTCGAGGCCATTGAAATCCTTTCAAAAGTGGTCTAAATGGTCAAAATTCTGCATGGGTAAAAAAAATCCATTCAAAGGCAAAATAGACTAGTGGAGTTTAATGTAACTGAGTATGCTAAGTTCATTGATATGGTCTTCAATTTTACAACTAACCTTTAAGAAACTACCACCTGTGGAGTTTTGGCATAGTATTAAAAATGTTGTTACACAACTCTCTGAAAAGATTGTTAAAATACTCCTTCCTGGGGTCTCCTCTTTCAGCTTTGGAGCCACCCCTCCCTCTTGTCTCTGTACGGGGGAGCTTCTTCCTTTTGCTTTCTCTCTTCTTGCCTATTTAACTCTCCGCTTTTTAAAACCAAAAAATAAAAATAAAAAAATAAAATACTCCTTCTTTTTCCAATTACATATCTACATGAGGCCAGATTTCCTCATCTGTCTCAACCAAAACCATATATTGCAACAGATTAAAAGAGAAACAAATATAAGAAGTCAATTGCATTCTATGAAGCAGACATTTATGACATTTTCAAAACTGGAGAACAATGCTACTCCTCACAAGCTATTTTTGTTTTAGAAATTATAATTACTGATTTTTATAGATTATGTCATTAAAATATTTTACTCACATTAACCCATTTATGCCTGAGGTTACAATTTTTTGGATTTGAAAAACCTTGAACAGCAGGATATAAATAATCCACAGGCTTAGAATTCCAATAATGGAACACTAGGCATAATTACATAATGAGTGAAGAAAATAAGCAGAACAGAACCAGTGAGAGTTAAGTGGCTTAAATCTGTCAATATTGTTTGTTAAAGAAAATGAAAGCATAGATTAACAAAGATACCCATGGCTTCATAATAAGCAATTGAAACTTCTTTTGTAGTCAGCATACTGCCATGCCTTCTACAACTTCCTTTCACAAGTAACTACTGGAGGAAGATCTCACTTTATTCAGTGCATGAAAAAGTGCCAGTATATGATACAAAAATATTGCAAGAAAAAGTAGAGAAAATAAGAAAAATAAGTGGCAAATGAAGAAAATATATCAGGAAACTGTTGCCTAAGCCAGATGAAAATTCTGATCAAATATTGTGAAATCAAGGTACTTCATGAAAACAAAAGTTCTCTATAAAATAAAAACTCACAAAACAGATACAAGGACTAATAGAGAGTTACAGTTCTTTAAGATAAAATAGCTTGAATTAAGGTGAGAAAAATATCTCAAATTATATGCGCATCACTCCTCGTCCTGATGACTTCTGCTGAACCATCCTCAGGGATAGGAGATACAAACATCCTGAAGCAATAATATTCTCTTAAGATTTCGTGATGTTGCTTTCAGTGAAATGGATTTAATTTAGGCCTTTTATGTGGCACGTGGTGTCATCATGATTTGCAATGCTCATCGTAAAAGGTTAGAAACTAATACCTGATGTAAATTTATTAAATTAGTAAAGGAAAATATGTCCTATCTGTAATAGTTATTATCTCTCTAGCACTGTTTGCAAGTAATAAAAAAGGAAAAAAAGGAGGGAAAGAAGGGAAGGAAGAAAGGAAAGAAGGGAGGAAGGAAAGAAGGGGAAAGAAGGAAGAAAGGGAGGGAAAAGAAAGGGGAAGAAAATAAGGAGGGAAGGGAGAAAGGAAGAAAAAAGGGGAAGAAAGAAAAAAAGGAAAGAAGTCCACATTTAGAAAATTTAAGGAACAAAGCAACCCACTTATAAAGGCAGGCATGCATGTTCAACTATAAGGAACATTTAACTCATTGATTCTTGAAGTTCTTTATACTTCATGATTTGGGGTGAGGAGAACTTTTTCATGTTCATGTTGTAACTTTTAAGTCTTAACATTTAAATGATTTTAACCAGAACTTAGAATCTCCAAAATGTGAACTAAATGTTAATTCGTATTAAAACCCTTATAAAATAAGGTATCGTAACTTTATCCTAAAAATGTTTGCATACCAATGGGTTTTGAATATCAAAAAGATAAATCAACTATAATTTTTAGAGTATATCATCAATAATAATATTATATAACACTTATTCAGCACTTACTGTCCTAGCTATTCTTCTAATATATGTATTTCATCTTCACAACAACATCATTTTAACATAAAGTACAGGAAGTTAGGGAACTTTCCCATGATCTCAATACTAATAAATGATACAGCTAGGAACTCTCTCAGACTGACACCAGGATCCAGCATTAAAAATTTATACTCTACTACCAATTTACATACAGTTTGTATCTCTTTCATCTTTATTTTCTTAGTCATTATTAGCATTGCACCATTTAATTAAATTAGTGGACAAGTTTTTAGAACTTTGAAGATTCATTTTAAATTATACATAAAATAAAAGTAGGTGGAGTCTAAAGGTCACACTGGCCAACCTTAAATTGAAGCTAAAGTAAATCACTCCCTGCATCAACTATTGCAATGATTAATATCCCCTGGGCATGCAAAGATGGCCATAAATGATCATTTTTAATATTTTATAAAGTTATTAAAATTATATATACAAAATAATGCCATCAACTTTCTTTAGCATAAAATACATTAACTCCCTCTGGCTACTGTATTTTAGACTCAGCAAAAGTTTTAATTACCTCTGATAAATAAACTAGGGTTAAATTACTGAAAAACAGAGTGTATTTGGTGTCACCGTTAATCAATTTTGTGATTTGGGGCAAAGTAATTCACTTCTGTGTACCTTCATTTCTTCATCTCTAAAGGAAGAATCATCACTTCATAGTCTTTTGTGAGGACTTAACTATGATGTGTAAAGTAACAACGAGGCTATCAAAAATGGGAGTTGTTATGTTAATAATGAATAATAATAACTATATCCTAAAGATCATTTGCTAACTAAAACACATTTTTAGAGGGAAAGTGGGATTATGTGGTGGTGACAATATTAGGTTCCATGGTCCACATGGTAAGCTATCAGGAAAATTCCATACCCCCCATTTCACTTTATTCACTGGCTAGTGTTTGAAATACTGTGAGATTTTTTTTTTAGCTCCAATACCTTGGTTTCTGTAAAATTAATATTATTCTATGAGAGTGGGGAAGAGGGATCATAAGTTTTCAAAAAACAAACAAAAATAGATGTTGAGCCTGGATGCATGAGGTCTTTATCAAGTGCATTAAGAGAGCAGGGTTACAGGAGAAAGAAGAAAGAAGGAAAGGGTTTCAAGCATGAAAGCCAAGTCGCCCCCATTCTGGTTTCACCCACCCAAATATTCATGCTGGTGTTTGGCTCCTGACAGGTGTGTCTTGGTGAAATTCTTGGAGGTACTTCTGCCACGCTGCCTTCTACTGGAGTGTGCTCTTGTCCTCAGATGAGGGTCTTTTTCTTTTAGAAATCAGAGTCCACAAACATAATACAAGTGTTCAGCTTCCCCTAGGCTCTGTGCTTTTGGCCATGGCTCCTAATGGCCATTGCTGGAAGAAAGGTGTTTACAACTAAACATTCTCTTAAATGTCTCCTTTGGGTGTGGGGAGAGAAGAGGCAATTAACAGAAGGCACCGTTAATTATTCTTTCGAGTAAGGAGAAACACTAGAGAAAACAACTAGATAAATATTCCCAGTTTATTCCATTTCTTTACACTACAGTGTGTTCCTCATCACCTAATTGAATCAAGTTGTAATCTATCTTTTCATGCTTTTAGAATCATGACATCTGGGAGGGACTTTCAAGGTGGGCTGATCATTACATTTTTTAACTAAACTGGACAATTTTGAGTATGAAAAAGGGAATTATTAATAATCATGTCAGGACAACAAGCATAAACAAAGATTGTTTTAGGCAGATGAGGTTGTATGGTTCCCAACATTTTAAGTCAAAATTGGCCATTTATTGTGTATTTCATAATTATGTACTTTGACTTGAACAGATTTGCTTGGGGTTAAATTTTGACTTGGTACTTATGAGATATGGGCCCTTGATCATTTTTATTTCTTATTTTATTTTATTTTATTTTATTTTTGAGATGGAGTCTCACTCTTGTCACCCAGGCTGGAGTACAATGGCACAATCTTGGCTCACTGCAACCTCTGCCTCCCAGGCTCAAGCAATTCTCCTGTCTCAGCCTCACAAGTAGCTGGCACTACAGGTGTACACAGCCATACCCAGCTAATTTTTGTATTTATAGTAGAAATGGGGTTTCACGATGTTGGCCAGGCTGGCCTTGAACTCCTGACCTTAGGTAATTTGCCTGCCTCAGCCTCCCAAAGTGCTGGGGTTACAAACGTGAGCCACCACACCTGGCACTTGATTATCTTTTTTAAGCATTTTATTGTTTTAGTTTCTCCATTTTTTCTATTCATATTTTTATAAAAACTATGCTCATTTTATAGGTATAATTTTTTAATTCAGCTTTTATTGCAAGACATATGTTTTTAAAACTTTATAAATTCTACTTCAAAATTTAATAATTTTTTTACTCTTGAACTCTTGTATTTTGTTTTCTTAATAACATAAATGCAACTCAGATGTTCCTGATCTCATTAACCTTAACAGTAATATCATGTCATACTAGCTTTTTTCCCCCCCGACTTTATTATTATTATTATTATTGTACTTTGGGCTCTGGGGTACATGTGCACATCCTGCATCCTGCCAGAATGTTGCATAGGTACATAGATGACATGGTGGTTTGCTGTCTCCATCCCCCGCCCCCATCACCTATATCAGGCATTTAGGCCATTTACATTTAATGCTAATATTGTTCCATTTGATCCAGATCTGCATTCACGTCCTGGATATCCTTGTTGACTTTATGTCTCATTGATCTGTCCAATATTGACAGTGGATTGTTAAAGTCTCCCACCATTATTGTGTGGGAGTCTAAGTCTCTTTGTAGGTTGTTAAGAACTTGCTTTATGTATCTGGGTGCTCCTGCACTGGGTGCATATATATTTAGGATAGTTAGCTCTCCTTGTTGTGTTGATCTTTTTACCATTATGTAATGCCCTTCTTTGTCTCTTTTGATCTTTGTTGGCTTAAAGTCCATTTTATCAGAGACAAGGTTTGCTACCCCTGCTGTTTTTGCTCTCCATTTGCTTGGTAAATCTTCTTCCATCCCTTTATTTTGAATCTATGTGAGTCTTTGCACATGAGATGGGTCTCCTGAATACAGAACACCAATGGGTCTTGAGTTTTTATCGAGTTTGCCAGTCTGTGCCTTTTGACTGGGGCATTAGGCCATATACTTTCAATGTTAATATTGTTATGTTTGAATTTGATCCTGCCATTTTGTTACTGGCTGGTTGTTTTGCCCATTAGTTGATGCGGTTTTTCATTGCATCATTGTTCTTTACTGTTTAGTATGTTTTTGTAGTGGCTGGTACTGGTTGTTCCTTTCCATGTTTGGTGCTTCCTTCAGGAGCTTTTGTAAGGCAGGTCTTGTAGTGACAAAATCTCTCGGCAATTACTTGTCCATAAAGGATTTTATTTCTCCTTCACTTATGAAGCTTAGTTTGGCTGGATATGAAATTCTGGATTGAAAGTTCTTTTCTTTAAGGATGTTGAATATCCACCCCCACTACCTTCTAACTTGTAGGGTTTCTGCCGAGAGATCTGCTGTGAGTCTGATGGTCTTTCCTTTGTGGGTGACTCAACCTTTCTCTCTGGTTGCCCTTAGGATTTTTTCCTTCATTTCAACCCTGGTGAATCTGACGATTATGTGCCTTGGGGTTGCTTTTCTTGAGGAGTGTCTTTGTGGTGTTCTCTGTATTTTCTGGATTTGAATGTTGGCCTGCCTTGTTAGGCTGGGGAAGTTCTCCTGAATAATATCCTGAAGAGTATTTTCCAGCTTGAATTGATTCTCTCCATCACATTCAGGTATGCTGATCAAGTGTAGATTAGGTCTTTTCACATAATCCCATAGTTTTTGGAGGCTTTGTTTATTTCTTTTCACTCTTTTTTCTCTAATCTTGCCTTCTCGTTTTATTCCATTGAGTTGATCTTCAATCTCTGATATTCTTTCTTCTGCTTGATCAATTCGGCTGTTGAAACTTGTGTATGCCTTGCATAGTTCTCGTGCTGTGTTTTTCAGCTCCATCAAGTTATTTATGTTCTTCTCTAAGCTGGTTATTCTAGTTAGCATTTCGTCTAACCTTTTTTCAAGGTTCTTAGTTTCTTTGAATTGGGTGAGAAAATGGTCTTTTAACTCAGAGAAGTATGTTAGTACCCACTTTCTGAAGCCTGCTTCTGTCAATTTTTTCAAACTCATTTTCTGTCTTGTTTTGTTCCTTTGATAGTGAGGAGTTGTGATCCCTGGTTGGAGAAGAGGTGTTCTGATCTTTGATGGTTTCATCCTTTTTGTGCTGGTTTCTTCCCATCCTCGTGAATTTATCTCCCTTTGATCTTTGAAGTTGGTGATTTCGGGAGGAATCTCTGCGTGGACGTCCTTTCTGTTGAGGTTGTAGCTATATCTTTTTTGGCCTGTAGAGGCGCTGCTGGGCTGCCTCAACAATAAGGCTACTGGATGGGTGGTCTTCCCCTGGAGTTTGTTTGCAGGTGAGATTAGCCCTGCCTTGCCAATGGCATCTCTGTTTCCCTGAGCTCAATCTTCCCAGTTGAGGTCAAACTGGTGTATTCACTGTGAAGCTCTCTAGCATGTGGGCGTCAGTTTGAGTTTTGTGGGGGTGGAGTCTGCCAGGCCTTATGGCCTGTTTCCCTGCTTTCAACTCTGCCTCTTTCTGTAGAATGGGTAGTTACATCCCACTGGTGTTAATCCAAACTTCCACCCAGGTCTGTGCCAGGCAGGAGCCATCACTCAGATATGCATCAACAACATATGGTGCCACTCAGTCTGGCAGTGCTTTCATGGACTGAGGGTTGCAGGAGGGATGAGGGAAGCACAGGATCTGAATCAGAGCACTGAGGGGGTGAAGTCCCTGACCCTCTGAGCCAGCTGTATGTTCCAGGTGGGGATGCACCTCACCCTATCTTGGTTTGCCCTCCCTGGGCTGCTATTGACCTGCTTCAGCTCACCTCTCCTGGTCTATTTTCAGTGTCCTACCAGTCCCGCTGTAACAAACCCAGCACCTCACTTGAAACTGTAAGTCCTCTAGCCCTCTGCGTCTCATTTGCTGGGAGATGCATTCTGGTGTTTCCTCCTCTAGGCTATCTTGGCATGACCCTGCCAGCTTTTTATTTATAACTTTACTTTAAGAAATATCAGGTTATACTTGGATTCTATTTAAAAATTTTAACTTTATTTAAAAAAATAATAAAATACAGAAAACAGCATTAAAATATTCAGTTTAATGAGTTATGATGAAAATATGCTTCATGTCTAACAGTAGCCACTATTTTGATATCGTAATAATTATTTCCTTACTTTTCTTTATAGTTTTATCACTCAGATATACGTACCTAAATGTTAAGTTGTTAAGACAAGTTCTGCCTTTTTAAAATGTGTCCGTTTTCTCCTCTCTCTCTCTCCCCACTTCCCTCCCTCTCTCTTTCTCAAATCTATTTGTTTTTCCTTTGGAGCTTCTCACACTCTGAATTTTGCTGATGCTCTCCCTGTAGTAGTTTAATACGATTTTCTGTCCTCTATATTTCCTGTAAATTGGCAGTTGAATTTCTCTTTTTTTGTTTTTTTGGTTTTTGAGACAGAGTCTTGCTCTGTTGCCCAGGCTGCAGCGCAATGGCACTATTACAGCTCACTGCAGCCTCAACTTCCCTGGCTCAGGTGATTCTCCTGCCTCAGCCTCCTGAGTAGCTGGGACCACACACCCAGGTGTGTGGCACCACGCCTGGCTAATTTTTGTATTTTTAGTAGAGATGGGATTTCATCATGTTGCCCAGGCTAGTCTCAAACTCCTGGGCTCAAGAAATTCTCCTGCTTTGGCCTCCCAAAGTGCTGGAATTGCAGGCATGAGCCACCATGCCCAACCTGGATATACTTAATATGATTCAGTTTTGATATTTTTAGCAAGACTGTCTCATAGATAATGTTGTGTACTTGTTTATAATATCCAAATTTAGAAGTTGCATGCCTCTGTCTGTGTCCGTTTACAAGCGCAGTGCTTTGCTTTGATTCCCTCTCCGAGAGCCTATGGGAAGCCATGAGAAATGATCACAAGTCCTGTAGATTCATAGGTTGTTGCTAAGTGTCTTTCAGTGGATTTTTAAAAGCCTTTTTCTGCTTCTATCTTTTTCAGCAGTAAGTACATTTCATAGGGTTTTATTCTGATTATTTAAATATATCTTCTGGTTTTAAACTTGTGCATCTTTCATGTGAGTGATGAACTCTCTTTCATTACTCTAACATTGTTCATTGCTATGCAATGAGATGGTTTTGATTAGAGAATGTGTGCTTACCTGTTCAAATATTTCAGAACAATTAAGAGAAAAAGAAAAAAGCAGGTTATTTTTTTTTCTTTTAGATTAGAGATACAGTTAATATTTTGTGTGGAATGAGGAGCAAGCATGAGGCAAGATATTGTCAGGCAGTGCCTGATAAAATGAGTTAAAAGCTTCACATATTGGGTGCCACATCAATAGCTGGTGCTACAACAAAAATTCTCAGACACAGGTGAGGCTAAGATGATCTGACAAGGTAGGTAAGAAGTATCTGCCCTTTGTGCCATTCAGACCCGTTTACACCTTACCACTGTATCAGACTCCAATACTACAATATGGAGCTTCCATTTTTGCAAGAACTAGATATCCTCAATTATTCTCCAAAAGGTGAGGTAGAATGAATGGGCTAGTTAAGCAGGTTATCATCTTTGCTGTAGCAGGTAGTTCTGAGGTTGGAGCTGATTAATCTTAACCCTCTCCACCACTGATTTCAGATTTCCCTCATTCTTAGCCATTACTTCTGTTGGTCTAGATTGTCTAGAGGATTAATCTAGACCCTACATCCCTGAAGAATCTAATCCTTTAGTTGCCTTGCTCTTAATATTTCTGGGTTGCTGCAATTTTCAATTAAATATTTGCCCCAACCACCAGGATGTCCCAGGATATTCCAGTTAATCCTCTAGACTCTAGAGATGTTCCAGTCCCTGTTGCATAAAAGCAACTCCAACTTATCAAGTCAAGTATACTCACCATACAGGAAGTCCTTTCTTTGCCTGCTAGCCTGTTAGCATCAGGTGGAAGTCTCAGTTTCATTTTTACTGGAATCCTACTGTGTTGCCTGGAAGATGTGTTTGCCCCTGAAATCTAGAACCTCTAACTTAATGGAATCTAAATCTGTTGGAAAAGAAAGCATAAACCATAGAAATGGGTCACTGACAATAACAATTAAGAAGTAAAAATCTTATTTCCATTCTTTGGTTCTCAGCTGCATATATTCTAGTTGTTGGGGAAACAGCATCATATATTAACTGATTAGTGCACATACAGCTTCCCGGAGAATACTGACTTAACCACAAAAGTATGTTTTCTCTAGTCAACACCTTAATTGGGCTGTCAAGCCAGATACTTCTGGATAATAATACACAATATAAAATCAGTGGATCACATGGTTACATTGGCACACAAACACATCTGTAAATAAGTCCTGAATTATTTCTGTACCCTTCAGTTGGTCATAGGTAATTGGCCTAGATGAGGCCATAGGTAGAATTGAAGAAGGTGACATCAGAGCTTGGGCCACTTATTCCTGTAATTTACATAGGCCTTCTGTACTTGCTTCAGTCCAAACCTAAATATGAGCCCAGTTCCAAGTTCCATTCCACTGCCAGCTTTATTCTACAGAAGATAACCAACCCCAAGCTTCTCAAAGATGCATGAGTACCCCACATCCATGCATTCTTTAGTACCTTAGAGAAAAAAAAGTATCCTATGAAAACATAGTCAGCTCTTACCTGGTAAATTCATGTTATCATTGCTACTACTTTGGGCCTTGTGACCTATTTCTCAACACTATCCTATGAAACTTCTGGCATTTCTATGTCATGTATGTAGGCCATCAGATTGTTCAAATTCGTGAAGCCATTTCTATTTTTTTCTTTTGTTTCAACTTTTATTTTAGATTCAGGAGTACATGTGCAAGTTTGTTGCCTGGGTATACTGCATGATGCTCAGGTCTGGGGCATGGGTCCTATCACCAAGGTAGTGAGCATAGAACCCAATAGGTAGGTTTTAAACCCTTGCTCCACCTCTCCCTTCCTACTGTCTATTGTTGCCATCTTTATGTCTGTTAGTACCCAAAGATAAGCTCCCACTTATAAGTGAAAATATGTAGTATCTGATTTTCTGTTCCTGCATTAATTCACTTAGAATAATGGCCTCCAGGTACATCGATATGGCTGAAAATGACATTTGTTTTTATGGCTGCATAGTATTCAGTGTTTAGATGTGTACCACATTTTCTTGATCCAATCTACCATTGATTGATCACCTAGGTTGATTTTATGGAGCCCTTTCTAATAGGCTATTAGCATCAATTCCATGTGTATTTGTCAAAGTATTGAATCCTGTTCATAAATTTTCCACTGTTATTATATTTCGTGTCCCCTGGTCCAGCATCTTCAAGATTTACTTTGTTGTGAGTACATATTTGCCATGTACTCCAAAACGTTTTGTATGCAATTTATTTCCTCTTAGAGCTGGTCTATTTCTCCACTTGGGCGTTGATGAAAACTTACTATGGTTATCACCCTTTAAGTAATGAGAGAGGGCACAGCATATCTCAACAGCAACAAGTGCCATCTTACAAGGCAGCTGCCTTAGGTGAAGTTATTGCTTGGAAAGCAAGCAAGGGGTGGCCTCTTTTCCTTCAAAAAGTAAGGGCCAGCTTCTGCTAGAGGGTTCAGCAAAATCTGGGACATCAGGACTATTGGGCTCATATCCACAATTTTCCCCAAACTGTTTTAAAGTACCAATCTTTTCTGAAAGTACCCTGTTGTTGATATAGAAGACTTAAGGTTGTTCCTTCAGTCTTCTTTGAAGCTCTGCTACTCTAAAAAAGTAGACTCTATTTTTATTAATAACAGAGTTTCAGCTCCTGTTATAGGAGATAATAGTTTTTATTGAAGCTTCCAGAGGTCCTCTGACTTTCACAGCATAGCTTGTGTATTTGTTTGTTCTCATACTGCTAATAAAGACATAACTGAGACTGGGTAATTTATAAAGAAAGTAGGTTTAATTGACTCACAGTTCAGCATGGCTGGGGAAGCCTCAGGAAACTTACAATCATGGTGGAAGGGGAAACAAACACATCCTTCTTCACATGGTGGAAGCAAAAGGAAGAATGACAGCTGAGCAAAGTGGGAAGCCCCCTTGTGAGACCATCAGATCTCATAAGAATTTACCATCATAAGAATAGCATGGGAAAACCAGCCCCATGATTCAGGTACCTCCCATCAGGTACCTCCCATCAGGTCCCTCCCATGACACATGGAGATTATGGGAACTACAATTCAAGATGAGATTTGGGTGGGGACACAGCCAAACCGTAGCAGCTTGTGTTGGTAATTGTCTGCCCTGAGTTTATTATTTTCTTTTTATGAATGTTTCCATTGTCATTGATAAAAGCCAGTTCATTCAACAAATGTTCATAATTACCATTGCCTCCACACCATTTCAGACCATAGCCATTGCATATTCTAATGCCTCATGTTTCACTCAAACCTCATTCCTATTAACTTTTATGCCAATGCAAGCCAGGAGTTATCATCACCCTGCTTCCAGTACCACCTATCTTATAATACTTTAATCTGTGTTTCCTAGGACATGGAAGCTGAAACAAAATTTTATGAACCACTACTTTTTAGGGAGTGAGACAGGAAAAGGAAGGAAACCAACACAAAAGTGCACAGTCAAGTTGCTTATTGCAATACACAACTAATTGATTGATCTCTGATGACTCCTCTCAAAAAGGCTGCATAAAGCATATTTCTGAACAGTGTGCCCAGGAAAAGTAAGATAGAAGACTAAGTTTTCTTCTCTTATTGCTCAAAAATTTGCCCCATTGTTAATTTATTCATATTTCCATGTTAAATATGTATGGGTATCAATTGGATGGTGATGGTTATCTTGGTATTAACAAGGAAGTCTCTAGGAAGGAGTAGTGGCAGGTGAAGTTAAGAGAGTATAAAATAGCTCATAAAATGTATACAATAGGCTAAGTGCTGTGGTTCATGCCTGTAATCCCAGCACTTCGGGAGGCCGAGGCAGGCAGATCACAAGATCAGGAAACAGAGACCATCCTGGCTAACATGGTGAAATGTCATCTCTACTAAAAATGCAAAAAATTAGCCAGGCATGGTGGCACGTTCCTGTAGTCCTAGTTACTCAGGAGGCTGAGGCAGGAGAATCACTTGAACTGGGGAGGTGGGAGTTGCAGTGCACTGATATCATGCCACCACACTCAAGCCTGGGCAACAGAGTGAGACTCTGTCTCAAGGAAAAAAAAATGTGCACAATATCTGAATGTCTGCTAGTGATAGTTCTTTTAAAATTTAAATTTTAAGTTGTAATTGACAGATAATAATTGTATATATTTATAGACCTCAATTTGATTTTTCAATACAAATATGCACTGTGGCATAAGAAAATCTGGCTAATTAATATATCCATCACCTAACATACTTATCATTTATTTCTGCTAAGAACATTTAAAATCCACTGTTTTAGCAGCTTTGAATATGCAACACATTATTATTAACCATAGTCACCTTACTGTGCAATAGATCACCAGAAGTATTTCTCTTTTCTAAATGAAATTTTGTATCCTTTAGCCAACAGTTCCCCTTTCCCTGCCCACCACCTCCCCAGCCTCTGGTAACCACCATTTTACTCTCTACTTCTATGAATCTAACTTTCTTAGATTCCACATATAAGAGGGATCATGCAATATCTATCTTTTGGTGTCTGGCTTATTTCACTTAGCAAAATGCTCCCCAGATTCATCCATGTTGTCACAAACCACAGCATTTTATTCTTTTTAAAGGCTGAAGCTGAATAGTATTGCATTCTGCATACCCCATTTTAAAATCCATTTATCTGTTCATAGACACTTAAGATTGTTTCCATACCTTGAACATTGTGGATAATGCTGCAATGAACATGGGAGTTCAGACAGCTCTTCAACTCACTGATTTTAATTTCTCTGTATATATGCCCACAAGTGGGATTGCTTAAACATATGGTAATTCTATTTTTAGTTTTCTGAGGAACCTCCTTACTGTTTTCCATAACGACTGTGCTCATTTACATTCCTACCAACAATGTACAAGGGTTCTCTTTTCTCCACATCCTTGCCAGTACTTGTTATCTCTTATATTTTTAAATAGCCATTCTAACAGATGTGAGGTGATATCTCCTTGTGATTTTAATTTGCATTTCCCTGATAATCTGTGATGTTGAGGGCTTTTTTCACATGTTGCCCATTTGAATGCCTTCTTTTAAGAAATGTCTATTAGGGCGTTTGCCCATTTCTAAATTTGTTATTGGCTTTCTTGTAATTGAGTTGTTTTGAGTTCCTTATGTATTTTGGATATGAGCCCTTTATCCGATGTCTGATTTGCAAATATTTTTCCCAGTCTGTGGGTTATATCTTCACTCTGTTGTTTTCTTTGCTCTACAGAAGCTTTTTAGTTTGACACAAATCCATTAGTCTATTTTTGCCTTTGTTGCCTGTGCCTTTGAGGCAAGAAATCATTGCCCAGACTAATGTCATGTAGCTTTTCTCTTATGTTTTCTTTTAGTAGTCTTACAGTTTCAGGTCTCACTTTTAAATCTTTACTCCATTTCGAGATGATTCTTGTACAAGAAGTGAGATAAAGATCCAATTTCACTCTTCTGCATGTGTATAGCCAGTTTTCCAACATCATGTATTGAAGAGACTGTCCTTTTCCCACTGTGTATTCTTGACAACCTTGTCAAAAATCAATTTACTATAGATTTGTGGGTTTATTTCTGGGCTCTCTATTCCATTGGTTGATGTGTCTGTTTCTATGCTGGTATCATGCTGTTTTGATACTACAACTTTGCACTCTGTTTTGAAATCAGGTAGTATGATGCTTCCAGCTTTGTTCTTTTTGTTCAAGTTTGATTTGGCTATTTTAGGATTTTTTTTTCTATTTCTGGGAAGAATTACAAGAAATTTTGTTAGGGGTTACACTGAATTTGTAGGTTACTTTGGGAGGTATGGACATTTTCACAATATTGATTCTTTCAATCCATGAACCAGGATATATTTTCACTTATTGATGTTATCTTCAATTTCTTTTATCAACATTCTATAGTTTTCAGTATACTGATATTTTACCTCCTTGATTCAATTTACTTCCAGGTATTTTTTTAAGTTTTTGATGCGTTGTAAATGAGATTGTTTTCTTAATTTCTTTTTTATTGTTTATTTATTTTGTTTTGTTTTGTTTTATTTGAGACCAAGTCTTGCTCTGTCACTCAGGCTGGAGTGCAATGGCGTGATCTCAGCTCACTGCAACCTCCGCCTCCCAGCTTCAGGCAATTCTCCTGCCTCAGACTCCAGAGTAGCTGGGATTTCAGATGTATACCAGCATGACTGGCTAATTTTTGCATTTGTAGTAGAGATGAGATTTCACCATGTTGGCCAGCCTGGTCTCGAACTCCTGACCTCAGGTGATCTGCCCACCTCAGCTGCTCAAAGTGCTGAGATTACAGGTGTGAGCCACTGCACCCAGCCTTGATTTCTTTTTCAGATTGTTTGTTGTTAGTATATAGAAATGCCACTGATTTTATATGTTAATTTTATAATCTACAACTTCACTGAATTTATTTACTAGTTCCATCAGTTTGGGGTACAGTATTTAGAGCTTTCTATTTATAAGATTATGTCATCAGCAAACAGAAAAAAATTAGCTTTTTCTTTTTGGATGCCTTTTATTTCCTTTTTTTTTTGGCTATTTTTTCTGGCTACAACTTCCAGTCTATTTTCAATTAAAGTGGTGAGACTGAGGATCCTTGTGTTGTCCTGAGCTTACAGAAAAAGCCTCCAACTTTTCATTATTGGATATTATATTAGCTGCAGGTAGACACAGTTCTAATGGCTTTGAAGAACATAGATCAAATCTAGAGATGAAAAATGTATGTCCTCAAATTTTTAGTGCAAATAATTTTTGCACTAAAAGTTATTCAGTAATATTTTTAGAAAACTTAAAGAACATGCTCAAATAAGAGCCAGAAAAAAAATTGAATAACATCAATAAAATCTGTAGTTGTGTTTTCAGGTAAGAATAGTTTAAAAACTCTTCCTACATTCCAGGTAAATGATAAACTTATTGGAAAAGTCTCACCCTTGAGTTGTTGTGAATCCATTTGTCTTATACTCCTTGATATATTCAAGCTTAGGATAATTGATGACCTCATGAAATTCCATTTGTTTTTCTCTAACTACTAAAAAGAAGTTATAGGAGGTATTTTGCAGCTAGTCATATAAATAAGTGGGCATTCATTGATTAGGCTTTCATTGATGTAAGGTAAAAGAAATAGTTAGAACTCAGAAACCGTAATGTTTAGCTTATCATGAGCTTACAGTGTCAGACCATATTAACTCCAATTGTGTATGCTTTAACACAGGCTTGGTTCTGCTATAGAAACGACAACCAAAAATCTCAGTAGCTGAAAACAACAAAGGTTTACTTCTTACTCACACTACATTCCATCAAGGTTCAGTAAATTTTATCTCACCTTCACACCATGACTGATAGAGCAACTACCATCTACAACACTGCCAGTCCCTGTGGCAAAAAAATAAAATGCATAGAGCAAAGGATGAACTATCTCTTAAGGCTTCTGCCTAGAAATCTACATAACTATTCCTATTTTGTTGGCCTAAAAAAGTCCCATGATCAAAAGAAATTATAGGAGGTATTGTGATCATTCACAAAGTATACTCCTATCCCACAAAAGAAAGAAAAGCAAATTGAGGGACAGTAGTACAATCTACTGCCATCTATCCTTCTAACCACATAATATTTGATTTCTTCCTTCTCCTCCATGTAGAACCTACTTATGTCCTCTCCAAAAGAGGCAATCCAAACTCCTCTCAAACACTGCTTCATGGTCAGCATTCAGGATCTTTGAGAGACTTCCAGAAGTCTCATAATAATGCCTGTATGGTTCTTCTTGGTTTGGAGACCTGTGGACTAAAAGACCACTTATATATCACTCCACACACCCAAAATTCAGTGGTGAAACATGAATAGGATAATGGCAACAAACACTCTTCTTTAGAAAGTTAAAGAATCAAAGACATAGGACACTCAATGGTCTATAGCAATCCCAAAATCCTACCGGGCAGATCTTGTGAGGATCCTTACACTGGAGGTGTGGATTATTCCATGATTAGGCACTGTTTTTATTCTCCCCAATCTTTTCTTTCCCATGATATGCAGTTCTTTCCTCTGTCAAGTTCTTGCTTGGGCATTTATCCTCCTTGGCTACATTTGAAGAGAAAGCTGAAGAATTTCTCCTCCTTGGAAGCCTGGTTAGCTGCCTCAGTCTGCTTCTTGGCCATTGAAGACTGGTGGCCCAAGGATTGTTACAAGTCTCAAATTGTGAAAACTTTTTACTCCAGATTATTAGTTCACTTATTATCTACTTACTTAATTCAACTGCATAGATCAATAGCCAGCCAGATTCATAATTCTTTTCCAGATCTATCTCTCTTTCTCTCTGCGTGTCTCTCTTCCTCTCTACCTCTATCCCTATGCCTATTCCTGTCTCCATCATCATCTCTATCTCTTTTTGTAACTCTCTACCTTCTTTTAACTTCAAATACCCTAAGGGTATCAGCCTTCTCTGGGAGAGTCACCCTAACTCCTTAAACTTATTTTGTATAAGACATTTTGTTAAACTGAAAATATCTACTTCTTTACATCATCTTCAACCATTTAGAGCTTTTAGCAGAGGACTGTGATGACCATATTCTTGCTTTGCTCCTTGCTGTAAGACTGAGTTTAATTGGCCTTTTTTACTTCGATTGGGGGGAAATGAAAATCAGTTTTCTAACTCTAAAAATCCACAAATTTCTAAACTCCTATATTCTCTCATTCTTGCTTACAAACTGCCCAGCTTATTTGTGCACTTGTCTCTCTTTTGTAGATCCTTGCAATATGCATCTAAGAACTATCTAATGCTACAAGCATTGTTTTCTTGCATAATCTCCCTTCCAAGTCATCATAGATAACAGTCGTACCAGATGTTTTATTGTACTAAACATGAATTGCTGTTTCCAGTTGGCAATAACAGATTTTTTGACACCTACTGCTTGCCCCCAAAGAAACTTACAAATGTTAACACTTTTTTTTTACAATAGCACACTACTACCTATACAAATTTCTTTAGCAGTTATAATAGACTGAGTAAACTATTGTAGCAAACAATCCAAAATAGATTTATTTCTTGCTAACACTGCATGTTCATCTTGAGTCCTCTGGGAGAGCTTCTTCTACATCATCATCATGTTCCTTAGAAGTCAGTTATGAATGGGAGCATTGGGAAAACAGAAAGTATAAAACAAAAACATATAAAGCCTCTGCCTGGAAGTGAGATGTGTCACATCTTCTCACATTTCATTTTCCAGAGCAAGTCACATGGACTTCAAAGGTATGAACTACAGTACAATCTCAGGGAGTGGAAGAGAAGCAGATTTTGATGCAGAGCTACATAGTCTATTCCAGGTTTTATACATCTATTATTTCCATTTTTCATTCACCGTTTTCTATGTGTTATGTTCACAGCTCCAAAAAGCACCCCATAATCATAAGGCCAGGAGAATATTCTCTTCTTCCATCTCTTTATGGCCTCTTTGATTTACTTGTCACTCAGGCTGTAGATCAATGGATTCAACAAGGGGATCGCCACAGTGCATACAACAGAATCCAGCTTGTTTCTACTCAGAGAATTGTCAGAGTGAAAGTAAAAATAGGCAAAGATTCCTGAGCAATAGAAGAGAGTCACTGCTATCAGAGAAGCACCAATGTTGAAGATCTTAGACCTGCCTTTAACTGAGATGATCTTCAGAATGGTAGCAATGACATAACCATAAAATATCATAATAATCAAGACAGACGTGTCCAAATACCACTGTGAGCATGGAGGTCATGACAGAAAAAGGTGTCAGAGCAAGATAGAATCAATAGTTGGGGCAGGTCACAGAAGAAATGGTTGCTATTTGGCCCACAGAAATGGAGCTGAAGCAAAGCACATAGTTGGATAAATGAGCCAAAGATAATAGTTATACAGGTTCCAACAACTATGTGCACACAGAGGTTGGGGACATGGACAGCCATGTAGAGCAGAGGGTCACAAATGGCAGCATATCAATTATAAGCCATAGCTTTCAGAAGACAGCACTCAGCCAGACCTAGGCTAGAGAAGAATTACTACATGGAGCACCCCATAAAGGAGATGAATGGTGGCAATGATATAAGCATGAGATATTATGATAACCAATACAGACATGAGTACAAAGATTACTGTGAGCATGCAGGTCATGACTTGAGAAAAAAAAAAAGCAACATCAGAACAGGATAGAATCAGCAGCTGGGGCATGTCACAGAAGAAATGGCTGCTATTTGACTCACAGAAATGGAGCAGAAGCAAGACACAAAGTTGGATAAATGAACCAAGAATTCAGTTGTACAAGATCCTGCCACCATCAGCATACAGAGAGTGGGCGACATGGTGGCCGTGTAGAGCAGAGGATCACAAATGGCAGCATATTGTTCATAAGACATGGCTGCCAGAAGATAGCACTCAGTCAGATTCAGGATAGAGAAGTACTGCATAGTGCACCCCATAAAGGAGGTGAATTTATACATCTTGAAAAAGTCTAAGGGTATCTTGGGGGCTATAGTGGAAACACAGAAGATTTCCAGAAAAGACAGGTTACTAAGGAAAAAGTACATAGGTGCATTCAGATGGGAGTCTATCCTGGTAAGTGCGGATGAGACTCACATTTCAGGACACCATCAGGAAGTAAATCCCTAGGAATACTGAAAAGAGGAAAAGAGTGGGCTTTGGATATTCAGAGAATCCCAAGAGAATAAACTTTGTAATTGTACTGCTCCTTTCCACAGCCATTGCATTGGTGATTCTAGAATCTGTATAAACCTCTAAGTCAGTTGTTATCCCAGTTTCTATTGAAATAAACCACCTTGTATCCACACTGAACACAGAACCAAGTGAAATATTGATCCAAGTTAGAGGAAATAACCCTGATTGCTGCTCCCCCTACACACATTAACAAATCAGTCCACCTAAAATTCTCAGCCCAGTGAAATTAACTTGAAGAACGAAGGGAAATACAACATGTTTTGGGACAGACCACTGAGACACTGACAAAGGGCATTCTTGAAGAAGTTTGTAATTCGAGCAAAAGGAAGGTGATTTTAAATGGAAGCTTATGAGATGTAGTAAGAGCAAAAAGCATAGAAAGTAGAAATATGTATAATAAATTTTTTAAATATACATTATATGAAACTGGTAATGAGGATATTTTATGTGGCAAGAAAATAATATAAAATTAAAATACAAATAAAAATCATATACAAATTAAGGAGTAATTAGAATTAAAAGTTTCAAAAGTCCTTGAATCCCACAGGAAAATGATAAAAATATTGATTAAAGTTAAAATTTGATAAGATACATAATGAAGTTTCTGGGGTAATCACTAAAAAAATAGAAATAGAATGTGCAAATTTAACAAGTAGAGGAGAAAATGTAAAAAGAATTTTAATCTATCCAAAGAAAGCAAGAAATAATTAAAATTAAAGCAAAATAATTTTTGTAAAAATTCATCAAAAATAACAAGAAAAATAAGGAACAAGTAAAACAAATGGCAGATGAAGAAAACACACCAGAAAATTGTTGTCCAAGAGCTGATAAAAACGAGGTTTCTACATATTGCCATGGAATCAAAACAGTTAATTTTTTAAAATCTGTAATGCAAAAGTTAAAACAGAGATATGAAAGCTTAAGGCAGAAATGAAAAGATAACAGAAGAGGATGAAAAATGCATAGGCATAAGTCAGCTATGAAGGAGAAAAAAATACACCACAGAAATACAAAAATGAAATCTGTGTGGGAATAGAAATGAGGACAAAAATAAGATACTAAAAACAGCAAATGATGTAGAAAATAGACTTCAAGAAAAGTGAGAAAACTGAAATTTGGAAAGAAGAAAGAGCTTTTAAAAATAGAGGGAAAGAGAAGGAGGGGCTTTAAGATGGCTGACTAGAGGCATCTGTTACTCTCCTACACCACAAAGAAGAACCAAAATAGCAAGTAGACAATCACACTTCAAGAAGATTGTCTAAGAAAGAACACTGGAATTCTACAGAGAAGTGACAGGAAATACCTATGGTAAGGAAGGAGAGGGGAGCAAGGCAGCCTGCCCAGCTGGAATCAGCTGGGAGCCTGCAGAGTCTCCCCAATGTAGGAAAATCATAAGCAAGAGAACCCCAGTGGTCCACATCTCCACCAAGAATTCTGGCAATCTTAACCATAGGAGAGCCATTAATCTATGTGGGTCCTAAACTAACCTAGAGAGCTGCCTGAAGAATACATGATACCATTGCTCCAGAGAGGGAGCTCACACTGCATCCCACATACTCCCTGAGTCCTAAGCAGCTACAGCATAGTGCCATCTTGAAAGCACAAGCCCTAATAGATTGCATCCTGCCCTGGGGCACAACAGCCCTTGTATCTCTACATCCCTGGAACCCCATGGACATACTCCACCCCCAGCCACTACTACCTATGCTAGCTACTGCCACAGGGTCAAAGCCATTGGTAACAACCTTGATGCCCCAGCAGTGGAGCCACTGATATGGTTTGACTCTGTGTCCACACCCAAATCTCAATTTGAATTGTAATCCCCATGTGTCAGAGGAGGGACCTGGTGGGAGATAACAGGATCATGGGGGTGGATTTTTCCTTTGCTGTTCTCCTGATAGTAAGTTCTCTCAAGAGCTGATGGTTTTAAAATGTGGCACCTCCCCTGGCTTGCTCTCTCTCCTGCCACCATGTAAGATGTGCCTTGCTTCTCCTTCTGCCATGATTGTAAGTTCCCTGAGGCCTCCCCAGCCATGCTTCCTATACAGCCTGTGGAATTGTGAAGCAATTAAGCCTCTTTTCTTTCTAAATTACCCAGTCTCTTAAGCAGTGTGAGAAAGGACTAATACACAAAGTACCTAATTATTGACAAACCGATTCTAAAATGTACATGGAAAGCCACTTCATTTCAGGTGTTGATTCTGACAATATTTCCCAGTAATTTCCTGCAGGCAAATTTTGAACTCGCAGCTTGTTTTCTGGGGTTCCAAACTAGGACAACCACTTTTCAAAACAGGAAAGCTGAAAATTCACACAACATAGTAATTCCTTATGACTCATTAAGTCTACTTCTCCAGAACAACATTGTGTTAGCCTCAAACAGCCATCAATGTGGAATGGGTATGTAAACTGTGGTCTATACACTGAAATGCTATATAAAAATGAAACACTATGGCTGCATGATTACGTGGAAGAAAGTTGCAACTATAATATTAAGAAGATAAGCAAGACACAAAAGGATATTTAAATAGGATTGCAAAAATTTAAAACTTGAGAAGAAGCAAAACTAAACCACTTTGGTTAGTGATACATACATACATAGCGAATTATAAAGTAAAGCAATAAATTGTTACATCAGGTGTGGAAAGAGGGTTTTGTGATTCAGAAAGACACACAGAGGGCCTCTGGGATGATGGTGTGCTGTATTTCTTTATGTTACTTGTGGTTACACAATGTTTTTCTATACCATAATAGTGTACATTTATACTTTATGTATTTTGTAAATGTGTAAAAATTTTGCAATAAAAAGTAAAAAGAAAATTTTAAAAATAAATGATTTAATTTTTAATTTCTTCATTGCATAAAGGCCAGTTTTGAAACAAAATATTCCAGCAGACTAAAGGAAAAGAACCCAATTCATTCCAAAAGGGACCCATGTTCACTCCTGTAAATTTCCGTGAACACTTCCAATAGTCCATGTACTCTGGAGCAGAGATTAGTTTTTTGCAAGAATCAGCAGACTCTGTCAGAACCTATGAAGCTTTGTTTAGGTTGAACCATTCCAATCTAAACAAATGGAGGGAACAATGTTGGATTTTCCTATTGCTGGAAAATACTACCACCTTCCTGGTATTAATGGGAATTTTCAGATGTTGTTTTGTTCATCTTCCTGCCTTTGAACAGACTTAAATTAGCACCATCCAAGATTTTTATGGAAAAATATGCACATTAGATATGTCTGAGGTCAAATAATATGTGAAGTGTTAGCTTTTTAAAGTTAAAAAATAATGTAAGAGGTATGCAGGCCCAATATCAATTATTGGTGAGTTGCCTCCTATATTAAGAATTACAATATTTATTAATTGCCAGAGCCTACAAAAATAGCAACAAGCTATTATCAATATTTCAAATGCTAACAGAAATGTATCCGTTTATTCTAAAGTACACCATTGCAGAGAAATTAAACAACTAAATTTGCTTTCCATGAGAATAACAGCACTTTACTATGGTTTCTCTGTCAGACTAAGAAGATTTGATTGTCTTTGATTAATAAAAATGAAGAAATTTATTATTAAAAGGAAGGTTAAATTCCAATATATGTTTATGGTATGACTTTTAGCTAAATTACTTAATTCCTCTGAGCTTTATTTTAATCATATATAAAATGATAACAATGCCTACCTTGTAGGGTCGTTTAAAGCTCTTAGTTAAGACAGGAAATAGTACATAATACAAGAGCAGGCTCTTGATTAATAGTTGTTACAGTAAGAGTTTGTTATTTTACTCTTATTATTAATAATTATTATTACTTAAATGGAGTTTTGAGGGTAAATCTTTTTTTTTTTTTTTTTGACAGAGTTTTACTCCATCACCAGGAGCCAGGCTGGAGTGCCGTGGCACGATCTCGGCTCACTGCAACCTCCGCCTCCCAGCTTTAAGCAATTCTCCTGCCTCAGCCTCCTGAGTAGCTGGGACTACAGTTGTGTGCCACCATGCCCAGCTAATTTTTGTATTTTTAGTAGAGACGGGGTTTCACCATGTTGGCCAGTATAGTCTCGATCTCTTGACCTCAGCCTCCCAAAGTGCTGCGATTACAGGCGTGAGCCACCGCGCCTGGCCGAGGGTAAATCTTTTATGGCTGGGGTTAATAATAACAAAAAGGGAAATAATTGGGTAACGTGAAATTTGTAACCATGGTCCTACCTGGCGTGTTCTCAGGAAACATCTACTCTCCATTACCAGTTCTCATACTGGTTAATGCTTAACATTCCACACAAGAGGTTTCGCTTCTAGCTGAGAGACCTTGGTATCTATTAAAACATAAGTAATCACATTGGAGAAGTGAGGGTAATATGAGAAAACAACAAATAATAGGTATTTGAAAAGGGAAGATAGTTAAATAATGAGAGGGAGCAGCAAACCCTGTTAACTTGAAGCCCACTCATGGTTAAGAGAGCAAGACAGAAGAGGAAAGGGAAAAACAAAGAACAGTATGGAGCAAGTGATGATGGTGAATTGGAGACACTGAAGAAAAATTGTTCTTGGATGCCTCTGCCAACATTACTTACAAAGATACCCTCACAATTCTGTGCCTAGGTAGAATCTCGGAATATGGCTAACACTGCTGGTCTGCCTTAGTCCTATACCTCAGCCTTGCCCTTGGTCCTCAGAATAGCATAGAGTTCTTTTTCAGGAGACATGCCTTCCACTAGAGATTCTCTTAAATGTTTTCTTAGGGAAACAAAAAACGAGAGAAGCAATTATCAGAAGACAGTATTTTCCACTAATTATTCTCAGTAGTGTTGGATAGAGAAAATGAGTGGGAAATGTTCTCAGCTAGTCCCATCAGTCCATTTTTTATGGGCCCCTTGTTATCCAATTAAGAGTTGTGGGTCAGGCGCCATGGCTTGTGCCTGTATTCCCAGCACTTTGGGAGGCTCAGGCAGGTGGATCATGAAGTCAGGAGATGGAGACCATCCAGGCTGACATGATGAAACCCCCATCTCTACTGAAAATACAAAAAATCAGCCGGGTGTGGTGGCATATGCCTGTAGTCCCAGCTACTAGAGAGGCTGAGGCAGGAAAATCACTTTAACCTGGGAGGCAGAGATGGCAGTGAGCCGAGATCATGCCACTGCACTCCAACCTGGGCAACAGAGCGAGAATGTCTTAAAAAAAAAAAAAAGGAAAAAAGAGTTGTGAAGCATATTAGGTAGACACACAGTAGTGGAATTGCTAGATCAAATGGTAGCTCTACTTTTAGTTCTTTAAGGAATCTCCACACTGTATTTTGTAGTGGTTGTACTAGTTTACATTCCCACCAACAGTGTAAAAGTTTTCCCTTTTCACCGCATTTGTGCCAACAACTATTTTTTTAATGACTTTTCTTGCAGGTGTAAGGTGGTATTGCATTGTGGTTTTGATTTTCATTTCCCTGATAATTAGTGATGTTGAGCATTTTTTCAAATGCTTCTTGGCCACTTATATATCTCCTTTTGAAAATTGTCTATTCATGTCCTTAGCCCACTTTTTGATGGGATTGTTTGTTTGTATGTTTTGCTGATTTGTTTGAGTTCTTTATATATTCTGGATATTGGTCCTATGTCAGATGTATAGATTGTGAAGATTTTCTCCCATTCTGTGGGTTGTCTCTTTACTCTACTTATTATTTCTTTTGCTGTACAGAAGCTTTTTTGTTTAATTAAGTCCCATCTATTTTTTTTTCTTGTATTTGCTTTTGAGTTTTTGGTCATGAAGTCTTTGCCTAAGCCAATGTCTAGGAGACTTTTTACAATGTTATCTTCTAGAATTTTTATGTTTTCAGGTCTTAGATTTAAGTCTTTGTTCCATCTTGGGTTGATTTTTGTGTAAGAAGAGATGTGAGAATCCAGTTTTATTCTTCTACATGTGGCTTGCCAGCTATTCCAGCACCATTTGTTGAATTGGGTATTTTTTCTCCACCTTATCTTTGTGTTTGCTTTGTCAAAGATTAGTTGGCTGTTAGTATTTGGCTTTATTTCTGGATTCTCTATTCTGTTCCATTGATCTATGTGTCGATTTTTGTACCAGTACTATGCTGTTTTGTGACCATGGCTTTATAGTATAGTTTGAAGTTGAGTAATGTGATGCCCCCAGATTTGTTCTATTTGCTTAGTCTTGCTTTGGCTATGCAGGCTCTTTTTTTGTTTCCCTGTAAATTTTAGGATTGTTTTTTCGAGTTCTGGGAAGACTGATGGTTGTATTTTTATGGGAATTGCATTGAATTTGTAAATTGCTTTTGGCCATATGGTCATTTTTACAATATTAAATCTACCCATCTATGAGCATGGGATATGTTTCCATTTGTTTATGTTGGCTATGATTTCTTCTAGCAGTGTTTTGTAATTTTCCTTGCACCTCCTTGGTTAGGTATATTCCTAAGAGGTTTTTTGTTGTTGTTTTTTGCTTTTGTAGCTATTGTAAAAGTGGTTGAGTTCTTGATTTGATTCTCAGCTTGGCCACTGTTGGTGTATAGTAGAGCTTCTGATTTGTGTAATTTTGTATCCTGAAACATTGCTGAATTTATTTACCAGTTCTAGGAGATTTTTGGATGAAGCTTTAGGGTATATATAAGTTTTTCTAGGTATACAATTATACCATCAGCAAACAGAGACAGTTTGACTTCCTCTTTACTGATTTGGATGCTCTTTATTTCTTTCTCTTGTCTGATTGCTCTGGCTAGGACTTCCAATACTAAGTTGAATAGAAGTGGTAAGAGTGGGTGTTCTTGTCTTGTTCCATTTCTCAGGGGGAATGCTTTTGACTTTTTCCTGTTCAGTATAATGTTGGCTGTGGTTTTGTAACAGATGGCTTTTATTATCTTAAGGTATGTCTCTTCTATGCCGATTTTGCTGAGGGTTTTAATCATAAAGGGATGCTGGATTTTGTCAAATGCTTTTTCTGCATTTATTTAGATGCTCATGTGATTCTTGCCTTTAATAATTTTAGGTGGTTTATCATGTTTGTTGACTTGTATATATTAAACCATCCCTGAATCCCTGGTATGAAACACACTTGGTCATGATGGATTCTCTTTTCTGTATATGACTGGATTTGGTTAGTTAGTATTTCATTGAGGATTGTTGCATCTATATTGTATTAGTACATTCTCATGCTGCTATGGAGAAATACTTGAGATTCATTAATTTATAAAGGAAAGGGGTTTAATTGACTCACAATTCTGGATGGCTGGGGAAGCCTCAGGGAACTTACAATCATGGCAGAAGATGAAGCAAACATGTCCTCCTTCACATGTTGGCCAAAGAGAGAAGTGCTAAGCAAAGTGGGAAAAGCCCCTTATAAAACCATTGAATCTCATGAGAACTCACTATCATGAGAACAGCATGAGGGTAACCATCCCCAGGATTCAATTACCTCCAACTGGGTCCCTCCCATGACATGTGGAGATTATAGAAACTACAATTCAATATGAGATTTGGGTGGGGACACAGCAAAACCATATCATATGTACATCAGGGATATTTGTCTGTAGTTTTCATTTTTTTGTTATGTCTTTTTCTGGTTTTGGTATTAGGGTGATACTGGCTTTGTAGAATAATTTAGAGAATTCCCTCTTTCTCTATCTTGTAGAATAGTGGCAATAGGATTGGTATCAATTCTTTGAATATCTGATAAAATTCAGCATGAATCCATGTGGTGCTGGACTTTTTATGTTGACAATTTTTTTATTACATTTCAATTTCATTGCTTGTTATTGGTCTGTTCAGAGTTTCTTTTTATTCCTGGTTCAATCCAGGAGGGTTGTGTATTTTCAGGAATTTATCTATCTCCTCTAGATTTTCTAGTTTATATGCATAAAGGTGTTCATTCTAGCCTTGAATAGTCTTTTGTATTTCTGGATATCAGTTGTAATATCTTTCATTTCCTTTCTGATTGAGCTTATTTGAATATTCTCTCTTTTTCTTGGTTAATCTCACCAATGGTCTATCAATTTTATTCATCTTTTCAAAGAACCAGGTTTTTGTTTTATTTATCTTTTGCATTTCTTTTGTTTCTATTTCATTTAGTTCTGCTCTGATCTTTGTTATTTCTTTTATTTTCTGCTGGGTTTGGGTTTGGTTTTTTCCTGTTTCTCTAGTTCCTTGAGGTGTGACCTTATGTTGCCTATTTGTGCTCTTATGGACTTCTTGATATAGGTACTTAATGCTATTAACTTTCCTCTTAGCACCGCTTTTGCTGTGTCCCAGAGGTTTTGATCAGGTGTGTCACTATTATTGCTCAGTTCAAGGAATTTTGTAATTTCCATCTTGATTTCATCATTGCTCCAATGATTATTCAGAACCAGGTTATTTAATTTCTATGTGTTTGCATGGTTTTGAGGGTTCCTTTTGGAGCTGATTTCCAATTTCGTTCCACTGTGGTGTGAACAGGTATCTGATACAATTTCCATTTTCTTAAATGTATTGAGACTTATTTTGTGGCCTATAATATGATCTATCTTGGAGAATGTTCCAGGTGCTGATGAATAGAATGTGTATTCTGCGGTTGTTGGGTAAAATGTTCTATAAAATTGTTAAGTTCATTTTTTCCAGAGTATAGTTTAAGTCCATTGTTTCTTTGTTGACTTTCTGTCTCGATGACCTGTCTAGTGCTGTCAATGAAGTATTAAAGTTCCCCACTGTTATGTATTGCTCTCTGATTTATTGGGTCTAGTAGTAGTTGTTTTATAAATTTGGGAGATCCAGTGTTAGGTGCATATGTATTTAGAATTGTGATACATTCCTGTTGGACTAGTCCTGTTATCATTATGTAATGTCCCTCTTTGTCTTTTTTAACTGCTGTTGCTTTAAAGTGTATTTTGTCTGATACAAGAACAGCTACTCCTGTTCACCATTTGTGTCCATTTGCATGGAATATCTTTTTCCAACATTTTCCCTTAAGTTTATGTGAGTCCTTATGTGTTAGGTAAGTCTCTTGAAGACCTCAGAAACCTGGTTGGGGAGTTTTTATCCATTCTGCCATTCTGTATCTTTTAAGTGGAGCATTTAGGCCAATTACATTCAATATTAGCATTGAGATGTAAAGTATTATTCTATTTATCATGCTATTTGTTGCCTGAATACCTTGTTGTTGTTGTTGTTGTTGTTGTTTTCATTGTGTAATTGTTATATAGGTCCTATTGGATTTATGCTTTAAGGAGGTTCTATTTTGGTGTATTTGAAGGATTTTTTTCAAGACTTGGAGCTTCTTTTAGCAGTTCTTGTAGTGTTGTCTTTGTAGTGGCGAATTCTCTCAGTGTTTGTTTGTCTGAAAAAGCCTGTGTCTTTCCTTCATTTATGAAACTTAGTTTTGCAGAACTCAAAATTTTTGGCTGACAATTGTTTTGTTTATGAAAGCTAAAAATAGGACCCCAATCCCTTCTACCTTCTATGGTTTCTGCTGAGAAATCTGCTGTTACTCTGATAGGTTTTCCTTTATAAGTTCCCCTATGGTTTTGCCTCACGGCTCTTAAGATTCTTTCCTTTATCTTGACTTTAGATAACCTGATGACTGTGTGCCTACATGATGATCTTCATGTGATGAATATCCCAGGTGTTCTTGGAGCTTCTTGTATTTGAATGTCTAGATCTCTAGCAAGACCAGGGAGGTTTTCCTTGATTATTCCCTCAAATATGTTTTCCAAACTTTTAGATTTATCTTCTCCAACAGGAACACCAATTATTCTTAGGTTTGGATGTTTAACATAATCCCATACTTCTTGGAGACTTTGTTCATTTTTTAATTCTTCTTTCTTTTTTTGTCTTTGATGGATTGGGTTAATTTGAAAACCTTGTCTTCAAGCTCTGAAGTTCTTTCTTCTACTTATTTAATTCTATTGCTGAGACTTTCTAGGGCATTTTGCATTTCTCTAAGTGTGTCCTTCATTTCCAAAAGTTGTGATTATTTTTTATTTAGGCTATTTCACTGGGAATTTTTCCATTCATATCCTGTATCATATTTTTTTATTCCTTTAAATTGGGCTTCATTTTTCTCTGGTGCCTCCTTGATTGTCTTAATAGTTGACTTCTGATTCTCTTTCAGGAAATTCAGAGATTTCATATTAGTTTGGATCCTTTGCTGGTGAGCTAGTATGATATTTTGTGGGTGTTAAAGAACCTTATTTTGTCATGTTAACAGAATTATTTTCCGGATTCCTTCTCATTTGGGTAGACTGCCAGAGGGAAGATCTGGGACTCAGGGGCTGCTCTTCAGATTCTTTTGTCTCACAGGGTACTTTCTTAATGTGATTCTCTCTCCCTTTCCCCAGGAATGGGGCTTCCTGAGAGCAGGACTGCAGTGATTGTTATTTTTCTTCTGGATCTAGCTACCCAGCAGAGCTACCAGGCTCCAGCTGGTACTGGGAATTTTCTGTAAAGAGCCCTGTGATTTGAGGAATCTTAAGTTCTCTCAGCAGTGGTTACCAGCACCTGCTCCAGTGGAGGTAGCAAGGGAGTGAAGTGAACTCTATGAGGGTTCTTGATTGTATTTTTGTTTAGTGCATTGGTTTTGCATTGGTTGTCCTCCAGCTGGGAAGTAGTGCTTTCAAGAGCACATCAACTGCAGTAATATAGGGAGGATGTAAACTTGCCCTATGGTTGGCTGAATAAGTCTTCAGGATTCTCAGGCACTAAGCAGGGTTATAGAACTCCCAAGAGATTATGTCCTTCATCTTCAATTTCAAGAGTGGATAGAGAAAGACCATCAGGTGGGGGCAGGTATAGGCATGTCTGAGCTCAGACTCTCCTTGGGCGTGGCTTGCTATGGCTGCTGTAGGAGATGGGGGTGTGATTCCCAAGCCAATGGAATTTTGTTCCTAGGGGGATTATGGCTGCCTCTTCTGAGTCATACAGGTCACCAGAGAAGTGGGGAAATGTTGGCAGTTACAGGCCTCACCCAGCTCCCACACGGTCTACAGCCTGAATGGCAGGTCTCACTTCCACTACTCACCCCCAACAGCACGGAGTTATCTCCAGGCAGCCTGTTATTAGGGCTCTCAACTTGCCCCAGGCTACAGGCCTTCCCACTGAGAAGGAAAGCTGGCTTACAGTTTTTTGCCTGTCTCATGGAGCCTGCAGCGCTGATCCATTTCCTTCTAAGGATCTGTGGAATCTCTCAGCTTTCCTGGTATGCTTCTGTGGTAGTTCTTGAAGCAAAAGTTTATTACGTGAGTCTCCGCATGTTGCTCTGTCTGTCTGAGTGGGAGCTGCAAGTTGGTCTGGCTTCCTATCTGCCATCAGGTTTTTCTAAAACCAAGTTTAGATATTACAAATAGTATCCATATGTGCTTGATCTCACCAGCCTGTGGTTACAATTTCTTTTCATATACAATTTTAAAAGTGTAAGTTTCCATCCTGCATAACTGCATAAGTCCAATATTTTCCTAGGTTCCCTCTAAGAGGACTAGGAAAATACTCCTGGGAAGCCCCAAGAAATTTTGGTGTTCTCCAGGTTATTTCAAGTTGTCATTGCCTTCACAGTCAGAAATCAGATTGTAGATTGCTGTCCTGCTTTTCAGCAAATCTCTCCCATTTGTTTCTTCTCTACTTTTTTATTCCTTAATCCCAACAGAGATTGATTATTTTAAGCCTGTAATATAACTACCAAAAAATTATAAAAGCCTGGCAAAATTCTCTCAGCATTTGTTTGCCTAAGAATCTGAACAGCAGCCCCAGAATCCCAGATCTTCCCTCTGAGATAGTCTACCCAAAGACTGACAAAGAACAAAAGCAAATGTTGATTTAAAGAGTATCCAAAAACTGCAGATGAGATATGAGTGGTCTAATTTCCCTAGGCCATGCCCATCCACACTGTTCTTATATAAGCTATTTAAGCCCTGTCCTCCAGGGTCCTGCTAGGTAGCACAAGCCAGATGACTTTCCTTCAATGTAACTGCCTGAAATAGGACTCCCCAGCTAATGCTGTAATATCCAAATGCCCAAGGTTGAGATAAAAAATAATAATAATAAATAAAAAGATTTTACCAGCACCCAAAACTATTAACTGAGTTCTTAATTTCTGCTTTAGAATTCAAAGCCAGAACTAGGATGAGGTAAGTGAAATACTCATTTTAAAAACTTTAAGAAGACACTTACTTTCAGGGTTATATAAGTACAGAATCCCTTCTTCTAGCCCTGCTAGAAATGATTTCTTTCTATGATGATTTGTATATTAGTCAGGATTCTCCAAAGAGACAGAAACAATAGGATACATGTTTATTTCTCTCTCTGTATTTCTCTAAATAGATGATAGATATATAAGTAGATGACTGATTGATTGATAGATAGATAGATAGATAGGAATTTATTAGGGGAATTGGCTCACATAACTATGGTGGCTGAGAAGTCCCATGATAGGCCATCTGCAAGCTGGAGACCCTGGGATTTGGTAATATCATTGTCTAAGTCCAAAGATTTAAAAACCAGAAAAACTGATGATGCCATTCTTAGTCTAAGGCTGAAGGCCTGAGGAACTAGGGGGGGCCTCCGGTTAGTCCCTAGGATCCAAAGGCTGGAGAACCTGAAGTTCTGATGTTCAAAGGCAGGAGAGAAAGAGCATCCCAGCTCCAAAAAAAAGGCAGAGAGAAAATATAAGCAAATCAGATAACTTGGAATTTTTAGAAAAACTAGCCAGTGAAAACCAAAACTTTCATAAAAACATTGTTTTTAGACTTGCTTCTTGGAATATGGTGGGTTATACATTCATAGAAACAACTGAAAATGCTACATAAACTCTAAAATACATTTTTTCATGTCTCGGCCAGTGAGAAAGGAATAAATTCCTGAAAGTACAAAGATGACAAGAAACTACAAACCTAAGAAGCTTGTGGACTGTGGCCAACATTCTCAGGAAGGATCTACTAAACCCTGGTGGCCTAACACATCGTTTTGTTAAAGAAAAAAATATGTGTAATAATACTTATAAAAGCACACTAAGGAAGACTTTATTCAGGACCATTGCTATAGGTATGGCACCATGGCAACGGGTTGTGCCATGGGGTGGAGAGATTGGATTCAACTTTCAATACAGCATGGACAAGTAGAAATGTACAACCAAAGAGCTATGGGGATCAGTGGATAGAAAATTCCTAGGTGGAAACAATCATGTGTTAAGGGAGATTCTGACTAAACTGACCTAACAAAATTATTGCTTCGTACGGGTCAGAAGATCACACATCAACTGGGGGATGGTGGAGGATGAGGAGTCCAATAAGGTATCAAAGATAGGGGCTTCTAAACAAACTAACTTAGGAGGGATCCTTACTAAAACTGAATTTTATGAGGAATTACACAGATGGGCCTGGGAGAAGCTTCAGAAGCCTGACTAAAGTTTGGCCAAGCAAAGAATCCTTGTGAGTTTTAATGGTTCTGCGGATGAGGGGTAGAAGGAAAAGATGGTAAGCGAGGTTGGTAGGAAGCAGCCTCCATGCCACTCCCAAGAGTGACACTCCCAAAGAGCAACATAGAGAAAACCTAACCTAACAAATTGAGACAATGATGTACACAATTCTCTCAGTATTAGTTTTGGAGACAAAGAAAAAGCAAAAAGCCTTCTCTGATCGTTCTTAACCTCAAACTTGTACATTTTTTGCTGTGGGGTCTAAATCTTACAACTACTGTGGCCCTGAGAAACCCCAAATTATTGATTGAAGGGATTCTAGGGAGGTGTTGCCTTAACAGAAGTAAGATAAATAAGATCTAAAAGAACACATTTTAAAATCAAGCCTCAATGCTTCCTGCAGATAAAGTTTAAAGAAACATGAACTTTTGATCAAAATTCACTAAACGCATAGGAAAATAGAGCATCTTAAACAAGAATCAGCCATAACATTAAACTGTAGAATCAGCCTTGCAAAATTTAAGTTATCTAATAATTTGAATGAACATATTTCATATATTTAAATAAAGGATGCTATTAAAAGTGTGATGAAACAACAAGAGACTATCAAAATCAACTATTTGGGAAAAGAGCAAAATTGAACCAAAGAAAATATTACAAGTAAAATTTGAAACTTGATGGATGTGATAAGCAGCCAATTAACATGATTTATGATAGAGTGAATTTATTGGAAGAGATGTCTGTAACATTAAAACAAGACAACAGAGAAATACAAATAATGAATATTTCGCTAATGTGGATGATAGAGCAAGAAGATCCAATGAACATTTAACTCGGGTTCCAGAGACATACGACAGAAATGAAGACAATTTTCAGAATACAAATACGGCAGTAAACAGTACACTATATCTAAGGTTACTATATTGAATGGAAATTAGAAGAAGCTCTGTATATCGGTTGTTTGTTTGTTTGTTTGTTTGTGACAGGGTCTCACTTTATCACCCAGGCTGGAGCACAGTGGCTGCCACCTCAGTTCACTGCAACCTCCGCCTCCCAGGGTCAAGTGATCCACCCACCTCAATCTCCTAAGTAGCTGGGATTGCAGGTGCATGCCAGCATGCCCAGCTAATTTTTGTGTTTTTTGTAGAGACAGGATCTTGGTATGTTGCCCCAGCTGGTGTGCTTATCTTTATCGTTATAGTTTAAAGAGAATATCAATGTGTATTGAGCTAGTCCCTAGGGTCCAAAGGCTGGAGAACCTCAAGTTCTGATGTTCAAAGGCAAGAGAGGTTCATCACTAAATCTCTTTGTTTGCAAGATTGTTGGTGATTATGATGAAGAAAATGATAATGAATACAATTTTGCACTCTCATCTCACAAGCTTCATTGTTAATTCAATCTCACTGCAGACAGAACCACCCATAAGTCATAAGTCTGCAATGATAAATATATTGCCCATCTGCTACCATTCTCCTCTTTCATATTGCTGACAAATACCTTGACTTTTTCCAATTAATTGTCTCAATTTTCCAGAATTTGTCTTAAAACAGTGCACCAGGAAGCAATGACTGATCTGATTTTGGGTAAAGAGCACTTTGGACCTAATTCTCTAAGTATATCCTAATGCTTCTATGGGGACTTTCTTGTTTTATTCATTTGTGTAACTAGGAGACTGGGAAATGGTTGGGGAGAAGGAAGACATCTTAGATCGTTAATGTTGACAAATATTTGTAGTTCACACAGCTTATTTCATTAATGTCAGTCTTTCTTAGGGGAAATACCTAAGACTTCTACTTCTGCCCTTAGACACACTCTCAGGCTATATTTTACAGCTATTTTCTACTGATCAAATCTTTCCATTTTCTTTCTAACTTGAATGCATCCAAGTAAATATGTGTTTGGTTGGGGGATGTTCTAATGACTATCTAGAGAGAATGACAGCCAATGCATCTTGAAGAGAGCATATAGTGCCTGAAGCAAAAATATTCTTTTGGTTAGTTATCATTTGGCTGAAGACTTAGGGCTTTGCTTTTCCTGAACTGGCTCTAAAGTGAACAAGAGTAAAGAACTTCCCAAAATCCTGCCTCAGGTTCCCCATCCCCATGTAATCACCTAAACATCCTAAACCTTACATGAGTTCAAGTCACTCTTCCTTACAGGAGAAGTCTTTAGCCTGGGTATCACTAATAGACTTCAGGGTGATTGAGGATTCAATAAAACTGTATGCAAAAGGGGTAAGTGATTGCAGTTTTCTCAGTCGAAGATCTGTAGTTTCTAAAAGATCTGTAAAAGTGTCACTGACCCAAAGATCAAAAATCCCTGTTCTAGAAAATTTTATTTGTAAAAGTTTTTGATTTAAGAACATAAAAACATGTACCTCCAAAGAAGAAAGCATAATGGCTTTCAACCTTGTCTTATCTAACTTCTCAGGAATCTTCAGAGAATAATTAACTTGGTGAAGCCACATCAGTTTCCAAGTTGCTTCTTTGTGTTTGACTCTGCTACCGTTCTGCTGCATTGTTCTTATATCTCTCTAGGCTTTATGCAACCAGAAAGACAGTTAAAGAATTGTCAATATTTTCTGATGATACATTCATTTAATGTTAGCTCTCAAGGAGATTTTTAAAAGAAACGACTCCAAGATCTCCATTTTACACATGAGGTTCAGCATGAGTCAGTGGCTTCTCCAATCATTGAATGAGTAGCAGAGCCATGCCTAAGCAGAATCTTCCTTTTTCATCATACAGGGAGAGGACAGTATTTTCCTAATATGGCCGATGTCCACAGTCACATATATTTGCAAATCCTGGCATGAGAAAACATTAAATCATTTTAAGAGATGTTATATTAATGATATCGATCCATCATTATTACATATTATTAGAATGATATTTTAATGCCCTCCCTCAGCAAAATTAACAACAAAAATATTTATCAAGGAGAATTTTTCAGTTAAGTTTGATGATTGTACATGCAAGGTATAAATTAACTCAACATTGATGATTCAAGGTTTTATATTTAGCCAGCTTCATGACCGAAAAAAAATTTTTTTTTGTTTTTTTTGGAAATGAACCCATTTCCATTTCCTTCTTTCTCCTTTTTTATCAGCAGATGACACCAAGCAGATCCATGGAAGGGGGTGGAAACCATACCTCTGTGGCTATGTTTTTTCTCCTGGGACTCTCAGGCAAATAAGAGTTGCAGTTCATCCTCTTTCCATTCTCCCTGGGGAACTACCTTGTGACCCTGATTTGGAACTTGTGTCCTATTTATCATCCTCATCAGGATGGAATCTCAACTGTACAAACCCATGTCCTTTTTTTTCAGTTCCCTGTCATTTATAGGCACCTGTTATTCTTCTGCCATCAGTCCAAGGATGCTTTCAGGCTTCCCAAAAGATGTGGGGAGAAAATCCTTTCTTGGCTGTACTACTCAGTATTTTGTTGGGGCCTGGATGGTATGGATGAGTGCTCCCTCTTGGTCACCATGGCCTGCCACAGATATGTGGCCATTGGCAGCCATCTGCAGTAGTTAGCATTCATGGCATCCTGGGGTCCTTAGTAGCTTAATTCAAGTGAACTTTTTTTCTGTTTTACCTTCATTTTAGGTTCAGTGATACATGTATAGCTGTGTTACAGGTAAATTACATGTCACAAAAGTTTGGCTTACAGATTATTTTGTCCCCTAGGCAATAAGCGTAGCACCCAATAAGTAGTTTCTTGATCTTTCCCTCCTCCCACCCTCCACCCTGAAGTAGGCCTTGGTGTTCATTGTTCCCTTCTGTGTGTCCACTTGTTTTCAATGTTTAGCTCCCACTTATAAATGAGAACATGCAGTATTTGGTTTTCTGTTCCTGCATTAGTTTGCTTAGGATAATGGCCTCCAGTTCCATCTATGTTCCTGCAAAGGATGTAATCTTGTTCCTTTTTATGGCTGCATAGTATTTCATGGTTGTATTCCATGGTGTATAGATACCATTTTTTTGAAATTCTGGCTACTGATGATGGGAATTTAGATTGCTTCCATGTCTTCATTATTGTGAATAGTGCTGCAATGAACGTATGTGTGCATGTGTCTCCATGGAAGAACAATTTATATTCCTTTTGGGTATATACCCAATAATGAAATTGTGGAGTCAAATGGCAATTCTGTTTTGACTTCTTTGAGAAATCACCACAGTGATTTCCACAATGGCTGAACTAATTTACATTCTCTCTATAATTGTATAAGCATTCCCTTTTCTCTGCAATCTCACCAGAATCTGTTCTTTTTTGACTTTTTAATAATAGCCATTCTGATTGGCATGAGATATCTCATTGTGGTTTTATTTGCATTTCCCTACTAATTAGTGATGTTGGGCATTTTTTCATAAGCGTGTTGGCTGCTTATGTGCCTTACTTTGAAAAGGTCTGTTTATGTCTTTTCCCACCTTTTAATGGGGTTTTTTGGTTTTTGCTTGTTAACTTGTTTAAGTTTCTTATAAATTCTGAGCATAAGACCTTTGTTGGATGCATAGTTTGCAAATATTTTCTCCCATTCTGTAGGTTGTTTACTCTGTTGATAGTTGTTTCTGTGAGTTTTTGTTGTTGCTGTTGTTTTTGTTTTTGCCTTGCAGAAGCTCTTTAGTTCTAGATTCCCTTTGTCAATCTTTGTTTTGTTGTCATTGTTTTTGGCATCTTCATTATAAAATCTTTGCTAAGGCTTATGTGCAGAATGATATTTCCTAGATTATCTTCCAAGGTTTTTATAATTTTAGGTTATAAGTTTAAGTATTTAACCCATCATGAGTTGATTTTTGTATACAGTATAAGAAATGAGTCCAGTTTCAATCTGCATATGATTAGCCAGTTATTGCAGCACCATTTGTTGAATAGGGAGTTCCTTCTTCATTGCTTGTTTTTGTCAACTTTGTGAAGATCAGATGGCTGTAGGTTTGGAGCTTTATTTCTGGCTCTCTAGTCTGTTCCATTGGTCTATGTGTCTGTTTTTGTGTCAGTACTATGCTGTTTGGTTACTGTAGCCTTGTAGAATAATTGAAGTCAGTTAACATGATGCCTCTATCTTTGTTGTTTTTTGCTTAGAATATTCTTGGCTATTTGGGCTCTTTTTTGTTCTATATAAATTTTAAAGTATTTTTTTCTAATTCTGATAAAAGTGTTATTGGTAGTTTGATAGGAATAGCATTGAATCTGTGAATTTCTTTGGAAAGTATAACCATTTTAACAATACTGATTCTTCCTATCAATGAGCATTAAATGTTTTTCCATTTGTTTGTGTTATCTCTGATTTCTTTGAGCTGTGTTTTGTAATTCTTATTATAGAAATCTTTCTCCTCCCTGGTTAGCTGTATTTCTAGGTTTTTATTCTTTTTTGTGGCCATTGTGAATGAAATTGAGTTTTGATTTGGCTCTCAGCTTGGGTGTTGTTGGTATGTAGCAATGCTACTAATCTTCATACATTGATTTTGTATCCTGAAGCTTTTCTGACATTGTATAGCAGATATAAGAGCTTTTGGGCAGAGACTAAGGAGTTTTCTAGGATAGAATCATATTGTCTGAAGACAGAGATAGTTTGACTTACTGCCTTCCTATTTGGATAACTTTGGTTTTTCTTCTCTTGCCTGATTGCTCTGGACAAGACTTCCAATACTATGTTGAAAAGGAATGGTGTGAGTAAGCATCTTTGTCTACTTCCAGTTCTCAAGGGAAGTGTTTCCAGCTTTTGCTCATTTAGTATGATGTTGGCTGTGGGTTTGTCATAGATGGCTCTTATATTTTAAGGTATGTTTCTTCAATGACTTGTTTGCTGAAGGCTTTTAACAAAAAGGAATGTTGAATTTTATCAAAAGCCTTTTTTGAATCTGTTGAGATAATCATGTGGTTTTATCTTTAGTTCTGTTTATGTGATGAGTTGCATTTATTATCTATGTTGAACCAACCTTGTATCACAGTGATAAAGCCTATTTGATCATGGTAGATGCTTTTTAATGTGCTGCTGGATTCAGTTTGCTAGTATTTGTTAAAGACTTGTGCATATATGTTCATCAAAGATATTGGTCTGAAGTTGTTTTTTGGGTTGTTGTTGTTGCTGTTGTTGTTGTTGTTTTGCTCTGTCTCTGTCAGGTTTATTATCAGGATAATACTGTTCTCATGGAATAAGTTAGGGGGGAGCCTCTCCTACTCAATTTCTTGCAAGAGTTTTAGTAGGAATGGTACCAGCTCTTCTTTACACATCTGGCAGGAACAAGTTGTGACTCCATCTAATACTGGACATTTTCTTTTGGTAGGCTTTTTATTACTGATTCAATTTTGGAACTCATTATTGGTCTGTTCAAGGATTCAGATTCTTCCTGGTTAAGTCTTGGGAGGGTGTATGTTTCCAGCAATTTATCCATTTCTTTTAAGTTTTCTGATTTGTGTGCATAGAGGTGCTTGTAGCAGACTGCAGGTTTTTTGTATTTTTATGGTGTCAATGGTAATGTCTCCTTTGTCATTTCCGATTGTGTCTATTTGGATCTTCTCTGTTTTTTCTTTATTAGTCTATCTAATGGTCTATCAATTTTACTTATTGTTTCAGATAACCAGCTCCTGCATTCATTGATCTTTTGTATGGTTTTTTGACTTCTCAGTTTTCTTCAGTTCAGCTCTGATTTTGGTTTTTTTTTTTTTCCTGCTAGCTTTTAGGTTGGTTTACTCTCGTTTACTTCTGCAAGAATAACATTTGGACAAGCATTAATATTGCTAAAAGGAAGATATGAGTAAGAATATGTAAGGGACACTTTGTAGGTCACAAGAACAGGTAGGTAGAGAAAAGTGCAAACCTGGCATTCTGTATTCCTCATGCCATTGTGTTCAGCTAGCACCAAGTGATTTGTCTGAGGCATTGTCACTGATATTAAAATACAATTTAAAATCTAGTTTCTGTGATAAAATCTAGGTAGATTGAACCCTATGATATAATTATGTTTTGATAACAGATGTGCTGATAGACATTATATGTAGGGAAATAACAAGAACCATACAGCCTGTTCTTTTCTTCACCGGTTATTTAGTTATTTTTAAAGAAATTGTAATGTGTATATTTGAGGTTTATAATATGATGTTGTATACATACATAGTAAAATAGTTAATATAGTGATATAAATCAACACATATTATTTTGCATAGTTATTTTTTTGTTAGAAGAGCAACTAAAATCTACTTCTTTAACAAAAATTCCTAATACAATACAATTTTCCTGATCAAAGTCTTCTTTTTATATGATATCTCCAAACTTTTTATCCTGCATAATCTGCTACTTCATATCCTTTGGTGTACATCACTCCATTTTGTCTCCTCCCCTCCACCTACCTCTGCACCTGATAACCATGTTATTATCTGTGTCCATATATTTGACCTTTTCTCAAAAAATGCGTATGTACGTGCAATCATGCAATGTTTTTCTTTCTGTGTCTCATTTGGTTAAATTTCTAAGTGTTTTTTTTTTAATATCATAAATGGAATTGTTTTCTTCATTTCTTTTTCAGCCAGGTTATTATCTGTGTATAAAAATGCTACTGAGGTTTGGGTGCGGTGGCTCATGCCTGTAATCCCAACACTTTGGGAGGTCGAGATTGACAGATCACCTGAGGTCAGGAGTTCAGCCTGGCCAACGTGGTAAAACCCCATCTCTACTGACTTTTGTGTGTTTATTTTATATCCTACAACTCTCAAAATGCATTCATTAATTCCAACAGTGCAGTCTCAGGTTTTTGCAGTCTCTAGGGTTTTCTACATATAGTATTACATCATTTGCAATTAGAGATAAGTTTATTTCTACTTTTCTGATTAGGATGCCTTTTATTTCTGATTTCTCTGGCTAGTACTGGAAGCACCATTGTGAGTAGATTTGGCAAGAAGAGGTATCCCTGCCTTGTACTCAATCTTAATGGAAAACTTTCTGCTTTTTCCTACTGATAATATTAGCTGTGGATTATGCATAAATTGGCCTTTATTATGTTGAGAAATTTTCCTGCTATACCTAAACTATTAAGAGTTTTTATCAAGAAAGGGCGTTAAACTTTGTCAAGTGTTTTCTGAGTCAATTGAGATAATCATGTGGTATCATTCATTTGATATCAGATATCATTCATTGTTTTAACGTGACATACCACATTGATTGATTTCCATTTGATAAACCAGTCTTCCATGCCAGGGATAAATTCCACTTGGTAAAGATGTATAATCTTTTTGATATGCTGTTGAATTCAGTTTCCTTACTTTTTTAACTTTTATTTTAAGTTCAGAGATACATGTGCAGGTTTGTTATATGGGTAAACTCATGTCACAAGGGTTTACTATACAGATTTTACAGGCAGGTATTAAGCCTAGTAGCCATTAGTTATTTTTCCTGACCCTCTCCATCCTCCTCCCCTACACCCTCCAGTAGGCCCTAGTGTCTGCTGCTCCCCTCTATGTGTCCATGTCTTCTCATCATTTAGTTTCTACTTATATCGCTTCTCGGCCTTTTGGCTAAGATCAAGTGTAGTTTCTACTTATAAGTGAGAACATGTGATATTTGGTTTTCTATTCTTGCTTTAGTTTGCTGAGGATAATGGCCTCCAGATTTATCCGTGTTCCTACAAAAAACGTGATCTCATTATTTTTATGCCTGTGTTACACGGTGTGTATGTATTACATTTTCTTTATCCAGTTTACCATTGATGCTCATTTCTATTGTGAATAGTGCTGTAATGAACATATGCATGCATGTGTCTTTATGACAGAAAGGTTTATATTCCTTTGGGTATATTCCCAGTAATGGTATTGCTGGATCAAATGGTAGTTTTGTTTTAAGGTCTTTGAGGATTTGCTACATTGTTTTCCACAATGGTTGAACTATTTACACTCCTACAATGTATAAGCATTCCTTTTTCTCTGAAACCTTACTAGCATCTGTTATTCTTTTACTTTTTACTAATAGCCATTCTGACTGGTGTGAGATTGTATCTCATTGTAGTTTTGATTTGCATTTCTCTAATAATCTGAGCTTTTTAAAATATCATGGTTGGCTGCATGTATGTCTTCTTTCAAAAAGTGTCTGTTTGTATCCTTTGCCCAATTTTTAATGGGGTCATTTGGGTTTTTTCCTGTAAATTTAAGTCCCTTGTAAATGCTGAATATTAGACCTTTGTCAGTTGCACAGCTTGCAAATATTTTCTTCCATTTCGTAGGTTGTCTGATTACTTGGTTGATACTTTCTATGCAAAAGTCTTTAGTTTAATTAAATCCCATTTGTCAATTTAGTTTAATTAAATCCCATTTGTCAAAGCTTTTTGCTATGCAAAATCTCTTTAGTTTAATTAAATCCCATTTGTCAATTTTTGCTTTTTTTGCAATCGCTTTCGGAATCTTTGTCATGAAATTTTTGCCCATGATTATGTCCAGAATGGTATTGTCTATGTTGTCTTCCAGGGTTTTTATAGTTTTGTGTTTTACATTCAAGCCTTTAATCCAACCTGAGTTAATTTTTATATATGGTGTAAAGAAGTGGTCCAGTTTCAATCTTCTGCATATAACTAGCCAGTTATTCCAGCACCATTTATTAAATAGGAAGTCCTTTCCCCATTCCTTGTTTTTGCTAACTTTGTCAAAGACCAAATAGTTGTAGGTATGTGGCCTTATTTCTCGGTCTCCTATTCTGTTCTGTTAGTCTATATGTCTTTACTGAAGTTTTGTACGTGTACCATGCTGTTTTGCTTACTGTAGCCCTGTAGTATAGTTTGAAGTCAGGCAACATAATATCTCCAGCTTTGCTCATTTTGCTTAGGATTGCCTTGGCTATTCACTCTTTTTTGGTTCCATTTAAATTTTTAAGTAGTTTTTCCTAATTCTGCAAATAATGTTATTGGAACATTTCTAGGAATAGTATTGAATCTACAAATTGCTTTGGGCAGTATGCCATTTTAATTATATTGATTCTTCTTATCCATGAGCATAGAAAGTTTTTTGCATTTGTTTGTGTCATCTCTGATTTCTTTGAGCAGTGTTTTCTATTTCTTGCAGAGATCTTTCACCTCCATGGTTAGCTGTATTTCTAGGTACTTTATTCTTTTTTGTAACAATTGTGAATGAGATTACATTCCCTAGGCTTGACTGTTGTTAGTATATAGGAATGCTAGTGATTTTTATACATTGATTTTGTATTCTGAGACTTTGCTGAAGTTGCTTATCAGCTTAAAGAGCTTTGGGGCAAAAACTATGGGGTTTTCTAGACATAGGAATCACATCGGCTATTTTGACTCCCTCTCTTCCTATTTGGGTGTGTTTTATTTCTTTCTCTTGTCTGGTTGCTCTGTTCAGGACTGCCAATACTATATTGAGTAGAAGTGGTGAGAGAGGGCATCCTTGTCTTGTGCTAGTTTTCAAGAAGAATGCTTCCAGCTTTTGCCCATTCAGCATGATGTTAGCTGTAGGTTTGTGATAGATGGCTCTTATTATTTTGAGGTACGTTCCTTCAATACATACTTAGATGAGTTTTTAACATGAATATCTGTCGAATTTTATCAAAAGCTTTTTCTGCATCTATTGGGATAATCATGTGCCCTTTGTCTTTAGTTCTGTTTTGGTGATGAGTCGCATTTATTGATTTGCCTATACTGAGCCGAGCTTACATTCAAGGAATAAAGCTTATTTGATCATGGTGGAATGTGGGTCAAGATGGCCAGGGGAGACCTATGTTAATAGGCGGCAACAGGAGGACAACAAGCAGCCACAATCATGAGTTTGTTCATCATCCATATAAAAAAGTACCAAAACAACAAGCAGCTACAATCATGGGCTCCATCTCAGGAGCAGTGCAGGCTTTGGAACTCCAGGCAGCCCCCTAAGCTGGGCTCAGGACCTATGAGGACTGCAGGACTCATAAGTAGTGAAAACTGCAGGTGTCCATGACAGTGATGGCAGCTGCTGTGACCTCCTGCTTACCTTTTCCTCACAGGGAGAAGCCCCCTCCTGATTCTGAGCTGATCCCCACTGGAGGGAATGGGTGGCAGAAGCAAGGTGGTTTCTTCCTGTTCTAGGTGGCCATCCTGAGTTCCTTGTGTATCACAGCCTTTCCACCACTCCCTTGCTGTACCCTAGCATTCTCCTTTAGTCACTTTGGTCAAATTGTGGCTGCTTGTTGTTTTGACACTTTTTTATATGGATGATGAACAGCAGCCACCTGTAATTGATGATCTTGTTAACATTACTCTGAATCTGTTCATTTCTTTTATTTTTAATTGTTAAGCATTTATTTATATTCTAATAAAAATAAAATAAAACAATGTATAACATAAATATTTGGATCCAAGCAAAGACAGAAAGAGAGTAAGTGAATGAAAGAGAGAATAGAGAAGAGAAGAAGAGGGCATGAAAGGGGAGCAGAGGAGAGGAGAGAAGACTGGGAGGAGAGGGGAGGGGAGTGGAGGGGAGGGGAGGGGAGGGGAGGGGAGGGGAGGGGAGAAGAGAGGAGAGGAGAGGAGAGGAGAGGAGAGGAGAGGAGAGGAGAGGAGAGGAGAGGAGGAGAGCATGGCGCAAGAGGGCAATGTTTGTTTGGGTTTATTCCCAAATAACCTTTTTCCTTCCATCTTACCCTTTGAGCCTACAGAAGGAGGTAGTTTTTTTTTTTTTTTTTTTTTTTTTTAAAGAAATAGGGGAGAAAAAAATGGTAGGTGGAAAGAGCCACTTTTCAGATGAAGAATTGGGGCAATTCCTAGAGGTGCAAGGAAATCAAAGCCAGCAATTTCTTGGCATAGATGCACCCAGAGCCTGCTTCATGGTAGCTTCCCAGAGACTGTGCAAGACCTCAGAAATTATGGCTATCATGGTATGTCTAGGGAGGCTGGACCGAAGTCCCTGAGGCCTGAGCTTCCCAGGGATTCCAGGGCCTTAAGTTTGACCAGGGAGCAGCAGAGGCACCAGACCTAGGGGTATCATAGAGACTTGGAGACTGACCAAGATAATTTTTTTAAATGTACAGATATTTCTCTAGTCTAGAGGTTATGTACTAAACTTCATGTATATTACATTACCATTTATATAACATTTTACACTTCATGTAGTTGTATCACATAGATTTGATTTTTCCTATACCCATATGAGGTTGGCAGGTGAGAAATTATCCCAATTGCAGATGGAACATTTAGGCATATTCAGGCTTACTATGCTCTTCTGTGTAGGTGACATACATCTCAAATCTCACAAAGTGTGTGTTATGGAATATAATAGTTCTTATTAGTCCAAAATAATCCCTCTGTTGCTTAGCCACTGTGCCCAAATTCCATACTTTTGATGTTATTCTTAAGAATAACAGCAAATCTTAAGAAGCTATTTCTTTTAATATTCCACATATAAGTGAGGTCTGTATTGTACTTAGGATTTTTGCCAAATGAGACTTTAGCTGCTCTTGCCACACAGACACACACACACACACACACACACACACACACACACACACACACCAACAAAAAAAAAAAAACTGGGTAACTACATGCAATGATGGATATGTTGATTTGCTTCACTATAGTAACAATTTTACTATCAATATGTATCTTATAACGTCATGTTATACACTTTGAGTACATACAATAAAATTGATTTTTTTTAAAGAAAAGCTATTCAGTTTAAAGGATTGTATTCTTACAGTTCTTATCGGGGGGACTATAAGTATATTAGTACTATAAGTGCTAATCTATTAACAAGAGTTAAATAATTAATTTATTGCCCCCACCCATCCATATCTTCCTTTAAGTAAGATTGGCTGAGGTAGATCAAACTAAGAATGGGACCTTGTCCAAAACCTTTCTATATGCCTTGTAACTGAAAAGATAAATAAGTTTCCTCTCCCCACCCCCAAGGAAACCCACAATTTTTGTAGAAATGACCATAAGTAGTTATTTTTAATGAAGGATTTTAATAAAGGACTAGAAATGCAGCATAATATGTTGGAAAGATCTCCAAATCAAAACACGTAAGTTATATCTACTATTAAATAAAAGGCATGATTTATACTACACATTCTGATATATGCTTTATAGTCTTTATCCAATTTAATTCTCAATGAAAAGCTACTCTGTGAAGTAGCTATTGCTGTTAGCCCCATTTTATAGGTGAAAACATTGAGGCATAGAGAGGTTAATTTACTCAAGGTCACACAAGTAGCAAGTGGCTGAGCCAAAATTCAACCGAAATTATATGATATCAATATCCATGGTCGTAATCATGAGAAGCCATGGCTTTGTTATGAATTAGCCTCATTGTATCCTTAGTGCCTCAATTTCCTCACTTATGCATGGGAAATAATGCCATGTCTGCCTTGCAGGACTGCGTGATCATTGACTCAACTCAGGAATTTGAGGAAATATGTATATAATTATCAAGAATGTAAATGTTTTGTAAGCAGAGAAGCATACATATATCTAATTTATTGCTATTAACCTATATTACTGGCTAGAGCATCATCTTGGGCAAACCCCTTAGGCCTCTGGTCTCAGATTTATCACCCAGAAATTGGGAGTTGTGAACTAGAAGATCCCTATGTTCTTTCCAGCTTCAATGACTTCAAGTTTAGTAAGAAATTGCAATCCTGACATAATGATGGGACAATAGGGAAGTAGGGAATTGACCCACATAGCAAAATGGGGCATAAGATTAGCAGGGACAAAAACTCCATGACAACCATGGCATCAGAGAGTAAGTACCTGGCATGCTTTCTCTCTCTAATTGGCTTTACTCCTTTAAGCTCTGCTCCCAGAGGTGCATTTAAAAGGATCCCCACTTGAGGCCATCTCTCTTGCTGTGAGTGGACAGCCAATTTTTTGGTCAAACATGCCCATCTTGGAGTACGATATGCCCACCTGAAAAATTCCGTTGGAAAAGAAATAAGCAACTTCAACCTTTGGCAAAAACTCTGTCTTCTTGGGGAACCTGGGTCACGGTCACAGGACGAGACTTAGAACGGTGGATTCTGCACCATCTCAATATCTATGTAATTCTTCCTGTAAGGACACACATGGAACAGAGTTTGTGGTCCTCAGTCTCTCTCATGCTTCAACTCTTCCCTCTTCTTCCTGTCCACATTCTGTACTTAAAGCCCTTCATTGGATTCTCTTTCTTCTTACTGAAATTCTCAGAGCTTCTGTAAAAAGAGTAACCTTAAACATAAAATTTCAGGTATTACTCTAGGGTGAGGAATGGGTATCGAATTCATAATGTGACCTTGAACAGTTATTTTCTTTTTTTATCTGAAAAATGGGGATATTAGGATAATCTATAGTTAAAGGATATGACATCTATCAATCCTGAAAGGTGAATCAAAAATAATAATTTACTGAGTTTCAGAGGAATATCCTAAGATCAAAACCCACTTGCATATGTTTCCCAGTTTTCTCCACCCCAATGACCCTTTTAATTTAATTTTTGCCCTTCAGAATTCTGTTTTCAAAATGCTAATAATTAATTTGATTGTTTAAATACATAGCTTTGTTTTATGATCTCTGAATAGCAAGAGAAAAACTGAGTCTTAATGATATGAGAGAGTATTCGTATATAGTGCTATTAGAACTTTTGAAACACTTCAAATTGCTTTCTGTTGTAATTTTTGGAGACCCTAGGATCTGAAGACACTAGCCTGGGCAACACAGAAATCAGAGATACCCACTCTAAGCACAAGAAGTGTTGGTTTAAATATTCCTTTTAATCTTCTTTTACATACATTGTTCTTTATTCAGCAACGTTTCTTGCTTACCTGATTTTGTACCCTGCACAACGTTGCAAACTGACCATGTCCTTATTAGATTAGCACTGGATAGGATTTTGATCACCTACATTCATCTAGTAAAATCTTTAACTAATATTTACATCAATTATCTTTTCCTCTGCAAATTGTCTCAGGAGATAGTGAACATATGCAAGGAATTAATCAGAGATAGTGAATGTATTTTTCTCTTTTCCTCTAGCTTATCAAATGTCAACAAGATAAGCTTTCAGGATAAATTTTATCATGAATAAGAAAAACAATCCACTCTTTGTTCTTTACTGGAAATGGTAGACTACATAGAGTACATTTAATTATGTCTGCCTGTGTCACCAGAATGTAATAAAAAAGTAAGAGTTAGTACAACCAATTGATCAACAATTTGACTTATTTTCCTGAATTGACCAGTTAAATTGGTGTTTGGGGGATGTTGTCTGTGAGAGCTTATATTTTGGAAATATTTTTGTTAAATCTAACTCACCTTGGATAATATACCTGAGATATTGTATTAAAGGGTTTTTTGGATTTTTAAATCTTTTTTTAATTTTTATTTTTATTTTACGTTCTAGGGTACATATGGAGGATGTTCAGGTTTGCTACATAGGTAAACTTGTGCCATGGTGCACCTGTCAACCCATTACCTAGGTATTAAGGTGATGGGTTTACTGCACCTATCAACCCATTACCTAGGTATTAAGGCCAGCATGCATTAGCTATTTTTCCTCATGCTCTCGCTCCCCCTACCCCACCCCCTGACAGACCCCAATGTGTGTTATTCCTCTCCCTGTGTCCATGTGTTCTCATTGTTCAGCTCCCACTTATAAGTCAGAACATGCGGTGTTTGGTTTTCTGTTCCCGTGCTAATTTGCCTAGGATAATGGCTCTGCGTTAGTTTGCTGAGGATAATGGCTTCTAGCTCCATCTATGTCCCTGCAAAGGGCATAATTCTATTCCTTTTTATGGCTATTCTAAGAGTAAACAGAAAGATTTCCGATTTAATAAAACCATAAAGGAAATAAAACAAAATAAATTTTCCTCTTTTTTTTTTTTTTTTTTTTTTGAGATGGAGTTTCACTCTTGTTACCCAGGCTGGAGTGCAATGGCGCGATCTCGGCTCACCACAACCTCCACCTCCTGGGTTCAGGCAATTCTCCTGCCTCAGCCTCCTGAGCAGCTGGGACTACAGGCACATGCCACCATGCCCAGATAATTTTTTGTAGTTTTAGTAGAGACGGGGTTTCACCATGTTGACCAGGATGGTCTTGATCTCTTGACCTCGTGATCCACCCGCCTCGGCCTCCCAAAGTGCTGGGATTACAGGTGTGAGCCACCGCACCTGGCCCAAAATAATATTTTCTTAGCTTGACATCCAAACCTGAGTGAAAGAACCATTTATTAATTTGTTAAACACAAAATATTAGTATACACAATGCTTAGCATTAAGTAATTAAATGTCTTTACATATTTGTGTGCTGTATACAGTCAGTGTTCTCAGCTTGAGTGTACTTTTTGGTGCTGAAACAGAAAGCAGTAACAGGAATTGACAATCCAGCTGGACAGGAGATAAAACAACACTACAAGATAGAAAGAAATACAATATTTGTCAACAATATTCTTTAGTCTGGTTTAGAAATAATCTAATTTAAGAAATAATTTTATTAAGAACTCCTTGATAATTCAGTACTAGTTCTTCCTTTAGTCCCCTTTAAGAGAGTAGTGATAATAGGAATGATCATTGCTAACTTTTTTTAGGTCTTACTGTTTTTGTTTTTTTGTTTTATGTTGGTTTTTTTTGAGATGAAGTCTTGCCCTGTTGTCCAAGCAGGAGTGTAGTGGCACAATCTTGGCTCACTGCAACCTCTACCTCCTGGGTTCAAGCGATTCTCCTGCCTCAGCCTCCCAAGTAGCTGGGACTGCAGGCGTGCACCACCATGCCTGGGTAATTTTTGCATTTTTAGTAGAGACAGGCATTCACCATGTTAGCCAGACTGGTCTCGAACTCCTGACCTTAGGCAATCAGCCTGCCTCAGCCTCCCAAAGTGCTGGTATTACAGGCCTGAACCACCGAGGCTGGCCAAGGCCTTACTGTTTCTAGCCCTTTATGTTATTCCATCCTTGCAACAACGCTATAAGATGTTAGTGATTATCAGCTTCACTTATAGATGAGGCAACTGAGGCACAGAGAGGTTAACCATGTGCTAATCATCACATAGCCAGCAAGTAAGATTCAGGAAAGTCTACTCTCTCACATTCTCTTTCTCCCCCCATTTCTCTCTCTCTTCATCTCTCCTCCCTCTTCCTCAACCCTATTAATGATTTTTACATTTAATAATATTTTTATCATAAATGTAGAAGCTGTAGAAAATCAAGAGAATACACATAAGTATAAAGAAGAAAGTCAAAATCATACCAACCATTACTTTTAACGTTTGACATTATGAATGGTTTTTAAGGTGTGTGTGTGTGTGTGTGTGTGTGTGTGTGTGTGTGTGTGTGTGACAAAGACAGAGAAGAGGGGGGAGAGAGGGAGAGAGAGCTCATGTATGCAAAAGGGTTTATAAAAAGCAAATAATTTTCCTCCAGAAAAGTAGAACTACCTCGTGTACTCATCAGTGGTGCATATGAATGCCCATTTTTTACTGATTTATACAATATCTTATATATTATGATAATAACTATACTGTCTTTTTCTGTTTTATCTCTATTTTTCCCACATTCATCAATTATCTTTCAAATATGCTTTATATGAGGGTTTTTCTGCCATAACCAAGTTTTAAATTGCTTTGCCATATTTTTTCACTTATAATTCTGTTTTGGTGTCATTTTTCAGGAATACCACTTCCATCTCAAGATTATATAAATGAATACCTATGTATTCCTCAAATACCCTTTTACCCATAGTGAGGCAGTTATCACAGACCATTTATAGAAGAGTTTGTTCCTTCACTATCAATTGAAAATACTTCTTCATATATAAAACTCTTACCAACGCTTACATTTATTTATGAAATTTTTATTTGTTCTTTTCATACATGTCTGTTATAAAAATAATAAATTATCAATGTTCATAATACTTTTTAATATCTGAAAGTTAAAATCCTTTTTAATTACTCTTCTTCTTCAAAATCATCTTAGCTATTATCATTGGTTTGTTATTTGATCTCAAGGAAGGACAGTCTGAGTATGGAGCAGAGTGAGTGTACATTATCTATGCATACCTTTGGTTGGTGCAATTACTTTTCCATCAACCTAATACTGTAAGTCTGTAGGTAAGCTCTAACTTGCTGATTGTATCTACCTAAAAAAAAGGATGTACCTCTGTATTATTAGAGAATTGAAATATTTAGTTTGACCTTTGCTCTAGTTCAAGATCCATCATAATTTGATGCTGGTTTTCCATTGACCCAGTGTACCCAAAGTCAACCAAACAAGAAAAAATGGCTTGTGTAGCTTACATCTTCATGGCCCTAGATGGTTTGACCTACATAAATACTAGGTCTAAATCTATATCTGCCTAGAGGCAAGGATGCCTGGCTGTCTATAGGGGTGATGCTGTCTCATGAACTCCCTCAAATTAACCCATGAAAATATTAATTTTCACATTTCTACCCACAGGTATAACTGTCACTCATGGTTATTTGCAAGCAATCCATGATAACAATACCCAACCTCTATTGAACAATTGCTGTGTACCTAATTGTGTGCTAAGCTTTTGCCTGAATTTTCACTTATAACCTTCCCAGTAACCTGGGAAGTTCAAAGCTTTTGTTGTTCTTACATTATTAGTAGTAAATCAGGCTTAATGTTTTTATGTCACTGGTACAAGTTAGTAGAAGAAGAAGGTATTGGAACTAAAACTCCAAAATCTGAACCTTCAGCCACATTCCTATGCTGTTTCCCAAATACCCTAAAATTGAGGCAATAGTTGGAGTCAAGAGTGAGCTGCAGTAGCCTCCGTCTGGAATGCTTTGTATGAAGGCTTCCCTGAGAAGACTTGTTCCATAACTTTATTGAACACTCATGCTCTGTCTGCCTCAAACTATTATCAGAATTTATGACATTATTGTTAAATCCAGTTTGGATATGTTATATTAAATACATTTTTCTTAAAGTAGGATAAGTTATTCTAAACAGGGAAAGTAATTTTTCTAAAGGGTAAAATAAAAAATATTTTAAATCTACATAGATAACAATTCAGTACAGGACTCTTGTCCATCAAATATATTTTGGAAGGATGCCATTTAAGCATTTATATATTTTTTTTTAGACAGGGTCTTGCTCGGTTGCCCAGGCTGGAGAGCAGTGGCACAATCTCAGTTCTCTGCAACCTCCGCCTCCTGGGTTCAAGTGATTCTCCTGCCTCAACCTCCCAAGTAGCTGGGATAACAAGCCTGTGCAACCATGCCCAGCTAATTTTTGTATCTTTAGTAGAGATGCGGTTTTGCCATGTTGGCCAGGCTGTTCTCAAACTCCTGACCTCAGGTGATCCACCCACTTCAGCCTCCCAAAGTTCTAGGATTACAGGCATGAGCCACCACACCTGGCCTCAGCTTTCATAATTTTAAAGCAACGGTTATATAATGAATCATCAGAGGTATTTTTTAAGAAAAACAATGATCTTAATTAGTGATCTTTACATTATAAACAATACTCTCAGCATTTCTATGGCATATTTTTTTAAAATTATCAGTCAACTTTTTTAACACATTTTTTAATTCTCATGATACCCTGTGAATTAATGAAGAAACTGAAGCATTGTGCAGGTACATGTTGACAATTCAAGAATAAAAGTTGGGGTCTTTCTACCAGAACAGTAAAACATTTCTCCTTTTCCAGTGCTCATTGGAGGAAAAGATGTACGCATATGAAGATGATAATGTTATCATTTCACTTGAGTTAGCAATCCATTCTCTTGTCTCCTTTCTGATATTAGGGACACAGTGCCAATGACTGGAGGAGGAAATATTACAGGAATCACCCATTTCATCCTGCTGGGATTCTCAGATTTTCCCAGAATCATTTTCGTGCTCTTCATTATATTTCTGGTGATCTACATTACATCTCTGGCCTGGAACCTGTTCCTCATTTTTATGATAAGGATGGATTCCCACCTCCCTGCACCCATGTATTTCTTCCTCAGTAATCTGTCCTTCATAGATGTCTGCTATGTCAGCTCCACGGTCCCCAAGATGCTCTCTAACTTCTTATAGGAACAGCAAACTATCACCTTTGTTGGTTGTATTATTCAGTACTTTACCTTTTCAACGATGGGGCTGAGTGAGTCTTGTCTCATGATGGCCATGGCTTATGATCGTTATGCTGCCATTTGTAAACCCCTGCTTTATTCATCCATTATGTCACCCACCCTCTGTGTTCTGATGGTACTAGGAGCCTACATGGCTGGCCTCACTTCTTCTTTATCCCAAATTGGTGCTTTGCTTCAATTCCACTTCTGTGGGTCGAATGTCATCAGACATTTCTTCTGTGACGTGCCCCAACTGTTAATCTTGTCCTGTACAGACACTTTCTTTGTACAGGTTATGACTGCTATATTAACCATGTTCTTTGGGATAGCAAGTGCCCTAGTTATCGTGATATCCTATGGCTATATTGGCATCTCCATCGTGAAGATTACTTCAGCTAAAGGCAGGTCCAAGGCATTCAACACCTGTGCTCCTCATCTGACAGCTGTTTCTCTCTTCTATACATCAGAAATCTTTGTCTCTTTGAGTTCCAGCTCTGGTGGTTCTTCCAGCTTCGACAGATTTGCATCAGTTTTCTACACTGTGATCATTCCCATGTTAAATCCCTTGATTTACAGTTTGAGGAGTAAAGAAATTAAGGATGCCTTGAAGAGGTTGCAAATGAGAAGGTGCTGCTGAGTTTACGAATTCTGAGATTTCTGCCAGATTTAGCCTTTCAGAATCCTCTTAACCCACAAAATGACCATGAATGGACTATAACAGAATTCATACTTCCTACTGCCTTTGGACAAAGAAGGCTTGCTTTGATGCGGAAAATATGCCAATATGGACCAACAGATGACTTGATGCCACAGACATCAGGATCTTTAGATCCTGGAGGTTCATTATTTTTACCCTACAACAGGTGTGGCCTCATCATTTATTATTTATCTAAAAGTATTTACGAAACAACAAGATTTAGAAATCTTTTGTTTCTTGTGGCTTCTCAGATTGAAGACGGCTCAATGTTAGGACTTCACCCCTAGAGAAATGAGGACTGGCAGAGACCCCCAGGAGTTCAGAAACATCATCTCCCGTATATGCTGATACAGTATAATAAAGGCATGGTGTTAACCATTGATTATTCTGTGTCTGGACAGGAGAGAATAAACAGACACAGGGGTTCTGCCATTGGAAAGGGGAAAAAGCAATATATTGGTCTGGTTGTGGCTTTAAGAAAGAGCAATCTGAAATAGGTGCAGTTTGCCTCAGACCTCTCTCAGCATGAATCATCTAATAAGTTTTTGGCAGTTTCCTTGCCTACACCAGCTGTAGCATAAAGAAGAAGGAGGTGATTTTAATCCTCAAGTGGGATGGAAACAAGGATATGGTACCTCCGATGACATACCTCTTGTATCTAGCATCTAGTGGGAATTTATAATGGTAGATGGTATTCAAAGTTCACAGCCAATAGCAGTATCTGATATTGTGAGACTCAAACTTTTCTTTTTCTCCCCCATTAAATTTAGAAAATGTTCTCTTCTTTGACTGGGTAGCTTATTGAATCCAGGAGAGGAAAGAAACATGGGTCAAGGTATCTCAGTCAAACTCAACCTAGACAAGCTAACCTACAGTCATGTTTGGAGAAGTCATACATTTAAGCCTACTCTACATCAGCCAGTCTCAGCTGATCTCCAGTTGATGTGAGGATACATGAGTGACAATAAAAGAACATTGCAATCAGATTTTGCAGTTTGTTATGCAACAGTAGTTAACCAATATACTTCATAATTTAAAATTTTCCCCTAGACCAACTGCCTGGCTTCAAATTCAGGCTCTTCTACTCCCAAGAAGTGTGATACTGGGCAAGCCACACAGTCTTTTGTGCCTCAGTTTTCTCATCTGTAAAATGAGATATTATATATCTATTTTGCAGTTGTTTAAGTTGATTAAGTGAGTTGATACTTGTGGAAAACTCAGAATAGTGACTGCAGCATATAAAAAACACTATACATGGTTTTGTATTATTATTTATTGAGTGCTTTCTATGTTCAAAGAATTTAAATGGCTTCAGCTGACCTATGTTTTATTGTTATACCAACCTGATAGATGAATACACTTAGGTCAGAGGAATTAAGAAACACAGCTAATAAGTGAAGGGGTCAAAATCCAAATTAACATTGCAGATATCAAAGCCTCCTCCCTTCTTCAATACCCCTGAGTGTATAAGGTGCCAAATTGCCTATTAATATACAAGGTAAATATGAATAAAATATAGCAATATTTATGAGATGCAGCCAATGCTAAAATCAGCAGTAATAATCTTTTGAAAAGAAATACAATAAAGTAACAAAACTGTGTATTGAAAGAATTGAAAAAAGAATGCCAATTCAAACCTTAAGAAAAATAGGGGAGGAGTGGGCAAGATGGATGACCAGAAGTAGCTAGTGTAAGTGGCTGTCATGGAAAGGAGCAGAAGGGGTGAGCATTAGGTCTTTGCAACCCTCAAGTCAGGAGATCTCCTTGTGAACCCACTCCACCAGGGCCTTCAGTCTTTAGTCTAACACATAGAGCTGTGTGGAGTCTTGGCAGAGCAGCCACTCAGGCATGGTGAAGACCTCAGAGGCTTAGATACTTGGGTTTTCTGGTAAAAGTAGCTACAGCTCCAGCAAAGTTGGAGGTTGGACTCCTGTATATACCCTGAGGAAAGAGGCTGAATCCAGGGGGCTGAGCAGCAGCAACCCACAGGCCCCACTTCCTTGGTACCTCACAAAATCAGATCCATTGGCTTGGAATTCCAGGCACCTACCAGTAGTGGCATTGCACTTCCCTAAGAAGGAGCTCAAAGGGGAGAGGTGTGCTGCTATCTTTGCTGTTCAGATGCCTAAGCTGTTCCAGCCTTCAGGAGGAACAGCCTGAGCTGTTCTTGAAGCTGACCCAGGGTGGAAGAGATCACCCAGCCTAGAACAGCACAGCTGCTCTACCAAAACATGAGCAGACTGTGCTTTAAGTGGGTGCCCAATCCCATCCTTTTCACTAGGCAGGACCTCCCAACTGGATCCTGCAGCCACCCCCACCCAAGCTCTCCAGCTATCAAAGATCTGAATTCTCCTGAGAAGCACTCCCAGAGGGAGAAGTGAGTCACCATCTTTGCTGTTTTGGTGACTTAGCAACTCCAGCCTTTGGGCTTTGAAGTGTCTGAGGTGACTGGGGACTGAAGTAGACCCCCAGCAAAGCACAGCTACTCTACCAAAACCTGGCCAGACTGACTGTTTTTTAAGTGTGTCCCAATCCTGTTCCTCCTCGCTGGGTGGAACCTCTCAACTGGGGTTTTCCTACTGCTGCCTTTGGGTGAGCAAAAGGTGCATACCTCCCTGGGACAAAGCTCTCAGAAAAAAGGACAGGCCACCATCTTTGCTGTTTCATAGGCTTCACTGGTGACACTTCCAGGTTCTGGGAAATCTGAGGTCACTAGATACTGGAGTAGGCCCCAAGCATATAGAAGCAGCCCTATGGAAAAGTGGCCAGAGTGTTACGTGGGTTTTCATTCCCATATCTTCTCACCAGGAAAGTCCTCAGGTCTGGGCCTCCAGCCACTCCCTGCCAGAGCTATCAGGCCAGTACCAAATCAGCAACTCCCTAGACAGAGCTTCCAGGGACAACTGAAAGCCTCTATGCCACTGCCTCTGCAGTGGAACTACCATTGCCATCCTCAGACTAATGAAGGAGCAAAGACTTTAAGTGCCTTATCCACACCTCTAATGATCTGCAGTCAACCCAAGGAGAAGAAGCAACTGTGAGGAAACATATGAGAGCCACACAACTGAGCAAGAGTCTTCCAACTGGCCAGTAAGCCTAGGGATCCCCTACTGAATTACATCTCAAAGCTTCAACACCAAAAATATCTCACTAACATACCCCACTCTGAAACCAGAGATTAGAAGTCAGCTTCAAATAAAGATCCTATACAAAGCCTTGGCCCAGTGAAAACATCCAGAATATAAGTCAGTCGACTACTCAAACTACTCTGCAGTTAAAGGAACACCCCCATGCAGAGATGAGAAAGAACCGATGTAAGAACTGTGGTAACTCAAATGGCCAAAGTATCATATATCCTCAAAATGATCACACAAGTTCTCCAACAAAGGTTCTTAACCAGGTCAAACTGGCTGAAATGACAGAAATAGAATTCAGAAGGTGGATAGAAAAAAAAGATCATTGAGATTCAGGAGGATGGCAAAACCCAATCCAAAAAAAATAAGAATCACAATAAAGTGACACAGAAGCTGAAAGACAAATTAGCCAGTATAAAAAAGAACCTAATGGGTCTGACAGAACTGAATAACACAAGAATTTCACAGTGCAATCACAAGTATTAACAGTAGAATAAACCAAGCTGAGGAAAGAATCTCAGAACTTGATAGTTGGTTCTCTGAAATAAGACAGTCAGACACAAATGAAGAAAATAAAAAGAAATTAACAAAACATCCAAGAAGTATGGGTTATGTAAAGAGGCCAAATCTACAAATAATTGGCATCCCCGAAAGGGAGGGGAAGAAATAAAACAACTTAGAAAATATATTTCAGAATATTGTGCATGAAAACATCCCCAATCTTGCTAGAGAAGCCAAAAGTCAAATTCAGGAAATAGATTCTACACAAGAAAATAATCCCAAAGATACCTAATCATTATATTTTTCAAGGTCAAAATACAAGAATGTTAAAAGGCAACTGGAGAGAAAGAGTGAGTCATCTACAAAGGGATCCCCATCAGGCTAACAGCAGACCTCTCCACTAGTACCCTACAAGCCAGAAGAGATTGGGGTTTTATCTTCAACATTCTTAAAAAAAAAAAAAAACACCTCAACCAAGAATTTTACATCCAGCCAAATTAAGCTTCCTAAGTGAAGGAATAATACAATCTTTCTCAGATAAGCAAATGTTGAGGTACTTCATTGCTACCAGACTCCAGACCTTCCTTACGAGAGATCTTGAAAGGATCAGTAAATATAGAAAGGAAAAACTGCTACCAGCTAATACAAAAACACAGTTAAATGTAGAGACCAGTGTCACTATAAAGCAATCACACAAACAAGTCAACATAATAACCAGCTGACAGCACAATTACAAAATGAAACCCACATATATCAATATTAACATTAAATGCAAATGGGCTAAATGCCCCACTTAAAAGGCATACAGTGGCAAGCAGGATAAAAAAGCAAGACCCAATAGTATCCTGTCTTCAAGAGACCCATCTCACATGTAATGACACTCATAGGCTCAAAATAAAGGGATGGAGAAACTTCCATGGCTGATTTATTACTGTTGTTGCCAAATGCCACAGACTGAATCAAAACTGTAAAAATTTCTATTCTAACCAATTAATGTATGAATTACATAAACTACCAATCAAAATCATGGCATATCTGCTGTGGAAACTAAAAGTAGTTATGAAATTAATACAGAAAAGAGCAAAGTATATCTAAGATATTCTTGCCATTACAAATATCAGTGTATTAGGAAGCTGTTTAAGTGACATAAGCAAGATGGGGAGTCAGAGATCTCAGCTCTCATCACCCACAGAAAACAATTGGAGAGCTACCTGTGAATGAAAATTGCACTAGGAGGGCTCTGGAGTCCAGTTAAGAAGCTGCAGCAACACAGTAAAGAAAAGAAATGAACATGTGAGTTCTCCAGAGAGACAAAGACCAATAGGATACATCAGAGAAGTTCCTGATATATCCTGAACTCCTTAAAATTGTTGGAAAAATATTCTGTATATATACATCTTTTTTTAATTGCATTTTAGGTTTTGGGGTACATGTGAAGAACATGCAAGATTGTTCCATAGGTACACACATGGCAGTGTGATTTGCTGCCTTCCTCCCCATCACCTACATCTGGCATTTCTCCCCATGCTATCTCTCCCCACCTCCCCATCCCCCCGTCCCTCCCCCATTTCCCCCCAACAGACCCCAGTGTGTAGTGCTCCCCTCCCTGTGTCCATGTGTTCTCATTTTTCAACACCCACCTATGAGTGAGAACATGGGGTGTTTGATTTTCTGCTCTTCTGTCAGTTTGCTGAGAATGATGGTTTCCAGGTTCATCCATGTCCCTACAAAGGACACAAACTCATCGTTTTTGATGGTTGCATAATATTCCATGGTGTATATGTACCACATTTTCCCTGTCCAGTCTATCATCAATGGGCATTTGGGTTCGTTCCAGGTCTTTGCTATTGTAAACAGTGCTGCAATGAATATTCGTGTGCATGTGTCCTTACAGTAGAATGATTTATAATCCTTTGGATATATACCCAGTAATGGGATTGCTGGGTCAAATGGAAGTTCTATTTCTAGGTCCTTGAGGAATCGCCACACTGTCTTCCACAATGGTTGAACTAATTTACAGTCCCACCAACAGTGTAAAAGTGTTCCTATTTCTCCACGTCCTCTCCAGCATCTGTTGTCTCCAGATTTTTTAATGATTGCCATTTTTGATAAAAGCTTTACATCATTTGGATTCACAAGAAGGACCATGAGATAACCACTGTGATAGGTTGAGGCTGTTATCTTGTAGACATTTTTTTTTCATATCTATGCGTTACCTACACACAGTTTGGTTCTTTTATTTTAATACTTGTGTGTATGTGAAGTATTCTTTTTTCTTTTAAACAAAGGTAAGACTAGACTTTCTCTGAATATGCTATTCTCCAGCTTGTTTTTTTGTCGACTAAAGATAGCCTTCCATGTCCGTACATAATAATAAACATTTTTAATGTTTACATAGTGTCCCTGCTTAATATTATTTAGAGTAACTGGGTCATATTTATTTAATCAGTAAACATAGTGTGTGTGCAGAAACCAAAAACATAGTATGTGAGCAGAAACCAAAGGAAGAATTCACTGATTTGGAGAGGAAGATTATGTTACGGCAAGTTAGAATAAACAGAATATGTGAAGGTAAGGAATTCAGAGGAATCTTTATAGGTAACCACGTTATGGGAAAAAAGACAAAATAAGTATTAGACAACTGCAGAACGTTTATGGTTTTTAACCACCAAAGCTAAAAGCACAATTTGTGCGGGAGTTACTGGTGTAGCTAAGGCTATCCTACATCTATGCCCCAGCTTCCAGAACTCCTCCCTATGCCAGAGGCATTATCATAATAGAGAAAACAACAACAACAATCCACAAATAAAGGATGTAACATAAATCATAATACAAGGCAAGGTCACATGTAGTCTAGTTAAGCCCACCTTGAGGAAAGGTCCAGGGACGAATTTGGAAAAAAATATACCATAGGCAACAGATAAAGTATGAAGACATAAAGGAAATAATTTGAGCAGTGTATTGAAGAGGAATACTGAGCCAAAGCCTTCAAGAGTATTTGTGGGCCATGGTCACCTATTTTATCCCAGTGACAGTGGTCAAGACAGGTGATAAAACACACAGCTGCAGGTCTAATCACCCATATCTTGGTCTGGAAAGACTATCTGACCACTGCCTTGTGTATAAGATGGTCTAGGACACAGAGCATCTAGGACCTCTTACTCTCTCCAGGGAGGGTTGGGCCCATGCCCTGTCTCTGCTCAAGGAGGGTAATGGAAGAGAAAGTCATTGGCAGACATTTAGTTACCCACTTTCTCGCTACTATAAACAGTACTACATCAAACATCCTACACGTAAATCTTTGTGCAGTTATCTGTTTCTCCATGGTAAATTTCTAAAAGTAGATAGGTTAGCAAAGAGTATGTATGTTTAAGAGATTGGATACAGAAACAAGGGGAATCACCTTTTACCTATTACAGTTCTGTACAGTTTGCATTAATTAGTTGATTAATTTCTGATAACAAGTAGTATTTTTGTAATTTTAGAAGAAAAAATATTCCCTTTGGTCACTTCCAGGCTACAAGAACAATAAAGAGAGCCAGGCTGCAGGCAGTAAAATATGTAAAGAATTGCTGAAAAGGCAAAGGAGTGCTGTGGACATCTACAAGTAGGAAGAAATGAGTTCCTGAGGCAACTCCTAGGAATGCTCCCCCATGCACAGGCTCAGGAAGTTAGCCAGAGGCACAAAACAGTGTGGCCCTCCAGCAAGGCTGCTCCTGTCATAGAAATGGAGAACCTGCACCACAGATCTAAACAAAGCAATATTTAAAAATGAAAACCAAAAGTGGGTATTCAGTTCTGTTAATCAGCCTATGAATTGGCAGGAATTTGGTTTCATGCAACTTCACCCTGGAAAGACACATTCCCTCTGAATATTCTGACAAAACCAGGTTTCAGGGCCTTCAAAGTTATATGCCAGTTTCTATAATAAATTTTTGTCAGTTCTTTAGGAATTGCTTTTTGATTCTATCTGTGAAATTCAAGCTTTCTGACTGAAACACAAAGCAGCATGAACACTCCCTCGCACACCAGCCTGGTGCTTTCTGCCACCCCTTCTAACTGCATCCCTGCAAGCCAGTCAGGGTGCAGAGCCCCTGGTTCACATCAGCCTGCCACTGCACACTGGGTCTAAATATGTTCCTCTTACAATTTGCAACTCTACTGTCCTATTTCTGACTTAAATTTGTGCCTCATCTCACAGTGTTCTTTTCAGAGAAGTAAAGATTAAATGATAATGGTAGCAATTAAGATAATGGGTACCTCAGGGGATAAAGAAAGAAGCAGTAATTGGAAAGAGCACATGATTCCTTCATTCTGCACTCACTCATTAATCTGTGCACATGTGTTTCGGCAGTTTTTCTACATCCTGAGTTTATACTGTTTTTAGTATTAACATTTGTACATTTCTGTTATGAGGCAAAAGCAAAATCAATGGAGGATATGTACAAAGTATTAAAATACCATACTAAAAGAAACATATTTTTTCTGAATATAAGGCAAATCAAAGGGATTAAATGTTCCTATGTTTCTTGGAAGTGTTCTACAATGCCTTGCCAATGAAATAGAATATCTCTCTAGTTATGCTACAAGGTTGTGACATCCAAAATGATAATACAAGTTGCAAATTCAAATGTCCTCTGGTGTTAAGCCTGTTACCCAAGTGAGTGAGGAGGGCCTAGTAAAAGGGCATATGGGACTGTGTGATTGCAGAGGAGCTGCAACTAATTTTACAAAAAAGACCCTATCTAAAGGACAACTGACTTACAACACCAGTGGACAGTTATCTTTCAGGAATGTTGGACCCTAAGCTAAAAGATCCTTTGAATGTTCAAAAGAAAGTACAAATTGAGATTTACGTGACTAAGTAAAATGTCTTGATTCTAAACAAAGAATAAGATGAACAAAACTTGCCTCTAGGGTACTTGCTTGAGACAAACTGGAAGAAGAAAACTGCTATAAAGACACGTCCATAAGAAACCAGGATGAGATTGGGATTAAGTACCAGCAAAAGGTTGGGTTTTAGAGAAGAGGGCATTGTTTCTTCTGAGGAGGATGAAAAGATAGACAAATATACGCATACAACTAGTAAAACAGGCCATTTGTCAGAAGGAAGCACTAAGGACTGGTAGAGAAAATGTAGGGAGTTCTCTATGGTAAAGATTTTCAAACTTCATAGCAATAGGCCCTTTTATCAAAAGAATGAAAACCCAGTATACAAACCTGATCAGACAAAGTGGTCAACACTGGAGCAGGAGGAAAGCTGCAGTCCCACCCATGAGGGTGACCCCTGCTTTGCTGGCCAACATCCAACCACAAAAACTGCTACTAAATGTCATACGTGGACAAATGAAGGCTTTCTAGAAATGAATAGTGAGGCAGGATCCTCCATTCAATACAGAAACAAGAGTCAAAGACACTGATTTTAACCGATTTTAATTGAAAAGCAACAGGGCATATATTCATGAAGACTTGAGATTCTACATTAATTACCATAAAAGATAACTGGATGTTGGGAATAAGTAGAAATATCACAAGAAACATCATCTAGAAGTGGAAAGATAACTAGACCTGCCACTAGATGGCCTGGGATTGAAGCTCAGCTTTACTGCACACTGGGTGACCTTGGATAACCTTGTCAGGTCTCAAGTGTCCTCATAATTGTTTAAGGATCAACCACAGATACTCACTTCATTACTTATTCAGTAAATATCTCATATTTTACTGTAAGACCATTTTTTAAAATCAAAGCTTTGTTTAGTATACACAAACAATTTTATATAGTTTAGTTTTTTTAGTTATTAGTTGTACTAATTCAAAGTCACCCTTAAATACACAATGGAGAATGATTATATTTTTAAATACCGAAAAGAGACAAATACATCTTTTTTAACCAAAGTACTCATATGTTTTTTAATTGACCCAGTGATAATAACTCTAGTAGCCAACTGCACTAAAATACAGTAATCCTGTAAATTTAGTTTAGTTTGTTTTTTATTCCTAACTTCAGACAAAGCAGATTTCAAACTAACAACGATCAGAAAAGACAAGGAAGGGCATTACATAATGGTAAAGAATTTAATTCAACAAGACGACTATTCTTAATATACAAGCACCAACACTGAAGCACCCAAATTCATAAACCAAGTTCTTAGAGACATACAAATAGACATAGATTGCCACACAGTAATAGCGGTAGACTTCATCACTCCACTGACAGTCTCAGACAGTTCATTGAAGCAGAAAATTAACAAAGATATTCAGGACCTAAACTCAACATAGGATCAAATGGATCTGATAGACCTTTACAGAAGTCTCCACCCAAAAAACAGCAGAATATACATCGCTCTCATCGTCTCAAGGCACATAGTCTTAAATTGAACACATAATTGGACATAAAACAATCTTCAACAAATGCAAAAGAATGAAAATCATACCAAACACACTCTTGGACCACAGTGCAATAAAAATAAAAGTCAAGGCCAGGTGCAGTGGTTCATGCCTGTAATCACAGCACTTTGGGAGGCCAAGGTGGGCAGATCACTTTTGGTCAGAAGTTCGAGAACAGCCTGGCCAACATGGTGAAATCCTGTCTCTACTAAAGATACAAAAATTAGCCTGGCATGGTGGTGGGCACCTGTAATCCCATCTACTCAGGAGGCTGAGGCAGGAGAATCACTTGAACTCGGGAAGTGGAGGTTGTAGTAAGCCAAGATCACACCACTAAACTCCAGCCCAGGCAACAGAGGAAGAGTCTGTCTCAAAAATAAAATAAATTAAAAAATGAATTAAATGTTAAGACTAAATAAATAATTTAAAGCCATACAAATACATGGAAATTAAACAGCATGCTCCCGAATGACTTTTGGGTCTTAATAATGATATTAAGGCAGAAATCAAGAAGTTCTTTGAAAATAATTAGAACAAAGATACAACATGCCAGAATATCTGCGACACAGCTAAAGCTGTGTGATGAGTGAAATTCATAGCACTAAGTGACCACATCAAAAAGTTAAAATGATCTCAAATTAACAACCTAACTTCACAACTGAAAGAATTAGAGAAGCAAGAACAAATCAATTCCGAAGCTAGCAGAAGAGAAATAACAAAAATCAGAGCTTCACTGAAGGAAATCAAGACACTAAAAATAAAAAATCCAAAAGATCAATGAATTAAGAGGCTTTAAAAAAAAAAGTAATAAAATACATAGATCACTAGCTAGACTAAGAAGTAAAGAGAGAAGATCTCAATAAACACAATTAGAAATGATGAGGGGAATGTTAGTGCTGACATTCAAAATTCAGAAACTACTATGAACACCTCTATGCACACAAATAAAAAACTTAGAAAAGATAGATAAATTGCTGGACACATACAGCCTCCCAAGACTGAACCAGGAACAAACTGATTCCCTGAACAGAACAGTAACAAGCTCCAACGCTGAATCAGTAATAAATACCCTACCAACCATAAAAAGTCAAGAACCTGATGGATTCACAGCAAAATTCTACCAGATACAGAAGGAAGAGCTGGTACCATTCCTACTGAAACTATTCCAAAAATTTTGGGAAGAGGGACTTTATCTACTGATCTGTTGATGAATACCTAGTTCACTTTTGCATCTTAGATATTATGAATAAAACTGCACTGAGCATGGGAACGCAGATATCTTTTCAACATCGTGATTTCATTTGGTTATTTACCCAGAAGTGGGATTGCTGGATAATATGGTAATTCTATTTTTACTTTTCTGAAGATCCCCTCTACTGTTTTTCATAATGGCTATATTAGTTCACATTATCACCAATGGTGCACAAGGATTCTCTTTTCTCAACATCATTGCCAAAAAGTATTATCATTTGTGTTTTTTACAACAGCCATTCTAACAGGTGTGAAGGGATATCACCTGTTTTTAATTTGCACTTCCCTGAGGATTTTTGATGATGGACATTTTTAAAAAACATATCGGCCATTTAATATGTTCTTTTGAGAAGTGTTTAGGTTCTTTGCTTATTGTTTGGCTTGGTTATTTGTTGTCTTGATAATGGGAGGAAAGGGTATCACAGGCAACAGATAAAGGCCGAAAGTCACAAAGAAGAAAACTGAATAACGTATTAAGAAGCCATTCTGGGCCAAATCATTTCAGAGTATTTGTGGACCTGGTCACCTATTTTACCCCAGTGACAATGATCAAGATAAGTGATAAATCACACTGTGGTTATTATCTATATCTATGTCTCAAATGACTCACTGACCACTGCCCTGTGTATAAGATGGCCTGGGACACAGAGCATCTGGGAACTCTTACTGTCTCCAGGGATGGTTGGGCCCATGCCCTGTCTCTGCTCAAGGAAAGTAATAGAAGAGGGAGTCATTGGCAGGCATTTAGTTGCCCACTTTCTCTCTACTATAAACAGTACTGAGTTGAATATCCTGCACATAAATCTTTGTACAGTTATCTGTTTCTCTATGGTAAATTTCTAGAAGTAAAAAGGCCAGATCAAAGAGTATGTGTGTTTAAGACTGTGTACAGGAGCAGAGAATCACCCTTTACTTATACTTATGTACAGTTTGATTAATTAGTTAATTAATTTCAGAAAGCAAGTCTTATTTTTCTAAATTTAAAAGAAAAAATACTCCCTTTGATCAGTATTCACTTCCAGGCCCACAAGAGCTATAAAGAGAGTCAAGCTTCAGGTAGTAAAATATATAAAGAAACAGAATATTGATTGCAAAGAAGACAGAGGAGTGGTGTAGAGACTGTGTGTAGGAATATATGAGTCCATGAAGCAACTCTTGAAAAAATGATCCCCCATGCACAGGCTGGGGAAGTTAGCCAGAGACACAAATGCTGAGGTCCTCCAGCAAGGCTGTTTTTGGTCAGACTTCTGACTGGTAAGAAATTCTTACCCTTGGACTGGCAAGCCAGGTCTTTCCCTGAAAGGCCATAGTGACTCAGCACGGCACTATCACCCTGGGGACCAAGCCACAACACAAAGGAAAATCATGGCACCAAGGGCACTATCCTCCCAATTTTGCAAGTTGCCTCCCAAACAGCTGCTGGGAGGACCCGAATTAACATTTGCCATTACAGCCAGAGAAAAATACACATGACAAAATGTAGACATTAGCCTCTCTACTTAGCACCAATGTCAGACTGGCAAGGCTTAAACTTGCTCCTGGTCAGGCCTTGTCATCTTTAATTCAACCTCCAAACAGGAGTTTCAACGTGGTCTGTGGGAAAGATAGTCACCCTGAGTAACAGAAAAGAAAGGGAAAGGAGAGAGAAAAAAAAGCATTGTATTGCCTGCAGCAGGGTGGGGAAGGGAGGTGCTCACAGAGGCCAGAGAAAGACCCACTCATTGCAGAGACGCTGAATCAAAAGTTCAGGTGGCCGCTTTTTGGTAGCAAAGGAATCTTTTCCAGTAGTCCCACCAGCTCTCCACTTTCTCCTTTGGGGAGGAAAAAGCTCCCATGCCCCATGATCCTGTATGTGCCTAATCCTGTCACCCATAGCCATCAGCAAAGAGTACAAGGCAGGTTAATCCAAAGAGAATAGCAGTTAACATTCCATGGTGCCAAACCTGTTCTTAGCTGAGAGGGAATTCATTGAGAGCGGTCCCTAACACCCTAGATCTCAGGAAGGACTCTAACCTTCTTATGTTGGACCTCAAACCCAAGTTTGGTCAAGTATCCTTGCCTTTCATTAAGAGGGGTCTTTTGTCCTCTCTGTCTTAGGACAGATTCTAACACCCCTAAGTTGGGACTGTAACCCAATTCCATCCTCTACCCAGGTACCCCACCACTTACCCAAAGTCAGCCAATTGGTACTGCAGTCTATTTCCTTTGGATCAGTGGGTCTTCTCAGTATTGTCGCCAGAAGGATGTTACCAGAAAGGGATCCCCATCCAGGCCCAAAAAGAGGGTTTTTGGATCTCACCCAAAAAAAAAAAAAAGAATTTAGGGTAAGTCCATCGTGCAAAGCAAAAGCAAGGTTATTATGGAAATAAAGTGGTGAAAGAACAGCTGCTCCATAGATAGAGTAGGGCATTCCTGAAAGTAAGAGAAGGAGCATGCCCACTCTAGGTACAATGCGTATTTATATGAGGAGATGTGGTCTACTACAAGGGTTTGTGATAAAGGATTTCTTTTCTTAATTGCTATATTTTGCAAGAATCAATATTATTATCTTTAAAGCAAAATTAGGAATGCTTCTGTTCTTAAGATGTCAGGATATCAGGACATCCCTAAGTCTGGGTCACTTTAATGAACATTATCAATCTGTTTCTTTAACCATGAACATCTAGAGGCTAGGAATACTTACTTCCTGGAAGTGCAGCCCAGTAATTCCTAGCCTTATTTTTTATAGCCCTTACTCAAGATAGAGTTGCTCTGGTTCAAATGCCTCTGATATAACCATCATAGATTTCTTGGTGAATACATTTATTATCTTTTCACATGTCTAAAACTGTTTGATGTAGGCTCATGCCTGTAATCCGAGCGCTTTAGGAGGCTGAGGTGGGCGGATCACCTGAGGTCAGGAGTTCAAGACAGCCAACATGGTGAACTCCTGAGGTCAGGAGTTGCTAGGCAGCCAACATGGTGAAACCCTGTCTTGACTAAAAATACAGAAATTAGCCAGGCATGGTGATACACATCTATAATCCCAGCTACTCAGAGGTTGAGGCAGGAGAATCACTTGAACCCCGGAGGTGGAGGTTGAGCCAAGATCATGCTATTGCACTCGAACCTGGACAACAAGAATGAAACTCCTTCTCAAAAATGATAATAACAATATAATAAAATAAAAATTTTTGGTGCACACTGGATTTAAAGAGAGAAAAAAGCCCAATCTTTTGCATTTGGTTGCACCAGGACTGGCATGGTTTAGGGGAACATGATCACTTGCAATTATTGACTTGGTGACAGAAGAGCTATTGTCAAACTTCATCATATTTTTAATCTTGCTCAGAAAAATGCTTTTGAAATTTGGCTTATGTCTAATTTTGTCACACATACTTTTATAAGCTGATGTGGAACACTGTCATTAGGTTATCAACCAATTAAGCAATTTCACCAAGTGTAGCTTATTTCAACTTCATTTCTATGTATTATCAATCATGTACATTGATAGAGAACAGCATCTGCAAAATGAGTGTTTTATTAGAAATGGAGCATACCTACCAGTTAATTAGCCCAGCCAAATTGGCATGTGTTTGTCTGTGTCTCCTCATGAGGCAGCTGCTTGAATGTTCCTCTTATACAGCTGGCATTGGGCATGTGGGAGTGTCCTGCACCATGACCAGACAACTAGCTGTACCTCTTTTTATTTAAATTTATTGATTTATTATTGACAAATGATTTTGTGTATTTGGTATATTTGCTAACAATTTTGTAAATTCATTCATTATTAACAAATAATTTTGTATATTTATATATTTATAGGGTATAACACTTTTTATCTCTGTATACATTGTTGAAAGATTCAATCAAGCCAATTAACATAACTGCCACCTCACTAAATTTTGTTTTGTTCTAAGAATTTTAGAGACTTTTTCTTTTTTTCTTTTTTTTATTGTATTTTAGGTTCTGGGGTACATGTACAGATCATGCAGGGTTGTTGCATAGGTACATACATGGCAAGGTGGTTTGCTGCCTCCATCCCCCAATCATCCATATCTGGCATTTCTCCCCATGTTATCCCTCCCCACCCTTCCCACCCCACACTGTCCTTCCCCAGCACCCCTCAACTGAATCCAATGTGTGATGCTCCCCTCCCTGTGTCCACATGTTCTCATTGTTCAACACCCACCTATGAGTGAGAACATGCAGTTTTTTATTTTCTGTTCTTTTGTCATTTTGCTGGGAATAATGGTTTCCAGATTCATCCATTGCCCTAAAAAGGGCGTGAACTCATTGTTTTTATGGCTGTGTAGTATTCCATGGTGTAATATGTGCCACATTTTCCTTGTCCAGTCTATCACTAATGGGCATTTGGGTTGGTTCCAGGTCTTTATTGTAGACAGTGCCGCAATGAACATACGTGTGCATGTGTCTTTATAATAGGATGATTTATAATCCTTTGGGTATATGCCCAGTAATGGGATTGCTGGGTCAAATGGAATTTCTATTTCTAGGTCCTTGAGGAATTGCCTCACTGTCTTCCACAATGGTTGAACTAATTTACACCCCAACCAACAGTGTAAAAGTGTTCTTATTTCTCCACATCCTCTCCAGCATCTGTTGTCTCCAGATTTTTTAATGATCGCCATTCTAATTGGCATGAGATAGTATCTCGATGTGGTTTTGATTTGCATTTCTCTAATGATCAGTGATGATGAGCATTTTTTCATATGTCTTTTGGCCTCATATATGTCTTCTTTTGAAAAGTGTCTGTTCATATCCCTTGCCCACTTTTGAATGGGTTTGTTTGTTTGCTGTAAATCTGTTTTCATTCTTTGTAGATTTTGGATATTAGCCCTTTGTCAGATGGGTAGATTGCAAAAATTGTTTCCCATTCTGTTGGTTGCCTGCTTGCTCTAAAGAGTGTTTCTTTTGCTGTACAGAAGCTCTGAAGTTTAATTAGATCCCATTTGTCTATTCTGGCTTTTGTTGCCATTGCTTTTGGTGTTTTAGTCATGAAGTCCTTGCTTATGCCTATGTCCTGAATGGTTTTGCATAGATTTTCTTCCAGGGTTTTTATGGTATTAGGTCTTATGTTGCAATCTTTAATCCATTTGGAGTTAATTTTAGTGTAAGGTGTCAGGAAGGGATCCAGTTTCTGCTTTCTGCACATGGCTAGCCAGTTTTCCCAACACCATTTATTAAACAGGGATTCCTTTCCCCATTGCTTGTTTTTGTCAGGTTTGCCAAAGAGCAGATGCTTGTAGATGTGTGGTATTGCTTCCAAGACCTCTGTTCTGTTACATTGGTCTAGGTCTCTGTTTTGGTACCAGTACCATGCTGTTTTGATTAGTGTAGCCTTGTAGTATAGTTTGAAGTCAGGCAGCGTGATGCCTCCAGCTTTGTTCTTTTTGCTTAGAATTGACTTGGCTATGTGGGCTGACTTTTGGTTCCATATGAAATTTAAGATGGTTTTTTCCAGTTCTGTGAAGAGGGTCATAGGTAGCTTGATGGGGATAGCATTGAATCTGTTAATTACTTTGGGCATTATGGCCATTTTCACAATATTGATTCTTCCTAACCCATGAGCATGGAATGTTTTTCCATCTGTTTGTGTCCTCTCTTATTTCCTTGAGCAGTGGTTTGTAGTTCTCCTTAAAGAGGTCCTTTACATCCTTTGTTGGTTGTATTCCTAGGTATTTTATTCTCTTTGTAGCAATTATGAAGGGGAGTTCACTCTTGATTTGGCTGTCTGTTATTGGTATACAGGAATGCTTGTGATTTCTGCACATTGATTTTGTATCCTGAGACTGACAGCTGATGAGCTGAAGTTGCTTATCAGTTTCAGGAGATTTTGGGCTGAGACAATAGGGTCTTCTGAATATACCATGTCATCTGCAAATAGAGACAATTTGACTTCCTCATTTTCTAATTGAATACCCTTTATTTCTTTTTCTTGCCTAATTGATCTGGCTGGAGCTTCCAATACTATATTGAATAGGAGTGGTGAGAGAGGGCATCCTTGTCTAGTGCCAGATTTCAAAGGAAATCCTTTCAGCTTTTGCCCATTTAGTATGATATTGGCTGTGGGTTAGTCATAAATAGCTTTTATTATTTTGTGATATGTTTCATTGATACCTAGTTTATTGAGAGTTTTTAGCATAAAGGCTGTTAAATTTTGTCAAATGCCTTCTCTGCATCTATTGAGATAATCATGTGGTTTTTGTCTTTGGCTCTGTTTATGTGATTGATTACATTTGTAGATTTGCATATGTTGAACCAGCCTTGCATCTCCAGGATGAATCCTACTTGATCATGATGGATAAGCTTTTTCATGTGCTGTTGCATTCAGTTTGTCAGTGTTTTATTGAAGATTTTTGCATCTATGTTCATCATGGATATTGGCCTGAAGTTTTCTTTTTTAGCTTAGTCTCTGCCAGGTTTTGGTATCAGGATGATGTTCATCTCATAAAATGAGTTGGGGAGGATTCCCTCTTCTTGTATTGTTTGGAATCATTTCAGAAGGAATGGTACTAGCTCCTCTTTGTATATCAGGTAGAATTCAAATGTAAACCCGTCTGGACCTGGACTTTTTTTGGTTGGCAGGCTATTAATTGCTGCCTCTGCTTCAGCCCTTATTATTGGTCTATTCAGGGTTTCAACTTCTTCCTGGTTTAGTCTTGGGAGAGTGCAACTGTCCAGGAATTTATCCATTTCTTCCAGATTTACTGGTTTGTGTGCATAGATTTGTTTGTACTAATCTCTGATGGTAGTTTGTATTTCTGTGGATCAGTGGCGATGTCCCCTTTATCATTATTTATTGCATCTATTTGATTTTTCTCTCTTTTCATTTTTATTAATCTGGCTAGTGGTCTGTCTATTTTGTTTCTCTTTTCAAAATACCAGCTCCTGGATTTATTGATTTAACAATTTTTAAATATTTGGCTTTGTCTGTATGGTTTCTTTAAAAAAGTAAGTGATCTTTCCAATTTGATTATTGATGTTTCAGTTACTTTGTATTAGGGAAAAAACACCCTTTTTTGGTTGGGAAATGTGGGTCTAAGGTTCTATGAAATGAGTATCATTTAATTAGATAATTGGTGTTTCTCCTCTTACTTTTAAATCATTGGTGGTTGTTCTAAATGTATAAGTGGAATTTGGGGTGATAGCCTTGTGAACTCAAAAGTATATGGGACAAGTCTCAATCACTTTAGAAAGTGTATTTTGCCATGATTAAAGACATGCCATCACACAGCCTCAGGTGGTCCTGATGACATGTGCCCAAGATGGTCAGGGTACAGCTTGCTTTTATACATTTTAGGGAGACATGAGACGTCAATTAATATGTCTAAGATCAACACTGATTTGGTCTGGAAAGGCAGGATAACTCAAAGTGATATGGTTTTGGATTGGGGATAGAGAGGGTGCTTCCAGGTCATAGGTAGATAAGAGACAAAAGGTTCAAATAATAGGGCACAAGAAGCAATCAGATATGTTTGTCTCAGGTGAGCAGAGGCACGACTCCCTGTTCCGTGTCTGTAAAGATAAGCTATCAATTTACATTGCCAGCATAAAATTCAATAGAACTATTTTAGGGTAAAGATTTTGAGGTCCATAAGGAATTTTCTTGTGGGCAAATTATGAGGGAGGTATGTAGAGCTTTGTTTTCATCTTTGTAGCTATCTTATTTAAGAATAAGATTGGAGGTAGGTTTGCCTGACTCATTTCTCAGCTTGATTTTTCCCTTTGACTTAGTGAGTTTGGGGCCCCAACGTTTATTTTCTTCTCACAGCCTTCAGTTATAAAAGAATTTTGCAAAAAGACATATTCCTTGAACCATTTATAAAGTTAGTAGTTTTATGTGGTTTTGCTTCCTTTTTCATCAAAGTACCTCAACTTGATTTTTTAATCAAGTGAAATTATATATTTATTGTCAATTAGCAATTATTTTGAGAATCTCATTTTATCATTATTTAGTAAATCTGTTACATGCTTAACTTTTAAATAAATGTAAATCAACTAATTTAAATGACCCAGTGATATATCTAATACTAGAGTCAAAGAGAAGATGAATCTGCTAAAACCAAGAGAAATTTTCACAAATTTTGAATTATTTTATTCCTTTGCTATTTAAATAAAAAACCAAAACCAATATATTTAATATTTAATAATATAAGGCCACTAATGATAGAAAAAAATTGTCATGCAATCATCTTTTATTGGGCTTTTATTCTGTTTAATCCTGTAGAGATGTACAAAATATAAGATAGAAATAATCTGGTGATAAAAATATTAAGCCACAAATGTAAATATACTCACTTTGTGTAAGACTTAATTATGTTTAGAAATGTGCAGATTAAGTAACATACTTTTCTCATGATTTTAAAGGGCATCGCTGTTTAGGAACTATTGGTAGACTAAAACTTGCATTTTTTTTTAAATTTGAGACAGAATCTCACTCTGTCACTGAGGCTGGCGTGCAGTGGCGTGGTCTCAGCTCATGCAACCTCCACCTCCAAGGTTCAAGCGATTCTGGGAGGGACCTGGTGGGAGGTAATTTAATGATGGGGGGAGTTACCCACATGCTGTTCTCATGATACTGAATGAGTTCTCATGGGATCCATTGATTTTATAAGGGGTTCCCACTTTGCTTGGTATTTCTCCTTCCAGGTGAAGAAGGACATATTTGCTTCCCTTCTGCCATGATTGTATGTTTCCTGAGGCTTCCCCAGCCATGTTTAACTATGAGTCAATTAAACCTCTTTCCTTAATAAATTATCCAGTCTTGGTCAATTAAAAAACATGTCACTGGGTCAATTAAAAATCATATGAGTGCTTTGGTTGAAAAAGATGTATTTGTTTCTTTTCAGTATTTAAAGATACAACCATTCTCTACTGTGAATTTAAGGGTGGCTTTGAATTAGTGCAGTTAATAACTAAAAAAGCTAAACTATATAAAATTGTGTATACTAAACAAAGCTTTGATTTTAAAAAATAATCTTACATTTTAAAAAATAAAATTACATTTTACTAAATGTGAGATATTTACTGAATAAGTAATGAAATGAGTATTTGTAGTTGATCCTTAAACAATTATAGGGCACTTTAGACCTGACAAGGTTACCTAAGGTCACCCAGTATGCAGCAAAGCTGAGCTTCAATCCCAGGCCATCTAATGGCAGGTCTAGTTCTTGTTCCAATACTAGATGATGTTTCTTTTAATATTTCTACTTATTTCCAACACCCAGTTATCTTTTGTGTTAATTAAGGTAGAATCCCAAGATTTCGTGAATGTGTAACCTATTGTTTTCCAATTAAAATCAGTGTCTTTGACTCCTGTTTCTGTATTAAATGGAGGATCCTGTTGTCACTACTCATTTCTAGAAAGCCTTCATTGGTTCGTTGTGTGTCTTGCAGTAGTAGATTTTGTGGTTGGATGTTGGCCAGCAAAGCAGGGGTCACCCTCATGGGTGGGACTCCAGCTCTCTTCCTGCTCCAGTGTTGACCACTTTGTTTGAAAAGCCTTGTGTACTGAGCTTTCATTTTTTTGACAAAAGGGTCTACTGCTATGAAGTTTGAAAATGTTTGTCGTAGAGAACTCTCTACAGTGGCAGGCTGCTGTGGACCAGGACCTACACACCTCAACTAGCTTGCAGGAATGCAGTCACAAAGGGTGGCAGAAAGCGCCAGCCTGGTGTGAGAAGGAGTATTCATGCCCCTTTGTGTTTGAGTCAGAAAGCTTGAGTTACCCAGATAGGATCAAAAAGCAACTTCTAAAGAATTGATGAAATATATTATAGAAACTGGTATATAAATTTGCATTTGATGTCTTTGTCATGAAATCTTTGACCATTTTTATGTCCAAGATGGTATATCCTAGGTCATCTTCCAGGGATTTAATTCAAGGTATGTTCTGTCAATACATAGTTTATTGAAAGTTTTTAACATGAATGTATGTTGAATTTTATTAAAAGACTTTTCTGCATCTGTTGAGATAATCATATGGCTTTTTTTAGTTCTGTTCATGTGATGAATCACATTTATTGATTTGCAAATGTTGAATCAATCTTGCATCCCAGGGATGAAATCTACTTGATCATAGTGGATAAGCTTTTTGATGTGCTGCTGGATTTGGTTTGCTAGCATTTTGTTGGGGATTTTTGCAACAATATTCATGAATGTTATTGACCTGAAGTTTTTGTTGTTGTTGTTGTGTCTCTGCCAGGTTTTGGTATCAAGATGAAGGTCGCCTCATAGAATGAGTTGGGGAGAAGTACCTTCTCCTCAAATTTTTGGAATAGTATCCGTAGGAGAATGGTATCAGCTCTTCTTTCTACATCTGGTAGAATTTGGCTGTGAATCCATCAGATCCTTGACTTTTTTTGGTTGTTAAGGTGTTTTTTACTGATTTAATTTTGAAGCTCATTATTTGTTGGTATGGGAATCAATTTCTTCCTTGTTCAGTCTTGGGAGGGTGTATACTACCAGGAATTTATCTGTCTTTTCTAGGTTTTCTATTTGTGTGCATAGAGGTGCTTATAGTAGTTTCTGAATTTTTACCCCACCCTCATGGGGTCAAGACTAACATTCCCTTCATTTCTAATATTGTTTATTGAGACCTTCTCTCTTTTCTTCTTAATTAATTTAGCTAGCGGCCTATGTATTTTATTACCAAAAAAAAAAAAAAAACTCCTCAATTCATTGATCTTTCTGATTTTTTGGGGGGCGGTGTCTTGATTTCCTTCAGTGAAGCTATGATTTTTGTTATTTCCCATTTTCTGCCAGCTTTGGGATTGATTTGTTCCTGCTTCTCTAATTTCAGTTGTGAAGTTAGGTTGTTAATTTGAGATATATTTGACTTTTTGATGTGGGCACTTAGTGCTATGAATTTCCTGCTTTAGCTGTGTCCCAGATATTCTGGTACATTGTATCTTTTTCTCATTATTTTCAAAGAACTTCTTGATTTCTGCCTTAATGTCATTATTAAGACTCAAAAGTCATTGAGGAGCATGTTGTTTAATTTTCATGTAATTCTATGGTTTTGAGTTATTTCTTTAGTCTTGACATTCATTTTAATTTATTTTTAATTTATTTTATTTTTGAAATGGAGTCTTGCTCTGTTGCCCAGACTGGAGTAGAGTAGTGTGATCTTGGCTCACCATAACCTTCAGCTCTCGAGTTCAAGTGATTCTTCTGCCTCAGCCTCTTGAGTAGTTGGGATTACAGGTGCCCACCACCATGCCAGGCTGATTTTTGTATCTTTAGTAGAGACAGGGTTTCACCATGTTAGCCACGCTGGTCTCAAACTCCTGACTTGAAGTGATCCACTCACCTTGGCCTCCCAAAGTGCTGGGATTACAGGCATGAGCTGCTGCACCCAGACTTGACTTTCATTTTTATTGCACTGTTGTCCAAGAGTGTGTTTGGTATGATTTTCATTCTTTTGCATTTGTTGAAGATTGTTTTATGTCCAATTATGTATTAAATTTAAGACTATGTGTCATGTGGCAATGAGAAGAATGTATATTCTGTTGATTTTTAGGCGGCAACTTCTGTAAAGGTCTATCAGATTCATCTGGTCATGTGCTGAGTTTAGGTCTTGAATATCTTTGTAAATTTTCTGCCTCAATGATCTGTCTGAGACTGTCAGTGGACTGTTGGAAGACTTCCACTATTATTGTGTGGGCATATATATCTATTGGTATGTCTCTAAGAACTTGCTTTATGAATTTTGGGCGCTTCTGTGTTGAGTGGATATGTATTTAGAATAGTCTTCTTATTGAATTAAACTTTACCATGATGTAATGCCCTTCCTTGTCTTTTCTGATCGTTGTTAGTTTGAAATCTACTTTGTCTGAAGTTAGGAATAAAAACAAACTAAACTAAATTTGCAGGATTACTGTATTTTAATGCAGTTGGCTACTAGAGTTATTATCATTGGGCCAATTAAAAAACATGAGTACTTTGGTTAAAAAAGATGTATTTGTTTCTTTTCAGTATTTAAAGATATAACCATTCTCCACTGTGTATTTAAGGGTGACTTTGAATTAGTCCAACTAATAACTAAAAAAGCTAACTATATAAAATTGTGTATGCTAACAAAGCTTTGATTTTAAAAAATAGTCTTATAGTAAAATGTGAGATATTTACTGAATAGGTAATGAAATGAGTATCTGTAGTTGATACTTAAACAATTATGAGGACACTTGAGACCTGACAAGGTTATCCAAGGTCACCCAGTGTGCAGTAAAGCTGAGCTTCAATCCCAGGCCATCTAATGGCAGGTCTAGTTCTTTTTCCACTTCTAGGTGATGTTTCCGGTAATATATCTACTTATTCCCAACACCCAGTTATCCTTTATGATAATTAATGTAGAATCCCAAGACTTCAATTTGTTTTTCAATTAAAATCACTTAAAATCAGTGTCTTGGACTACTGTTTCTATATTGAATGGAGGATCCTGCTGTCACTACTCATTTCTAGAAGCCTTCATTTGTCCACTGTGTGACTTGTAGTAGCAATTTTTGTGATTGGATGTTGGCCAGCAAAGCAGGGGTCACCCTCATGGGTGGGACTGTAGCTCTCCTCCTGCTCCAGTGTTGACCACTGTGTTTGATCAGGTTTGTATATTAGATTTTCATTCTTTTGATAAAAGGGCCTATTGCTATGAAGTTTGAAAATCTTTGCTGTAGGGAACTCCCAACATTTTCTCTACCAGTCCTTAATGCTTCCTTCTGACAAAGGATCTGTTTTACTAGTTGTATGCGTATATATGTCTAGCTTTTCATCCTCCTCCGAGGAAAGAATGCCCTCTTTTCTAAAACACAACCTTTTACTGGTATCTTGATCCCAATCTCTTCCTGGTTTCTTATGGATGTGTCCTTATAGCAGTTTTCTTCTTCCAGTATGTCTCAAGCAAGTACCCTAGAGGCAAGTTTCTTCAGCTTAATCTTTGTTTAAAAATCAAGACATTTTACTTAGGCACGTAAATCTCAATTTATACTTTCTTTTAAAAATTGAAAGGATCTTTTAGCCGTGGGTTCAACATTCCTGCAAGATAATTGTCCACCGGTGATATAAGCCAGTTGTTCTTTAGATAGGATCTCTCCTGTAAAATTAGTTGCAGCCCCTCTCCAGTCACACAGTAGCCCATATGCCCTTTTACTAGGCCCTCTTCACTCACTTGGGTAACAGCCTTAACACCAGAGGACATTTGAATTTGCAAGCTCTATTAGCATTTTGGATGTCAGGTCCTTGCAGCATAATAAGAGATATATTCTACTTCATTGGCAAGGCATTGTAGAGCACTTCCAAGACACATAGGACATTTAATCACTTAGATTCCCCTCATATTCAGAAAAATATGTTTCTTCTAGTATGATATGTTTACACTTTGTAAACCTTCTTCATTGATTCTGCCTTTGCCTCAAAAGGAAACATATAAATATTAACACTAAAAACAGTACAAACTCAGGACGTAGAAAAACTGCAAAAATACACGTGCACAGTGAATTTTTCTTTGTCTTCTTTCCTTGTCTCCTGAAGTAACCATCCTCTTAGTTGCTAATATTATCATTTAATTTTTACTTCTCTGAAAAGAGCACTGTGAGATAAAGGGCATATTTAAGTCAGATATAGAAGAATATAGTTGCAAATTGTAAGAGGAACATTTGCAGCCCCAGTGCCCAGTGGCAGATTGCTGTGGACCAGGGGCTATTCTCCTTGACTGGCTTGCATGGATGCAGTCATAAGGGGTGCCAGAAAGCAACAACACAGTGTGAGAGGGAGTGTTCATGCCCCTTTGTGTTTGATTCAGAAAGCTTGAATTTCACAGACAGGATCAAAAAGCAAATCCTAAAGAATTGACAAAAATTTATTATAGAAACTGGCATAAAAATTTGCAGGCCCTGAGACCTGGTTTTTTCAGAATGCTCAGAGGGCATGGGCCTTTCTAGGGTGAACGTGCATGAAACCAAATTCCTGCCAATTCACAGGCTGATTAACAGCATTTAATGCCCACTTTTAGTTTCCATTTTTCAAATGTTGCTTTGCTTAGATCTGTAGTGCAGGTTTCTGTTGACAGATGATCATGGGAAGCCAAAATAAAACCCAAAGTTTCAGCCATGGGTATGCAATCTCTACCCAGAGGGTCTAAATGGTCAAATGCATCAACTGAAGAGAATCTAGAGCCTCCATTTCTATGACAGGAGCAGCCATGCTGGAAGACCTCACCATTTGGTATCTCTGGCTAACTTTCCCAGCCTGTGCATGGGGGAACATTCCCAGGAGTTGCCTCAGAGACTCATTTATTCCTACTTCCTGATGGCTACAGCACTCCTCTGTCTTTCATCAATACTCTGCTTCTTTATATATTTTACTACCTACATCCTGACTCTCTTTATAGCTCTTGTAGGCCTGGAAGTGACCAAAGGGAGTATTTTTTCTTTTACAATTACAAAAATACTACTTGCTTTCTGAAATTAATCAACGAATTAATTCAAACCTTACAGAACTGTAATAAGTAAAAGGTGATTTCCTTTGCTCCTGTACCCACTCTTTTAAACATACATACTCTTTTCTTACCTTTCTATTTCTAGAAATTTACCATGGAGAAACAGAGAACTGCACAAAGAGTTATATGCCGGATATTTACCACAGTACTCTTTACACTAGTGAGAAAGTGTGTAACTAAATGTCTGCCTGTGACTTTCTCTTCCATTACCCTCCTTGAGCAGAGACAGGGCATGGGCCCAACCCTCCATGGAGATAATAAGAGCTCCCAGATGCTCTGTGTCCTAGACCATCTTATACACAAGGCAGTGGTCAGATAGTCTTTCCTGACCAAGATACAGATGGTTAGACCTGTAGCTGCATGTTTTATCACCTGTCTTGACCATTGTCACTGGGATAAAATAGGTGACCATGGCCCACAAATACTCTTGAAGGCTTTGGCTCAGAATTGCTCTTTAATATACTGCTCAAATTATTTCCTTTATGACTTCATACCCTTATCTGTTGCCTATGGTATAGTTTTTTCCAAATTCGTCCCTGGACCTTTCCTCAATGTGGGCTTAACTAGACTACATGTGGCCTTGCCTTGTATTATGATTTATTTTACATCCTTTATTTGTGGGTTGTTGTTGCTGTTGTTACTGCTCTTTTATGATAATGTCTCTGGCATAGAGAGGAGTTCTGGAAGCTGGGGCATAGATGCAGGGTAGCCTTAGCTGCACCAGTAACTCCTCCTGCACAAATTGTGCTTTTAGCTTTGGTGGTAACAAACATAAACATTCTGTTGTTTTCCAATCCTTATTTTGTCTTTTTTTCCATAAAGTGGTCCACTGTAAAGGTTCCTCTGAATTCTCCACCTTCACATATTCTGTTTCTTCTACCTTGCCATAACACAATCTTTCTCTCCAAATCAGCAAATTCTTCCTTTGGTTTCTGCACTCACACTGTTTGTGAGTACTGATTAAATAAATATAACACAGCTACTCTAAGTAATATTAAGCAGAAACACTATGCAAACATTAAAAATGTTTATGTACTGACATGGAAAGTTATCTTTAGTGGAAAAAAACAAGTTGCAGAATAGTATATTCAGAGAAAGTCTAGTCTTACCTCTGTTTAAAAGAAAAAAAAGAATACTCCGCATACACACAAATATTAAAACAAAATAACAAAATTGTGTGTAGATAACACAAATATATGCATGGAAAAAAAAGCCTACAAGATAACAGCCTCGACCTATCACAATGGTTATCTCACAGTCCTTGTTGTGAATCCAAATGACGTAAAACATTCATCAAAAAATATGTATGTATACAGACTATTTTTCCAACAATTTTAAGGAGTTCATGAACTCCTCTATGTATCCACTTAGTTTTATTTCTCTGGAGAGCTCTAACACATTCATTCTCTTTTCTTCACTGTGTTGCTGCAGCTTCTTAACTGGACTCCACAGCCCTCCAGGAGCAATTTCCATTCACAGATAGCTGTCCAATTGTTTTCCATGGGTGATAAGGGCTGAGATATCTGTCTCCGCATCTTGCTTATGTCACTTATACAGCTTCTTAATACTTTGACATTTGTAAAGGCAAGAATATCTTGGATATACTTTGCTGTTTTTAGCATTAATTTTATAACCATCTTTTGGTTTCCACAAGCAAATATGTTGTGATTTTGATGGATAGTTCACATAATTCATACATTAATTGGTTAGAATAGAAATTTTTACAGTTTTGATACTTTCGATCTGTGGCATTTTGCAGCAACAATAACAAATCAGCCTTGGTAAATAAAAACTTGTGATGTTGGGCACATGAATAGCCTCCACCTCACCTGCCATGGTCTTTATTATCGTGAACCCATCATGTGGCCAATGACCAAGGCCGGCTGATGTCAACTAGTTGAGTCAGTCTGTCTGCTTGGTTGCTGAGTTTCTCTGCTGTGGCAAATCATCTTCATAGGCAGCAACATAAGACACAAAGATTTTTTCATGCTCATATCTACTTCCACATGTTTATCCACATTTCTCTGCCCCAGGCCTCCTTGTCTCCAATTTTCCAGTTTTTCTCTTTCCACATCCCTCACCAGCCATCCAGGCCAATCAATATTGCTCATGTGTCAGTACATATAGTTCAATCTTGGGCCACTTCTTTCACACAATGTGGATGACCAGGTCCACTGCTCCATGCTCCACCCATTGAGCAGGATTTCTTTCTTTAAAAATTAATTCTAGGATTAATTTGGCTTATTGGGCTAGCTGGATGGGTGTTTCCCTTACTCTCTAATATCTTTTTGTCTGTTTCTCAGAAAGGATAATATTCCTGGATAGAAAAACATTAAAGTTCAATCATTCTAGTTATTGTACAACCCATACAAACATAAAACTCTAGGACACAAACAAAAAAAAGAATGTATACTATTTTTCTATATTTGTTCTTAGTCTCTGATGATTGAACTTCCAGTGACTCTCTTATTGCAATTAATTCACACTGTCTTCTCATAGGAAACATGAACAGATGCTTGAAATATCTGAAAAACTTTGATAGGGTGAGTCCATTGACTATGTCAAACAAGCTGAATTATCTGAATATAATCTGAGAGAAAGAAAGATCTGAGTCCACAATAGCAGATATTGCTACTGGCTGTAATATGAACTTTGAACATCATCTCTCATCATAAATCTTCACTAGACCTTAGATGCAAAAAAAAAAAAAAAAAAAAAAAGTAAATCATCAGACTCCTAGGTAAATGGCACTGGAGGGACAATATCTTTCTTTCTATCCCTCTTTATGACTAACATCACCTCCTACTTCCTTAGGCTCCAGGTTGTGGAGGCAAGGAAATGACAAAAAACTTACTATCAGTACTAACTAGTTGATCAGAGAGGCTTTAGACAAACTTTAGCTATCTCAGGTCACTCTAAGAGGCCAATATGTTGTTTTTTTCTTTCCAATGGTAGATCCCCTCTCTCTGTTTATTCCCACATATCCAGAAACACAAAATAATCAATGGTCACCACTGTGTCTTTATTATGCTACATCAGAATATTTGAAAGGCAAGGTTTCTGTACTCCTTGGGGCCTCTGCCAGATATCTCTTCTCTAAGTGCAGAGCCCTAACACTGAGCAGTCATTGTTCTCAGATGCCAAAATTATCAAAAAGTTTTTATATCTTGCTGTTTCACTGACACCTGTAGATAGATTAACCAATAATGTGTCCACCTCTGATGTAGGGTGAAAATAATGAACTTTCAGGACGTAAAATTACTGTGTTTCTGTGTCATTGAATAAGCTATTAGTCCATGTTGGCATAGGGTCAAATTAAGGTTTGTCCACAAACAGTATAAATTTTTATAATCCATTTATGTGCTTATTATTATAGGTAAAGGTAATTCTGGCAGCCATATCTATCAGAAATCTGAGAATCTGTGACCTCAGCAGCACCTTCTCTTTTGCACCCTCTTCAGGGCATCTTTAGTTTCCTTGTTCCTCAAACTGTAAATTGAGAGAGTCAGCATGGGAATCACCACAGTGTAGAAAACTGATGCAAATCTGTTGAATCTGGAGGAGCCACTAGAACTGGAACTCAAGTAGACAAAAATACTTGATGTATACAAGACGGAAACAGTTGTCAGAGGAGAACCACGGGTGTTAGACGCCTTGGACTTGCCTTTACCTGAAGTGTTCTTCATGAGAAAGGTGCAAATATAGCCATAGGATAACATAATAATTAAAACATTTGCTATTCCAAAGATTATTGTTAATATAGCAGTCATATCTTGTACAAAGAAAGAGTCAGTGCAGGACAGGATTAACTGTTGGGGCATGTCACAGAAGAAACATCTGATGACATTAGGCCCACAGCAGGGGAGTTGAAGCAAAGCACACACTGGAATAAAGTGAACCTGCCCATGTAGGCTCCCAGCACAATGCAAACACAGAAAGTGGCTGACATAATGGATGAATAAACTAGTGGGTTACAAATGGCAGCATACCAGTCATAAGCCATGGCCATGATGAGACAAGACTCACTCAGCCCCATAGCTGAAAAGATAATGTGCTGAATAATACAAACAACAGGTAATAGTTTGCTGTTCCTGGAAGAAGTGGGAGAGCATCCTGGGGACTGTGGAGCTGACATAGCAAACATCAGTGAAGGAGAGATTACAATAAGGTAGAATTACATCAGTGTATGGAGGTGGGAATCCATCCTTATTAAAACAATGAGGAATAGGTTCCATCAGAGATGTAATGTAGATTACTTGGAATATAATGAAGAGTACTTATATGATTCTGGGAAAATCTGAGACTACCAACAGGATGAAATGGGTGATTTCTGTAATATTTCCTCCCCTAGTCATTGACTAGGTGCTCCTAGTATCAGAAAAGAGACAAGAGAATGGATTGCTAACTCAGTTGAAGTAATAACATTACCATTTTTATATGTCTACATCTTTTCCTCCAACAAGCACTGGAAAAAGAAAAATTCTTTACTGTCCTTCTGGTGAAAAGACTCGGCTTTTCTTCTTGAATTGTCAACATATGTTTGCTCAGTGCTTCAGATTTTCAATTAATTCATGGAGACTCATGAGAATTTTAAAAGGTACTTAAAAAGTTGACTGGCAACTCTTGCAAAGGTGCCATAGAAATGCTGAGATTATTATATATAAGGTAGGGATCATCAATTAAAATAATAGGTTTTAGAAATGGCTCTAATAAATAGTTATGTAACTTGCTTTAAATCATGAAAGCCTAAGTGGCATCTTTCCAAAATAAATTTGAAACAGTCCTTCTGGTCTCAATTGTCATCCAAACATAAAGTTTCTTCTTTTATTCTTAAGAAAAATGATTGATCCTACTTATAATCATTTTTAAATTATTTTTAAAATATATGCAATACAACTCCACACTGGCCTGGCAAATAATAACATAAATTCTAATAATATTTTGGTGGAGCAGGCGGAGCATGTGTGCCCAATAAAGTTATGGAATACATCTTCTTAGGGAAGCCTTTACACAAAGCATTCCAAAAGGAGACTAGTACGGCTCAATCTTGGCCTCAACTATTGTCACAATTTTAGGGTGTTTTTGATACTTTTGAAAGAGCAAAATAATGTGGCTAATGGTTCAGACTGTGGAATTTTGGTTCCAATATCCTCTTGATCTATTAACTTGTAATAGATACTCTTGATCTATTAACTTGCAGCAATGCCATAAACACATTAAACTTGATTTATTTATAACAAAGTGAAGACAATAAAAGCCCTGAACTATAAGGTTACTCAGAAGATTATGAATAGAAACTCATGCAAATTCTCAGCACACAATTAGATACATATTGTTATTGTGGATTGCTTAGAAATAACCATAAATGACAAGTATACTTGTGACTAGAAATATGAACTGTGCTAGATATTTATAGGGTGACTTGAGGAAACTTTTGAGACATTATTGGCCCTATAGACAGTCAAGCATCATTGCCTTTAGACAGGTGTAGATTCAGACCTAGTGTCCATGCAGGTCACACCACCTAGGGCCATGAAAATATAAGCCACATACACCATTTTTTCTTCAGTTTGCTTTGGATACAGAGTATCAGTGGAAAACCCACATCAAACTGTGATGGATCTCAATACAGGGAAAAATTCCAAGTAAATATTTCAATTCTCCAATACTACGGAAGTAAAATACTCTTTTTGTAAATACAATCAACAAGTTAGAGCTCACTAACAGATTCGTAGTAGATAATACATATAGGATACATTTTATACCTCAAATGTTCTTCCTTGAGAAGAGAGAGTAAACCAATGAAAGCAAACCAAAAAATATCTGAAAAAGATGAATAATTAAAAAAGACTTGAACTACAAGATAGTAAAAAGTATTATAGACATTCATTTTTATTGTAATAACAGACGTGTGTCAAAAGAACAAATAGAAATTTTCTTTAAAAATTTAACTATCCTGCTTAATAGGTACACAGTGGCAAGCTGGGTGAATAAAACAAGACCCATTGGTCTGCTATCTTCAAGAGACCCATCTCACATGTAACACCCATAGGCTCAAAGTAAAGGGTTGGAAAAAGATCTACCATGCAAACAGAAGACAAAAAGGAGGAGGAGTTGCTATCCTTATCATATAAAACAGAATTTAAACCAAAATGGTAAAAAAAAAAAAAAAAAAGATAAGGTTAGAAGGTCATTATATAATGACAAAGAGTTCAACAGGAAGACTTAACTCTCCTAAGTATATATACACCAAACATCAGGGCCCCCATATTCATAAAACAAGTACTTCTAGACCTATAGAAAGACTTAGACCACAGTACAATGATAGTGGGGGACTTCAACACCCTATTGACAGCATTTGAGAGATTATTGAGGCAGAAAATTAATAAAGAAGTTGTGGACTTAAACTCCATACTTGACCAGTTGGACCTGCTAGACATCTACAGAGTACTCCACCATCAACCAATATACATTCTTCTCATCTGCACACAGAACATACTCCAAGACTGAACACATGCTTAGCCATAAAATGTCTCAATAAATACAAAAAAAAATCAAAGTCATACCAACCATACTCTAGACCACAGTGAAATAAAAATAGAAATAAATATCAAGGTTTTCAAAACTACAAAATTACATGGAAATTAAACAATTTGCTCCTGAATGACTTTTGAGTAAAAAAAAATGGCAAAAATTTTAAAAATTATTTGAAATAAATAGAAACAGAAAAACAGAATACCAAAATCTCTTGGATGCAATAAAAGCAGTCTTATGAAGAAAGTTTATAATGTTAAATGCATACTTCAAACAGCTAGAAAGAGCTTAAATTAATAACCTAACATCATATCTAGAGAAACCAGAAATACAAAAACAAACCCCTAAGCTAACAGAAGAAAAGAAATGACTAAAATCTGAGTGAAATTGAAGCCCAAAAAACCATACACACAATAAAAATCAATGAAACCAAACGTTTCTTTTTTGAAAGGTTAAACAAGATTGATTAGACTGCTATCTAGATTAACAAAGAAAAAATATCCAAATAAGCACAATCAGAAATGACAATGGTGACATTACAACTCGTCCCACAGAAATACAAAACATCCTCAAAGACTATTATGAACGCCCCTATGCACACAAACTACAAAGTCTGGAAAAAGTGGATAAGTTCCTGGAAACACACAAACTCCCAAATTTGAATTAGGAAAAATTTCAAACCCTGAACAGATTAATACTGAGTTCTAAAATTGAATCAGAATAAAAAACCTACCAACCAAAAAAAGCCCCAGATCAGATGAAGTCACGGCAGAATTCTATCAGATAAACAAGGAAGAACTGGTACCAATTCTACTGAAACTATTACAAAGTACTGAAGGGGAGGGGCTCCTCCCTAATTCATTCTACAAAGCCAGAATCACCCTGATACCAAACCCTGGAAAACATGCAATTAGAAAACAGAACTATAGTCCAATATCCCTGATGAACATCAATGCAGGAATCTTCAACAAAATGCAAGTAAACTGAGTTCAACAGCATATCAAAAAGTTAACTCCCCATGATCAAGCATCAGTTCTGGAAAGAAAGGTTGGTTCAACAAATGCAAATCAATAAATGTGATTTGCCACATAAACAGAATTAAAAACAAAAACCATAAGGTTGTCTAAATAGATGCAGAAAACAGCTTTCAGTAAAATCCAACATTCCTTCATGATAAAAATTCTCAAGAAACTAGACATTGAAGGAACATATCTCAAAATAGTAAGCTCCATCTATGACAAACCCACAGCTAAAATAATACTAAGCAGACAAAAACTGAAAGAATTCTCCTTGATAACTGGAACAAAACAAGGTTGCCTACTCTTAGCATTCTTATTCAACATTATTGGAAGTGTTAGCCTGAGCAATCAGGCAAGAGAAAGAAAGAGAAGGCATCCAAACAGGAAAAAAATATAAGTCAAACTGTCTTTCTTCACAGATAATACAATCCTACACCTAGGAAAAATATGTAAAGGCTTCACCAAAAGTCTCCTGGAACTGATAAATGACTTCAGTAAGTTTCAGGATAAAAAATCAATGTCTAAAAATTAGTAGCATTTCTATACACCAATGATGCTTAAGCTGAGAGCCAAATCAGGAATGAAATTCTATTTACAATAACCACACACACACACACACACAAAATAAAATATCTAGGAGTACATAGAACCAAGGAAGTGAAAGATCTTTACAAGGAGAACTGAAAAACACTGCTAAAAGAAATCATAGGTGACACAAACAAATGGAGGAAACATTCCATGCTCATGGATTGAAAGAATCAATATTGTTAAAATGACCATGCTGCCCAAAGCAATCTATAGACTCAATGCTATTTCTATCAAACCACCAGCATCATTTTTCACAAAACTAGAAAGGACTACTCTTAGATTCAATGGAACCCAAAAAGAGCCAACTAGCCAAAGCAATTCTAACCAAAAAGAACTTCAAAGTATACTATGATGTTACAGTAACCAAAATGGCATAGTACTGGACAAAAATAGACATTTAGGCCAATGGAACGGAATAAAGAACCCCAATTAAAGAAGCATATCACAAGCAATTGATCTTCTACAAAGTCAACAAAAATAAGCAATGGGAAAAGGACTCCCTATTCAACAAATAGTGCTAGGATAGCTGGCTAACCATAGGCAGAAGAATGAAACTGGACACCTACATTTGACGATGTACAAAAATTAACATGATGAATTAAAGATTTGAATGTAAGACCTCAAACAATAAGAATCCTGGAAGAAAACCTAGGAAACACCATTCTGGACATTGGCTTTGGGAAATAACTTATGACTAAGTCCTCAAAAACAATTGCAACAAAAACAAAAATTAACAAGTGGAGTCTCGTTAAACTAAAGAGCTTCTGCACAACAAAAGAAATTATCAACAGAGTAAACAGGCAACCTACATGGGAGAAAATATTTACGAACCATGCATTGATAAAGATCTAATATCCAGAATCTATAAGGAACTTAAACAATTGCACAAGCAAAAAAGTATTTAAAAATAGACAAAAGACATGAGCAGACACTTCTCAAAAGAAGACACAGAAGTAGCCAACAGGCATAAAAAATAAAAAAAGCTCAACATAACTGATCAACAGAGCAAATTAAAACGACAATGAGATACCATCTTACAGAAATCTGAATGGCTACTAAAGAGTCAAAAAAACACAGATGCTAGCAAAGCTTCAAAGCAAATGGAATGCTTATACCCTGTTGGTGGGAATGTAAATGAGTTTAGCCACTGTGGAAAATTTGAAGATTTCTCAAAGAGCCTAAACCATTCAACCCAGCAATCTCATTACTGGGTATACATTCAGAAGAAAACAAATGGTTCTACAGAAAGAAATATTCACTTGTGTGTTCTTTGCAAGTTGCAAGACCTGACTCACTATGGGTAAAAAGTATTAGAAGGATAGACATGTGTTTATGTAATCTTGAGATGAGAAAGATATCTCTAAAATATAACACCAAATAGAAACTATAGGAAATATATATATATATAATGAAACAATGTAAACTTGGTTATGACAGAAAAATCCACTTGCATAAAACACATTTGAAATCCAACTAATGAACTGGGAAAAAATAATCAAAAAGTATTTTAAAAGACAATGTAGCAATGCTTTTATAATTTAAAAAAAAATTCTTAAAAATTAGCACTGATTCATGCACAAAATGTTTCTACCTTTCTGGAAAAAAAAATGCTTTATAAGATCTCTCTCACTTTCTTTCTTACACACACCTCCACCACTATATGAGCCAGCTATAATGCCGAATGTTAAAAGTAACGGGTTTTTTTATTTTCTTCTTTATCATTATCTGCATTTTCTCAATTTTCTACAACTCCTATATTTATAATTATTAAGATACAAAAATTATTAATATTTAGTAGGGGATGGAGGGAATAAGCAAGAGACTTTCCTAAATTTTACTTGCTATCTCTGTGATGTTTAGCAAGTTATTAACCTCTCTCCGTTGTCTCATTTACAAGGGAATCTGTTAATAGTTACTACCTCCTTCATAGTGTTGTTGCAAGTATTGTATGACATGAAGGGCTTAAAAGAGTGAAGGTTCAATACATGTTAGCAATGATCATTCCCATCACCACTTCTCTCTGCAAAATAGAAAAAGGGAGAAATTAATACCAAAGTGTCAAGAAGTTCTTAATAAAAGTACTTCTTAAATTAGACTGTCTCCAAGCCTCGACTCAAGAATATGATTAATAATGATTTTGTTTGTTTCTATCTTATATTATTGTGTTATCTCACACCCAGCTGGATTATAAATTCCTGATGCTTCTTTTGATGCTGCACCACCACCAAATACCCTTAAGCTGACAACACTAACTACATACAGCACATGGACTAGTGGAGATGTTTTACTACTTAATGCTAAGCACCATGGAAACTGATATTAACACATTCATAAATGTTTCTTTCACCCAAATTTAGATGTATATATAACAATATCTTATGTCTATTTTATTTTCATTGTGGTTTTATGAACTTGGAAATCGTTCTGTTTACTATTAAAGTGTTGCCAATATAATTTCTCAGATAGTTTATCCAAGATGAGTTATAGTTAATAAAAATAATTTGAAAATATAAGCTGTCATTGACATTCCCCAAACATAAATATAATTGGTCAGTTCAACGAAAAAGTCAAACTGTTGATCAACTTGTTGCCCTATAATTTTTCACATTTTAATTACATTCCAGTGATACAGGCCTTAATTAAATATATTCTATTTAATCCATCATTTCCAGAAAATAGCAAGGACTTATAGATTGTTTTTCTTATTTATTATAAAATTTGTCCTGAAAATTGATCTTTTTAAACTTCGATAAACTAAAGAAAAAGGATGAATGTGCTCATTCTCTTTCAGTACATTTTTTGCATGTGTTCACCATCTCCCTAGAAAATTTACAGAAGAAAAAGTGACTAATGTAAATATTGGTTGGGGATTTTGCTAGATGTATATAGGTAATTGAAATCCTTTCCAATTCTGATCTAGTAAGAAGATGGTCACTTTGTGGCATTGTGCAGAATACAGAATCGGATAAAGCCAGGAATGTTGTTGAATGGAAAACACTGTAAATAAAAGAAGGTTAAAAGGAATACTTAGACCAACACTACCTATGTTTAGAGTGGGTATTCCTGATTTCTACAATACATAGGCTAGTGTCTCCAGACAACCAGCGTGTCCAAAAACAACAATGGAGAGCTGTCTGAAGTATTTCAAAGAGTCTGATGGAATTGTACATGAGTACTTTCTCATATTATTTTGCAGCAATGCAATTTGGCTCCTACTAAGAAATTATGAATCAAAGCTGTGTATTTAAAGATTAAATAAATTATTATTTCAAAAACAGAATTCACATGAGCAAAAATTAAAAGGGTCTTTGAAATAGAAAAAATTGGGAAAAATAAGAAAAAACATGTTTTGATCTTAGAAAATTTTCCTGATACTCAGTAAATTATTATTTTTATTCAGCTCTCAATTATTTTTTATGCTCTTTCTTGTTTGACTCTCAATGATCCTATTATCCTCATTTTATAGGTTAAAAAAAAACACAGAAAGTAATACAGGTCAAGGTCATATCCTTAAGAAATTGCAGAACTGGAATTCAACAACTATTTCTCATCCCAGAGTAATAACTTGAAATTTTATGTTGAGGTTATTATTTTTGTTAAAGTCAGAAAATTTCTGTAAGGAGAAAGAGAACTCAAAGATAGTCCTAGGTGGAGGAAATGGAAACAAAGAAGAGAGAATAGTTGAATAATGGGAGAGACTGAGGACCATAGACCTTGCTTACTGAAAGAATCAGAGAGATAATGAGATATCAGAGAATCAACCATTCCCTCTAAGTCTTGCCCTGTGACCTTGATCCAGATCCCTCAAAAAGACACAATTCTTGCCAAAGGTTAAAATTAATTATTTTTTAAACAAATGAATTTTTCAGGTGGGCCCCATTGCACTCTAAGATGGGTGATTTGGGCCACAAAACTGGCTGTTCACTCACAGCAAAAGATCTTCTTAAATGTGTTGCTGAGAGCAGAGAATAAAGGAGAAAAGCCAATTCAAGGGAGAAAACATTCCAGGTACTTGCTCTCTGGTGTCGTGGTTGTCGTGGAGTTTTCGTCCCCACAGATTTCATGCCCCACTTTGCCATGTCCCCACTGGATTCATTCCCTACTTCCCCATGGTCTGTGATGATGGTCTCATGACTGTAGATTTTCTTTACTAACTGGAGTCATTTGAGCTGGAAAGGATATAGGAATCTGGGATATTCTGGTATAAACTCTTGGTTTCTAGGTGGAGAACCTGAGGCCAGAGAAGGTAAGGAATTGTCCCAAGATAGCACAGCTTGATGGTAATACAGCTTGATAACAGTAAGTTAAATACATTTACATATTTGTATTTCTGTGGTATCACTTATAATATCTCCTTTTTTGTTTCTGATTATCTTTATTTGGGTCTTCTCTCTTCTTTTCTTGGTTAGTCTCACTAATGATTTATCAATTTTTTTTATTTTTTTAAACCAAATTTTTGTTTCATTTATCTTTTATACTGTTTTGGTATTCTATTTAGTTCTGCTATAATCATTGTTATTACTTTATTTCTGATAATTGTGAATTTCATTTGATCTGGCTTTTCTAGTTCTTTATTTAGAATTGTTACTTTCTCTTGCTGAGTTGAGTTGATATTCTTATTTCATTTATTCTTTATATTGTTTTCAGTGTCTATTTCATCTAGTTCTGTTATAATCATTGTTATTTCATTATTTTCTGCTAATTGTGAATCTTGTTTGATCTTGCTTTTCTAGTTCCTTATTTACAATTGTTATTTTCTCTTGCTGAGTTGATACCTTTATCATTATAAAATGACCTTTATCATTTTATTGTTTTTAATTTAAAGTCTGTTTTACCTAATTATAGCGAATTCTGCTTGCTCTTGATTTCCATTAGTGTGAAATATCTTTTTCCAATGCTTTGCTTTCAGCCTGTACATGTCTTTACAGATAAGGTGAGTTTCTTGTAGACAGCTTATGGTTGAATCATGTTTTTTTTTTAACTCATCTTATCAATGCATGCCTTTTAAATGCAGTGTTTAATCCTTCTATGTTCAAGGTTAGTATTGATAGGTGAGGTTTTGTTCCTGTCATATTTATTATTAATTGTTGTCTAGTTGTTTTATACATTCTCTCTTCTTTATTTTTTTTCACTGTTCATTTTTGGTTTGGTGAAATTCTGTAGTGGTGTCATTTGATTCCTTTCTCCTCCTCCTTTGTATTATTGCATTAACAATGAATTTTATGTTTTTTGTGTTTTCATGATGGTGAATACCATTCTTTTGCTTCCAAGTTTAGAACTTTTTTGATCATTTCTTATATTTCCAATCTAGTGGTGGCAAATTCTATCACTATTTGCTTGTCTGGGAAAGACTATTTCTCCTGAAGCTTAATTCTTGCTGTATATAGAATTATTGGCTTGTAATTTGCTTGTTTTTTCTTTCAACACTTTGAATGTATCATTTCACTGCCTTCTTACCTGCAAGTTTTCTGCTGAGAAGTCTGCTGTTATTCTGAAGTAGTTTCTTTTGTAGATGACTAGATGTTTTCCTCTTGCCAACTTTAGAATTTGTTCATTTGCTTTGATTTTAGACAGTCTAATAATAATATGCCGTGGCAAACTCATTTTTGCATTGTATTTTTCTGAGGATCACTGAGCCTGTTTTATCCATATGTCTAAATTTTTTGATAGACTTGGGAGGTTGTTATACATTATTTCATTAATAGGTTTCCTAACCTTTTTTCCTTAGGAATACCAATAATTTATAATTTCAGTCATTTTAGGTAGTCTCAAAAGTCTTGAAGGCTTTGTTTATTCTTTTTTATTTTTGTCAGACTGGATTATATTTTAAAACCTATCTTCAAGTTCAGATTCTTCATTCCGCTAAATCTTGTCTATTGATGAAGCTTTCAAATATATTTTGTAATTCTTGCAATAAAATTTTTAGTTCCAGGATTACTGTTTTTTTTTTAAGATATCTATCTCATTGGCAAATTTCTTGTTCATATATTAAAATGATTTTCTGATTTGTTTGTATTGATTTTCAGATTTCTCTTGAATTTCATTGAGCTTCTTTAAAATCAATATTTTGAATTTTATCTGGAACTTGGAGGATTTATTTGTGTTTAGCACTTATTGCTGGAGAATTTTTGTGGTTTTTTGAGGGTGTGGTTTTGAGGGTGTGAGGGTTACCTAGCTTTTTCATGTATCCTGTGTCTTTAGGTTGTTTTCTGCATATCTGGTGTAACAGTTCTTTTCATTTTTGAATTTCCTTTAGTTAGGGGAGAAATTTTTCTTAAAGATGTGACAACTCTGTTGGTTGGGTGTAGCCTTCTGGTTTTACTCCTGGGTGTATGCAATAGTGAAAATGCTGTATGATTTATTTAGCTATCCTCAGTGTGTTAGGTAACAGTTATTCATGGGGGCACTGGTGAACTTGTGTTCCAGTTTCAGTGCCAGATGCATCCATCTTCAGATTAAGTGATGGTGAATTAAGCATGTCTATCTTTGTAATCTGGGGAAGCATATGCTGAAATCTGTGTTGGTGGATCCAAGAAAATCAGTTCTGTATCCTCTGAATGATGTACCAGGATGCTAATTGTAATAGCACTGTACTGGGTAAGTGAGTGGGTTATTTTGCTCCTGGGTTGCTTGGGAGTAGTGGATGATGGTGGTGGCAGTGGCAATAAGATGTCCTTCTAGTTTCCACACACTGTACTTTTGTGTTGGAAGTGGCTGAAATGGACTACTCAAGTCAGCCTCCAGGCCAATAGATGATACTTGCAGGTTGGAGCTAGCCAAGCTGGTAGCAGTATGCCAACCTTTGCACCCTGAAAGAAGTACTCAGGTGTCCCAGGTGGTGGATTGAACTGTGGAACATCCAGAAGCCTGACTCCTACAGTCTCATGGGGTTACTAAAGCTGGGTGGACCCAAACCAGGCAACAGGGTGGGCATGCACCAGCTGTGATTGGGGAGTGGAATGGTCCTCAGTCCCCTGGAGAAATGCTTGGGTGAAAAGTGACCACTGCTATGTTGATGTTCTGCCACTGGGGGGATGGTGCTTGTCCCTGTAGTTACTGCTTTGACCAGTGAGTTGGGGGCTGTGCTCCTCTTATGCCCCAGTCCCAAAAGGTGTTTAGTCAGTCCCAGCAGTTCTCACCCAGCCTGTAATTCAGCCCCAAGCCACAGGAGCCATTGTCAAGCTCAGTACCAAGTATCTAGAACAATTATTATCCTGCTCATGTCTGGGATAGTTGCCCAGTTCCAGAACCAGCAGCTGGAGTTCTTGCCATGTTTGCTTCTCAGTTCTGGTTGTGGCAGCACTTTCCCACTCAAGCCCTGGTTCTGCAAGCCACAACCCAAGTCTCCCTAATGCCTAAGACTGCTGTTGTTGGTTCCCAGGATCATGCACAGTTTTATAAGAGCTAGGATAAAAAATGGCGCCTTACTGTAGCTGCATAAGTCTGAGGAAGAGAGTAAGACACTCCCTGGAGTAGTTCCTTCTCACAATATCCCAGCTACTCCCTAAGTTAGATTCAAGGATTGGGAGGGCCTAGGTGTTTGCCCACATCCTAGATTGTATAATTTCATCAGTGGGAAAATGGACCCACAGAAAAGACATTCACATACCCTTTCTTATACTGGGGATTCACTCCCAGTTTTTTACCATTCCTGGCCATGCAGGCTGCCTGTTTTACTTCTTCTTTTGAACTCCCATGTTCCTTCTTGGATAATATATTTAAAGCGTCATTGTTGTTTTGGTTCTTCAAGGTAGGTGAGGCATGCTGAAAGTGCTTCTAATCAGCCATCATTTGACCCAATAATTTCTCTTCTGACACTTTATATGAAGATGATTACACATGTACATAAGGAAGCACACATAGGTATTTTCATTGTGTTAATAACTTTTAGAAGTCTCTCAAATAATCTTATTGCTTCACTTAAATTCAAAAATCAAGTTTAGATTCTGTGGAGCTGAAATGCTCACTAGCTGCCTCATCATTGGCTCTATGGTTATCTAATTTTTTACAAGGGCACCAAAAGACACAGTGAGGAAAGGATAGTCTCTTAATAAATAGTGCTGGAAAAAGTAGATTTTATCATGCAAAAAATGAATTTGAGCCCTTATCTTATAACATACCCAAAAATCAACACAAAATGGATTAAAGACCTAAATGTAAGACCTGAAACTCCTACAGGAAAACATAGGGGAAAAGCTCTTTCACACTGGCCTTTGTAATGATTTTTTGGATATCACACCAAAAGCTCAAAATACAAAAGCAAAAATAAATAAATGGAATTACATCTAAATAAAAATCTTCTGCAGAGCAAAAGAAGCTATCAGTAAAATTAAAAACAACCTATAAATTGGGGGGAAATGTTGCAAACTATGTATCAGATAAGAGTTAATACCTGACACTTTTTAAAGTCATAATATTTAATAGCAAAAAAATTAAAACCTTATTTTTAAAATGGACATAGGACCTGAGTGTACATTTATCCAAAAAGGAAATAAAAATGGCCAACAAGTATATGAAAAGGTGTTCATCATCACTGATCATCAGAGAAATGCAAATCAAAACCACAATGAGATACCATCTCATACCAGTCAGAATGGCTACTAGTAAAAAGTCAAAAAGTAACAGATGCTGGCAAGGTTGCAAATAAAACTGAATGCTTATGCACTGTTGATGGGAGTATAAGTTAGTTTAACCATTGTGGAAAGCAGTATGGTGATTCCCTAAAGAACTGAAAACAGGACTACCATTTGACCCAGCAATCCCATTACTGAATATATCCCGAGGAACAGAAATCATTCTACCATAAAGATGCATGTACATGAATGTTCATTGCAGCACTACTTAAAAGAGCAAAGACATCAAATATAAATGCCCATCAAAGATAGACTGGATAAAGAAAATGTGGTACAGATACACCATGGAATACTATGTAACTATGAAAAAAGAATGAGATTATGGTTTTTGTGGGAACATGGATGAAGCTAGAGACCATTATACTTAGCAAAGTAACACAGAAAAAGAAAACCAAATACCACATGTTCTCACCTATAGGTGGGACCTAAATAATGAGAATTCATGAATACAAACAAGGGAGCAACAGACATTGGGGCCTAGTGAGTGTGCAGGGTGAGAGGAAGAAGAGGAACAGAAAAAATAACTATTGGGTACTAGGCTTAGTATCTGTACAACAAACCTGGGTGACACAACTTTACCTATATAACAAATCTGCACATGTATCCCTGAACCTAAAATAAAAGTTAAAGAAAATCAACATGAAAACACAGTATGGCATCCTAGGTTCTTGCCATTTTTCCACATATAATATTTACCAGTACCTCTCTTCTCAAAAACATAATCACCTTTTAGGGTTTAATCTACCTGGGTTCTAATCATGAAAACTGACTTTTTAAACTGTATTCAATGTCAGTGACACTGTCTCAAACAGATCACTTGGTGGTGGCTGACCACAATGGCACCAGACAGCCAGGAAGTAAAGATTATACTTCTTCTCTCTACCTAGCTATTCTTGTGACCTACAAAGAGTCACTTACATATTCTTGCTTCTATCTTCCTTACAACAATAGCAATATCTACCCAAATATTGTTCTTACTAATGTAAATGTGTTGCCCCATTTATCACCCTCTTGAGAGCCACTTTGATTTCCTTGTTCCTCAAACTATAGATCAGAGGGTTTAACATGGGGATAAGTTTAACATAGAATACTGAGAGCACCTTATCCTGCTTCATGGAGTGGCTAGAGCTTGGATGCATGTACACAGAAAGGGCTGTGCTGTAGAAGAGAGTCACAGCTACTAGGTGGGAGGCACAGGTATTGAAGGCCTTGGCACTACCTTTGGTTGATGACATTTTCAGTATTGAAGCTACAATAAAACCGTAGGACACAAGGATAACAAGCAAAGAGCCCAACCCAACAAAAATAGCTACCAGAAAAACAGCCATTTGGCTGATAAAGGGATTAGAGCAAGACAAGGAAATAATCTGAGGTATGTTACAGAAGAAATGTTGGATGATGTTTGGCCCACAGTAGTAGAGATTAAAGCAACGCACTGTTTGAACTAAGCTACTAACAAATCCACTCCCATAGGCTCCAGCCACCATCTTCCAACAGATAGCAGGGACCATGATGGCTGAGTACTGCAGAGGACTGCCGATGGCCACATATCTGTCACAGGCCATGACAGCCAAGAGGCAGCACTCAGCCAGACACATCCAGGACCCAACAAAATACTGAGTGGCACAGGCAAAGAAGGAAATTGTCCTCTCATCTTTTAAGAAGTCTGAAAGCATCCTTGGGCTGATGGTAGAAGAATAGCAGATGTCTATAAATGACAGGAAACTGAGAAAAAAGTACATGGGTATGTGCAGGTGAGAGTCCATCCTGATGAGGATGATAAGGCCCAGGTTCCACATCAGGGTCACAAGGTAGATTGCCAGGAAGACTAGAAAGAGGATGAGCTGAAGCTCTTTGTCATCTGAGAGTCCTAGGAGAACAAACATGGTCACAGAGGTGTGGTTTCCACTTACGTTCATGGATCTGCTTTGTGTCAACTGCTGAGAAAATGGAATGAGAAGAAAATGGGTTTATTCCACCCCCCAAAAAAAAGAAACACTATTTTTTTCAGTCATGAATCTGGCTAAATATAAAAACTTGAATCATCAATGTTGAGTTAATTTGTGTCTTTCATATATACAATCATGAAAATTCACTAAAAAATTTTTTGTTAGCTATTATGCTGAAGATAGTAAATAAGCATCATTAGTATGATACCACCTAAAAGGTCTTAGTTTCATGTGTTCCCATTTTATAACACATGAGACTTTGAAGATATGCTAAATTAAGAAAATTCTGTCATTTTTCTCTACAGTTGACTCTTGAACAACAGGAATTTAAACTATGCAGCTCTACTTATACACGAATTTCTTTTCAATAAGTACAGTGGAAAGTTTTTTAGAGATCCATAACAATTTGAAAAAAACTCACAAACTGCATAACCTAGAAATACCAAAAATATTAAGAAAAATGTACATCACAACTTCATAAAATATATACAGACATTAGGCTATTTTATCATTTATTATCATAAAATATACAAAGATCTATTATAAAAAGTTAATTTTTTAAAAAAAATTATGATGAACAGACCATTTATTGGCTCACAGTTCTGGAGGATGTGAATTCCAAGATCAATGGACTAACATCTGGCAAAGGCCTTCTTGCTGTGTCATACCATGACAGAAGAGCAAAGGGAGTGCAAGAGAAAGAGTAAAAGAGGGCCAAGTTCCCCCTTTTATAATGAACTATCTCCCTTGATAATGGCATTAATCCATTCTCTCCACCTTAATGGCCTAATCACATTTCACTGGGCCTCATCTCCTAACACTGTTGTAAAAGTTAAAATTTATCCAAAGTTACATACAGACACTTAAACACTCATGGTACCATTCACAAATGAAGAAATATAAGCAAACATAAAGATGCAGTATTAAATCATAACTATATAATTAACTGTAGTACATACTTTACTGCTATAATAATTTTGAAACTATCTCCTGTTGCTATTGCAGTGAGCTCAAGTGTTGAGAGTTCTGCTTAAAGTGCTTTGTGAGGCTAGTCATCCTCATGTGGGAAATTCATCTCTCCAAAAAATGCATAGAGCAGTAAAAAGTTCTCTTTCATGGCTCTCACATATTTTTCATTGTGCTTAGTACAGTATCATAAACCTTGAATAACACCATGGGACACATACAAAGTGCTACTAGTGACACTGGAAGTGCTCCCAAGAAGCAGAAAAAATTGTCATGATATGACAAGAAAAAGGTGAATTGTTTGGTATATATCACAGATTGAGGTCTGTAACTACAGTTGCCTGCCATTTTAAGATAAATGAAACCAGCACAAGGACCATTGTGAACAAAAGAGAAGGAAATTCATGAAGCTGTTACTGCAGCTACTCTAGCAGGTACAAAACTCTTACACTTTTTGTGAAATACGTTTTTATCTCATACTGAAAATGCAACTTTTATGTGGATGCAGGATTGCTATATGAAAGTCATACCTACAGACTCTAATATGATTCCAGAAAGAGTGAAGTCACTATATGCCAGCTTAAAGCAAAAGGAAGATGAAAGCTGGAGAATTTAATGCTAGTAATGGATGGTTGGATGATTTTCCAAAGAGGTTTGGCTTTAAAATATCAAGATAAAAGGAGAAGCAACTTCTGCTGATCAAGAGAAGCAGAGGAATTCCCAGACACCATTAAGAAAATGAAAATCATTAAACAGAAAATTTATCTGCCTGAAGAGGTTTTTAATGAAGGCAAATGTACTCTATTCTAGGGGGAAAAATGTCACAGTAGACATTTATTAATAAAGAAGAGAAGCAACATCAGGATAGACTAACTTGTTTTGTGCAAATGCAGCTGAGTTCACGATTTATTAATAAAGAAGTTTTATTAGTAAAGAAGAGAAGCAACATCAGGATAGACTAACTTGCTTTGTGCAAATGCAGTTGAGTTTATGATCGGGACTGCCCTTATCTATAAAGCTTGCAAAGAAAAGATAAACACCAGCTGCCCGTCTTTCAGTTGTACAATAATGAGGTGTAGATAATGAGAATGCTTTTTCTGGATTAGTTCCAGAATGGATGCTTTGTGAAGTCAGGAAGGTACTTCCTTTTTAAAAAAATATTTTGATATTGGACAATGCGCCTGACAACCCAGAACCCCATGAGTTCAACACCAAAGGCCAAAGTGGTCTACTTGCCATCAGAAACAATGTCTCTAATTTAGCCTCTAGATCAGGGGGTTACAATGACCCATAAGTCTCATTACACATGGTAAATTGTCAACACTTTGGAAAAGAATCCCAACAGAGAGGACATTAAGAAAGTCTGCAAGAATTACACCATTGAAGATGCCATTGTTGCTACAGAAAAAGCTGTGAAAGCCTTCAAGCCCCAAACAATACATTCCTACTTGTGAAAACGTTCTCCAGCCATTGTGCTTGACTTCACAGGATTATGACAGAGAAAACCAAGAAAATCATGAAAGATTGTGAGCATCTAATAGTGGTGAGGGGGGTATCAAGACATGGATCTCAGAGAAATTCAAAAGCTAGTGAACACCACGTCAGAGGAATTAACAGAAGACAGCTTGATGGAGAGGAGTGTTTTCAGACAAGTGCCAGATAATGAAGAGGAAGACATAGAAGAAGCGGTGCCAGAAGACATATTGATGTTAGACAATTGGGCAGAAGGGTTCCAATTACTCAAGACTGCTTTTGACTTCTTTTATGACATGGACACTTCTATGATACAAGTATTGAAACTAAAGCAAACGGTGTAAGGTTTGACAACATATAGAAACATTTTTAGAGAAATTAAAAGGCAAAAAAAGTCAGGCAGAAATTATGTTGTATTTTCATAAAGTTACACTGAGTGTGCCTGCCAATCCTGCCTCCCCCTCTATTTCCTCCACCTCTTCTCCTTCTGCCACCCCTGAGACAGCAAGACCAATCCATCCTCAGCCTACATAAGCCAGTTTTTCTAAAAACCCCTCTGCAATCTGAAGACAATGGGGATTAAGGTCATTATGATGACCTATTTCCACTTAATGAATAGTAAATACTTTCTTTTTCTTATAATTTTCTTAAGAACATTTTCCTCTAGCTTACTTTGTTGTAAAAATACAGTATAAAATACATGTAACATTTAAAAATGTGTTGAGTATTTAAATTATTGGTAAGGCTTCCAGTCAACAGTAGACTATTATAATACAAGCTTTGTGGGAATCAAAAGTCATATGTAAATTTTTTACTGCACAGGGAGTCAGTGCCCCTACCCTTGGATTCTTCAAAGGTGAACTGTATGGTGAAATAGGATGACTCTGCTCAAGCATGACTCCAGTATTCACTCAATGCTTCAAGAAGAACTTGGATCATCCTGGCCCTCTTACGTAGAATGAAGTGCTCTTTAAAATCTCCTTGAGGACTAACATCCAATCAATCTATAATAAGGGAGTATCGACAATTCTGTAACTGCTTTTAGGCTCTCATAAAGCCTGGAAAGATATAACAAAAATGTAGCAAGATGGTAGGAAGTCACACGCTAAGAAGCAGCTTGGAAATGGGTATTACTTAACCAATTTAATAACTCTGGGAAGGCTCCTGAGAAGTTAGATAACACAAGGTTGAAAGATTTGTTATATTCATTATATTCCCTTCCTAGCAGTTGCATTTCTTTCTCAAATCTGAAATATTTATAAGTTAAATTTTTTATGACAGTAATTCTTTAACTTATTTGGGTCAGTGATGCTTTTAAAAATCTTTTGGACACTCTGGACCCACTACCCAGTAAACTGCAACCACTTACAACCTTTGCATACAGTTTAAGTGAATTCTCAATCATCTTCAAGCCTATCCACGGTAGCCAAGTTAAGGACTTCTCCTATAAGGCAGAGTGACTCAAACTCATAAAAGGCTTAAGATGCTTAGGCAATTACATACGTATTACGAATTGAGGTAGAATTTTGAGGAGTCCTTTCTCATTTTCACTTTGGAGCCAGTTCAGGGAAAGCAAAATACTAAGTCTTCAGCCAAATGGTAACTAGCCAATCAAATATTTTTGCCTCAGGCACTATATGCTCTCTTCAAGATTCTATAGCTGTCATTCTTTTTAGATCATTAGAACATCCCCCAACCAAAACACATGTTTATTCAAATACCCTTACATTAAAAAGGAAGTCATGGGGGGCCTTGAAGGCAGAAAATAGCTGTCAAATATAGCCTGGGAGTTGTGTCCAAGGGTAGAAGTAGAAATCTCAAACATTTCCATTGCTGTGATATTAATGGAATAAACCATGTATGATCTACAAGTATTTGTCAACATTAGCCATCCAAAATATCTTCCTTCTCCCTAACCATTTCCCAGTCTCCCAGTTCCAAAAAGAAAAAGATCTCCATAGAAACATCAGGCTATTTATAGAGAAGCACACTCAAAGTGGTTCTTTTCTCAAAATCAGATCAGTCTGATTTCAGATCAGTCGTGGCTTCCTGTTGCACTGCATTGAAAAAAAAAATTTTAAGAAATAAGGTCTTTAATTGTAAAAGAACATTTAGATATTTGTCATGAATATGAAAGAGGAGATTTGTAGCAGATAGACAATGCATTTAGCATCCCAGACTTAGGAGTAGCTCTGTCCACAGTAAGACTGAATAGAAAAAGAATCTTGTGGGAAAAGAACAGAAAGTTGTATTTGTTACCATTTTCATCATCATCATCATCATCGACAGTCAGAAGGACAAAGATTTATTGAGTAGCTACATACATACTGACCTGCCCCTTATAATTATATATGCAGTTTTCTCTAATTTATGCTCATTCAATATAGGAAACTTAAATCTGATATACTATTTACTAAACACAATATTTGCATTCTGAAAATTGCCTCTATATTTCTATCATATGTCTCTGGGACCTCAGTTTGTTGGATCTTTTTGCTCTGTTCTCCACATCAATAAAACTTTCATTATTTATATTTCTCTACTGTGTTCTGTCTTCTTTTTACAGATGTTTCTTTCCATAAATTAATTTTATCATTAATTATGTTAATTGGTTGTTTGACATAGTCACTGGATTTTAAATTTTAATCATAATATTTTGTTTTGTTTTCTAGAACTTCCATTTTGATTTTTCCCAAATAGTCTATTTCTTGTTCTTTAATCATACTTTTAGTAGCATTCTTTAATTAAACATATTAAACATAATTATTAAATTATTACCAAATAACTTAAATACCTAGTTTGATGTTATTGCTGTCTCTCATTCAGGATATGAGCTATTTGCTTGAGTGTTTAGTGAATTTTAATCAGAAGTTCGTGTTACTTTGAATTTATCTGCAGGAAGCATTGAGGTTTAAGTATAATATGTGTCTCTCCAGAAATGATTTCTATTACTTCTGTCAGTACCTTGGGGATGATACTAACCCAGAATCCATGTAAGCAATAATTTTGACTTGGGGTTTTCTCAGGGCCACAATAGTCATAAAATTTAGGCTACATAGCTAAATATGTAGAAATCATCAGGGGAATCTTCTCTTCCTCCCAAACTAAGGCTGAGAGAATTATGCATATCATTGTTTTATTATGTGGGGTCAGATTTTTCTATTGTGCCCCCAGAGAATGTTACCCTTTGGGAACCCCTGTTTCAGTGTCATAAGAGTTTTCTATTATCCAGCCTCCTTCACTGTCTTTTTCTCCTACCTTTATACAGACCTATTAAACTCAGCCTTAGGGTTTAGTGGATCCCTCCTGGGAAAATGCTGGCTGCAGTCTACCGTATCTTAGGTTTGTGCTTTCTTATCATCTTTATACTTTCAGGAATTTATCTTCTTCCTCACTGGCTGAACCATGAAAAAAAATGTGTTTTAGAGTTTATCTAGCATTCTTAGTAGTTTCTGTGAATTTATAGCCCACCGTATTCCCAGAAGCATGTCTACAAACAATATTTTTATGAAAGTCCTGGTAACTTCAACTTATCACTGGCCACTTTTTCTCACTTCCTTGGCAAGCAGTCAGCATTATCACTTTTTTTCTTTTTTTTTTCGTAGCTTCTGTGGTGTCTTGAGATGGAGTTTCGCTCTTGTTACCCAGGCTGGAGTGCAATGGCGCGATCTCGGCTCACTGCAACCTCCGCCTCCTGGGTTCAGGCAATTCTCCTGCCTCAGCCTCCTGAGTAGCTGGGATTACAGGCACGCGCCACCATGCCCAGCTGATTTTTTGTATTTTTAGTAGAGATGGGGTTTCACCATGTTGACCAGGATGGTCTCGATCTCTTGACCTCGTGATCCACCCGCCTCGGCCTCCCAAAGTGCTAGGATTGTTTGATTTTCTTATGTTTTTGTTTCCAATATGGCTAAATTTTCCTTAAAATCAAGGCACAGTAGATAGCTAACATTATTGAGGGCATACGCTATCCCAGGTGCTATTATAAATCCTTCTATGCTTTGTCTCATTTTAATTTGTCCAACAGCACCATGAGATCTGTGCTCCTATCATTTTCATTTTGTAAATAAGGACACTGTGACAGGTCCAAAATGGAAATATAGCCACAAATCAGACAAACCAGAAATGAGATTCAACTCCAAGCACTCTAGCTCCAGAGCACCTTAAAAGACTGTGATCCACTGCCTCACTAAAACGTTAGTGTACTGATTGATTAAATGCAAGAATTAATACATTAATCTTATTTCTAACCACCATAGAGTGCAAAGCACTATACTTTGGAGGAGGCAAAAGATCCTATAGCCCAGCAAGATGAGAATTGTGTCCACAGAGGCATACTGCAAGCAAGAGATGATTTATGGCATGAAAAAGATAGAGATAAAATTCTGCAGGTAATCACCTATTGGATATAGGCAGGAAGTTAAGGGACTAGAGAAATCTCCTGCATATTCTTTGTGAGAATTTCTCATGGTCTCTACAATGGCCGAGCCTATTTCAGAGAAGTTATCGTACAAATGGACAGGGCAATGACAATGTAATTGCACATGCTATCAATAACACAATCACTATATCACTTCACATAGATACCCTTTCAGGAAATGAACTGAAAAGTGGTAATGCTGACTGCTTGCCAAGGAAGTGAGATAAACTGGAAAAGAATATATCTTCTTTCAGGAAGAAAAACTAATGAGGTATTAAAATGTTTTGGAAAATTTACTAGTATGAATGAGGAACAGGGAAGTATTGGGTTTCAGATGGTGACTACTGCAAAGCTTGTGTCTACAGTTACCTGAGAGATGAAATTATCACCTCTACAAAGATTTGCCGCATTGTTTTTCTCAGCCACCTTAGATTTTACTGCTTCTAATTAAACCTTATTTCTAGTTGCCTCTTATTTATCAAGGACCCATAAGCTTTCTTCTTTTGTTTTAGATGAAGTCTATTTTAGATAAAATTTATCTCTGCTCTCCTTCTTTACTTTTTTCTCATATCATTCCTCACATAATTTATTCCTCCTCCCCATGCTTACCTCCATTTAGCATTGCTTAGCAAATTGAAAGAAAAAATAGAAAGATAACATTAAAGTGTACCTTCTTTGACATGCTGCTTTTCTTTGAGACATTTCATCAACAGCTATTTCTAACATTTACTTAATTGACTTTGAAAAAGTTCAACATGTCTGCTGCCTGGAAAATAAAATCTGAAGATCTTTGTCTCTACCAGAAACAGTGTGGACAGGATTGGCCTCAGAAGACTAAGTATTACATTTATTCTTGACTAATGTTCTCCAGAGTCTCCAAACTAATGACAAAGTTTCTCCAGAACCTTCCATCTTCATCAGAGCCATGTTGAATCCACTCCATTTAGTAATAATACCTTCCTTAGTCTTCTACAGTCTGCTCAAATTTAACTTTTGAAATGGAATGAATCAGGTAGTATAGGCCTTTCAAAAATAGTCATAACTTTTTGTGGGCCTATGTTCTCTCATTTTTAGTACCAATCAAATGAGTCAAAGGTTTTATAGCCTCTCCCTTATCCCCCTACTTTGTACTAAAGTGTATTGACACAGCCTACATATTTAAATCATTCTTCTATAGATTTATTTCTCAGACTAAAAGAGATGCCATGAAAGAGGACTTCTGGTGAAACTTCAAGGACTTAATGAGACTTCAAGGACTTTGACAACAAGCTATTTGTACATCTAAAATTCTACCTGGATCCTATCCCTTGACAGTCCTTAGGGAAGAGTCTCTATGTGACTCACCTAAGAGTTCTAAGAAAGATTTCCTCTCTTGTGATCCATCTCCTTTTACTTTGTGGTGTAGCCAGATATTCAGAAATGGCCAACAGATGTTTTGATTTCCAGCTTCTGAGAGTATCACATTCCATCAGTACTCTGAGACGAGCACATAGTCTATTGCTAGCAATGTTTCATTCACTCATCCTCCTTCAAAAATGATCCAGCTGTGGAAGAAGCCCTTAAATGCTTATGAGGTTTCTTCAACATATCTAAGAGAGGATCTGAGAGCACAATTCATTAACAAAGATGGAGCAATTTAAAAAGGTGGAAGCTGTAAACAACCTCCCTCCTGGGGGATAGAAGGGAGCCCAACTCTGTTAATTGGTTCCTTGCTTAGACTCCAAGATCTCCCTTGAGGTTGTTAATTTTTTTAGACATTTTAACATCAAGCATCCCCCCTTTCACCTTGAAAGAATCATGTGGCTGATTTACAGGTCATTTCCAAACTTGTCATCCATAGAATAACTATGTCACCCTAGCATAAGAACAATCATCAGAGACCTCTGTCTGGGAAAAACACCAGGAAGTTGCAAGCAAACTCTGTTATTCTGAGTCAGAGTCTCTGCAGCAGATGGGTTCTCAATTCTTTACTTTCTTATTCTGGACCAATTTTTTAATTTTTACATTGGACTCCATGGATGGAGCATATTCGAAAAGGCCTTACAGTGATTTGGAGTAGGGAAGAAGAAACATAAACAGGTTCATTTTTCTCCCTCATAGCTCCAAAGCTTGGTTCAACTTCCCACACAGAGATGTCCAATCTTTTGGCTTCCCTGAGCCACACTGAAAGAAGAATTGTCTTGGGCCACACATAAACTACACTAACAATATCTGATGAGCTAAAAATAATTCTTAAAAAACTCATAATGTTTTAAGAAAGTTTATGAACTTGAATTGGGCCACATTCAAAGCCATCCTGGGCTGCATGCAGCCCATGGGCCATGACAAGCTTAGAAGGAATAAAAGAGTAGGAGAGGAAGAAGGGGAGGGAAGAATGATTATAACAACAAGGGCAGAGAGGAGGAGTGTTAAATCAAGTTTAGCCTAAAGCTGCCTCCTTGCATAGTTTAAGTTTGGTCTAAAGGGTTTTCTGTACATCATGAACTATAACAAGTGGAAGTGTAAATAGACTGTAGCCCCCACTTCTGCTAATCACAGAGTCTTAGCCAATCAAATATAGCCAGCTTTTCTAACCATGTTCAAATAAAGCAAATGCTGAACTGTAACTAATCTAGCTGTTTCTGTACCTCACTTCTGTTTTCTGTATGTCACTTTCCTTTTTCTGTCCATAAATATTTTTCCGCCATGAGGCTGTGCTGAAGTCTCTGAGCCTACTCTGGCTCAAGAGGCTGCCCAATTTGTGCTCAATTAAACTCCTTCAAATTTAATGTGGCTAAAGTTTTCTTTTATTAGATGGTTTCAGAAGTGGGATCTGAAGTAGAGCTTCTAACTATCCCCAGAAGCACTGAGTGACTAAGCGAGTCACCTCCCAGACCCAAATCTCTCAGAGCAGCTGGATATTGTGATAAGTTCTCTCTGGAATTCCAAAGCTCCACAGATTTGTGTTTTAAGCTCTCTAAGTTTCTTTGAGAAAATTTCTGATTCAAACTGGGTTTGGAAGTTGTGACAGAAACTAGACTTAGTCCAGGATAGGATTGGCTCTGGAAATTATCTGGCTTGGATCCAGTCAGAGTCCTCTTACAACTGACTGGGTCAGAAAGAAACTGGTAGCAAATGGCAGCATTACAAGGGGTGTAAAATTTGGCTTTTGGAAATTTGAAGTCAATTAAAAAACTTAGGCAAGTAACTAAAAACAAAAAAATTAAATCTGCCTTACACTCTATGCTGATACCTATAGGTGACAGGATTAGGCATGTGCAGGATCATGGGGCATGGGGAAACTTTTTCTTTCTAAAGAAGGAAAATTAAAAGCTGATGGGAGTGCTGGAAAAGATCACTTCATAACCTACAAGTGGCCGCCTGAACTGTTGATTCAGTATTGCAACAATGGGTGGGTCTTTCTCTGGCTTCTCTGAGCTCTTCATCTTCCCCACCCTGCTGTGGGCAATGCTTTTCTCCCTCTCTCTCTCAGTCTCACTCTGTGAAAACTGATTGTAGGAATGGTAAAAATCACTACCTGTTACAAATTTTAATTAACAAGAAAAAATTTTTTGTGAGGCTAGTCTTTAGCTGTAGCAAATCTGGTGTACTTTGTGCTATGACTTTGTTTCTATGTGAATTTGTCTTTCTGCATTGTTCTGTCATAAAGAGGGATACCATAGGATGGAAAGTGGGTCTAGGACTCCATAAGCTCACTGTTCAAGACAGCCCAGCAAACTGGTCAGTAACAAACTTTACTGCGGCATCTCCCTGAAACAAACAAAAAGTGAATGAGGTCTCCATCTTGTTTTAAGTCCTTGAGATCTTGAGCTTATAACCACATGGTGGAACTTTCTCTTTATTTCTACCATCTAGGAAATAGAAATTTGGGGGTTTACGTCATAGTTGGCTCTAAAAATTACATTGAGCAGTTAAAAGACTTGGCAAGCTCAAAATTGGCTGCTCTAGACTCCTTCTAGAAGAGCAATGGAAAGTACCCAGGGCTTTAGCTTAGCAGCTTCTCTAGACTCCTTCTAGAAGAGCAATGAAAAGTACTCAAGGCTGTAGATTAGCAGCTAAGGCTTTGCCATTTTACAGTGGCAGCCCAAGTTCAATCCTGGCTTAGGGAAAGAGTTCTTTCTGGTTTGACATCTGTGTGACATTTACCATTTGTTGATTCTCTTCATCTCCATGAAAAACTCCTGGTATCCCTTCTTAAATTTTACTTTTTCTGAGCGCCTTTGGAGAGCCTAGGTCTTGTAGAAACTGCTAACTACTTCTTTGAAAATACCTCATACATTCATGTTTAAGTCATAACCTTTGTTGAGGCTTGTTGGTTTCACCTGTGAGGTTACTTTTGGTAAAGTTTAGGAGCCAGAAATATTAGCCATTTGGCCTGGCTAAAGTAAGGTAACAAGAAATGTGTAAAAGGACTTTTATTTTTAAGAGTGCTATGGTTATCAGCCATTAAAAACGATGAGTTTGTGTCCTTTGTAGGGACATGGATGAACCTGGAAACCATCATTCTCAGCAAACTGACAGAAGAGCAGAAGATCAAACACCGCATGTTCTCACTCATAGGCGGGTGTTGAACAATGAGAACACATGGACACAGGGAGGGAAGCACTACACACTGGGGTCAGTTGGGAGGAAATAGGGGAGGGAGGGTGGGGGGTGGGGAGCTGGGGAGAGATAGCAAGGGGAGAGATGCCAGATGTAGGTGATGGGGAGGAAGGCAGCAAATCACACTGCCACATGTGTACCTATGCAACAATCTTGCCTGTTCTTCACATGTACCCCAAAACCTAACATGCAATAAAATAAATAAATGGGGGAAAAAAACCCCAAGTTTGAAAAAGCTGATCCATATCCCTACTCTTTGCCCATCTTCCAAATTCTCCTTTGTCTGACTCATCTTGGGGCCTGTGAACAGGGGCGCCTTTTTGTAGGAGCGCTCACCACTGGCACACATCATTCCTACATGCTTTGGGGTGTGCAGGTGACTTCTTTTCCTCCTTCTCAGATCTGGCCCATGTTTGCCTTCATTATGGACCACGTGATGGACTTTCTGATTTAAAAGGCAATGATTAATAACAAAAAGGAAAAAAGAAAATGTGGCACATGTACACCATGGAATACTATGCATCCATAAAAACAATGAGTTTGTGTCCTTTGTAGTGACAGGGATCAACCTGGAAACCATCATTCTCAGCAAACTGACACAAGAACAGAAAATCAAACACCACATGTTCTCACTCATAGGCGGGTGTTGAACAATGAGAACACTTGGACACAAAGAGGGGAGCATCACACACTGGGTCCATTGAGTGGGGGGCTACAGGAGGGATAGTGGGAGGGAGGGTGGGGGAGGGCTAACATGGGGAGAAATGTCAGGTATAGGTGATGAGGGGATGGGGTCAACTAACCACCTTGCCATGAATATACTTATGCAACAATCTTCCATGATCTGCACATGCACTCCATAATCTAAAGTAATGTATATATATATAGAGAGAGAAAGCATCAATCTTTCCCAATAAACCAAAGGGGAAATTTCAGTGCAGGGGAAAGAAATAAACATGTATTGAACCCCCCAAAAATAGATTGCCCTTCCCATCCACACTGCAGCAAACTTTGAAACCTTGAGTCTTGGGTTAATATCATAGCTGAAAAGGGTCCCTCCACACTCTTGAAACTTCACACACATTGGAACCCTTAAGGTAAAGCTAACCAGGGAAGCTTCGCCTCAGAAGAAGATGGTATCCTTGACGTGGACAGCTTTTCCTAAGATAATGGATCAAGACTTCTGTACTATAATGAGACTTATTTTTAAATATTTTTCCTTGCTTATGCCTCAATGAACAATAGAAGTGAAAATGGGGTCTGTTGTGTGCATTCATGGGGAACACTTTTATTTGTGAAGGATTTTGCAACCAGCCTTATACATGGATAATCTTATATCTTGACAGATAAAAGATAAAGGCCCCAATATAGGTGAGAAATGTTAATGGTACATACTTTGCCTCATAATCAGTCAGAAATGGAACATTGGTTCACTCCTCTTAACCTACATCATGGATTAAAGAGGACTTTGCCAGGAGGCCTTCACTCTTCTAGAAGGGCATCATTTGTTAAGTCCTTTTTCCCATGATTTGGAGTAAAAAAGGCAATGATTTAAAAAGTATCCCTCATGATAGGCTCTATAGAAGATTCTACTGTAAAGGGTGTCATTATACAACATACTTTACATTAAAGTTGTGCTACATAATAGGATTGCTCTAGATTCCTTACTAGATAAACAGAAGTATCTGTGCAGCTTCCGGCACTTGTGACCTATGGAGAAATACATCAAATGTAGATTATAGTGATTTAGTTGTAGGGGATTAATGAAGAGACCACTTACTTGAGTAAACTCTATCTAGCTCATTCTTTGATCTATTTGATTTCAGGTAGTTTGTTTTATGGGGACCCTGGGTAAGGAGCATACTCCAAACTCTTGGTATTATCCTCCTGATAGTCCTAATAGCAGTCTCTCGGTGTGCTATATTCTCTCAAAAGTTTTAAATGTTTGCATGCAGCCATCTCTGGAATGTCTCTTTAACTGGAATGATAAGAACTGACAGAAATGTGTGACCATGAGGACACTGTAACCTATGAATGACACACTGAGACCAGAAACCCAAAATGACAGTAACTGAGAGTGGAGCTAAGACCCTAAGTTTTGTCACACTCTCACCTAAATGAAAACCTGACCAAAAAGGGAGAATTTTTAAACAAAATTATGGGAGGCCATTGTTTTGGACTGAGCTCATGCAGTAGGTGCCTAGAAACCAGACCAAACCAAAATGGAGTCACTTATGCTAAATGTGACATAAACTAAGACTTTAAGGAAACACAGATTCTCGAACAGACAAGGTTTTGTTTTTTTCATATAAACAGGACATTCCAGCATAAGGAGGAACCCTCTACTGAATCCTTGTTCCTCCTTCGTAAAACCCACTCTTCTACTGTTTTCCAGTGGGTTTCAATACCAAATAAATACATTTACAATGGTGACAGTGACATCAATGACTCAAGTTTCAAGCTCTCAAAACTGAGAAGATAACAAAAAGAGGGGAATTGTTAAATCAAGTTTAGCCTAAAGCTGCCTCTTGACTTATTTTAAGTTCAGCCTAAAGGTTTTTCCATGCATTGTGAACTATAAAGAGTAGAGGGGTAAATAGACCATTGCCTACACTTGTGCCAGTCACTGAGTTTTGGCCAATCAAGTATAAATAACTGTTTGAACCGTGTTCAAGTAAGGTAAATGCCAAGCTGTAACCAATCTAGTTGTTTCTGTACCTCAGTTTTGTTTTCTGTACGTCACTTTCCTTTCTCTGCTCATAAATCTTCTTCCACCACCTGACTGTGCTGGAGCCCACTCTGGCTCAAGAAGCAACTCAATTCATGAATCTTTCATTGCTCAATTAAACTGCTTTAGATTTAATTCAGCTGAAGTTTTTATTTTATCAGGAGGCAAAGAGGAAGAACTGAGTAAATTGTGCAGGAAAGATTGAAAAGATAAATCATATTCAGCCACACCAGCCTGCCAAGCATGAGCCCTTTCACCTCCTTCCATCCGGCCTTCCTAGCTCTTTATCTTCTCTCTCCAGATTGAATAGGAAGAGAAGCAATTCTTGTTTTTCAGCACAAGATACTAACAGGGATTAAGCCTATTTTGTTTGCTCCTGAAGGTTTGGTTTTCCTTTCAGAAATACACTGGACATTATATGGGAAGAACACTTAAGAGACTGGGCTGTGGAGAAGACCAAAGAGTCTGTTGCAATATGTTAGCAAATAAGTTCTCCTCATACTTCTAACATGAATTTAATGTTTTATCTGCATCCAACCTTCTTGTTAGAAATTTTCCTTAGCTGTATATAATGAGATAATATTTTTGAAATGTTGTCTAGCTTTTTACCTAATATTCTCTTCCCATATTTCTAACCATTTCTTTCTTCCAGGCAGGTAGGTTGTTAGATTCTCAAACCTCAGAGAAAAAATGTGACAGCAAAAGGAAGTTGAAGCAGAAGTGATAAGACCACAATCATAAGTGAGTCTTCAGAATGGCTTACAGACAAAGCCCGAGATACATCACAATTTTCACCCAGGTTAGGAGACACCAAAAGCAGAGAACTTCTAACCATCTTTTGTTCAAGATCTTGGTTGGCAGGCAGAAACTTAAGGAAATAGGGTCATGGGGGCTTCCAGATAGACATTTGAGTGCTGCAGCTTCCTATGCAATATTGAGGATGGGAGCAACAGAACAATCTTCATCTAACCAAGGGTGGCTTATCAGAATCATCAGACCTAATAGATCTTGAAGATAGAAATAAACAGAAATCAGCAGCAACTCATTTGTGATTTGACAACTGGGGATCTGATGAAACAATAGATATTTTCAGAGTTGCTAGTATGGTGAAATCAAGGATCAGATGTCCCCAGTGCTCTGACATCAGTCAAGTTCTGTAGAACTTAGACAAAAATCTGGGGGTAGGGGAAGAAAAGGAACTTGAATTGATTTTTTTTTCCCTCAGTGGAGAAAAAAAGAGAGTATAAAGTAAAAATAGAGTTATGGAATGATGATGAAAATTGTGTTTCTTGAACACCAGAATTTGTAGATTGTCAAAATCCCTTGAGTGCATTATATAAGTATTATCATCTTCTATCTTAATAGACCAGTTGACTATACCTTAATTTATTTAATCATTTTTTTCTATTTTTGTTTCAAGCCACAACATTTTATAGTAATTCCTTGTATGGTAATAGACAATTAACATCCTTCTGAGAATTAAGACAACTTATTCAAAATGAGTCATATTTTCGTGATTCTTGGTATGTATTGCAAGATTAAATTTAGACTGAGGAATCTTTTATTTTAATGGCAGAAAAAATAATTTAAACCGGATGAAGCATTAAAGTGAATCTTTTAGCTCATCAAACCAAGGTATTCAGAGAAAATTTGATCCACTGGCCCAAACAATATTATCAAATAGCCAGTTTCTTTTACTCAGTTTAGTGTGCCTTATGCAGTAATTGTGCCATCCTGTGGCAAATTTTCCTAGTAGTAGCATAATTCTTGTACAAGTTCCAGATATCACAGTCCCTCCTCACATCATCCTAAGGAAGAGAGTGTCCCTTCTGGTAGATACCACAGATGAAAAGTTTCTTCCCAGATGCCTAGCAAGCATCTCCTTGTATTTTTCTGGCTTTGATTGGGCTATATTACCCACTCCTACTCCAAGCTAGTTATTACAGCAGTTGGATGATATTTGCTGATTGCTGATTGACTTAAACCAATCAGGATTTATCTCTGAACCCAGAGTTGGAACCAAAGTTATTCAAACAATGACAGCTGAGAACAGAAAAGAACATCTTTCCCCACTGTAAGAAAAAATAAAAAAATTTAAGATACTCCTCTGAGAAAGAATGATTATGAATGCTAAGCAGTATATGAATAAATAAATAATCACTGATTTTTGTAACTCTCAATATAATAAATGTAAATTATACATAGTTTTAAAAGTCAAGTTAATTTTAATACTTAAAATGGAAAACAGTTCTGGTTCTATCCTCATTCTTGTTCCTGATATAGCACCCTGTTCTTGTTTTAAGGACACAATACCTTCTTCAATCTGACTGTATTAATTTTTGAATTTTATTTCCTATTTTAAAGTTCCTAGATTGTCTTTTTGTCATTGGATTCCTTTTTTTCTGTTTGTTTTAGGGCTCTGTCTGGTGGTCCTTGAGTATGCTTTCAAATTGCAGAATGAGCATTGAAAAACAAGTTCTGAAGCTTGGTGTTCATGGTCAGAGATAGTCTTCTGGCAAACTTTCTGCTAGGTGATCTGGCAGGAACTTCACAATTTCTGAGATGGACTCATCCTGTAAGCATCAGTAGTTATGTTCCCTTGAGCCGGAAATTCAGGAGTGTTCCAAGGGTTGAATGAGTGAACGGAGTAGGTCCATGGTGGACAGAGGAGCTCAAACTGAGGAAATCTACCTTTTCTCGATGTAGATATTATTGTAGTGCCTCTGTTTTTAGCATTCCTCCTTAGCTATGTGTAACAGCCCCAAGCCCACAGTGCCTGGTTCAGTTCTCCAGAGAATAAACTTTTGGTCTTCTGACAGAGTTGGGGAGGGACAGTGGGGGAAAGGTTGCCAGACCCAAGAGGAAGGGAGGGGCTGGTCCATATTGGGGCTGGCCCAGGAATCCAGCTGTTTCTTAATAGATTTTCAACGAAAATCAGTTCTAAGCCTTACCCACCCTGTGCAGGTTCCTAGGGCTTTCCATTTCTGATCCTTTCTGAGGTCGTGCAATCAAATGGCTTCTTCCCTACTCTTCCACCCTACCCCATCCAGAACTCATAGTTTCCTGATTTATTTATTCTGAGTCGGTGGCCCCTTAAACATCTGCTTTCCACCTACCAACTCTTGTCAACACTTCTCCTATTCGCCACATCCTGGTGGTTTTATAATTTAAAAAACAAAAACTTTTATTGTCATTTTAGGTAGGCTCCAGGAGGAAGTAAAGACAAAGTTGTGGATTTAGCCCAAATATTTAATCAAATATCACAACTATATTTTTTAAATGTTTCAACCATTTTATATTTTCCCTAGAAATAAGTGACTATATACTAGCACTCACTGTATTTTCCCCCACATTCAAATAATGTAATTTCTAAATTATTTTAATATTTGTTTTTGACTGATATTTTATTAGGTAGAAGAATTGCTTTAATTTTCCTTTATTACCTTTGAAATAGAACTTTTTATTCATATGTTTATGTTTTTAAGCAGATTAATTCTAATTTCTATTGCCTTTGCTTATTAAAATGTAATTAGCTTACACTGTTATAATACCAATTTCCATAGCCTACTGATTGCTCTTAAAAACATGTTTTAATATTCCTAAGGCCTTATTCCTGAGTAATAAGCATACATACATATATGTGTGTAGATTAAAGATATGAGGAAACCACATTTTGCTTTCATTCCAAAAGTATAATTAAATCATAGTTTTAAAAATTAAATTTCCATCTGTCATATTTGACTGAGAAACTGAGAAATTCTGTATCTTCAACATAGAATCCAAAATAAATAACTTTATTAACATACTATAATTGATCTAAAAACCAAGGCCTATCAATACGTAATTTTGATTTTCACTATAAAAAGCTAATGCTTTCTAAAACAAAAAAGAATATATGTTGTTACAATATAATATAGCATAAAAATTGTATAGTCTTGATAACCATATTTCCCCCAGAAGAGATCTACTGAGAACTTACCTGCCACATAAATTGTTTTATTTTTTATCAAGTACTTTTAGGAATTTTGCTGAATGTAAGTGATAGTATAATTTTGGCTCAGAAGGAACTCAAATACTAAGATTTGCTCTAAAATACTAATGTTTATTCATTCATTCAACAAATATTGATCAAATGCATACCTAATGTGCCAGGCACTGTTCAGATGCAGTCCTGTTATCAATGACAGAAGCCTAGGTGACTGTGAGTGTACACAGTACAGTGCATCTTCCCTTTCTCTTTAGAATCCAAAAAAGACAGGTAGGTAATAATGTCACAGGAAGTGAATGATACAGTTTGGCTGTATACCCATCTTAAATTGTACCCAACTCATCTTAAATTGTAGCTCCCATAATTACCTCATTTTGTGGGAGGGACCCTGTGGGAGTTAATTGAATCATGGGAGTGGTTTCCTCCATACTGTTCTCATGGTAATGAATATGTGTCACTAGATCTGATGGCTTTTTTTTTGGGTTGGGGAGAGGGTTGGGATCACCTTCCCCTGAGGTCCCCCTACCCTTGACTTTGGCTTTTCTGCTGAGGACAGACTTGTCAGTGTGGTGGGGGCTGGGTTGAGGGAAGCTGGATGGGGACACTGAAGCCTTCAATCCTTCTCATCTCTGGCATTAAAGCCTTCAATCCTTCTCATCTCTGATGCTTCCTCAAGGGATTCAGAACTTGTTTTAAAATCACAGGTTCTGCTGCAAATGACAGGCAGGGGAGAAGCAACCCAGGGGCTGGGTAGAGCAGCAGCTATTTTCTAGCAATTGCATTGATGTGTATAGTTCTTTATGGAATTGTGTCTTCCTATTCTGTTATTTTTTTCACTTTTAGTAAAAATTAATCATTTGTTTGACCACAAACACAGACCAAGGGAAGGGAGAAAGGGAAAAGGGCAAGTAGCAGGGTTTGCCAAAGGAGTAGTCTTCAGGGTCTCACAGAACCAGGATGGGATCTGAAGCCCAGCTTCTCAGTGGGCTCCAGTGCTGTGTGAGCACAGGCAAGTTACCTCCCCTCTCTGATCTGCAGCTTCTCACACATCCACCTGGGATGATAATCCACACATCACAATGTTCTCAGGAAGATTACAGAAAAAGTTTCCCCTTTTGCTTGGCTCTCATTCTTCTCTTGTCTGCTGCCACGTAAGACATGCCTTGCACTTTCCACCATGATTGTGAGGACTTCCCCAGCCACATGGAATTGTAAGTCCATTAAACCTCTTTCTTTTGTAAATTTCCCAATCTTGGATATGTCTTTATCGGCAGTTTGGAAGCAGACCAATATAGTTGGACTTCTTCCCATCCTACTCTGATTCCACGAAGAACTGCTCCAAGACAAAAGCTACCTTTTGAGGATAGAGAAAGGATATCATCAAACTCAGCTTTAGGGACACATGCCGAATACCAAAAAGAAGAAAAAAAGGTTAAGAATAATTATTTTAATTAGCTTGACTTTATCATTCTACATTGTTGACACATATCAAAACATCAGGTTGTACCCCATAAATGCATGTAATTATGATCTGTCAATTAAAGTAATATAGTTTTTTAAGTATAATGGTGAGTTGCAGCTCATTGTAAAAGTAAATCAAATGTCAGCCATACAAAGGAACAAAATCATGTCTTTTACAAGGACCTGGATGGAGTTGGAAGCCATTATCCTCAACAAACTAATGCAGGAACAGAAAACCAAACACTGCATGTTCTCACTTACAAATGACAGCTGAATGGTGAGAACACATGAACACATGGAGGGAAATGACATACACTGGGGCCTGTCAGGGTTGGGGAGGGACAGCATCAGGAAAATAACTAATGGATGTTGGGCTTAATACCTAGGGGATGGGATGATCTGTGCAGCAAACCACCATCACACATGTTTAACTATGTAACAAACATGCACATGTATCCTGGAACTTAAAAGCTGGAAAAAAAGTGATAAGAAGGACTTTCTAGGTAGGTAAATCTTTCCAGGTAGGACCCAATGGGAGAGAGTTCTTGGGAGCCTTCAGGCTATTCCTACTATTCGGGGGTGGAAGGTGGAGGAGAAGCTGAAGGGATAGATCTGAAATCAACAATAAAAATAAAAATATACGTGAAGTTTTAAAAAAAAAACATAAAACCACATGATAAAGTTATTTGTTTTTGAAATGTTATTACATATAGTTTATAATGTTAAAACATAGAAAGACGTAAAATTAAAAAAAAAAAGTAAATCAAATGGAAAAAAAAGGCCAAAGTCCTAAAAAAAAGAAGGCTAACTTGCTAAAGCAAAAAGTCTCATGCAAATCTCCAACCTTCTGTTGGAAAACTACCAGGGATGGCATGTATCAAAACAATTCCACAACCTTCCAAGATCTAAAGCCACTGACATTGAAGGTGTTAAACAGAGAAGAAATACCTGCTTTGCCTTCTGCTTTTCAAGAAGAAAAAATGTCATTTATACATGTAGTACAGACAACACAGGCAATTGTCAGTACTATCAGTCACAGGGCACATGAAATGTGGAGAAAGAAGACTGGACTGGTGCAAGACTTCTCAGAACCCACATCTTCTTGATGAGTCCCCCAGAACACCTCCCGCTGCAGTTCAGCCCCAGATAGAGTCTTACTGCTAATTGTTTTGTAGTCTAAGAGTCAAATTGAGGGGTGAAATAACCCCTGCCAGGCTACATACACAGCTTTCAGTTGTTAGGAAATGAGCTATGAGTTTCAGTGTTGTGTCTGACTTACAGTCTTTTCTCCTTCTAAACCATGCAGAGCAATTTTGCTTCTTAAGAATTTCTTCAGATCAAAGCAACTCAGCCTCTTTTTGAATAAGAAAGACATTTTATTAGAACAAACAAGCATATATCATACAATATCAAAGTCATACTTTATGCCTGCCAATTTTTCTGTGTATGCTGACATTTAAGCCTAGTTTGACATCATAGTTCTATTTCAGAAGAACTTGGCTTTGGGCACAAGATGAATTCTCTGTTTTTCTGTGAGGTCTCGCTGGGTCCCAGCTGCTGGTTTATTTATAGAATGTGGTCCCACCCAAAGTGTGTGGTTACTCTTTTCAACTAGATAGTGCCAGCCATTTGGTCTGGCAACTCTGAAGAGAGATGCTGCTATACCTAGTTTGTAAAAGTTCCAAGCAATGAATAAAGAAGAGACTTGCGTGGCTATTTCTTTGCTTATAGGAAAGAGGGAACTCTCATCCCTGGCCAGGCCCATAAGCAGTATTGCATATAGGAGATCTTGACCAGCATAAGGGGAGAGAGAAGCACAAGATGAGAGAGGGTGGAATAAAGGCAGCAAAGGTCAACACAAACAGCTGGCTTATCTTCCTCAGTGGATTTGAAAATGTTACAGACATGAGGACAAGTCACCAGGAAATCAGGGAAGTAGTCACGGATCAAGCTGATGGGATATTGTGCCTGTATACAAAGCATATCTGTTTACATGCAAGATAGTCAGGTTTCCCCTGCTTGCTTTTATGTCAGGGAGATCTAGATTCATTACTGAACACAAGCAAGTGAAATGTAAATGATTTCTCATTTCCATGGATGATCACAGAATAGGCAAGCTCTAAGTTTGTCAATATTTAAGACTAGAAATAGAAGACTTTTCATCTTTAGAAAAATGTTAAACATCTTATCAGAGCTCCTTTAATGCATCACTCATTAATTCATGAGTGTGCTTAATTATATGTACCTACAAAGAAAAAAAGTAGGTGAATGTTGATGGCGCATAGGACAACAAGGTGTCTACAAAACACTAAAACTTAAACCATAAAATCAGCCCATGGTTTCACTACACACTCTCTGTGTGTAAGCTGTGTAACAGAAGCATTTTAGAGAAAATATATATATTTCTTAAACCAAAAGCAGGAAAAGCTGTACATTCATCGGTCTATAAATATTGATTAGGAGGAAGGACAGTCATCTTGGAAGAGAGGAAAAGGAACGCTTGGGTAGAAAAATTGGTAGTGTCCTTGCCCAGGGCTTCAGCCGGTCTGGACCATAGAGCTGGTATATCCTGATACACCTAGAGTTGGGTGTATGAGGAACTGATCTGCTTTATCCACTTTTCTGTGATCCCTTTCTCTCCAAATAGACTTTTCATTGTAATTTATCTTTCTATATGGCTTCCTGGCAGATGGTGAATTGTACCACTGGCACAAGTACAAGCTTGGCAGCTTTGTTCTTCACTGAAAATTAAATCTGTCATTCTGGCATATGCATCTAGCTATTCTGAGTTTGGTTAGCTTCAGTCCATCTGGAAAAGATTTTTGGAAGTTGCAAACATGAGTGCCACACCCTGGATGATGATAATTTTACTAAAGTGAATTCTATCTCCAGCTAGCTAGTCCTCCCAGGAAAGTTTTACTTCCTCCTACTTCAGATGGCTATAAAATGCCTGATTCCTTTAGGGCCCAAAATATTCCATTTAATGTATGTCTGATTGTATGCCCCATAATAAATATACTTATTTAGAAAACATTTAACATGCGCCTTCCTCTAAACCCCAAAACATTCAAGTCTCACAACCAATCTCCATCTTATGCATTAGAATTAATCACTATTAATAAGACTTACATTCTTATTGGTAGTTGGGCAAACTGCAAAAGTACCTTATATCTTCTTAGTGCAATGAGAAAATTTCCATTACTGGTAGATATATATGTGGTTGCACAAGAAAAATTTTCATGAAGATTTTGTATTTAGAATCTCCGTTCATCAAAAAGTTTAAAGATGAATAAGACTGAGAATAGCTCCACGTAAATCCAAACCATGAGACAGTTTCATTAGTTAGTTGTGTTGTTTCAATGACTTTTGACATTAGGAGGACTTAAGATTAGCTACAATTTTGAAAATTGGTAAACTGAAGGATAGTGAGTTGGAGTACAGGTCAAAAAAGGTGTAGGACAAAAAAAAGCTATAAGGAAAATGGGGAGAGGCATCCAGATAGCTGATAGAGTTGGCAAAATAGCCACATCTGTGAAGCTGAGCTTACTCTAATTCCCTAAGAACTGCTTCTGAGAGAAATCACAGAGATAAAAAGTATGGGTGTGCTTCTTTGCTGAGTCTCAGTTGGAGTGGATACCCTAACCCTATTTCTTTGGTCTCTTTTTAACACATTACCCTGAATTTTTCTTGATTTGTATAAGTTTAGTAAAAATATTGACTAATAATATAAGTTAACATGTACTAAGTATTACCATATGCCAGGCACTGGACTAAGCCCTCTTTATGCATATTCTCACTTAATTGTTGTACCAATTTTATGGGGTACGTTGACGAAAAGAGTCAAACTCTGTAAAATATTTCAAGAGATTTATTCTGAGCCAAATATGAGTGACCATGGCCCCTGACACACCCCTCAGGAGGTCATGAGAACACGTTCCGAAGGTGGCCGGGTTACAGCCTGGTTTTATATATTTTAGGGATGCATGAGACATTAATCAAATGCATCTAAGAAGTACATTGGTTTCATTCAGAAAGGTGGGACAACTGAAAGTTGGGGCTTCCAGGCTACAGGTAAATTTAAACATTTTCTGGCAGACAATTGGTTGAGTTTGTCTGAAGTCCTGGGATTAATGGAAAGGAATGTTCAGGTTATGGTAAAAGACTGTAGAGACCAAGTGTGACTGTGCAGAGGAACCCCTCAGATAGCAGACAACAGAGAGAGCAGGTTGTAAATTGTTTCTTATCAGACTTAATAAAAGGGTGCCTAGTTCTTAGTTGATTATTTCCTGGATCTGGGAAGAAAGAAAGGAAAACAAAGGGGAAAGGGGATTCTCTATAGAATGTGGATTTTTCCCACAAGAGACTTTGCAGGGCAATTTCCAGGTATGGCAAGGAAATGTATTTTAGGGTAAAACATTTTTATTTTCTTCCTTGTTATGCCAGAGTCAGATTGGAAAATAAGTCACTATATATGGGGTTAAATAAAACCCATCTGAGAAGAATTTATGGTTTGCAGGGCATGATGCCCCAGACTCCTTAGAAAGGAATTTCAGCAAGATTAAAAAAAAAAAATCAGAACTTAGTCCTCAGGTAGCTACATGAAATTACCCTTATTTCACGGATGAGGAAAATAGAGTTTGTAAATAACGTGGATCAGGTTATGTACCTACAAAATGGCAGAGATGAAACTAATAATATCAGGTGTGATTACTTAAAAATGAATATTCTTAACCTTCTTTGCAAAAGTCACTCCAGATCCTTTTTATTGCAATAAACCCATTGCAAAGATTACATTTCTAATCAAACTAAGGAAATCTCTACTATTGTTTTATTTGGATAATGATTAAGCATTATATAATAATAATAGTAATAGCACCTCTTGGACATTTTCTATTCACAATAGAGTATTCTAAGTATTTACATGTACTGACTCGTTTAATTCCTCACAATAATCCTAGGAGTAAATTACTATTGTACTTTGTATTTTATGATGAGGATCTGAGGCATCTAGAGTCAAAGCAACTTGCCTAAAGACACAGGCGCAGGGATAAATTCCTGGGCACTTACACACTCCCAAGACTAAACCAGGAAGAAGTTGAATTACTGAATAGACCAATAACAAGGTCTCAAGTTAAAGCAGCAATTAATAGCCTACCAACCAAAAAAATTCCAGGACCAGACAAGTTCACAGCCGAATTCTGCCAGAGGTACAAAGAGGAGCTGGTACCATTCCTTCTGAAACTATTCCAAACAATATAAAAAGAGGGAATCCTCCCTAACATCATCCTGATACCAAAATCTGGCAGAGACGCAACTAAGAAAGAAAATTTCAGGCTAATATCCATGATGAACATTGATGCAAAAATCTCCAATAAAATACTGGCAAACAAAATCCAACAAAACATAAAAAAGCTTATCCATCACGATCAAGTTGGCTTCATCCAGGGATGCAGGGTTGGTTCAACATCTGCAAATCCATAAACACAATCCATCACATAAACAGAACCAAAGACAAAAAACAAATGATTATCTCAATAGACGTAGAGAAGGACTTTGACAAAATTTAACAGCCCTTTATGCTAAAAACTCTCAATAAACTAAGTATAGATGGATTGTATCTCAAAATAATAAGAGCTATTTATGACAAACCCACAGCCAATATATACTGAATGGGTATAAACTGGAAGCATTCCCTTTGAAAACTGGCACAAGACAAGGATGTCCTCTCTCACCACTCCTATTCAACATATTATTGGAAGTTCTGGCTAGGGCCATCTGGCAAGTGAAAGAAATAAAGGGTATTCAAATACGAAGAGAGGACATCAAGTTGTCCCTGTTTGCAGATGATATGATTGTATATTTAGATGATATGATTGTATATTTAGAAGACCCCATTGTCTCGGCCCAAAATCCCCTTAAGCTGATAAGGAATTTTAGCAAAGCCTAAGGATACAAAATCAGTGTGCAAAAATCACAAGCATTCCTATATACCAATAACAGACAAACAGAGAGCCAAATTATGAGTAAACTCCCATTCACAATTGCTACAAAGAGAATAAAATACCTAGGAATACAACTAACGAGATTTGTGAAGGACCTCTTCAAGAACTACAAACCACTGCTCAAGGAAATAAGACAGGACACAAACAGATGGAAAAACATTCGATGCTCATGGTTAGGAAGAATCAATGTCATAAAAATGGCCATACTGACCAAAGTAATTTACAGATTCAATGCTATCCCCATCAAGCTACCAATGACCTTCCTTGCAGAACTGGAAAAAACCGCCTTAAACTTCATATGGAACCAAAAAAGAGCCCACATAGCCAAGACAATCCTAAGCAAAAAAAAAAAAACAAAGCTAGAGGAATCATGCTACCTGACTTCAAGCTATATTACAAGGCTACTGTAATCAAAACAGTATGGTACCAAAACAGATATATAGACCAATGGAACAGAACAGAGGCCTCAGAAAGAATGCTACACAACTACAACCATCTGATCTTTGACAAACCTGACAAAAACAAAGCAATGGGGAAAGGATTCCATATTTAATAAATGGTGTTGGGAAAACTGGCTAGCCATATGCAAAACGCTGAAACTGGATCCCTTCCTTACACCTTATACGAAAATTAATTCCAGATGGATTAAAGATATAAACATGATGCCTAACACCATAAAAACTCTAGAAGAAAACCTAGGCAACACCATTCAGGACATAGGCATGGATAAGGACTTCATGACTAAAACACCAAAAGCAATGGCAACAAAAGCCAAAATAGATAAATGGGATCTAATTAAACTTCAGAGCTTCTGCACAGCAAAAGAAACTATCAATAGAGTAAGCCAGCAACCAACAAAATGGGAAAAAAATTTTGCAATCTACCCATTTGACAAAGGGCTACTATCTAGAATCTATGGACAACTTAAACAAATTTACAAGAAAAAACAAACAACCCTATCAAAAAGTGGGCAAAGAATATGAACAGATGCTTTTTAAAAGAAGACATTTATGCAGCCCACAAACATATGAAAAAAAGCTTATCATCACTTGTCATTAGAGAAATGCAAATGAAAACCACATTGGGATACCACCTCATGCCAGTTAGAATGGCGATCAATAAAAAATCATGAGACAACAGATGCTGGAGAGGATGTGGAGAAATAGGAACAATTTTGCACAGTTCCTGGGAGCATAAATTAGTTAAATAGAAATTCCATTTGACCCAGAAATCCCATTACTGGGTATATAACCAAAGGATTATTAATCATTCCATTATAAAGACACATGAACACGTATGTTTATTGCAGCACTGTTCACAATAGCAAAGACTTGGAACCAATCCAAATGTCCATCAATGATAGACTGAATTAAGAAAATGTGGCACATATACACTGTGGAATACCATACAGCCATAAAAAGGGATGAGTTCCTGTCCTTTGCAGAGATATGGATGAAACTGGAAACCATCATTCTCAGCAAACTGACACAAGAACAGAATAGGAAAAGAGGATGTCAAATTGTCCCTGTTCGACGTCCTCACTCATAAGTGGGTGTTGAACAATGAGAACACACAGGCACAGGGAAGGGAATATCACACACTGGAGCCTGGGGGATGGGGGCTTAGGGGAGGAATAGCAGGGGGTGGGAGGATTGAGGAGGGATAGCATTAGGAGAAATACCTAATGTAGATGACAAGGTGATAGATGCAGCAAACCACCACCATGGCACGTATATACCTATGTAACAAACCTGCATGATCTGTACATGTACCCCAGAACTCAAAGTATAATGATAAAAAATTTTTAAAAGACACAGAGGCAGATATTATTTACTCACTTATTTATGGCCTACCCAAGAAAGGCCACAGTTGAATGAATTTATTCCAGTTCTTTACTGCCAGCTCAAGGACACATAACAAGTTCTGAGAAAATGTAGAGGAGAAAAATCATTTTCTTCAATGCCTTAGCTAAGTTCTCTTCTAGAATTTATCATAACCCTGGCAAAAGTAGAGAACTTTTCATTCCAAATGAGTGTATGCTTCCCTTTAGATTCCTAAGAAACATTAATTGTTGGTTAGAAAGCTGTCACTTTGGGCTTAAGCAATAAATTCCTTGGTTTTTTTTAAAGCTTTTTAGTGACCTCTTTTTGTAGTTGATTGAATTGGCCAAGAGTTGTTTGTTCATTCATTAAGGCCTATACTAGTCTGTTCTTGCACTGCTATAAAAATATTCCTTAGGCTAGGTAATTGACAAAGAGGCTTAATTGGCTCACAGCTCTTCAGGCTTTACAGGAAGCATGGTGCTGGCATCAGCTCAGCTTCTAGGGAGTCCTCAGGAAGCTTACAATCATGACAGAAGGCAAAGGGGGAGCAGGCACATCACATGGCAAAAGAGAGAGACAGACAAAGAGAGTGACAGAGTGAGAGGAGAGAGAGAGTGGCGGGGGCAGGGAGGAGTGCTACACACTTTTAAATGACCAGCTCTCTCAAGAACTCACTATCATGAATATAGCACCAAGCCATGAGGGATCCACCCCCCAGGATTCAAACACCCCCCACCAGGCCCCACCTCCAGCACTGAAGATTCCAATTTGACATGAGATATGGGTGGGGACAAATAGCCAAATTACATCAAGGCCCAAATCAGAATTCCTGCCTTCATGCCGCTACAGAGTATTAAAACTCTCCCATCAGTCACAGGGGCTCATGCAGCCATGATTCTGAAACATGGGAAGGTGTCTGCCTGTGGTTTTCATGAGCTCTAATGAAAGCGTTTGGGAATCTCAGAAGAAGGAAAACTGTTTAGAAAAAGCATCATCCTCTTCAGGTGATTATACCATGTCATACCCTAAAGATCACCACACTAAATGCTGGACTAACATTGTTTCAATGATTCTCCTGCTATACAAACAAACTCTGTTTTGATATTCCAGGATGTTTTTTGTCATGGTGAAGTTTTCTGCTAAACAGAGCATTTAAAACCTCAAACTGTACAATGCTATTCATTTTACAATGCAACAATGGCCAAATTGTTTTTTAATAGCCAACAGGCAAACTATTAGTGAAATCTTAGGAAGTGGGGAAAAACCCCAATTCACAATAACTCCTTCTATAGATCAACTAGTTCAAAATTACGTAAATGTCTGCACAATTGACCCATCTCACAGCTTCACTGCAAACATTAGCCCAAGGTCATAAAAATGAATGGTCGACTGTGAGAAATCATGGGGTTCTTTTCCATGGCTTTCCTCATGGCATTTTTAATCTCCTTATTCCTAAAACTGTAGATGATGGGATTCACCACAGGGATCACCAAGGCATAGAATATGGACACCACCTTGTCCCTGTTTAGGGAGTAGCTAGAACTGGGTCGCATGTACATGAAGAATCCAGAACCATAGAAGAGGATCACAGCAGTCAGGTGAGAGGCACAAGTGCTGAAGGCCTTGGTCCTACCTGTAGCTGAGCTGATCTTCAGAACAGCAGCAACAATGTAACCGTAGGAGATGAGGACCACTAGCACAGACACTATTCCAACGACAACACCCACTACGAAGGTCACCACCTGGCTGGTGAAGGTATCAGAGCAGGACAGAGCAAGGACTGGAGGGAGGTCACAGAAAAAGTGGTTGATCATATTGGGCCCACAGAAATCATGCCGATAGACAGAGTATGTTTCGATGAAAGAACTAAGGAATCCACCCACATAGGCACCCACCACCATCTTTAAACAAAGTGTATGGGTTATGAGGACTGTGTAAAGCAAGGGGTTGCAGATTGCAGCATACCGGTCATAAGCCATAGCTGCCAGGAGAAAGCACTCAGTCAGCCCCATCCCACAGAACACAAAGTACTGAGTGGCACAGCCAACAAAGGAAATGGTTTTCTGCTCTGTGATGATGTCAGAGAGCATCTTAAGGGCAGTGGAGGACACATAGCAGATGTCCAGGAAGGACAGGTTACTGAGGAAGAAGTACATGGGTGTGTGCAGGTGAGAGTCCATCCTGATGAGGGTGATGAGGCTTAGGTTCCAGGCCAACGTCAGGAGGTAGAGCCCCAGAAATAACACGAAAAGGAAAATCTTCATTTGAGGATGGTCTGAAAGTCCCAGGAGGATGAATTTTGTCAAAATTGTGTTGTTCCTTCCTACAGCCATAGGCCTGCTTCCTGCGTAAAGGAAAGAAGAATCTTGTGGTTAAATTTTGTTTGTCATTTTAAGAGTGGGTATTTCCTGGAAGATCATGCAAACAGTCAGCACCCAGTAAAACAACACCCAGTTAAAGCCCAGCCACCTGCTAGGCCAAGACTTTTCAGAGGAAGTCTATGCTTGTTGACCAAAAGAGAATGCGTCTAACAATAAAGTAGAAACTGATGGGAAGTTGGAAGCCTGAGTTTTGTCTTCAGCTCCATTCATAAACCTGCTGGGGCTTTGAAAAGGTCACTTCTCCAGATTCTCATTTTCCCAAATGGGAAATGAGAGGGTTGAATCAGATGAGTTTGAAGTGCCGCTTTGAACTTGGGCTCCTTGTGCCTTTTTTCGTCTTTCTGACTTGAAAATAAAGTATAAATAAATAAAGTAAAATAAAGTTAGGCATTTTATGTGTTATAGATCTTTAGTATAATAACTCAAAAGAAGGGAACTAAATACAATGGGCTATAATTTTTGACATGTTCCATTTTGGGAGAGGAAATCCATGCAACAGTCTAACAATCTATTCTTCTAGGTAGTAAAACTAAGTGGGGAAAAAAAGTGTGTGTGTGTGTGTGTACATATTTGTGTGTATATGTATATTTGTGTATGTATGTTATATGTATGTACGCAGGGATAATTGTATATATGTATATCTTTGTGCATACATATATACACACACACTTAGTATGCTTAAGACCAGAAAATTTATTCTAATTATGTAATGTTTTTAATACAAGTCATTGCACAAAATTCAAAGAATGGTCAAAATTTGGACTAGCACAGTCAGCGCAATTATAGGGAAGAAGGGATATGAACATGTCTCCATGAAAGGGAAGAGGGAGCAGTACCTAAGCTGACTGAGATGGGCTGAGCATGCTGGTCAAGAACCAACAGCAATCAATATTTCCTGGGCAAGAAAAGCAGCAGGGAGGAGAAGTTTCATTCAGTATTTAAAGACAGTGATAAGCAAGGGACAACTTTGATATGATCAGGCCAAATCAGATGATCACTACGAAGACAAGAGATAAGCCCATGTATATCTGGTAGTTAAGAAACACAGACTGGCACTGATGTAAGATCAAAATGAAGAAAACAGGCTGGGTGCAGTGGCTCACTCATGTAATCCCAGGACGTTGGGAGGTGGAGGTAGCCCAATTGCTTTAGCTTAGGAATTTGAAACCAGTCTGGGCAACATGGCGAAACCCCGTCTCTACTAAAAATACAAAAAATAGCTGGGTTTGGTGGCATGGCAGTCCCAACTACTTGGGAGGCTGAGGCAGGAGAATCACTTGAACCTGGGAGGTGGAGATTGCCGTGAGCCAAGATCGCACCACTGCACTCCAGCCTGGTGACAGAGGGATAGTCCACGTAAAAAAAAAAAAAAAAAAAAATTAGCGGCGTGTGGTGCCACGTGCCTCTAGTCCCAGCTACTTGGGAGGCTGAAGTGGGGGGATCGTTTGAACCCAGGAGGTCTAGGCTTCAGTGAGCTGTCATGGCACCACTGCACTCAAGCCTGGATGACAGAATGAGACCCTGTCTCAAAAAAAAGAAAATTGTTTTAAAAAAATTAGGAAATACAAATGAGTATGAAGAGGCAGAAGTGCCCAGAGAAACACTCAGTGGTCAAATTAAGGTTGCCGTATTTTATCATTTTTATGGAATTTGTTTGCCCATGCATGTTTGCACCCAATGGTAACCGTGGTTCTCTGTCATTAGTCATATTAAAAACTGCCCCTAGTTTTGTGTTTTTTACAAATTTCTAATCTCGCAAGTCACTGGTCAAGCAGTCAAAACCAAGAAGAGCCTAGCTTGCTCTTCACTAAACCATCAATCTATTTAGCCCTATCAAAAAGGAAGAATGATGAATTTGGTATCTCTTAGCTTGGTGAAATCTTCCCTACCAAAATGTCAGTTACTCAAAGGCAGGCAGGGAGTTTTGTCCATTTGGTTTACTGATCTATCCTTGTAACTATCCAATAAGCTCACCTTGCCCGCTCCCTAGACAGAGCTCATTTATCAAGACAGGGGAATTGCAATGGAGAAAGAGTAATTCATATAGAGCCGGTTGTGCAAGAGACTGGAGTTTCATTATTACTCTAATTAGTCTTCCCAAGCATTCAGGGATCAGAGTTTTTAAAGATAATTTGGCGAGTAGGGGCTTGGAAGTAGAGAGTGCTGGTTGGTCAAGTTGGAGATGGAATCACAGCGGGTCCAGGTGAGTTTTTCTTGCTGTCTTCTCTTCCTGGGTGGGATGGCAGAACTGGTTGAGCCAGTTCACTGGTCTGGGTGGTGTCAGCTGATCTTTCCAGTGCAGGGGCTGCAAACTATCTCAAGCACTGATATCAGCTTTTACAATAGTGATGTTATCCCCAGGAGCAATTCAGGAAGGTTCAGACTCTTGGAGTCACAGGCTGCATGACCCCTAAAGTGTAATTTCAGAACTTGCAGCTAATTTGTTAGTCTTGCAAAGGCAGGCTGGTCCCCAGGCAAAAAGAGGGTCTCTTCAGGAAAGGGCTGCTATTAATTTCGTTTCAGAGTCAAATCATAAACTGAATTTCTTTCCAAAGTTACTTCAGCCTATGCCCAAGAATGGAAAAAGATAGCTTAATGGTTAGAAGCAAGATGGAGTCAATTAGGTATAATTTCTCTGACTGTCATAATTTCCTCAGTTATAATTTTGCAAAGGCGGTTTCATCATGAGTACCAAGAATAGGGCTTGGGAAGGACATAGGCACTCAGTAAATATTTTGTTGAATAAATAGATGTATTCCACCACTTATCCTCAGAGTTTGGCAGAAGTGTTTGGCCTATGACTTACTATATTTGGCCTGTTATTATTATAATAGCAAAACATGTAATATATGATATAATCACAAAAAATAATATAATAACAATCATAATATAATAATATAGTCAAACACTTATTTAGTACTTACTGTGTGCCAGGTACTGGTTCTAAAGTCTTGATTTCTATAAACCCATTTAATTATCCTAATAGACTCAAGAAGTGGCAGTGTTACTCTGCCCCTTTTACAAATAAAAGGTAGAATAGGCTGTAAATTTAGTTGTGATTTGCTGCTGGATGGATGAAGTGGGAGAGAATGAGCTGGACTTACTGCATTGCATTGGGCAGAAGGATCCTACAATCTTGTGCTACAGCAGAAGAAACGCTGGTTGCTTTGCTGCCATAACATCTTTTGCAAACCAGGTCGTCTGCATTTCCCACTGCTCCATGCCTGGTTTCTGGTTCCGTCAATTTCTTATGCTTTGGCCTCATGTAAATAGTAAAACATGCTTCTGGAATCCCTGCTCCTTTGTTAACAAGTCTTCCAAATAAATGGCCTGTGGGAGTTCATTATTTTAATGGGCAGGGGTAGCCACATTCTTTCTCCAAGAGGCTGCCCTCTGCCACTCACTCCAGGGTCCAACGTAAAAAGCCCAGCAATCATTAGAGCTAAACATTTCTGAGCACTAATTGTTCCCTGGAGTGGTGGTGAAAGGGGCCAACCACTCATCCTGGGAGCCTCTTTCCATCCCCCTACCTATTCTTCACTGAGCTTTCGCTGATTTGAGTCCAGGAAGATTCCCTGCTGGGTTAGTAGAGGGCCTTTTGCTTAAGAGAAATTTCATCAGAAGAAAACCACACATAAACATACCAAGCCTTATACTGAAATATACTGGTTAAAAACACAGGTTTCCAACTCAGAGAATTGGGTTCAAATTCTGACTCTGCCCTTTTATCAATATGTTTAATCTCTTAAACTTGTCAACTCCCTCATTTGTAAAACTGGTGTAACAAGAATACCTACCTCAAAAGAGTTGTGATAATTAAATAAACTGTGAATAAGAAAGGGTTAACACAGTGCCTAACAAACAGAAATCACTCAACAAATGTAAACTAATGATGTCATTAGCTGTTTCTTGGGTCCGGGCCAAAAATGTGTCTTTTCTTTCTATCTTTTTCTGTGACTTATTTGCATTATGATGAAAATATTTCTTTTCTTTCTTCTTCTTCTTCTTCTTTTTTTTTTTTTTTAATGAGGCGGGATGGGATGAACGGCTTGATGAGGCTCTTCTTTTCTCTTTTTAATATTTTGGATGTTACTCCCAGCAATGCCACTACTGTGCGCAAGTCAATTAACCCCTTCAGCCTGAGCGAATTAGGCTCACTCTCAAAGAACTCATCCAGCCCTGAAAGTCTAATGTTTTAAAACGTTGGTTTCCTGTTTTTTGAAATGTTTTCTTCAAGAATAAAGTTTGGAAAAAAGGAGTTAATGTATTTCATGGAGATCAAGTTAGCAATCCTCTGTCTCAAAAGAAAAAAAAAATTAACTGAGAGAAATGTCTCTATATGAAGGAATAATTACTGAGACCCTTGACATACAAGGTAATAGGCTTAATTTAAGGAAGAAATTTAGCAACTAAGATTGTTGAAAGAAAAGGAGATAAATGGCTTCAAGAATCAACTGTGAACCTGAAATGGCAAGGAAGCTCTTCGTCAAGAGAAACATTCTTATCTAGGGTTGGAGACAAACTGTCCTAGGAAATTCTGATACTGGGAGAGTAAACCCCAACTATGAAAGAGTTTTGATACTGAGTTAAGATCTGGTGAATTTAAAAGGTTAATCTCATAGTCATGATCTATATATTTTTCTAGGATTAGAAAAGGCTGATAAGATTGGGTAGTGATAGATTTCATAGTGATAATGACTACCTACAAAGTAAGATTGAGGATCTTAAGAATAAAGAGCAGTAATGTCTTTTGCAACAATTTGGATGGAGCTGGAGGCCATTATTGTAAGTGAAGTAAGTCAGGAATGGAAAACCAAATACTGTATATTCTTACTTATAAGTAGGAACTAAGCTATGAGAACACAGAGACATACAGAGTGATATGGACTTTGGGATGTCAAGGGGAAGGGTGGAAGTGGGGCGAGGAATAAAATACTATGTATTGGGTACAGCGTACACTGTTTGGGTGACAGGTGTACTAAAATCTCAGAATTCATCACTAACAGAATTCATCCATGTAATCAAAAACCACTTGTACCCCAAAAGCTATTGAAATTTTTTTTAAAAAAGAACAAATTAAGGGGAGGAAGGCAGCAAATCATACTGCCATGTATGTACCTAGGCAACAATCTTGCATGTTCTCCACATGTACCCCAAAACCTAAAATGCAATTTAATAAAATTAAAATAATTAAAAAATAAAAAAAATAATAATAGTAATTCCCTAGATGCTGGAAAAAAAAAAGAACAAATTATAAATTAACAATATCTGCATTGGACAGAAAAATGCAGAATGAGGACTCATAATGTATTTATTAACCTAATCTATAAGAAATCTGAGAGTGAGGAAGAAAGTCATCCTATTAAATCCATCTGGGTAAAATTCGTTAACTCTTCATGCCCTTACTTTAAAAAATCTTCATGCCCTTACTTTAAAAAAATCAAATTTGATCAAAATAGCAGAAGTTCAAGTAAACATCAGAAAGTATCAAAACAAATATGTTACAGAACAATATGAATATATTTAACATTACTCAAGTGTACACTTAAAAAATAATTAAGGCCAGGTGTAGTGGCTCACGGCTGTAATCCCAGTACTTTGGGAGGCCAAGGCAGGCAGATCGCGAGTTCAAGAGATCAAGACCATCCTGGCCAACATGGTGAAACCCTGTCTCTACTAAAAATACAAAAATTAGCTGGGCTTGGTGGCGTACGCCTGTAGTCTCAGATACTCGGGAGGCTGAGGCAGGAGAATCGCTTGAACCCGGGAGGCAGAGATTGCAGTGAGCCGAGATCACGCCACTGCACTCCAGCCTGGAGACAAAGTGAGATGCCATCTCAAAAATAATAATATAATTAAGATGACGTGATGGTTAATTTTAGGTGTCAACCAGACTGGATTAAGAGATATTCAGATAGCTGGTAAAGCACTATTTCTGGGTATGTCTGTAAGACAGAAGATGTTTTGAATCAGTGGACTGAGTAAGGAATATCCGTCCTAATTCAATGTTGGTGGGTACCTCCCAGTCAATTGAGGGCCTGGAAAGAGCAAAAAAGCAGTGGAAAAGTAAATTCCCCCTCCGTCCTCTGTAACTGAGACACCTTTCTCCCATCTTTTGACATCATATCTCCAGATCTCCTTTGGAGTCTTCGATTTGCATCAGTAACCCCTTAGGTTATCAGGCATTTGGCCTCATATTGAGAGTTACACCATTGGCTTTCTTGGTTTTTGGGGCCTTTGGACTTAGACTGAACCACGCTCAGGAAGAAAGGATTCTGTGATTCTTCAACTTGCAGATGTCACATTATGGAACTTCTCAGCCTCCATAATCTCATGAGCCAGTTCTCCTGATAAACCCACTCTCATCTATCCATCTGATAATATCTATCCATCTATTAAGCTGTCTGTCTGTCTATTAATACATCCTGTTGATTCTATCTCTCTAGAGATCCCAAACTAATAAAGATGGTAAATTTAATGTCATATGCTTTTTACCACAATAAAAAAAATATGAAAGCAAATAGCATATAAAGGCAAATAAACTCCACATATAATTATAAATGTTTAGAATTGGAAATGCTTTTAGGTTCAACTCAAAATTTATGTTCCTAGGATTCTATGCATCTTAGAGTTTGTTTTCTGACAGCGTTTCCTAAAATTTGATTTACTTTTGTTTTAGCTTAACATTTTAGCATAGCTATTTTAATGAGTTTACTTGAATTATTTCAAAGAAAACCCAGAAAAAATCCAAACATGGTTAGTAATAAAATATTTTAATTCTCAAATTGGAGTTTGAAAAGTTATCTCAGTGACCATTTCTTTCACTAACGATTAGTAAAAATTTCAACCTTATATAGATCCAAAGTCTTTTTGCCAGGCATCCCTAACAAACCCACAGTGAAGGCACATTTAAAGATTTTAGAAGTCATTAACAATTTATACCTGAAGGAAAGCACAAAGACATCATAGGACCTGAATTCTCATTCCCATTCCACTGTGGCAGATTGGGCTGTTGATCTCTCTTGACTCCTCGCTTGACCTTAATTTTTTTATTCTGAAATCAAAGAGCTAAAATAAAAAATCTCTAAAAACTCAAATAGCATGATTACAACTAAGATAACTATGTTACTATACCGTTATCTGTCAAAACCAAGCACCTATTGGTTTTGATCCCTATGGAATGTTGCTGCCACCTACTGGAAGTATGCCTAAATTGTAGGGTCAGTTACAACAGTGATTGATCATCCTCAAACACATTACATGCCCACTGTGTGTGCTCCTAGCACTGTACCATGTGCTTCTCAAGAGCCTGAACTCAATATTATCATCAAGTTCAATTCTTAGAAATAAAGCAGATCAGAGAGAGGGCAACATACTGATAATAATAATATAAATGGTGAATAACAATAACAAGCAAATATAGATAAAGGTAATGTAACTGATAATAGCTAAGTCATAAGTTTACATTCATAGTATCATTTTTTAATCAGATTTGTAAATATTTAAAAATAGAAGCAATAACATAACAAGAGAGCAAATGAGAAGAGTAGACACCAAAAGTAAAAATAATTGGTAGTGGGGCCACATGTAATGGGTTGAAATCCATCCTGTTGCCAGTGTGTGGTTTGGATGCCTCAGCTGATCTTACATAAGCTTTTCCTTTATCTGTGAAATTGCACGAAATGTATCAACACTGCATGTTTGTGTGAAGAGCATATAATATACAATCTATATGAAAAACATTATATAATCTATTCAAACATGAGGGGTTATCATTTTGATTTTTAAATTGCCCATTTGTCTCAGAAGAAACACCTCCAGCTGTAATATTCTGCTAATTATTTTATTAGAAATAGCATGATAATCTATATTATTATTGTCCCTGGCTAAAAATATGTTTTTATTAAATACCAGCTTGCTATGTTTTCATTAAAATGTCATCTAAGTTGGATATGACTTCTAAAAACCTTCATTTTTAGCCAATCTTGACACAGTATTTTTTAATATGCAATTACCCTAGCTATCAGGGTCACTTTTATTATTCATGTACTTCATATTATAATGGCCCTAATTATTTGTAAATAATGTAAATTTTATGTTCCTGAATAACAATTGAAAATATTAAACTCTCTTGAAATTCCCAGGTAAGACTTAAACTAAAAAATTAATCATTAGGAAATTTTAAGTGTTAATTCCAAATGAAATGCAAATATGCTTAATCATTGACATAATGAGAGTTGCAGTGAAGATTTAAAATAATGTTAATGCAAAATACAAAGCACAATTTTTTCTATTTATCAAGGTATCTGAGGACCCATATAAACTGACATCGTGAGTGTAAATTTTCCAAGAAAGCTTTGAACATTGCTCTGACCAAACATCCATTGAAATGAATTTCCCTCAGGAACTCTCAAAGGAAGCATCCCAAAAGAAAAGAATCACAAGGTACTCATCTAGTTTCAGAACAATAACCTGACCTCAGAAGAGAAAGGAGATTCTAGAAAGAACCAGTTGTCTATCACTTAAATTATCCTTCAGCCCAGCCCAAAGACACATTCCTGAGCCCTGGCCCAAAGGGACGGGAAAAAGAATGCTTGTAAAAAGAAACTGAAAGAGTATTGAAGTGCAAGTAGTATTGATGCCAGCAGTTTTGGGCATCAGGGTATGATGCTCTCAATGCAGATATCTGTCTTGAATGCCAGGATCTCAGCATCTCAGCCATGAGACACTGTTGTGCACTAGAGCTAGTGACATGGTAGGTACCTGCAGGAAGTACCATCCTGATCCATAACAGAAAAAAGGGAAAACAATAGATAACACAACAGTAGATTACTGTACGAAGAGTACGTGAGACGCTCCTGATGGCTTCCAGAACTAGGAGGAATTTTGAGGACTATGTGGATATAGTAGGAATTCAAAGGAATCTGGGGTAGTAAGACACCCTGGAAACTTTGTCTTGATAACTGTTTTTGTGATCATGTTTTAGTCTCACAGCTGATATGGGCAAGAACAGTGGTTATACATAGCATTATTAATTTAAACTCTAAGATAAGAGGAAATAGCCTAGGTAAAATGTGTAGAGGATGAAAAATAGACCCAGATAAGATTTCAAGGAATATTCCCGCATGTAAGGGTATAAAGGGAGAGATAGTCTTTGAATATTATAATTAACCTACCATCTCTCATGTCCATTCTGTTGCCCCAACACATACACACACACACACACACACACACACACACACACACAAAACCATATTTTCACCTAGAGTTATGAGAGCTGAAGGCAAAACATAATCAGCAAATGCAGTTGGTGACTCCTCCTTGGTACCAGAATAACTCCTGGCTATATCTTTATTGAACTGCCTCCCATGGCTACCTTGGCTTTTAGAATTGAAAATTCCATCTTCTCCTGCTTTAGGATTACACTCCTGAAGATAGACGGTGTAGCTCTTGTTCTGTTCTCTCTCTTAGAATTCGGTTGTTTGGGAATTACCTTCTCTCAAATCCAACTACCTGGTTAGGGATATACTTTATATGCATATTTCCAAGTTGGATTTATCCCCAAAAATATGTAAGTATGGTTTGACATTTTAAAATCAGTCAATGAATCCCTCTTTATCAATGAAGTGAAAATCAAGAAGAAAAAGTATAAAAATCAATCAATTCAATATATATCTTTTACAAAATGCAACATTCATTTATAATAAAGACTCTTGGCAAACTAGGACTAGAAAGAACATCTGCAACCTGATATAGTTCATAGGTCAATAACAAAAATACCCTACAACTATTATTATACTTAGTAATAAAATACTAAATGTCTTTCTCCTAAGATCAGGAAAAAAGCAATGATGTTTGTTCTCACCATTCATTTTAGACATTCTACTGGAGTTCCTATCAATAAAGCAGGAAAAATAAGTAACAATTATATAGATTGCAAAGGAAAATATAAAGCTCCCTATATACACTGTAATAGTCTGTTTTCATACAGCTATAAAGAACTGCCTGATGCTGGGTAATTTATAAAGAAAAAAGGTTTGACTCACAGTTCTACATGGCTGGGGGGGGGGGGCTTGTAGGAAACTTACAATCATGGTGGAAGCTGAAGGGGAAGCAAGGACCTTCTTCACATGGCAGCAGGAGAGAGAAGAGTGAGACAGTGCAGCAGGAAGAACCCCTCATAAAACCATCAGATCTCATAAGGGCTCACTCACTATCACGAGAACAGAATGGGAAAACTGACCCAATGATTCAGTGACCTCCAACAGGTCTCTCCCTCAACACTTGGGGATACAATTCAAGATGAGATTTGGGTGGGGACACAAAGCCTAACCATATCATAAACAAAGAATATGATGGTAGAAAATCCCAAAGAATCTACAGAATAAGTTCAAGAACTAATAAGTAAGTTAAACAGTGCCCCAATAAACAAATTATAAAAATTAACTGTAGTGAACAATCGGTAATTGAACTAGTAATGAACAATTAGTAATTGAACACTATTCTTAAATATTTGGTAACTGAAATCAAATATATCATTTACAATACATTTTAAAAGAACATGAAATACTTAGGTATAAGCCTAATGAAATAAGAACAAGATCTGTGTGCAGCAAACTATAAAACACTGGTGGAAGAAATCAAATATCCAAATATATGGAGATATATGCCATGTGTATGGATTAGAAGACTCAGTGTAGTGCCATAATAAATATCAATTGCCCCGAAAGAGATCTCTTTATTCAATACATTTAAAAGCAAATATCAACAGGAATTTCTGTAGATATTTTCAAATTGATTCTAAAATTTGTATGTTGATGTTGATCACTTTGAAAAAATAAAAATAATAAAATAAAATATTTATGGAAAGGTAAAGTAACTAGAAGAGCCAAAATAATTTTGATATAGAAGAACGAAGTCGAGTGACTCACATACTTCTTTGAAAACTTACCTATACAGCTACAATAACTTAGAAAGTATAATACTGGAGAAAGAAAAGAATACATAAATCAGTGAAACAGAATAGACAGTTCTGTTCTGAAGAATAGAAATAGACCTACATACTTAAAATCAAATGACTTTCATCAATGATACAAAAATAGCTCAAATGAGAAAGAATATACTTTTCCACAAATAGTACTGGGACAATTAGATGTTATTGTGCCAAAATATGAAATAGTTCCTACTTCATACCATACACAAGTAATTAACAAGTAAATCATACAAATAAATGTAAAATATAAATTATAAAATGTCTAGAGGAAAACATAGAAAAAAATCATTATGACATTGCATTATGCAAAGATTTCCTAGATGTTACACCAAAAGCACAACAGACATCGCAAAAAGTGAGGATGTCTTCTCTCAAAAAATATTATTAATGGAATGAAAAGACAAGCTACAGATTAGAAGAAAATATTTTCAAATCACGTATTTGATAAAGGAATTGTATGTAGCACATATAAAGAACTTTCAAAACTAAGTATTACATTTTAGAAATTTTTTAAATAGGCAAAATTCTTCAACATATTATTCAGCAAAATAGATATATGGATGGACATATGATAATGCCACTATTCATTAATAAAATGGAAATTAAAATCAAAACTAAACCCCATTTATATCTATTAGAATTTTTAAAAATAAAAAAAAATAAGTAGCATATAGTAAACGTAGCCATTATCTAGAAAACTATAGATATTCCTCAAAAAACTAAACACAGAACAACCGTATGACCCAGCAATCTCACTACTGGGTATATATCCAAGGATAATGAAATCAATATGTCAAAAAGATCACTGCACTCTCATATTTACTGCAGCACCATTCACCATAGCCATGATATGGGATCAAGCTAAGTGTCCATCAATGGATGAATAAGTAAAGAAAATATAGTATACATACACCATTCTGCCTTAAAAGAGAAGAAAATCTTGTCATTTGCAACAACATGGATAAACCTGGAGGACATCATGGTAAGTGAAATAAGCCTAGCACAGAAAGACAAATATTGTATTCCCTCAATTATGTGAAACCTAAAATTGAATTCATAGAAACAGAGAGTAGAAGATGGTTACCAGGGGCAGGGGTGGGAGGAGCAGAGAGATATCACTTAAAAGGTGACATCTTTAAGTGACATCTTTAAAAGGTGACAACAAACTTTCAGTTAGGAGAAATAAATTTTGGAGATTTGTTGTACAGCATGGCAACTTTAATGATAATGTGTAGTATACTTGAAAATCACTGAAAAAGTAGATTTTAAAATGTTCTCATCAGAAAGGTGAGCTGATGGATATAATTTGCTCGATTTAATCATTCTATGTATACATATATCAAAACATTATGTTACATACTATAAATGTATACAATTTGTCATTTGTCAATTTAAATAAATAAATAAAGAGACCTAACTCTCAATAAGTAAATACATACATACTTACGGAATTCATGAATGAATAATTTCTCCCTTATCTATATTTTTCCTTTGAATTCTACTTAGTCTATCCTGGAGGTCTCTCCATCCTTTTTTTCTCTGCCTGGTTGGATAACTTTCTCTCCCTAAATTAGCCATGGAATTGAGATCAATCATCTACTGTTTATTGTAGCTACTTTGAAAAGACTGAAGTTCAATGTTGTCAGCTTAAGGAACAAAAGAATCAAATATTTTACTTTTTCCCCTCCACCTGCAAGCACACGTATTAATTAATGGCTTGCTTTTGTTAAATGTGTGGCCCAATATTACTTTTTATTTGTATGTAGCTCTCCACAGAATAGAAGTCCTACATCTTTATATTACACCCTTATATTCCATAGCAGAATAAGTTTTTAAAAATCTTTTAAGAAAAAAAAATGCCTCCTTTCTAATATCTCTTTCCTGGAGGAAAATAGTAGGTCTCTGAGGAAAGAAAATGGATTTATGAATTGAGGGATAGGATTGGCCATATTAACACATTTATGTGAGTTCCAAAATAAATGCATGTGCCACACATTCATATGCAATGTTTGGTATCACACAGGGTTCAAATATCAGATCAATCCCTTGCTAGCATAAAATTTCAAGCAATTCATTTAGCTTCTCTGAATTTCAGTTTCCTCCTCTGCAAGGGGAATTTGGGGGGACTCAGTGAGTTAACACACATAAGGCACACAGTATAGTCCTTAGGACATGGTAGGAGCTCAGGAAGGTTAAGATCCCATTCTTTTAATATACTTCTGGCCAAATAGGTTCTATTAAGTAATGGGCAAGAGTTAACACATATATGTTTATAGACAGGCAATCTTGCCCTACTTTTATGGAGTGGTGTTTATCCTGTCCTTATGTTCCGCTGCTATCCTGAATTTTTTTGTCATGTACTACCAGAAAATACCTTGATTGGCCTTGGGAGAATGGAGGCCCTAGCCACTGGGAATTTAATAAGCATGAGTTTTGGAGCTTTTAGGATTTGTGTTCTAGACAACCCCAGAGAGCAATTAACCATAAAGCTGTGAAGTTCGGGTGATACATTCCTCTCTTTCAGAAAGACCCTCAGGGGCAAATGTAAGGAAACATTTCCAAGGAGAGAGGAAGAAAAACCTCTCCCCAATTCACCCCAAGCCCAGCTTTGAAATATTTTCCCAAAATGACCCTAAATGCAATCTTTTTCCTGTTACTCTGCCCCAAAACACACCTTCTATGCACCAAGAGGATATATTGATCCTTGACAAAAAAAAAAAAAAACAGCCCCAAGCTCTCTCTAAACTCATTAGCACTTTGGGAATTGGAAGCAGCCACTGAAACTCGATTAAACACCTTCCAAAGCAGAAGACAGGTATCAACTAAAGGGCAGACAGAGCAGGAGCAACAGGGTAAGTGCAGTCATTCATCTTTTACTCTTTGTCTTTATGCCAATATTAATCTCACATAACAGAATTCCCTATATCCACGAGCCCACACAGGTAACCAAGAAGTTCTCTGACTTTTAGTTTTTCTCCCTGCACCTCTCAATGCTATTTGCTTTTTCCCCAAATTCAGCCAAATCGTTTTCTGTACTTTTTAAAAACTAGACTTTTATTTTTTCCGGAGCTCACTGAGGTTTTATTTTGGACAAAAAAAAAAAAGCAATTGGATTGTTCTGTAGTTGGAGACATGGGCAAGGGGGGTCCCCAGGCAGTAAACTCCCCCGCGGGTGCGCTGAGGACGAGAGCTCAGCCTCAGGTGGGTCTCCTGTTCCTTGTGCTCCCCTGCACCTGCACGCGGCCTCCCTCTCTCCGTCCCAGGCTCTGAGGCAGCCGCAGGAGGAGCAGGCTGGGAGGGGCTGCCGCAGCTGTCCGTCTTGGCCAGGACGTCAGAGGAGTCGGACACCAGGTTCCCATCGCGGGTCTCGATCTTCTTCACAACTACGACCCTGGTGGAGCTGGTGCGGGGACATTTTTTAGAGCAGTTGTAGAGTCTGCTATATTGCGCTGAGATTTCCTATTTACCCTTTACTCCTACAAATGCACAGCCTCCTCCAATATCAACATCCCCCACCACAGCGGTACATTGTTACAATCGATGAACCTGCATTGGCACATTACTATCACCCAGAATCCATAGTTCACATTTGGGTTCATTCTTGGTGTTGTACATTCTGTGGGTTTGGACAAATGTATAAAGCCATGTATCCACTGTTATAGGATCACCCATAGCTTCACTGCCCTAAAAACCCTCTGTGCTCTGCCTGTTCATCCTTCCCTCTCCCTGATTCCCAGCAACTACTGATCTTTTTACTATCTCCATAGTTTTGCCTTTTCCAGGATGTCTTATATATAGGTGGTCTTATATATAGGCACTTAAATCGGTGAAGTAATTGCTATCATCCAGTTTTAAGGATAAAGAATTTGAAGCCAGAGATGTTAGCGATCTCACCCAAAGTGACACAACTAGTAAATGGTGGAGGCAAGAGATGGGGAGGCAGGTGATGCAGGTGTAAACTTTGGAGCCAAAATCCCTAGTTTAAACTATATCACCTGCCCCCTCAACTTTTGGATTTGGGATCCAAAGTTTAAACTCAGATCAGCTACACTATACTGCCTAAATATTTAAGATGATGACTGCAATTGCCCTCTTTGAGAGAGAGAGAGAGGCTGAGAAAAAGAGAATCTTTGCATAAAGCTATAACCTGTAATCCTCTGCCCTCCCTTTCAACATTTTATAATTATCTCCTAATACCACCTGTAATGTGGACTGTCATTACTATCTCAGGTCTGCATCTTGTCCTTGTGGTCCATGAGAAGCATGTCCATAACCAAGGCCTGGAACAGCTCATCAGTGACCATGTTTATCCTCCTGGGATTCACAGACCATCCAGAACTGCAGGCCTTCCTCTTTGTGACCTTCCTGGGCATCTATCTTAAGACCCTGGCCTGGAACCTGGCCCTCATACTTCTGATCAGAGGTAACACCCATCTGCACACACCCATGTACTTCTTTCTAAGCAATTTATCTTTCATTGACATCTGCTACTCTTCTGCTGTGGCTCCCAAGATGCTCACTGACTTCTTCTGGGAGCAGAAGACTATATCATTTGTGGGCTGTGCTGCTCAGTTTTTTTTGTTTGTTGGCATGGGTCTGACTGAGTGCCTTCTCTTGACTGCTATGGCATATGACCGATATGCAGCCATCTCCAGCCCCCTTCTCTACACCACCATCATGTCCCAGGGCCTCTGTACACTCATGGTGGTTGGGGCATATGTTGGTGGCTTCCTGAGCTCGCTGATCCAGGCCAGCTCCATCTTTAGGCTTCACTTTTGCGGACCCAAGGTCATCAACCACTTCTTCTGTGACCTCCCACCAATCCTGGCTCTGTCTTGCTCTGACACCTTCCTCAGTCAAGTGGTGAATTTCCTCGTGGTGGTCGCTGTTGGGGGGACATCATTCCTCCACCTCCTTATCTCCTATGGTTACATAGTGTCTGCCGTCCTGAAGATCCCTTCAGCAGAGGGCCAATGGAAAGCCTTCAGTACGTGTTCCTCACACCTGATGGTGGTGACTCTGCTGTTTGGGACGGCCCTTTTCATGTACCTGCGACCCAGCTCCAGCTACTCACCAGGCAGGGACAAAGTAGTGTCCGTGTTCTATTCATTGGTGATCCCCATGCTGAATCCTCTCATTTACAGTTTGAGGAACAAAGAGATCAAGAATGCCCTGTGGAAGGTGTTAGACAAAAAGAAAGTGTTTTCTTAGGTCATGTGTAGAAACTTATTTATCCAAACTGCTGGAGAATTAAACTATCCAAGGCTTTACCTCCAGGCCTGCCTTAGGCAAGGGAGACATTTGGTGCTCTTATTTGAAAGTGGAGACTGTTCGCTCCAGGTTCCTCTCACTCTTCCTCATGGTCACTTGTCTACTGACCATGCCATAGGCCATAGATAGCCAAAAAGGAGAAGGAATTTCTTCAGGAACAAAAACAAATCAAAAAATAAAAATAAAAAAATAAAAAACAATAACCTCCCCAGAATAGCCTATTTTCACAATAATCACAATAACTAGCCTTTATTAGGCAGTTAATATGCACCAGGCACAAAAGTGATTTACCTAAATACTCATTGTACTACTAAAATACACATTGCACTATCCCTATGTTACAAAATAAGGAAACAATGTGTCAGCAAGGAAGACTAACTTGCTCAGGGTCACCAGGGAGGGGGCAGTTCTCTGATTTCACACCAACGTCTTCCTGACTCAAGAGCCCACAGTCTGCCCAAATGCTGCACTCCGCATTCAACAAAAAGAGCCCAAAAGTAGTACAAGTATGTAACTCTTGTTACTGGCATATTGCAGAATCCGAAAAGATATACTGTGTGTAGTTAAGGTAAATTACAAGAACAAGATGCTTATCCGATCAAACACTCTCTCTAGAATCTCCCTGTTGAATTCCCATTATAGCTACTGAGTAATTTGCTAAGCAAATGCTGAAGGATATTCCCCTTGGCTGCCATTTCTCTCTATCTCAGCTATGTAAGAGCCAGGGAAATTTGAGTCCGATGGTGTCACACCACTTACTCTTCTTTTCTCAGTCTCAGTCCCCTAAACTGCCTATTTAATCAGTACCTCCTTGATTTTTCTTTAATATTTCACTAAATGGTATATTTTTTTCTTTTTAATTTTGTTTTATTTTGTTTTCAGTTCCAGGATACATATTCAGGATGTGCAGGTTTATTACATAGGTAAACATGTGCCATGGTGATTTGAGGCACCTATCAACCCATCACCTAGATGCTAAGCCGCACATGCATTAGCTACTTATCCTGATTCTCTCCCTCCTCCCTGCCCCCTTACAGTCCCCAGTATGTGTTGTTCCCTTCCCTGTGTCCATGTGTTCTCATTGTTTAGCTCTCACTTACAAGTGAGAACATGTGGTATTTGGTTTTCTGTTTCTGTGTTAGTTTGCTAAGGATAATGGTTTCCAGCTCTGTCCATGTCCCTGCAAAGAACACCAACTCCTTCCTTTTTATGGCTGCATAGTATTCCGTGGTGTACATGTACCATATTTTCTTTATCCAGTCTATCATTGATGGGCATTTGAGTTGATTCCATGTCTTTGCTATTATGAATAGTGCTGCGATGAACATACACATGCATGTATCTTTATAATAGAATTATTTATATTCCTTTGGGTATATATCCAGTAATGAGATTGCTGGGTCAAAAGATATTTCTGTTTTTAGGTCTTTGAGGACTCGCCACACTGTCTTCCACAATGGTTAAACTAGTTTACATTCCTACCAACAGTGTAAAAGCATTCCTATTTCTCCATAGCCTCACCAGCATCTGTTGTTTCTTGACATTTTAATAATTGCCATTCTGACTGGCATGAGATGGTATTTCATTGTAATTTTTGATTTGCATTTCTCTAATAATTAGTGATGTTAAGCTTTTTTTCATATGTGTGTTGGTCACATAAATGTCTTCTTTTGAGAAGTGTCTGTTCATGTCATTGCCCACTTTTAGATAGGGTTGCTTGGTTTTGTTTTGTTTTGTTTTTTCTTGTAAATTTGTTTAAGTTACCTTTGTCAGATGGATAGATTGCAAAAATTTTCTCCCTTTCTGTGGGTTGTCTGTTCATTCTGATGATAGCTTCTTTTGCAGAATCTCTTTAGTTTAATTAGATCCCATTTGCCAATTTTTGCTTTTGAGGCAATTGCTTTATTTAAATCTTAAATCCACCTTGAGTTAATTTTTGTATAAGGTTTAAGGAAGAGATCCATTTTCAATTTTCTGTATATGGCTAGCCAGTTTTCCCAGCACCATTTATCAAATAGGGAATCCTTTCCCAATGTTTGTTTTTGTCAGGTTTGTCCAAGATTAGATGGTTATAGATATACAGTCTTATTTCTGAGATCTCTATATTATTCTTTTGGTCTGTTTTAATACCAGTATCATGTTGTTTTGAATACTGCATATAGCTTTCCAATATAGTTTAAAGTTAGGGAGTGTGATGCCTCCAGCTTTGTTCTTTTTGCTTAGGATTGTCTTGGCTATGCTACCTCCTTGATTTTAACCATACCATTCCTTCACCAGTTCAGGACCTGCCTCCACAAAGTTTGGTGTCCTTTTTGATCACCACACCCTGAATTCCCCTTGCTATCTTCTATCTGAACCCATTGCTTCTGTAAAATCTTGAACAGATTAAGCCTTGCAGCTTACATTGGGTATAATTTATTTACCATCATCTCAGGGAGGTATATCCCAGATTCCCACCTCTAGATAATTACCCTTTCATTTCAGACACTTACAGTGGAGTTGTCCCACAAAACTATTTCTGCTGGTAAATCTCTCTCTCATTTCTCTGTGGCTCTGGCTACTTGCTACACACTCACTTTTCCATTGGTATGGGTCAACTGGATAAGTAGATATTTAGTTTGATTGCTCATAAAAGAGAATTAATTATTTCCTCCATATCTGGAAGAATGTAAACAATGCATAGGAAAGTAGAGATTCCTGTCTCAGGTTTCCTGGGTTCTTCATCCTCTAAATTCATTCCCATCCACGGCCAATAAAACATAGAATGACTCCTATGTATCATATATATAGGTACTCAGAGAGAGAGAGTTGAAATTTGCTGAGTGCTTACTACGTTTCAAGTCCTATTCTGAACATTTCATACATGTTAACCCATTGAACCCCCACTCACACAGCCAGTGAGTGGAAACTGACTCGGCATGGCTCCCGAGACTAAACTTGTCAACACTTTGTGACACTTCCTCCCAGTGGGCCCATGATTAGGTTTAAGGGGGTGGGTTTCATAGTGGCAGCCAAATATACCACCCAGAGAAAATACTAGAGAAACTCAGCATATTCCTCCCTTTTCTGTCTACTGGAAGTATCCCATGGCTTCATTTTTCTATTGCACATCTTCCAAAATGTAGGCTCAGAAGCAGAGGCCACAGTTATGCCTAGAGCTATAGAACAATTGCTGTTGGGGTCAGGCTGGTGTATGAGATTGTAGCAATTAAGTCAGTAAAATTTTAGGAATGAAAAGTTGAAAGTATATCTGTATATTAAGGGATACGTACTTTACAGAAATATAAGCAAATTGATCAAAAATATACAGGCATTTTGCCATTACGAGGGAAACTCAAGAAAGAATATGAGGAGAGATTCTCCGATCCTCACCCCTATTTGGTTGCAGTTATATCATTAGCTTCTTCAGGCATTATTGGGTAATAGAGAATAGCAGGAGGCGGGTAGACAATAATCAAAATATCAGTTTAATAATGTTAAACCAACAGATAATGTTCTGTTGAAGGACATGGCTTTGATCTAGCCCTATCGCCTCCCCACACCATACCCCAGAATTAGACAGGCTAACCCAGGAGAAGCAGGCTTTCCCTGTTGTGCTAATTGCGTAGATGAGAGAAAAATCAATCCATATGCTCTCTGCAGGGAGACAGATCCCAAAGAAAGAGAAGGAAGATCAGGAGGCCAAGTTTCCTGCCTAATTTTTTCCCCAGATTCACCATTCCTTTTAAATCAGGGGCGTCCAATCTTTTGGCTTCCCAAGGCAATATTGGAAGAAGAATTTGTCTTGGGTCACACAAAAAACACACTAATGATAGTTGATGAGCTTTAAAAAAATAAATCGCAAAAAATCTCTTAATGTTTTAAGGAAGTTTACACATTTGTGTTGGGCCGCATTCAAAACCATCTGCATGCAGCCTGAGGTCTGCGGGTTGGACAAGCTTCCTTTACATCACTCCTACGTTCCTAAAAAGAACTGAGTGAAGGAGGAGGCACAAAACCTGCATGCCATTTCAGTGTAAGTCCCTCTTCAGGTAAGCAGGAGGAGAAGGGATGGGACTCCCCATACACATACTAAGATATTTAAGGTTCCTTCACCCTGATCCTCTAAGATGCCCTAAACTGAAGTTCCATTCATGACTATGAGGGACCACCAGACCAGGAGGCCTCATCTAGTGGAATCCAATTTGCCAGTATCTCCAGGTCTCAGTTGAGGCTTCTTTGTGATGACGTTGTTCACATTCAATGCTTGGATCTTACAGGATTATTATGAGCCCAAGAAAAGAAAGTGAATTTTTAGAAATCTCTTAGAAAAAATTTAAAACATTACAAAAACACCAGGGATTCTTGTTTATATAAATAACAGGGATTCTTGTTATTATCAAATGCTGCTTCTCCCAGGGAAGCATTCTCAGACTCCCTGCACCTTACTAAATCCCTAGGCCAATGTTGCCCCATTCTTGCCCTTTGGTGTGAAGCATCACAGTTGTAAGTACATGCTTGAGGGTGGGGATCACATCTGTCTCTTCATGAATATATTCTCAGCATCTGCAACTGTGCCTGATATACAGAAAGCAACAAATATGCATTTTTAGTCAACTATTATCATTGATAAGTTTGAAGAAAATCAATTATGTGACCAAAATTGTAACCACTGTCACATGTAATTGACTCTTGAACTATAATATTGTTGATGAAATTGCTGTAATGGTTATCATACAAGGACTTTGCATCAAATTTGATGTTGATATAGTTTAGGGAAGGGGCCTTTGGAGAGTCTCAGACTTCCCTGTACAGTTTCATCACCTCATTATTAGATGTGTTATCATAATAGATGTGTGTGTGTGTGTGTGTGTAAAGGAGAGAAAAATATGCACACATGTTGCTTACTTTTTAATAACTCCCATTGCATCTGCAACTGCCAGCTTCTCCAATGAAAATTATATTTCCTACAAATACCCTACATTATTCCCTATGCCAATTATTGTAGTAGACTTCTAATTCAACGTCAGTTAGGAACAGTGTAAACTCTTCATGTGCTTGGGTGAAGAAGGACAGAGCAGTGATGATGGGGAACCTGTCAGGCTCACTTTACCAATACAAAGGTAGGTGAAGGCATCCTGAGAATTTTGCACACCTACAACCTCATGGTTTCGATACTATTTCTGAAAGGCAAAATGTCCATTTGCAGTTCTGTAAGTATATGTCATCTTGAACTAAAGGCTTCAGGCTGATTAAGATCTCCTGCCTCTAATCTAAAATAGTGGACTTCTTAAGACACATGCAAATAAGGTAATTTTTCAAAAATTAAAACTCATTCCATAAACATTACCAAGCCCCTACAATTTGTAAAAAAAATAATAACTGACATGGTCTCTTTCTTTAAAAATGATTAAATGTTAGCTGGCAGCAGAAAGAGAAACAACTATATAATGATATTAGGATTATGATGATATTAATACCCTACATTTGTATAATGCTTTGAAGTTTACAGTGTGCTCTCATATGCATTCAGCCATTTAATTGACTTATACAGTAACATAAGTGAATAGGGGATTAAGATAAAGATGAGAATGACGTAAAGGAAAACAAATACTTGTTGGGGAACTACTGCACATCAGGAGCTGGACACCCATTTTTTCATTCATCTTCAAAAAGAATTATCAAATAATTGCTGTGTGCCAGGTAGGATCTGGGGATACAATAGTGACAAAAGAAATCCTTGCCTTCAGGGAGTTTACATTTGGAAGAAAAGGCAGACACACATAGACCCATAAAGGTAGGAAGTAAAAAGTGCTAGAGTATCACAAGCAAACCTCACTGTAAAGTAAGGTGTGTGTTCCCCATTTTATGGAATAATATCCTGGGGTTCATAAAGGTTAATTTGCTCCAGGTCACAAGAGCCACAGTTTAAAATATTTGAACAAGTTAATTCTAAGTTCAATAATGCAACCCCGAGGTTACAAAACAGAAAGCCTATCATTTGATCCTAACCTGACATTGAGCCTCACAGTCCAGAACCTTCTAAGGTGATTAGCCAGAAGAGTAGGTGGAATAATATTAATTTGAAAGAGAAGTCAACAATAAGTAGATTTGACCTCAGTCCCGGAGACCTGAGTTGGCTAGTCCCAGGTTCTCTGGGTACCTCCAGCCAATGCCTCATGGAGCCATAACACACCAAAAGAAAAATTAGGGGTGTCTTTCCCACATGCCCTTTTCCATAATAAGTCAGCTTACTTGGAACAATTTTTAAAACAAAGAAAAGAAAAATAGAAGATACATAATATCAGAGCTCAAATTACTGGAGAAAACTTTTTACTTCAAATTGTAAATAGGTGTATGAGTTTTTCTGACTTTCAAAATCAGAAGCGATTTTAAATCATTTTTTTTTAAATTAGACACAACGGAATATCTTTTTAAAATAAAAATGCCAAAATCCAATTACTGACATATAATGGCTACTAATGTTGTGATATATTAATGCATCTTTCCAGACTTCTAAACATGTGGATGTTTTTCCCAAAAATAATATCATGTGACATATTCAGTGTTTTAATCTGTCACTAAAAAGAAGTCTTGCCATGTTTAAAAGTACAATTCTGCTGGCGCGGTGGCTCAAGCCTGTAATCCCAGCACTTTGGGAGGCCGAGGCGGTGGATCACGAGGTCAAGAGATCGAGACCATCCTGGTCAACATGGTGAAACCCCATCTCTACTAAAAATAGAAAAATTAGCTGGGCATGGTGGCGCATGCCTGTAATCCCAGCTACTCGGGAGGCTGAGGCAGGAGAATTGCCAGAACCCAGGAGGCGGAGGTTGCGGTGAGCCGAGATCGTGCCATTGCACTCCAGTCTGGGCAATAACAGCAAAACTCTGTCTCAAAAAATAAATAAATAAATAAATAAAAATGAAAAATAAATAAAAGTACAATTCTACATTATCAATTTGAATGTCTGCAAATATTTAATTGTACTATTGTACTGTGTTTATTGAACAAATTTTCTATATCAGATGCTAACTTAAATTCTAATTTCTTCTATCTGGAACATCACTGTGATGAACTTTGTTTATACTTAGGCTGTTATGCATTTGGTTTATTAACTCTTTAGCATAAATTCCTAAAGTAGAATTTTTGAATCATGGGATTTGCACAGTTTATATTTTGACACATACTTCCCGAATGACCCCAGAAATTTTGCCCATGTGTGCCCTCCTATTAACCATATGTGAAGGTGTCACTTTCCCTACATCTATGCCAATTGTGGACTTTTTCAGCATTGGCTAACCTGGATGAGAAATGATACCTCATTGCAATTTAATTTGTATTTCCTTTTTTTTCTTTCTTTCCCTTTTTTAATAGAGACAGGCTCTTCTTATGTTGCCAAGGATGATCTCAACTCCTGACCATCTTTTCACATGTGGGCTAATCCACTGTATTTTTCTGTGAAACATGACTTATTTTTGTTTTAAAGTATCAAAATGTCTGTGTCTTATGGATTTATAAGAGCTCTTCATATATCAAAGAAGTTAAGCTTGTTTTATATTATGTTTTTTAGATATTGTCTGGAGTTTTTTATTTATAGTTTTAAGCTTATTTATAATGGTTTTTTTTTTTTTTTTTTTTTTGAGACAGAGTTTCGCTCTTGTTACCCAGGCTGGAGTGCAATGGCGCGATCTCGGCTCACCGCAACCTCCGCCTCCTGGGTTCAGGCAATTCTCCTGCCTCAGCCTCCTGAGTAGCTGGGATTACAGGCACGTGCCACCATGCCCAGCTGATTTTTTTGTAGTTTTAGTAGAGACGGGGTTTCACCATGTTGAGCAGGATGGTCTCGATCTCTTGACCTTGTGATCCACCCACCTCGGCCTCCCAAAGTGCTGGGATTACAGGCGTGAGCCACCGCGCCCGGCCTATAATGCTTTTAAAATCTGAAAGTTTTATATGTTTACTTAGTCAAGTATAATAATATAATCATTGGTGTAATGCTTCTCTACTCCAAATTTATAAAAACATTTACCTAAGTTTTATTCTAATATTTTAATTGTTTAATTTTGGCTATTTATATTATTAAATATTGGGTATAATATTATTATATTATTAAGATGACAAAATCTTTTTGTCTTCCATTTCTATGAGAAGTTAAAAAGTGTTGTAACTTATTTCAGCTCCTGGTATCTATAAAAAGAAATTAAACATTCAAACGCAATTGGAGTTGGGCTGTGCCCTTGTTTGTTTTTGGAGACAAGTTTTTGCTCTGTCACCCAGACTGGAGTGCAGTGGTGCAATCACAGCTCACTGCAGAGCTTTGATGTCCTGGGCAGAATTGATCCATCCAGTTCAGCCTCCTGTGTAGCTGGGACTACAGCACACACCACCACCACATCCGGATAACATGTTTTGTAGAGACAGGGTTTCTCCATGTTGCCCAGGTTGGTCTCGAACTCCTGGCCTCAAGTGATCCGCCCACATCCACCTATCAAATTGTTGGGATTAAAGGTGTGAGCCACCACACCCAGCCTGTTTCTTTCCTTTTTTTTTTTTAACTTTTGTTTTCCATTCAGGGGTGTAAGTGCACGTTTGTTACATAGGTAAACTTGTGTCATGGGGTTTGTTGTACAGATTATTTCATCACCAAGGTATTAAGTCTAGTGTCCATTAGTTATTTTTCCTGATCCTCTCCTTCTTCCCCTGTCCACTCTCCAAAAGGCCCCAGCATATGTCGTTCCCCTCTAGGTGTCCATGTGTTCTCATCATTTAGCTCCCACTTATAAGTGAAAACATGTGGTGTTGGGTTTTCTGTTCCTGCGTTAGTTTGCTAAGGATAATGGCCTCCAGCCCCACCCATGTCTCTGCAAAGGACATGATCTCATTCTTTTTTATGGCTGCATATTATTCCATAGTGTATATGTGCCACATTTTCTTTATCCAATCTATCATTGATGGGCATTTAGGTTGATTCCATGTCTTTGCTATTGTGAATGGTGCTGCAATGAACATCCATGTGCATGTCTTTAGAATACAATGATTTCTATTTCTTTGGGTGTATACCTAGTAATTGGATTGCTGGATGGAATGGTATTTCTGTCTTTAGATCTTTGAGGAATCACCACACTGTCTTCCACAATGGCTGAACTAATTTACATTCCCACTAATAGTATATAAGTGTACCTTTTTCTCCACAGCTTTGCCAGCTTCTGTTATTTTTTTTTTACTTTTTAATAGTAACCAGTCTGACTAGTATTAGATGGTATCTCATTGTGGTTTTGATCTGCATTTCTGTAATGATCAGTGATGTTCAGCTTTTTTTAATATGAATGTTGGCTGCATGTTGGTCCTCTTTGTAAAGTGTCTGTTCATGTCTTTGCCCACTTTTTTATGGAGTTGTTTGGATTTTTTTCTTGAAAATTTATTTAAGTTCCTTATAGATGCTGGATATTAGACAGTTGTTGGGTGCATAGTTTGCAAAAATTTTCTCCCATTCTGTAGGTCGTCTGTTTCCTCTGTTGATCATTTCTTTTGCTGTGCAGCAACTCTTTACAATACTTTTATCATCAGTTAACATTAGAAAACTAACATACCATTTGACCTAGTAAGTTCATTTTAGGGAATATATCTTAAAAATTAATTGTAGATGCATATGAAACTGCATTTACAAAGTCTTGAGTGCAGGATTTTCAAAAATACTAATCAGGGACTGACTAGGCAACTGAAGAGATCAAGGTAGACTCTTGTGACCCCTCACTTCCTGTACATTCTACAAGCCTTACTCACAATGCCACCCACTCACCCTGGTTTCAATACTGTCTATCTCAAGTCCTGAATCCCAGACTGCTGTGCTCTCCTGGCTAGTGTCTCGTTCCAGTTTAGTCTTCATGACTGATGCTTATTATTCACCTGCCTGATTCCCACATACCTATGAAAACCTGTCTCTACCTTAGTAACCAATGTATTTCCCATCACATTCCACAAAGGATCAGGGATATCTTGCAGCAACAACAAAAAAATACATGCGATAAAACAATAAAATATAAGTAAGCCACATGTGAAAAAATATGGGGTAGGAAATTAAGTCACACATATGTTTTTGAATGTATGAAAGCCAAAGCAAAGATACATAGTCAGGGCCCAGCGCAGTGGCTCACGCCTGTAATCCCAGCACTGTGGGAGGCTGAGGTGGATGGATCACCTGAGGTCAGGACTTCCAGACCAGCCTGGCCAACACTGCAAATCCTCGTCTCTACTAAAAACACAAAAATTAGCTGGGCATGGTGGCGCACACCTGTAGTCTGAGCTACTCGGGTGGATGAAGCAGGAGAATCACTTGTACCCGGGAGGCAGAGGTTGCAGTGAGCCGAGATCGCACCACTGCACTTCAGCCTGGGCAACAGAGCAAGACACTGTTTAAAACACACACACATACACACATACACACACACACACACACACACATGCATTGTCAGTTACACAGTTCTTATTGCCTAAGAAAAGAACTCTCACTGATGTCCCAGGGGAGCTCTGCCTCGCACTTAGGATAAATGTCTTCTTTGGAGTCTCCTGGGGAGAACTGAATAGATCCTGCCCTGAGTACAGTCCAAAGGTGGGTGCTCTTCCTTGTAGACACTCTGATAAAAGGCAATAACATAATTCCAAATACTTTGTACCAGTTAGTGTGTTATTGGATGCTGGCATATTAAATTAAGATTTATTTTGGGCTGTACACCTTATATAGGTGCAATTTTTAAAAGACTATTAAAATTTTTTTAATTAAAAATAAATAAAAATAAAAGAGGCAACTTAATTCAACAGGAATGAAATTATTCTAATGGTGGAAACATCAGAGATCTAAGAAGATCACAAGATTTTTGTTTAAGAGGACTTCTGTATGTTCTAACCCCTCAAAGTAAACTATAAAATAGGCTCAACTGTAAGAGAACAGAAATAAGAAAAATTAAGAACTATGTTGTTTATGGAATACTTTCTTTTGCATTTATTTCAGGGAAAGTGCTGTATCCTTTTTTCATCTAGTATACTCTCTTCCTTCTTATCCTGTCTTTTTCAGATGTAGTTATGTTTTTTCAAATGCCAATTGCCTACTTTTTATTGTTGAATTAGATTTTGGTCATCTCAATTATTTAAAATTTTTTACATTATGTAGAATGTGAGTCTTTGGGACATAGAGATATTCTTTTGTTTCACACACCTGCTGTATCAAATGGTTTGGGTGTGGGGGTGTTGTTGTTTGTAGAGATGGGGACTTGTTCTGTCACCCAAGCTGGAGTACAATGGCACAATGTAGCCTTGAATTCCTGGGCTCAAGTGATCCTCCCACTTTAGCCTCCTGAGTGGCTGGGACTGCAGGTGCACAGCACCGTGCCTGGCTAATTTTTTTTTAATTTGTTGTTGTTATTGAGATGGGGTCTTCCTATGTTGCCCTGGCTGGTCTCAAACTCCTCAGCTCAAGCAATTTGCCTGCCTTGACCTCCCAAATTGCTGGGATTACAGACATTAGCCACTGCACCTGGATCACCCAGCTATTCTTACTGAAAGAAGTTTGTCCTCCCATGACTGAATTTCTGATTTGGGAAAAAGCAATATTAATATAGTAAATTGCTATCATATAGTAATAGTAGAATATCCCTGGAGTTTGAGTCAATAAACCTGGTTAAAGTTCTCTATCGTGGCCGGGCGTGGTGGCTCACATCTGTAATCCCAGCACTTTGGGAGGCCAAGGCAGGCGAATCACCTGAGGTCAGGTGTTCGAGACCAGCCTGATTAACATGGCAAAATCCCGTCTCTACTAAAAATACAAAAATTAGCCAGGTATAGTGGCAGGCACCTGTAATCCCAGCTACTCAAGAGGCTGAGGCAGGAGAATCACTTGAACCTGGGAAGTGGAACTTGCAGTAAGCTGAGATCTCGCCATTGCACTCCAGCTTGGGCTACAGAGCGAGACTCCATTTCAAAAAAAAAAATTTTTTTTTCTTTCACCAATTCAAACTATGATTCTCAAAAAATAAACGTCCTTCTCCAGTCACCCCTAAAATAAGAAGAATTAGACTAATTTATCTCTAAAGTCCTGTGAAGCTCTAATGATCAGTTTTTCTGTGATACTAAAATATGCTCTGAACAATGATTGTAACTCTATACTTTAACAAGAGTCCTGTGTGTCAATAGCAAGGTCCAGACGTCCCAGAGTGCTAAAGAGGAGTACTTAAAAGGGCCTGACTCTTCTCTTTTTATAAGGGATGAGATGAGGATTAGGTAGTCAGGCTACTCAACAAACTGTTTAAGCCTTATATAAACACTAAAATTCTAGTAAGCCAAAGTAGATTCTGATTTCTCAGAGTGGTACAGTGGAAAAACCTCTGGAGCCTGTTATGTTAAAGAAAAATTATTCACCAGACAATTAGTAAAGACAGGAAGACAGATTTCATTTAAAACTCTTGCAATAGAAGAAAAAGTTGAGTTGATTGAGCTCAACTCAAAATATGGCAAAAACAAGTGAAGATTTATAAGCAATGAGCAGAGTGAGGGAGGTCAGTGGATTGAAAATTACTAAGAAGTGATAACAAAGGTAGGGTGATTCTTCCTAAACTGGCATGAAAGAATTCTTGCTAAAGACTGGCCAAGGATTTAGACACAAGGACTTAGATATTGAGGGCGAGGGAGGAGGTTAAAAATAATAAATATATGAAAGGGTAAGGAATTTGATTAGATATCAACGGTGGGAAATTCTCATTAAACTGACTTGGCAAGATTCCTACTAAAACTGGGCTCAGCAAAGACAGACATGGAAGGTCAAGGTTGAGTCATAGTCAAGAAAAGGGCTCAGAGGAGCCTAACCAAAATTTGGTCAAGGGGGGAATCTCTCTCAAGTCAGAAAAATGATTTGGATTTGAATCCTCGATTTACAACTCACAAATTTTGTGACTATGCAGATGTGAAGAAGTCATTAACTGCTCTAAAGCTTTAGTTTCCCCATATATAAAATGGAGACAAGCATTCTTTTTTTTTTCTTTTTTCATTTACTTATTTTATTGCATTTTAGGTTTTGGGGTATATGTGAAGAACATGCAAGATTGTTGCATAGGTACACATGTGGCAGTGTGATTTGCTGCCTTCCTCCCCATCACCTACATCTGGCATCTCTCCCTTGCTATCTCTCCCCAACTCCCCACCCCCCACCATCCCTCCCCTATTTACCCCCAACTGACCCCAGTGTGTAGTGCTCCCCTCCCTGTGTCCATGTGTTCTCATTGTTCAACGCCCGCCTGTGAGTGAGAACATGCAGTGTTTGATCTTCTGCTCTTCTGTCAGTTTGCTGAGAATGATGGTTTCCAGGTTCATCCATGTCCCTACAAAGGACACAAACTCATCGTTTTTGATGGCTGCATACTATCCCATGGTGTATATGTACCACATTTTCCCTGTCCAGTCTATCGTTGATGGGCATTTGGGTTGGTTCCAGGTCTTTGCTATTGTAAACAGTGCTGCAATGAACATTCGTGTGCACGTGTCCTTATAGCAGAACGATTTATAATCCTTTGGATGTATACCCAGTAATAGGATTGCTGGGTCAAATGGAATTTCTATTTCTAGGTCCTTGAGGAATCGCCACACTGTCTTCCACAATGGTTGAACTAATTTACACTCCCACCAACGGTGTAAAAGTGTTCCTATTTCTCCACATCCTCTCCAACATCTGTTGGGAGACAACCATTCTGAAGACGCTTCAGAAACTTCATGAGAATCAAAATCAAGATGAGCTATTGTGGATGAAAGCCCTTGGTAAAGCATAGGCAAATGGCCACAGTCCATCCATCTCTCTCTAGTCAGGGTGAGGATATAGACGGGTGATGGGCCTTTTTTCTGTCAACCCAGGGTATTTACAATAAGAAAGAAGAACCATATGGATGAAGAATTTCCAGACCACAAAGGGAAGACTGGTCCAGTTTTTCTGGGTAGTCATGATGACCTCGATGCTTGGAAGTAGTATGTGATCAATGATTTTGCTACCTTATGTCACCATAATTCAACCCTAACACATCTTGGCCCAAGGTAGGACCTGGAGGAGAGTCATCCCCATCATGGACCAGACCAACCACACTAATGTGAAGGAGTTTTTCTTCCTGGAACTTACTCGTTCCAGGGAGCTGGAGTTTTTCTTATTTGTGGTCTTCTTTGCTGTGTATGTAGCAACTGTCCTGGGAAATGCACTCATTGTGGTCACTATCACCTGTGAGTCCCACCTGCACACGCCCATGTACTTTCTCCTGCAGAACAAATCAATCCTGGACATCGTCTTTTCATCCATCACTGTCCCTAAGTTCTTGGTGGATCTTTTGTCAGAGAGGAAAACAATCTCCTACAATGGTTGCATGGCACAGATCTTTTTCTTCCACTTTGTTGGTGGAGCAGATATTTTTTTCCTCTCTGTGATGGCCTACGACAGATACCTTGCAATCGCTAAGCCCCTGCACTATGTGACCATTATGAGGAAAGAGGTGTGGTTGGCCTTGGTGGTGGCTTCTTGGTTGGGTGGTGGTTTGCATTCAATTGTCCAGGTAATTCTGATGCTCCCACTCCCCTTCTGTGGCCCCAACACACTGGATGCCTTCTACTGTGATGTGCCCCAGGTGGTAAAACTGGCCTGCACTGACACCTTTGCTTTGGAGCTTCTCATGATCTCTAACAACGGACTGGTGACCCTGCTCTGGTTCCTCTTGCTCCTGGCCTCCTACACCGTCATTCTGGTGATGCTGAGATCCCACTCTGGGGAGGGGCGGAACAAGGCTCTCTCCACATGCACTTCTCACATCCTGGTGGTGACTCTTCACTTCATGCCCTGCATTTACATCTACTGCCGGCCCTTCATGAGGCTGCCCATGGACACAACCATATCCATTAATAACACAGTCATTACCCCCATGCTGAACCCTATCATCTACACCCTGAGAAATCAAGAGATGAAGTCAGCCATGCAGAGGCTGCAGAGGAGGCTTGGGCCTTCTGAGAACAGAAAAAGGGGGTGAGCAGTCAGATGGAGAGTGAAAGTCCATCTGATTTAGTTTTCTCAAAATGCTAGCCTAAGAGTAACAGGTAGGTAGCTCTTCTTCCACCACTTCATTGTATATCTTGATAACCACTCGATTCTACTGGAGGGAGTAAACAAACACAAAGAAGAAATGAGATTAAACAATGTGAGTTATCAGCTTGTGGACTGGGAAGAAGGAGATATATGGTTGAAATCAATACTCCAAATGCTTTTTGGTGTTATCTGTGATTCATACCAACACTTATCTCACTTTTAGCACCCATAATATGAAAGTAACATTACTTGCGCACAAGGTCATCAAAACAATAAAATGTGATCAATGCTGTGAGGATGAGAGTTGTGAAGATTAGCACTGCTCCTGGCATTAATCAGGCAATCAACATTCCCTATTACCTATCCCTTTATTCCTAAATGCGTATACATAGACTATATACATTTATTTCATATATGCTTTCTCTGATTACTCTGCTATATTCAGTCAATTATTAAAATCATTTGGTTTTATATTTTAAGTATAGAATCTTAAATATATTTCACCAATTAGTGAAAAGGGAAGAAATATTTTAAATTGTAAGCCAAATATATACATGGACAAATTTACACATGGACCAAGTATTTCCTGTTCTCAAGTCTAGTCTACTGATTTACCTACTGAAATTTAAAAGATACTTGTATAGTTTGGGGACATACAAGCACAGAGACAATTTTTTTATGTTAACCTGAGCTTCCTTATCTTCTTTATACCCTCTTTACATTTCACCCTCGGGGCTTTTATGACTGGAATAAAACCATAGTTTTTGTTTCTGTAAGGGTAGGCAATTCAAAACAAGTCATGGTAGTTCAAGAAAACAAAACCTATCTGATAAATACATTTTATGCTTTCATGGCCCATTTTTTGTTCCAGGAGAGAAAAGAAACACATTGTATTCAGGGTCATTGAGTAATAGCCACTGAGTCTGTGTTAGAATCCACCTGTCTCTCAAGGGAAGGATTCCAAGAGAGTAAATATGTAATGAGGCAGTGAATGCTCCTTCTCCCTCTATACTCACTTCAAATCCACCCTTCAGCCTTCAACAGTAGTTCAAAAATTATCCAAGGGAAGTAAGGAAGCTCAAGAAATTGCAACACATTGAAAAAAAGTTTTGCAAGATACCAAACTGTTACAATGCATTAATATTTGGCCAAGAAGATCCTAGTAGTTGACATACATCTGTTATCCTCCCTGAGTCCTACAAGACAGAGATATTGAGCCAAGACTCCTCCTAATCAGCTTCCCCTGTAACCCCAAGGGCCTAGAGTCACAGCTACTCATGGCAAAAGGATCATTTGAGCCCAGGCATTGGAGACTAGCTTGGACAACACAGTAAGACCTTGTTTACACACACACACACACACACACGTTATTGGCCCCCTCAGGGAGCTTTCTTAGCATTTTTCCTAATTGCTCCCTTACAAGGAAATTCAAAACAAAAACATACTGTATATATTTCTATGTACTGAGGCCTTTTGAAGAGCCATACATTATTGTAATATATAAGTTTTGTTGCTCCCCTGAGAACAAATTATTGTCTATTTCATCTCTTTGGGCATGTCAAGCTTTCATTGAGTATGAATGATTATATGACATTAGATGTTTCCAGATACCAATATTTTCCCAAAACTCAGAGAAACACAGAATAGGCAGATTCACGTCGATGTCTTCTGGGGTCTTGAAAGAATTTGGAAAGCAATTTGGAAAGAAATATGGGCACCTTTATTTGTGGGAGTGGGGTGGCGGTGTATGTGCATATGTGTGAACTTGCTTGCAGTAATAACTTGGAAACTGTTTAATAACTCCCACTGGAATTCTGACACTACCAGAAGAATGCCCATTCTATTTCAACACTCATATCCAATAAAATTTCCTTTGTTAATTCTCATATTAGGCCTTAGCCTGAGAGATTAGTGCATGCAGCAAGGACATTTTGAGCCAGGCAGAAGAGCCAACAATTATGTAACTCTCTTAGTCTGCCTTTCCAACATGAAGGCTGAAGAGAAGACATTGAAATCTGGTATAATTTATCTTCAGGAGGACTTTACCTTCAAGCACCGTATTTCCCCACCATTATATAGGCTGAGGCCCAGCTACCCAGTCTCAGATGGTGTAAATTGATGGTTGGACACTGAAGGATTTAGGTAGGAATATTAAACTGTCAGAGTATGAGATATTATGGATTATACATGAATATGATGAGCATGAAAAATGTGTCAATTGTATAAGATATGGCAAAAATAGTTGAAAACTTTAACAACAGGAAACCCAAAAAATGGATGTTAAATATTGAGAAATGAGTAATGTCTTCATAAAAAGGAACCACTGCAATGGGTCAGCATGATAAAAGAGAAGGCAATTTGTATTTGAATTTAAAAAAAAAAAAAGACCAGGTGGTGGCTCATGCCTGTGATCCTAGCACTTTGGGAGGCTGAGATGGGTGGATTGCCTGAACGCGGCTGAGAGTTCAAGACCAGCTTGGCCAACATAGTGAAACCCCATCTCTATTAAAAACACAAAAAAATTAGCCAAGTATAGTGGCACGCGCCTGTAGTCCCAGCTACTCAGGAGGCTGAGGCACAAGAATCACTTGAACCCAGGAGGCAGAGGTTGCAGTAAGCAGAGATCATGCCACTACACTCCAGCATGAGCAGCAGAATAAGACTCTGTCTCCAAAAACAAATTAAAGTAAAAATAAAATAAAAAAGAAAAAGAAAGGAGCAGGTTTTGTTTCAGTTTATGGTTTTTCTATGAGGATCATGAAGCTCTTTCTACAAAATAGGTGCTTCCTTACAAAAACATGACTTTAACCTCAAAGTCCCTTAACAACTGTGAAGGTTTCAAAGTCAGCTCCATATGCAGACTTTGAGCATGGTTCACTAGGTGTTGTTTCTCTTTGATTCAAAGACAGCCTATTACCAAACCCATTCACCCAGTGCTGAAGCCTCGGTTCCACTTGGTCAGTTCACACATGTTCACTGAAACAAAAATAAGCAAGCTGATTCAAAGAGAAGCTGTTCTTTCACAGAAAAGCATTTTACATTTTGCAAATATGTTTCTAAATAACCTTTCATGATAGGCAGGAAAGATTCAGTTTTAGGAGAAAGGGAAGGGAACCAAGTTAACTGAATGTCTACTACTGAACGGCAGGTGCTTTGCAAACATGACCACATTTACTCCTTATGCTACCTAACAAAGTATTATGCTTCCCAGTTTCCAGAGGAGTAAACTAAAGAAAAATAAAGGACTTTCCTCAGATAACAAAGTAGGAAGCGACAGAATTCCAACCCCCATGTGCCCTATTCCAAAGCTCCTAACATTACCCCACACTGCATTATCATAGACTGCCGCAGAATTTCACCACTGAGGATCTGAGGCACAAGGAGGTAAAGCAGCTTTCTCAAAGCCACAGAATTTTTTCATGGCCTGGATCAGAACAAGAATCTCTACCTAGCATCCCTGAAACCAACTCAAAGATATGTGCAACATAGACAGGGCTCAGTGGCTCATGCCTGTAATTCCAGCACTTTGGGAGGCAGAGGTGGGGGGATCACCTGAGTCAGGAGCTTGAGACCAGCCTGGCCAACATGGTGAAACCCCATCTCTACTAAAAATACAAAAATTAGCCGGGTGTGGTATCATGTGCCTGTAACCTCAGGTACTCAGGAGGCTGAGGCAGGAGAATTACTTGAACCCAGGAGGCAGAGGTTGCAGTGAGCAGAGATCATGCCATTGCACTCCAGCCTGAGTGACAAGAGTGAAACTCCATCTCAAAAAAAAAAAAAAAAAAGATATGCACAAGATAGTTTCTTAACCTGTGTTCATCAAGATTCTTCTCACTCACTCGGATTCAAAAGCCAATACATATAAGTCATGATATGCATTTATAAACTAGATTTATTCATTAATGTAAAAAGCATTAATAAGCACCTAACATGTGCCCCAGACTAGGTAAGGTTTTAACAACATTAGGATGAATAAAACATTGAGCAGACAGGATGAACTTGAAGCTTAATAGGAAAATTATACTGAATTAAGGAGAGACAGACATATAAGAAAAATGTGGTTTATCATACCATAAACTATGATAACTATCAGAAGAGAAGTCAGGGCAGAGAATGGCGGAGACACACGGGAGGGAACTGGGTGAGGAGTGTTAGGAAAATGTCCTTAAAAGAGTATACCCTGAACCTAAGTGTCGAAAGACCAGGATGTGTCAAGGCAGATAGCTGGCATATTCTGAGAATGGGAAGGACATGGTAGGCAGAGGGAGCAACAGGGACATAGACCCAAAAGCATAGGCAAACAATAATTTGCATAATATTTGAGCCACTGAAACAGAATCAAAGGAAACAAGGCACCAGATAATATCTAAGATTTTTTTAAAATGGATATGAAAAAACGAGTTTGGGGGGTTTTGGGTTTGTTTGTTTGTTCATTTGTTCGTTTTGAGATGGAGTCTTACTCTGTCACCCAGGCTGGAGTGCAGTGGTACGATCTCAGCTGACTGCAAACTCTGCCTCCCGAGTTCAAGCTATTCTTCTGCCTCACCCTTCCAAGTAGCTGGATTTCAGGCCCTCACCACCACTCCTGGCTAATTTTTGTATTTTTAGTAGAGATGGGGTTTCACCATGTTGGCCAGGCTGGTCTCAAACTCCTGAACTCAACTGATCCTCCCGCCTCAGCCTCACAAAGTGCTGGGATTACAGGCATGAGCCATCATGCCTGGCCCAAAAGAAAAGGAGTTTAAACTTTATTTTTTAGGCAATAAGGAACCATTAAAAAATTTAAACAAAGAAATAACATGGTCTTATTTAGGATAAAAAGACATTTCTGGAAACAACAAAGAAAATGAGGTAAGAGAAATGTAGACCAAAGAAAAAGAGACCAGTTAGGGAATCCCTGCAACAATCTTAGAATTGATGATAGGCTTTAACTGAGGATGGATAAAAGAGAGTAAGAGAAGTAAAGTGGAATCCTAGGAGAGTTAATTTTGCATAATATCCTGGTACCTTGCCAAGTGGATAACTCAGTATATGTCATTGGGATGAAATGCTGTCTCCATCAGTACATGTTGTGGACTTGAGTGTGCCCATGTGAAAGAAATAGACTTGGGAAACAAAGAGTCACATTCTCTGGAGCAAATGAGAGGCAACATGTGTTTTGGGTTTGTTTATCCACATGATTTTTTAAGGTTATCACCCTTCCGAAGCTTGTTTTTCCACAACCCGATCATGATGCCTTCCAGCTGTGCACTGAACTGGGGACCTTCTATCTGTACTATTGTGCCAGACGACTCAGGCAGATGCTGAAGCTGAGTATGGCTTTTTTTCCTCTGAGTTAACTTTTGTCATGTTGCCACCACTATAAATTTTATAAATTATTGAAATTATGGTGTCATACTCCAGGAAAAAAAAATATTGAAGTGTCATGAATGGAAAATGTATTGGGCTGAAAGTCAAAAGCTGACTTCACTGCTCCCTTGCTGTGTGGTCTCCTATATGACACTTGAGCCTATCAGGAATTTTATTTTTCTTTAATCCAAAAACAACAAAATGTTACTGGTTCTTTGAAGAGATAGATAAAACTGACAGACCATTAGCAAGATTAACCAAGAAGGGAGAAAATCCAAATACCATCATTAAGAAATGAAACAGGAGATATTATAACTGACACCACTGAAATATTATTCAAGCCTACTATGAACAGTTTTAAGCACATAAACTAGAAAACCTAAAGAGAAGAATAAATTCCTAGCAAAATACAATGCCCTATCTTAAATCAGGAAGAATTAGATACCCTGAACAGACCAATAGTAAGCAGGGAGATTGAAATGGTAATTTAAAAATTACCAACAAAAAAAGTCCAGGACCAGACAGATTCACAGCTTCATTCTACCAAACATTCAAAGAAGACTTGATGCCAATCCTTTTGACAATATTCCACAAGGTAGAGAAAGAAGGAAATCTCCCTAACTCATTCTATGAAGCCAGCATCACCATAATACCAAAACCAGGAAAGACACAATCAAAAAAGAAAACTACAGAATGATATCCTTGATGAATATAGATACTAAAGTCCTTAACAAAATACTAGCTAACCAAATCAAACAACATATCAAAAAGGTAGTCCACCATGATCACGTGGGTTTCATACCAGGGATGCAGGGATGGTTTAACATATGCAAGTCAATAAATATGATACACCACATAAATGGAATTAAAAACCAAAACCACATGATCATTTCAATAGATGCAGAAAAACGTTTGACAAAATCCAGCATCCCTTTATGATTAAAACTCTCAGCAAAATCAGCATACAAGGGACATTACTCAACGTATTAATAGCCATCTATGACAAACCCACAGCCACATGATACTGAATGGGGAAAAGTTGAAAACATTCCCACTGAGAACTGAAATAAGACAAGGATGCCCACTCTCACCACTCCTCTTCAACATAGTGCTGGAAGTCCAAGCGAGAGCAATCAGACAAGAGAAAGAAATAAAGGGCAACCAAATCAGTAAAGAGGAAGTCAAAATGTTACTGTTTGCTGACAACATGATCTTTTACCTTGAAAACCCTAAGGACTCCTTCAGAAAACCCCTAGAACTGGTAAAATAATTTAGCGAAGTTTATGGATACAAGTAATGTACACAAATCAGTAGCTCTTCTATACAACAACAGTGACGAAGCAGAGAATCAAACAAAGAACTCAACCCCTTTTACAATAGCTACAAAAAAAATAAATGAAATACTTAGGAATATACCTAACTAAGGAGGTGAAAGACCTCTACAAGGAAAACTATAAAACATTGCTGAAAGAAATCATAGATGACACAAACAAACAAATGGAAACACGTTCCATGCCCATGGGTAAGTGGAAGCAATATTGTGAAAATGGCCATACTGCCAAATGCAATCGACAAATTCAATGCAATCCCCATCAAAATACCACCATCATTCTTCACAAAATTAGAAGAAAAAAAAATCCTAAAAGTCATATGGAACTAGAAAAAGAGCCTGCATAGCCAAAGCAAGACTAATCAAAAAGAACAAATCTGGAGGCATCAAACTACCAGATTTCAAACTATACTATAAGGCCATAGTCACCAAAACAACATCATACTGGTATAAAAATAGGTACATAGACCAATGGAACAGAATAGAGAGCCCAGAAATAAACTCAAATACTTATAGCCAACTGATCTTTGACAAAGCAAACAAAACATAAAGTAGGGAAAGAAGACTTTTTTCAACAAATGGTGTTGAGATAATCAACTAGCTATATGTAGGAGAATAAAACCGGATCCTCATCTCTCACGTTGTACAAAAGTCAACTAAAGGTGGATTCAAGACTTAAACCTAAGACCTGAAGCTATAAAAATTCTAGAAGATGAGCCGGGCGCAGTGGCTCACGCCTGTAATCCCAGGACTTTGGGAGGCCAAGGCGGGTGGATCACGAGGTCAAGAGATCAAGACCATCCTGGTCAACATGGTGAAACCCGTCTCTACTAAAAATACAAAAAATTAACTGGGCATGGTGGTGCGTGCCTGTAATCCCAGCTACTCAGGAGGCTGAGGCAGGAGAATTGTCTAAACCCAGGAGGCAGAGGTTGCGGTGAGCCAAGATCGCGCCATTGCACTCCAGCCTGGGTAACAAGAGCGAAACTCCAACTCCAAAAAAAAAAAAAAATCTAGAAGATAACATTGGAAAAACCCTTCTAGGCATCAGGTTAGGCAAGGATTTCATGACCAAGAAGCAAAAAGCAAATACAATAAAAACAAAGATAAATAGCTGGGACCTAATTAAACTAAAGAGCTTTTGCATGGCAAAAGGAACAGGCCACAAAGTAAACAGACAATCCACAGAGCGGGAGAAAATCTTCACGATTTATACATCTGACAAAGGACTAATACCCAGAATCTATAATGAACTCGAACAAATCAGTAAGAAAAAAACAAAACAATCCCATCAAAAAGTGGGCTAAGGACATGAACAGACAGTTCTCAAAAGAAGATACACAAATAGCCAATAACCATATGAAAAATTTCTCAACATCACTAATGATTAGGGAAATACAAATCAATACCAAAATTTAATACCACCTTACTCCTGCAAGAATGGCCATATCAAAAAATCAGAAAACAGTAGGTGTTGGCATGAATGTGGTGAACAGGGAACACTTCTACACTACTGGTGGGAATGTAAACTCATACAGACACTATGGAAAACAGCATGGAGATTCCTTAAAGAACCAAAAGTAGAACTACCATTTGATCCTGCAATCCCACTACTGGGTATCTAACTAGAGGACAAGAAGTCATTATTCAAAAAAGACATTAGCGCATGCATGTTTATGGTAGCACAATTTATAATTACAAAATCGTGGAACCAACCCAAATGTCCATCAATCAATGAGTGGATAAACTGTGAGATATATATCTATATATGAGGGAATATTATGCAGCCGTAAAAAGGAATGAATTAACATCATTTGCAGTGATCAGGATGATATTGGAGACTATTATTCTAAGTGAAGTAACTCGAGAATGGGAAACCAAACATCGTATGTTCTCATTGATATATAGGAGCTAAGCTATGAGGACACAAAGGCATAAGAATGGCACGATCGAGGGGAGGATCCAAGATGGCCAAATAGGAACAGCTCTGCAGTGCAGTTCCCAGTGAGAACGTAGAGGGTGAGTGATCACCACATTTCGAAATGAGTTTTTACTGCCCACAGAACAGGAAATTCCTGGGCAGGAATGTGCCACGAGTTTCCAGCACAGCTGTTTCACCCAGCACAGTGGGTCTCCACACAAAAACTCACACAAATCTAGGTGGTCATTTCAACTGGCACCTGGAATGCCTGAGAGACAGTTGCCCATTCGACTGAAAAAAAGGAGGCTGAAACAGGGAACTGAGTGATCTGGGTCAGCGGGTCCCACCCCCACAAAGACCAGCAATCTGAAACGCTCTGGATTGAGAGTTTCACAGCAACCACAACTGGACCCGGGATGATCCAGCTCTGTGGGGGGAAAGGGGTCCGCCATTACCAAGGCAGTCCACCACTACCGAGGCAGTCTGCCATTACTGAGGCAGTCCACTATTACCAAGGCAGTTCTAACTATACCTCTATAAACAAAACCACAAGGAATTCACACAGCAGCTGGGCAGAGCCCACAGCAGCTCAGCAATGCCTCTGCTGGCAGACTGTGACTAGGCTACCTCCTTGCTGGGCAGGGCATCTCTGAAAAAATGCAGCAGCATGTCAGGAACTTTAATAAATAAAGTCCCATGTTCCCAGGACAGAGCACCTGGGGAAAAAAGGCAGTTATGAGTTCCACTGCAGCAGACTTAAATGTACCTGCACAACAGTTCTGACTGGAACAACAGAGCTCACAGCTCAGCACTTGAGCTCTGATAATGGACAGATTATCTTCTCAAGCAGTTCCCTGACCCCTGTATAAACAAAGAGACACCTCATAAAGGAGAGCCCAGGCTGACATCTGGTGGGTATCCTTCTGGGACAAAGATAACAGAAGAAGAAACTGGCAGCAACCTTTATGGTTCTGCAGCTGCCACAGGTGATCCCCGGGCAAGCAGGGTCTAGAGTGGACCCCCAGCAGTCCTACAGCAGAGGGGCCTAACTGTTAGAAGGAAAATTTATAAACAGAAAGAAATAACTTCATCATCAACAAAAAGGACATGTACTCAGAGACCCCATCCGAAAGTCACCAACTACAAAGACCACAGGGAGATAAATCCACAAAGATGGGAAGAAACCACCACAAAAAGGATGAAAGCCAAAACCAGAACACCTCTCCTCCTTCAAGGGATCACAACTCCTCACCAGCAAGGGAACAAGGCTGGATGGAGAATGAGTCTGATGGATTGACAGAAATAGGCTTCAGAAAGTGGGTAATAACAAACTTCTCTGAGCTAAAAGAACATATTCTAACCCAGTGCAAAGAAACTAAGAACCTTGAAAAAAGGTTTGACAAAATGCTAACCAGAATAAACAGCTTAGAGAAGAATATAAATGAATTGATGGAGCTGAAAAACACAACATGAGAACTTCGCAGAGCATATACAAACTTCAATAGCCAAATCAACCAAGTGGAAGAAAGGATATCAGAGATTGAAGATCAACTCAATGAAATAAAATGAGAAGGCAAGACTAGAGAAAAAAGAGTGAAAAGAAATGAACAAAATCTCCAAGAAATATGGGATTATGTGAAAAGAGCTAATCAATGTTTGATAGGTGTATCTGAATGTGACAGAGAGAATGAATTCAAGCTGGAAAACACTCTTCAGGATATTATCCAGGAGAACTTCCCCAACCTAGCAACGCAGGCCAATATTCAAGTCCAGGAAATACAGAGAACACCACAAAGATATTCCTCAAGAAGAGCAACTCCAAGGCACATAATCGTCAGATTAATCAGGGTTGAAATGAAGGGAAAAATGCTAAGGGCAGCCAGAGAGAAAGGTCAGGTTACCCACAAAGGGAAGCCCATCAGACTCACAGCGAATCTCTTAGCAGAAACCCTACAAGCCAGACGAGAGTGCAGACCAATATTCAACATCCTTAAGGAAAGGAACATTCAACCTAGAATTTCATATCCAGCCAAAGGAAGCTTCATAATTGAAGGAGAAATAAAATCCTTTACAGACAAGCAATTGCCGAGAGATTTCATCACCACCATGCCTGCCTTGCAAGAGCTCCTGAAAGAAGCCCTAAACATGGAAAGGAACAACCAGTACCAGCCACTTAAAAAGGTATCAAATGGTAAAGACCATCGACACAATGAAGAAATTGCATCAACTAATGGGCAAAACAACCAGCTGGCATCAAAATGGCAGGATCAAATTCACACATAACAATATTAACCTTAAATGTAAATGGGCTAAATGCCCCACTCAAAAGACACAGACTGGAAAACTGGATAAAATGTCAAAACCCATCAGTATGCTGTATTCAGGAAACCTATCTCACATGCAAGGACATACACTGGCTCAAAATAAAGGGATGGAGGAAGATTTACCAAGCAAATAGAGAGCAAAAAAAAGCAGGAGTTGCAATCCTAGTCTCTGAAAAAATTGACTTTAAGCCAACAAAAATCAAAAGAGACAAAGGGTATTACATAATGTTAAAAGGATCAATGCAACAAGAAGAGCTAACGATCCTAAATATATGCACACACAATACAGGAGCACCAAGATACATAAAGCAAGTTCTTAATGGCCTACAAAAAGACTTAGACTCCCACACAATAATACTGGGAGATTTTTACACTCCACTGTCAATATTAGACAGATCAGTGAGACAGAAAATTAACAAGGATATCCACGACTTGAACTCAGATCTGGACCAAGCAAACCTAATAGACATCTACAGAACTCTCCACCCCAAATCCACAGAACATACATTGTTCTCAGTATCACATCACACATACTCTAACTTGACCACATAATTGGTAGTAAATAACTCCTCAGCAAATGCAAAAGAATGGAAATCATAACAAACAGTCTCTCAGACCACAGTGCAATCAAATTAGAACTCAGGATCAAGAAACTCACTCAGAACCACACAGCTTCATGGAAAGTGAACAACTGGCTCCTGAATGTTGACTGGATAAACAATGAAATGAAGGCAGGAATAAAGATTTTCTTCAAAACCAGTGAGAACGAAGACACAACATACCAGAATCTCTGGGACACATTTAAAGCCGTGTCTAGGGGAAATTTACAGCAATAAATATGCACCAGAGAAGCGAGGACGGATCTAAAATTGAAACCCTATCATCAAAACAGAAAGAGCTAAAGGAGCAAGATCACACAAACTCGAAAGCTAGCAGAAGGCAAGATCAGAGCAGAACTGAAGGAGATAGAGACATTAAAAACCCTTCAAAAAAAATCAATAAATCTAGGAGCTGGTTTTTTTAAAAGATCAACAAAATAGGCAGACCACTATCCAGATTAATAAAAAAGAAAAGAGAGAATAATCAAATAGATGCAATAAAAATCAATAAAGGGGATATCACCACAGATTCCACAGAAATACAAATTACCATCAGAGATTACTACAAACAACTCTATGCACATAAACCAGTAAAACTGGAAGAAATGGATAAATCTCTGGACACTTGCACCCTCCCAAGCCTAAACCAGGAAGAATTTGAAACCCTGACTAGACCAATAACATGGGCTGAAGTTGAGGCAGCAATTAATAGCCTACCAACCAGGAAAAGTCCAGGTCCAGATGGGTTCACAGCTGAATTCTATCCGACATACAAAGAGGAGCTGGTACCACTCCTTCTGAAACTATTCCAAACAATCCAAAAGAGGGAATCCTTCCCAAATCATTTTATGAGACCAACATCATCCTGACACCAAAACCCAGCAGAGACTCAACAAAAAAAGAAAACTTCAGGCCAATATCCGTGATGAACATAGATGCAAAAATCTTCAATAAAATACTGGCCAACTGATTGCAACAGCACATCAAAAAGCTTATCCATGCAAGGCTGGTTCAACATATGCAAGTCTATAAACATAATTCACCACATAAACTGAACCACAGACAAAAACCATATGATTATCTCAGTAAATGCAGAGAAGGCCTCCAATAAAATTCAACAGCGCTTTGTGCTAAAAACTCAATAAACTAGGTATCTACAGAATGTATCTCAAAATAATAAAAGCTATTTAGGACAAACCCACAGAGAATATCATGCTGAATGGGTAAAAACTGGAAGCATTCCCTTTGAAATCTGGCACTAGACAAGGATGCCCTCTCTCACCACTCCTATTCAATATAGTATTGGAATTTCTAGCCCGAGCAATCAGGCAAAAAAAAAAAAATAAATGGTATTTAATTAGCAAAGAAGGAATTCAAATTGTCTCTATTTGCAGAAGACATGATTGTATATTTAGAAGAACCTATTGTCTCAGCCCAAAATCTCCTGAAACTGATAAGCAACTTCAGCAAAGTCTCAGGATACAAAAGCAATGTGCAGAAATCACAAGCATTCCTATACACCAAAAACAGACTTCAAGAGAGCCAAACCAAGAACAAACTGCCATTCACAATTGCTACAAAGAGAATAAAATACCTAGAAATACAACTAACAAAGGATGTTAAGGACCTCTTCAAGGAGAACTACAAACCGCTGCTCAACGAAATAAGAGAGGACACAAACAAATGGAAAAACATTCCATGCTCATGGTTAGGAAGAATCAATATCATGAAAATGGCCATACTGCCCAAAGTAATCTATAGATTCAATTATTCCCATCAAGCTACCAATGACCTTCTTCACAGAACTGGAAAAAAACACTTTAAACTTCATATGGAACCACAAAAGACCCAGCATAGCCAAGACAATGCTAAGCAAAAAGAACAAAGCCAGAGGCATCACACTGCCAGACTTCAAACTATACTACAAGGCTACAGTAATCAAAACAGCATGGTACTGGTACCAAAACAGAGACATAGACCAATGGAAAACAACAGAGGTCTCAGAGGCAATGCCACACATCTACAACCATTTGATCTTTGACAAACCTGACAAAAACAAGCAATAGGAAAAGAAATCCCCGTTTAATAAATGGTGTTGGGAAAACTGGCTAGCCATGTGCAGAAAGCAGAAACTGGACCCCTTCCTGACACCTTGCACTAAAATTAACTCCAGATGGATTAAAGACTTAAACATAAGACCTAACACCATAAAAACCCTAGAAGAAAACCTAGGCAAAACCATTCAGTACATAGGCATAGGAAAGGACTTCATGACTAAAATACCAAAAGCATTGGCAACAAAAGCCAAAATAGACAAATGGCATCTACTTAAACTCCAGGGCTTCTGCACAGCAGAAGATACAATTATTAGAGTGAACCGGCAACCAACAGAATGGGAAAAATTTTTTGCAATCTACCCATCTGACAAAGAGCTAATATCCAGAATCTACAAACAACTAAAACAGATTTACAAGAAAAAAACAAACAAACCCATTCAAAAGTGGGTGAGCGACATGAATAGACACTTTGCAAAAGAAGACATATATGAGACCAACAAACATATGAAAAAATGCTCATCATCACTGGTCATCAGAGAAATGCAAATCAAAACCACATTGGGATACCATCTCATGCCAGTTAGAATGGCGACCATTAAAAAATCTGGAGACAGATGCTGGAGAGGATGTGGAGAAGTAGGAACACTTTTACACTGTTGACTGGGGTGTAAATTAGTTCAACCATTGTGGAAGACAGTGTGGCAATTCCTTAAGGACCTAGAAGTAGAAATTCCATTTGACCCAGCAATCCCATTACTGGGTATTTATCCAAAGGATTATAAATTGTTCTATTATAAAGACACATGCACATGTATGTTCATTGCGGCACTGTTTACAATAACAAAGATGTGGAACCAACCCAAATGCCCATCAATGATAGACTGGACAAGGAAAATATAGCACATATACACTGTGGAATACTATACAGCCATAAAAAATGATGAGTTTGTGTCCTTTGTAGGGATATGGATGAATCTAGAAACCATCATTCTCAGCAAACTGACACAAGAACAGAAAATCAAACACTGCATGTTCTCACTCATAGGTGGGTGTTGAACAGTGAGAACACATGGACACAGGAAGGGGAGCATCACACACTGGGGTCTGTTGTAGGGGACTAGGGGAGGGACAGCAGGGGTTAGGGAGTTGGGGAGGGATAACCTGTGGAGAAATGCCCTATGTAGGTGGCGAGGGGATGGAGGCAGCAAATCACACTGCCATGTGTATGCCTGTGCAACAATCCTGCATGTTCTGCACATGTACCCCAAAACCTAAAATGCAATAAAATATACATATTTTTTAGAAAAAAGAATGACACAATGGACTTTGGGGACTTGAGGGGAAGAGTGGGATGGGGTGAGGGATAAAAGACTACAAATATGGTGCAGTGTTTACTGCTTGGGTGGTGGGTGCACCAAAATCTCACAAATCACCACGAAAGAACTTACTCATATAACCAAATACCTCCTGTACCCCAATAACTTATGGAAAAATAAAATAAATAAATAAATAAATAAATAAATTGGGCAAATTTTTCGTAAGACACAAATTACCAAAACCGACATAAGATTATTTTGTCTAAACAGCTCTATATCTGTTCAAAAAATTGATTTTTTTATCTTAATTTTTTAATTTATACATATATGAACATAGTTTTAGGGCGTATGTCATAATTTAACATATTTATACAATTTATAAAGATCAAAAAAGTATACTTGGAATATCTATCACCTTAAATATTTGTCTTTATGATGCAACCATTTGGATTTTTCTCTTTCAGCTATTTTGAAATACACAATAGATTATTGTAAAATATAGTCACTCTACTGATCTAACACTAAGTCTTATTTCTTCTGTAAAACTGCATATCTGTCCTCATTAATCAAACTTTCTTCCCCCTATTTTTCCCTGCCTCCAATAACCATTAATCTACTCTCTCTCTTCATGAGATCCACCTTTTTAGCTCCCATGTATTAGTGATATATGTGACACTTATATTTCTGTGATTGTCATATTTCATATAAAATAATGATGTCCAGTTCTTTCTATGTCGCTGCAAATGACAGGACTTTATTCTTTCTATGGCCGAATAATATTTCATTGTGTATATTTACCATATATTCTTTATCCATTCATCCGTTAATAGACAATTATATTAATTTCATATTTTGGCTATTATGAATAGTGCTGCAATAAACATGAGAGTACAATTATCTCTTCAATATATTGATTTCCTCTCTTTTGGCTATCTACCCAGCTGTGGAATTGCTGGATCAAAAGGTTGTTTGTCATTCTGGAAAGAGCAGGTGTGGGTTCTATGTAAAATTAAACCTTTCAATAAATTGAGTTAGACCAAAATAAGTATTGCATTTATGTGCACAATTTTACTATCTTATGCTGACTCATCTGTCTCCAAATTGAAAGAGTTTACAAAAGTAGAGTGTTGGAAATGGAAAAATGTATATTCTCCAAATATCACTTAAGTTCTTTCTGTTTATATGGACATTTATTAAAACGTCATGGTCATACTCAAGTGAGATAAACAGTAGTGTGTGTGTGTGTGTGTGTGTGTGTGTGTCTGTGTGTCTGTGTGTCTGTGTGGTGTGTGTGTGTGTGGTGTGTGTGTTGTGTGTGTGAAAAAAACAAAAACATGCATCATGGGGCTAGATTCATTCTGTGTTTAATGAGAAACTGGACTAGTAGCAAATTACTTGAGGTCCAGTTCTCCTAGTTTTTTTGGCAATCTAATTGGAACCCACAGGTAAATGATGTCCTCTGAGCCTTGCAAGCTGTGAAAATTGGACTCCAAGTCTCTCTGGCATAGCATTTGGCATGTATTAACAAAGTTCTTATTGAACTGTGGTTAAGGAGATAGTGCCTCTAGAGGATTTGGACATCAACCAAAATTTACCCATGTGTCTGTGTATACACGCTCATGTTTTGGTAATATTTTAATAACTCCCATTGAAACTCCATCACCAACAGCAAAATCAGCCACTTGACTTCTACTCTGTTTTCCAATAACATTCTTTCCATTTCATAAATTAAGCATGAGCCTCAGAGATTTTAACATAAGTCAAGGACGCAGTGGAAGAACTTTTAAAGATATGATTCCTTGAGTCTGACTTTTCTCTCCAAGAGTGGAGCAAAGACACTAAGATATTTAGCACTGCAAAGGGCTTAACCTTTAGACAAGATTTTCGGGAATTAATGTCAGTAGTCTTCTGTTATGCACTGTAACTAATAGCATCCAATATGTAGTTGGAGTTTTAGGATCAAAGGAACTAGGTAAAGACAAACTTCTAGCTAAGGTTAAGGTTATGCATAGTAAAATTGAGATGTTGTTATTGATTATGTATGACTAATTTTACTTTTAATATTTTCCAGGTATATCAAATGCTTCAGAGTAAAAATAATCATCTCAGTGACAGAAACAACAAAGGTGGGTGTTAAATATTGGAAAAATTGATATTGTGTTCAGAGAGACGCCAGAAATGTGATCCATTTGGTGTGAGAGGAGGCACCATGCATTTGCTTGTGACCCTGAGTTGCTTACATATGAGGCCACCTCAACCTAAGGTCAATGCAAAAAGGGCTTCCAGAGCCATTTTCTGCCAAATGCTTACTTTCGGAAAGACTTTTTCAAATGTTTTTGCAATACAAAGTTTCGACCTATAATGACTAAACTTGGGGAAAAAATAAAATATTATATCTTCCATCCTGTTTCCATACCTTCCATTTCATACATCCTTTCTTCACCCAACAAAGATTCATGCTATATTCCATATGAAAGACCAGATTAACACTAGTGCAAAAAATAAAAATAAAAAAAACACTAGTGTAGACTTATCTAATGGGTGGTGGTGAGAATTAAATAAAGTTTTTATACCACTGCACATGTACAAAACTTCAAATAACGGATTTTGTTTCTGTCGGAAATGATCATATCTCCTACCATATGTGCTATGTCACCCAAATCTTCTCTTACAATACATCTCACTTTTTATCATATATCATGTTCACTTATTTGCATAAATCTTCCATTTCTGTTGGTCTGTAAACACTTTAGAAATGTGGCCCAACTTATCCGTATACATTTGAAGATTGCAATAAATGTCCACTGGCTATGTATAAGGTGGCACAAGTAATAATAATTATAAATTTTCTTTCAAATGATCGATGAGAGCTGATAAACATAGGTATTATTCTAACGATGACAATGACTCTCATTGCTGTGTGACCCCCTCCACCCACCAAGCTTTGATCCAAAGAGGGATAGAGCAGAAGAAAGTGTGATGACACAGTATCGGCGGCCTCCCAGAAGGGTGTCACTGTCTTTTTCTCACCCCAACACTCAAGCAGGATCCCTAACATTCCATCACCATTTTCCAGAACACCCCACTGCATGTAATACTAGAAATTCATCGATCAGAGTTGAGAGTAAAGAAGTCAAAGGGCATTGTCCCCACCCGCCATGGATGAACATTTCAGGCTTTCCTATTCTGATTAGGAGAACAAGGAGATCCGTAGGCTTAGACCATTTATTCACTAACCAAACAATACCTAGGCACCATTGAGTGTAATAACAAATCTTTTATTAATGAAGTTTCTATTACTAATAAAAATCTCCTTCCATTCCACATTTCCTCCTTCTGTGCCAACTACACTGAATTTTCCAGTGTTCTCTATATAAGCATGTCATCTTCACCACTGACTGACGTTTTATAGGCTGTTTCCTTTGCATGATACATCCTGCTTCTGTTTCTTGGAAATTCATCTAAATTGAGGGAAAGTTTCCCCTCCTTTAGGAAGCCTTCCTGCACTAGTCTCAGCTGGAGCGCTGTGTGTTTCCACAGCACTATATTGGTACCACCATCATCTCGCATGTGTGATTATGCACTTACATGTTTATATTTTCCATCAGAGTGGATATTGCTCCAGAGTAAGACCTTTGCTGTGCCCATGTGTATATTGCTAGTACTAGCAAAATCCTAGCCACACTCTAGGGATTACAAAATGTGTGCCAAAAGACTGAAGGATTCACTGGCTAAACAAAAGACTTCTCACTGGCCTAATAAATGGAGGGTCAGGACTGTAATCAAATCCAACATTGAAAAGTCAGGTTCCATGTTAATAACATCAATTTCTGCAGCACAGTCTTATTGAAAGTACTGCAGAGATGTGGAACACTGGGCGGAACCTATACTGATCCAAACTTACCTGAAAATTTTATAATTTTAAGTGAGCAGTGCATCAGAGACTGTTTTTCTGCCGCCTTTACACTAAAGTAAATAGGAAGAAATAACTGATCAACTGAATGCTTAAACAATGATCCTAAGTTATAACACATGCAATGTTGTAAGCTTTGGAGGTAAACAGAATCACATCTGAAGTCCAGTTCCACCCCTTACCACTGCTGTGAGTTTGAGAAAATGAGCCCACCTTTCTGAAAATCATTTCTTTATCTGTACGGGGAAATTTTTTAAGAAACCTTCTTTATAGGAATACATGAGAGAATAATCCACAAGACGGCTTATCTCTTGAGGTATGGGGATTGCAGGGACATCAAGGCTCTCTGGCTGGTTTTCTCCCACCCATATGCAGTTGGATCTACTGTTGGTGAAGACAGGAAAGGGGGAAGAAAAACAGGACAGGAAGTCAGACCTTTCAACAGAGCCTGAAATTTGGCATCAACATTCAGATCCCAGGGTCCATACCCTCACTCAATCTGCTTTTTTGTTTTCTAAGACAGGGTCTCACTCTGTCACCCAGGCTGGAGTACGAGGTGCAATCACAGCTCACTGCAGCCTGGACTTCTGGGGCTCAAGTGATCCTCCCACTCCAGCTTCCTAAGTAGCTGGGACCACAGGTGTGTGCCACCAGGCATGGCTAATTTTTTTATTTTTTGTAGTGATAGGGTCTCCCTATGTTGCCTCACTCAATCTTGTATTCTCTCAAGTGAATCTTTCCCTTGAATCAGATTCCTGCCTCTCTGCTGACTCAAACGGATATTACGTATGCAGGATCTATCTAACACAAGGCAGGATTGAGGATTCAAAGCCACAGTATTCATTTAGCTGATGGCAGAATCAAAACCAGATGGAACCAATGCTCCAGTCTTCTCAACCCAGAGTTCTCTTCACTACATCCCACTTCCTCTCTCAGCAAGGAAATTCTTCCTTTGGGTGGAAAAAAATCTTTCTGATTTTTCTGATTTTCAAAACTTCTGTTGGTTTCTATCAAAATGTATTCCTGTGCAGGGCAAAAAAATAACTGATAATAGTGACCATAAACCAGGAGCAGCCACAACATAAACAAAAACCTGGATGATGGTACTTTCACTTCTATCTTTTGGTAAAGCCAGAACTTTTTGACCTCCAAAGCAGTATAAGTGACAAGAAGAGATGAAAAGATGTCCTTAAAGCAGAATACAGAGAAGAAAGATTTATTACATTGGGAGTTTTGTACCAAAAACATCAAATTAAACTTGGGTAATTGATTTTTTTTAATGCACTATGTCACTACTTAACATATTTTCTTTCCCAAAATGGTTCTATAGGAGAAGACTTGTTGAATGACTTTACATATCATTTGATTGTACCACCAAAGTAACTGTAATTTGAAAAACGTGAACAATGCAACAAATTGCGAAAACTACAACCACATGGGAAGTTACTGCACGGCATTGTAGATGCTTAGGAAGACAACAAAATAAATATCTCAGTGTTTTCATATGACATGGCTTAAAAGAAAAGAGAAAAAAAGAGGATGATTCAATGGAGATAAAAAACTGCACCAGAGTAAAAGAATTTATTTTCTTTGGCCTGACCCAGAATCAGGAAGCAAGCTTGGTCCTGTTTCTTTTCCTACTCTTGGTGTACGTGATGACTCTGCTGGGAAACCTCCTCATCATGGTCACTGTCACTTCTGAATCTCGCCTTCACACACCCATGTATTTTTTGCTCCGTAACTTATCTATTGCCGATATCTGCTTCTCCTCCATCACAGCACCCAAGCTTCTGGTGGACCTTCTATCTGAGACAAAGACCATCTCCTTCAATGGTTGCTTCACTCAGATGTTCCTCTTCCATCTTATTGGAGGGGTAGATGTATTTTCTCTGTCAGTGATGGCATTGGATCGATATGTGGCCATCTCCAAGCCCCTGCACTATGTGACCATCATGAGTAGAGACCGTTGCATTGGGCTAACAGTGGCTGCCTGGGTGGGGGGCTTTGTCCACTCCATCGTGCAGATTTCCCTGTTGCTCCCTCTCCCTTTCTGTGGATCCAGTGTTCTTGACGCTTTCTATTGTGATGTCCCTCAGGTCCTCAAACTCGCCCTTACGGACGTTTTCATACTTGAACTACTAATGATTTCCAACAATGGACTGCTCACCACACTGTGGTTTTTCCTGCTCTTGGTGTCCTACATGGTCATATTATCATTACTTAAGTCTCAAGCAGGGGAGGGCAGGAGGAAAGCCATCTCCACCTGCACCTCCCACATCGCTGTGGTGACCCTGCATTTCGTGCCCTGCATCTATGTCTATGCCCGGCCCTTCACTGCCCTCCCCACAGATAAGGCCATTTCTGTCACCTTCACTATTATCTCCCCTCTGCTCAATCCCTTGATCTACACTCTGAGGAACCATGAAATGAAATCAGCCATGAGGAGACTGAAGGGAAGATTCGTGCCTTCTAATAGAAAATAAAAAAAAATCCTCAGCTCTTCATCACCAAGGTTATCTTATCTTATTTTTCTCATAAAGTCATATTCATATGTTTAAACATATTGTCGATAAATCAACTACACTTAGTAATAATTAATTTTACTATTTATCTTAGTAAGTAACTGATAAGCTTCTGGTCAAGAAGAGAGTCACACCCTCTAATTGAAAATAAACCAGAGCTCCCTCCTCTTCACCACCAAGATTTTGTTTTGTGATTTTTCTTCCATGGACTCCAAGTTCTGAAAATGTTGCCTACTGAGTTGAATATGTTTATTTAGTGATTGCTAAGTATTTGTTTTATTTTCATAACACATAAAATTATGTATATACCTAGCAAATGCATATTATATATGGTAAAACTTCTTATCTGCATTTAGTTGACATAAATATTAATAATTTAAACAGAGCTTTTATGATTCACAAAAAAGAGGGAAAATTGTTACCAAATGTATGTATGATTTTGCAGTCCAATTCTTGAAGAAAAATTAAGCCAAGTGCATGCAGACATTATAATTACCTTTCTGCTCCTATTACAGTAAAGGAAGATGTGGGGTGTATCTGAAACACAGCACAGTTTGGAGACTGACTCTCTGTATAATTTTCATAAGGTATATCCTAAATTATCATTATGATGGGCAAGGTACCTTTCTCTTCCTTGAACCCCAAGCTCACTGGCCACCCTACTGCCTTTCCTTGGCACTCTGTACTTAGGGTTAGCATTGCACTCAAAACTTTTTTTGAGATTTCTTATGTTCTTGTCTCTTTCTCTCACTGGGCAGTGACATCCCCAGGAATAGGGATTATGTTTTATTTGCTGTCACAGCAGCTGAAACATACTAAGACTTCAACAATATGTTGCTGAATAAATAGCTCAATGATTGAATATTGTCACTTACTTGATTTCTACAAATGACAAAAACACACAAAGCTACTTTAAGCTATGCACATACATGCATAAAGCTTGGAAGAAAGTGAAAAATGGTTATTTTACACAATTCTGCAATTATGTTTTTAGCTGTTCACTTAATATTTTTATAGGTATCAGGAGTTCATATTGAAACTGGAATTCCTTCTGTATCTGATATCAATCTTGTTCCACAACCTAGGCATGCAAGAAACACAACATTTTAAAATTTTCTATAACTTTATTTCTGTTTCAAGCTTCCATTCAATTGTGGTGGCTGGAAATTTAATCTTTCATTATGAAGTTCCCTTAATGGTTTCTGAGTTTCAGAGAGAGTAGAAAATAGGGATAAAAGGTGACACATCATTATGTAAAGGTAGAGTCTTTCCTGAACCAATAGTGGCAGCGTTTATGAACTAAATACAATTGTCTCTGCCTCTCATGTTCACAAACAAAAAGAATCTGCTAAGATATTTCTCCAAGATTAAAAAAAAATGTGATTATCTCAGTAAATATAGAAAAGCATTTGATAATATTCAAGACCAATTTATGGCCAAAACTCACAAATAAATAAAGAAAATAAGCATTCTTTCCTAACCTAATAAAAAGTCAATATAAATATTATAACAAATTATATGTTATGGTGAAATGGAAGCAATCCGTTTAAGTGCTACATTATATACCCACTCCAATCAATGTCCTACTTTTCACAAGAGAGACACAGAAAAACTATGAACTCAATTCCTGATGTAATTCAGGACATCGCACAATTATGTATTTGACTTCTATGAGGTCAGCCCTATGGCAATAAGAAATACATAAGTAGCTGAAGACTTGCATAAAAACTCTATGGGGCTCGGCATGGTGGCTCACACCTATAATTGCAGCACTTTGGGAGGACAAGGCAGGTGGATCACTTGAGGTCAAGCATTCGAGACCAGCCTGGACAACATGGTAAAACCTTGGCCCTGCTAAAAATACAAAAATTTGCCAGGTCATGGTGGCACACACCTGTAATCCCAGCTACTCAGGAGGCTGAGGCACAAGAATCACTTGAGCCCAGGAGGCAGAAGCTGCAGTGAGCAGATTGCGCCACTGCACTCCAGCCTTGGTGACAAAGTGAGACTCTTAAAGATAAAAATATGTAAATGAATAAAATAAATTTAAAAAGCTCTCTGGTTCTCAGACTTCGCCTGTAGCTGAGCATATAAACCACTTGTCATTTCTTTACTGTAACTTACTTAATGTAGTTAGGAGTAGCTGCCCTTCTTCCACAGTCCTTGTAGTGCTCACAAAGTCAAGTACAGGAGTCATCTCATGATCCAAGGCACTTGCTTCACTAAGAAAATTGTCAATTTCAATAACGTGTGACAATTTGGTTATAATGCCTTTGTATGCCATAGAGTGCCAGAATCTTATTTCCCATAGATAGAGAATTGAGCTTAATGTTCACCACCGAGGACATTCCAAGTAATCTCAGAATCTCATCTTTGAGGGTCTGCTTTTTGCTATCACTTCTGTTAGCAAATATTTTACCAATCAGGGTCAAGTAAAGACAACAGAAACCACATCAATTGTTTATCAAAAGATTGTTTATCACAAAAAATTTTAAATATAAAACTTCAATATGAGGCCAAAAAAAAATAGTGGAAAAGTAAATATAGCGTTGTAAGGTTCACATTCAACATGAAGTGATGTCATATGAAGGCCATCTGATGTGAGTTAAAGATGCATATTGTAAGTCCTAGAGTAATCACTAAAGAATAAAACTGCAAGGTACAGATAATCAGCCAATAAACAAAATAAAATAAAACACTAAAAATATTGAATTATTCCAAAAGAAGGCAGACAAATAAGAAAAGGAAGCGAAGAATAGATGAGGGAAAAAAATTTTAATAAAAGCAAAATGAGCCAGATGTGGTGGCTCACACCTGTAATCCCAACACTTTGGGAGGCCAAGGTGAGTGGATCACTAAAACTCAGGAGTTTGAGACCAGCCTGGCCAACATAGTGAAACGCTGTCTCCACTGAAAATACAAAAATTAGCAGGGCACGGTGGCGTGCATCTATAATCTCAGCTACTTTGGAAGCTGAAGCAGGAGAATTGCTTGAACCTGGGAGGTGGAGGTTGCAGTGAGCTGCAATTGTACCACTGGACGCCAGCCTGGGTGAAAAGTGATATTCCACCTCAAAAAAAAAAGAAAAAAAATCAAAATCGTAGCTGTAAGCACAACTATATTCAAAACTACAGTAAAGATTTCAAGCAACCAAGGTGAGAAGGTAAACGCAAACCATATGATAATGGATTAGTGTTGGAGACGTCAGTTTAAAAGCTGCAGTAGCTCACATCTGTAATCCCAACACATTGGAAAGGAAGGTGGAAGGACTACTTGGGCCCAGGAGTTCAAGACCAGCCTGGACAACATGTAAGACACTGTCTTTACAGAACAGTTTTTAAATATTAGCAAGGGGTAGCAGCACACACCAGTGGTCCCAGCCCAGGGGGTCAAGGCTACAAAGAGCTGTGTTCCTGCCACTGCACTCCAGCCTGGGTGACAGAGCAAGACCTGGTCTCAAAACTAAAACAAAAACAAAATGAAATAATATTTAGTTTAATATAAGGACAGATATATGATGACAGATATATTAGTATTTATAGATATGTATATATGTATCTATGTGAGATGTGGTTCTCACCACCCACAGAAGTCTGACCTGCAGACCCTGACTCAACTATGGATGAATGAATGCACTCTCACACCATTACAGTGTTTCAAGTGGGCTAGGGATGGTCGTTGGCTGCTTTCAGAGGACAAAATGCAACCAATCAAACTAGACCCTCTGTTTCTCCAAACTTTTATTCACAACAGAGGTTTTAAGTTACCTTACCTTCCTGTTACCTTTTGATGTAAACTGTTAAACACTGGCCTTGTTGATATTCCAAAAACATATGCCCCTCACCTTAATATCCTTTTTTTTAGTAGATAATACTTTTTTACTGTTTTACATTTTTTTTTTTTTTGAGACAGAGTTTCGCCCTTGTTACCCAGGCTGGAGTGCAGTGGCGCGATCTCGGCTCACCGCAACCTCCGCCTCCTGGGTTCAGGCAATTCTCCTGCCTCAGCCTCCTGAGTAGCTGGGATTACAGGCACGCGCCACCATGCCCAGCTGATTTTTTGTAGTTTTAGTAGAGATGGGGTTTCACCGTGTTGACCAGGATGGTCTCGATCTCTTGACCTCGTGATCCACCCGCCTCAGCCTCCCAAAGTGCTGGGATTACAGATGTGAGCCACCGTGCCCGGCCTTTTTTTATTTTTTTTAATATATTTTAAGTTCTGGGGTACATGTGCAGATCGTGCAGGATTGTTACATAGATATACACACGATATGATGGTTTGCTGCATCCACCCCCTGTCATCTACATTAGGTATTTCTCATAATGTTATCCCTCCCCAATTCCCCCACCCCCCGCTTTCCCCCCCCTTAGCCCCCAATCCCCAACAGGCCCCAGTGTGTGATGCTCCCCTCCCCATGTCCATGTGTTCTCATTGTTCAAGACCCACTTATTAGTGAGAACATGCAGTATTGGGTTGTTTGTTCTTGTGTCAGTTTGCTAAGAATGATGACTTCATCCATGTCCCTGCAAAGGACATGAACTCATCCTTTTGATGGCTGCATAGTATTCCATGATGATATATGCCACATTTTTTTAATCCAGTCTGCTTCGATGGCCATTTGGGTTGGTTCCAAGTCTTTACTATTGTAAACAGTGACAAAATGAGCATATGTGTGCATGTGTCTTTATACTAGAACAATTTATAATCCTTTGGGTATATACCCAGTAATGGGATTGCTGGGTCAAATGGTATTTCTATTTCCAGATCCTTGAGGAATTTCTACACTGTCTTCCATAATGGTTGAACTAATTTACACCCCCCCGCAACAGTGTAAAAGCACTCCTATTTCTCCAGATACTCTCCAGAATCTATTGTCTCCTGATTTTTTAATGATCGTCATTCTAACTGGCATGAGATGGTATCTCTATGTGGTTTTGATTTGCATTTCTCTAATGACCAGCGATGATGAGCTTTTTTTCATATGTTTGTTGGCTGCATAAATGTCTTCTTTTGAAAAGTGTCTGTTCATATCCTTCTGCCATTTTTCGATGAGGTGGTTTGCTTTTTTCTTGCAAATTTGTTTAAGTTCTTTGTAGATTCTGGATATTAGCCCTTTGTCAGATGAGTAAGTTGCAGAAATTTTTCCCTGTTCTGTTGGCTAGCAGTTCACTCTAATGATACTTTCTTTTGCTGTGCAGAAGCTCTTAAATTTAATTAGATCCCATTTGTCTATTTTGGCTTTTGTTGCCATTGCTTTTTGTGTTTTAGTCATGAAGTCCTTGCCTGTGCCTATTGTCCTGAATGGTATCAACTAGGTTTTCTTCTAGGGTTTTCATGGTGTTAGGTCTTTTGTTTAAATCTTTAATCCATCTGGGGTTTTGTGTAAGGTGTAAGGAAGGGATCCGGTTTCAGCTTTCTGCATATGGCTAGCCAGTTTTCCCAGCACCATTTATTAAATAAGGAATCCTTTCCCCATTGCTTGTTTTTGTCAAGTTTGTCAACGATCAGATGGTTGTAGATGTGTGCTATTACTTCCAAGGCCTCTGTTCTGTTCCATTGGTCTTTATCTCTGTTTTGGTACCAGCACCATGCTGTTTTGATTACTGTAGCCTTGTAGTATAGTTTGGACTCAGGTAGCATGATGTGTCCAGCTTTGGTTTTTTGTTTGTTTGTTTTTTGGGGGATTTTGTTTTTTGTTTTTTGTTTTGTTTTGTTGCTTAGTATTGTCTTTGCTATGCAGGCTCTTTTTTGGTTCCATATGAAGTTTAAGGTGGTTTTTTCTAGTTCTGTGAAGAAGGTCAATGGTAGCTTGAGGGGATAGGATTGAATCTATAAATTACTTTGGGCAGTATGGCCATTTTCACGATGTTGATTTTTCCCAAGCATGAGCATGGGATGTTTTTCCATCTGTTTGTGTCCTCTCTTATTTCCTTGAGCAGTGGTTTGTAGCTCTCCTTAAAGAGGTCCTTCACATCCCTTGTTAGTTGTATTCCTAGATATTTTATTCTCTTTGTAGCAATTGTGAATGGGAGTTTGCTCGTGATTTGGCTCTCTGTCTGTTATTGATGTATGGGAATGCTTGTGATTTTTGCACATTGATTTTGTATCCTGAGACTTTGCTTAAGTTGCTTATCAGCTTTAGGAGGTTTTGGGCTGAGACAATGGGGTCTTCTAAATATACAATCATGTCATCTGCAAATAGAGACAATTTGACTTCCCCTTTTCCTAATTGAATATCCTTTATTTCATTTTCTTGCCTGATTGCTGTGTCCAGAACTTCCAATATATGTTGAATAGGAGTGGTGAGAGAGGGCACACTTGTTTCATGCCAGTTTTGGAAGGGAATGCTTCCAGTTTTTGCCCATTCAGTATGATATTGGCTGTGGGCTTGTCATGAATAGCTTTTATTATTTTGAGATACGTTTCATCGATACCTAGTTTATTGAGTATTTTTGCTTAAAGAGCTGTTGAATTTTGTTGAAGGCCCTTGTCCAGGAATTTATCCATATCTTCTAAATTTACTGGTTTATGCGCATAGAGGTGTTTGTAGTAGTATCTGATGGTAGTTTGTATTTCTGTGGGATCAATGATGATAACCCCTTTATTATTTTTTATTGCATCTATTCAATTATACCCTCTCTTCTTTTTCATTAGTCTGGCTAGCAGTCTATCTATCTTGTTGATCTTTTCAAAAGTCCAGCTTCTGGATTTACTGATTTTTTGAAGAGTTTTTTTTATGTGTCTCTATCTCCTTCAGTTCGGCTCTGATCTTAGTTGCTTCTTGTCTTCTGCTAGCTTTTGAATATGTTTGATGTTGCTCCTCTGTTTCTTTTAATTGTGATGTTAGGGTGTCAATTTTAGACCATTCCTCACTTCTCTTTTGGACATTTAGTGCTATAAATTTCCCTCTAGACACTGTTTTAAATATGTCCCAGAGTTTCTGGTATGTTGTGTCTTTGTTCTCATTGATTTCAAAGAACAACTTTATTTCTGCATTCATTTCATTATTTATCCAGTAGTCATTCAGGAGCAGGTTGTTCAGTTTCCATGTAGTTGTGTGGTTTTGAATGAGTTTCTTGAATTTTGTAGAAGGCCTTCTCTGCATCTGTTGAGATAATCATGTGTTTTTTGTCTTTGGTTCTATTCATGTGGTGGATTACGTTTATAGACTGGTGTATATTGAACCAGCCTTGCATCCCTGGGATGAAGCCTACTTGATCATGATGGACGAGCTTTTTGATGTGCTGTTGCAATCGGCTTGCCAGTATTTTATTGAAGATTTTTGCATCTATGTTCATCATGGATAATGGCCTGAAGTTTTCTTTTCTTGTTGAGTTACTGATGGGTTTTGGTATCAGGATGATGTTGGTCTCATAAAATGATTTGGGAATTCCCTCTTTTGGATTGTTTGGAATAGTTTCAAAAGGAGTGGTACAAGCTCCTTTTTGTATGTCTGGTAGAATTCAGCTGTGAACCCATCTGGACCTGGACTTTTCCTGGTTGGTAGGCTATTAGTTGCTGCCTCAACTTCAGCCCTTGTTATTGGTCTATTCAGGGTTTCAACTCCTTCCTGATTTAGGCTCAGGAGGGTGCAAGTGTCCAGGAATTTATCCATTTCTTCCAGGTTTACTGGTTTATGTGTGCAGAGTTGTTTGTAGTAATCTCTGATGGTAGTTTGTATTTTTATTGCATCTATTTGATTATTCTCTCTTTTTTTGTTTATTAATCTGGCTAGTGGTCTATTTTGTTGATCTTTTCAAAAAATCAGCTCCTGGATTTATTAATTTTTTGAAAGGTTATTTGTGTCTCTATATCCTTCAGTTCTACTCTGATCTTAGTTATTTCTTGTCTTCTGCTAGCTTTTGAGTTTTTTTTAATCTTGCTCCTCTAGCTCTTTCAATTTTGATGACAGAGTGTTGATCTTGGATCTTTCCTTGTTTCTCATGTGGGCAGTTATTGCTATACATTTCCCTCTAGACACTGCTTTATATGTGTACCAAAGAGTCTGGTACATTGTGTCTTCATTCTTATTGATTTCAAAGAACATCTTTATTCCTGCCTTCATTTCATTGTTTATCCAGTCAACATTCAGGAGCCAGTTGTTCAGTTTCCATGAAGTTGTGCAGTTCTGAGTGAGTTTCTTGATCCTGAGTTCACATTTGATTGCACTGTGGTTTGAGAGACTGTTTGTTATGATTTCCATTCTTTTGCATTTGCTGAGGAGTTATTTACTTCCAATTATGTGGTTGAGTTAGAGTAGGTGTGATGTGGTGCTGAGAAGAATATATATTCTGTGGATTAGGGGTGGATAGTACTGAAGATGTCTATTAGGTTTGCTTGGTCCAGATCTGAGTTCAAGTCCTGGATATCCTTGTTAATTTTATGTCTCATTGATCTGTCTAACATTGACAGTGGAGTGTTAAAGTCTCCCACTATTATTGTGGGGGTGTCTAAATCTCTTTGTAGGTCGTTAAGAACTTGCTTTATGTATCTGGGTGCTCCTGTATTGGGTGCATATATGTTTAGAATCATTAACTCTTCTTGTTACATCGATCCTTTTACCATTGTGTTATGCCCTCCTTTGTCTCTTTTGATTTTTGTTGGTTTAAAGACTATTTTATCAGAGACTAGGATTGCAACTCCTGCCTTTTTTTTTCCTTTCTTTTTTTTCCTCTCCATTTGCTAGGTAAATCTTCCTCCAGTCCTTTATTTTGAGTTTATGTGTGTCCTTGAATGTGAGACGGGTTTCCTGAATACAGCACACCAATGGGTCTTGACTTTTTATCCAGTTTTCCAGTCTGTGTCTTTTGATTGGGGCATTTAACCTATTTACATTTAAGGTTAATATTGTTATGTGTGAATTTGATCCTGCCATTTTGATGCTAGCTGGTTGTTTTGCCCATTAGTTGATGCAGTTTCTTCATTGTCACAGTGGTCTTTACCATTTGGTACATTTTTGGAGTGGCTGTTACTGGTTGTTCCTTTTCATGTTTAGTGCTTCTTTCAGGAGATCTTGTAAGGCAGGCATGGTGGTGATGAAATCTCTCAGCAATTGCTTATCTGTAAAGGATTTTATTTCTCCTTCACTTATGACGCTTCATTTGGCTGGATATGAAATTCTAGGTTGAAAATTCCTTTCTTTAAGGATATTGAATATTGGCCCCCACTCTCTTCTGGCTTGTAGGGTTTCTGTCGAGAGATCCCCTGTGAGTCTAATGGGCTTCCCGTTGTGGGTAACCCGACCTTTCTCTCTGGCTGCACTTAGCATTTTTCCTTCATTTCAACACAGGTGAATCTGATGATTATGTCCCTTGGGGTTAGTCTTCTTGAGGAATATCTTTGTGGTGTTCTCTGAATTTCCCGGACTTGAATGTTGGCCTGCCTTGCTAGGTTGGGGAAGTTCTCCTGCTCAAATTCATTCTCTCTGTCACATTCAGATACACCTAACAAATGTAGATTAGGTCTTTTCACATAATCCCGTATTTCTTGGCGGCTTTGTCCATTTTTTTTCACTCTTTCTTCTCTAATCTTGCCTTCTCATTTTATTTCACTGAGTTGATCTTCAATCCCTGATATCCTATCTTCTGCTTGGTTGATTTGGTTGTTGAAACTTGTGTATGCTTCGCGATGTTCTCGTGTTATGTTTTTCAGCACTATAAAGTCCTTTATATTCTTCTCTAAGCTGTTTATTCTGGTAAGCATTTCCTCTAACCCTTTTTCAAGTTTCTTAGTTTCTTTGCATTGGGTTAGAACATGTTCTTTTAGCTCAGAGAAGTTTGTTATTACCCACCTTCTGAAATCTGTTTCTGTCAATTCATCAGACTCATTCTCCATCAAGCTTTGTTCCCTTACTGGTGAGGAGTTGTGATCCCTTAGAGGAGGGGAGGTGGTCTGGTTTTGGGAGTTTTCATCCTTTTTGCACTGGTTTCTTCCCATCTTTGTGGATTTATCTACCTGTGGTCTTTGTAGTTGGTGGCTTTCAGAAGGGGTCTCTGAGTGGATGTACTTTTTGTTGATGTTGAAGCTATTTCTTTCTGTTTTATAGTTTTCCTTCTAACAATCAGGCCCCTCTGCTGCAGAACTGCTGGAGGTCTCCTCCAGACCCTGCTTGCCTGAGGATCACCTGCAGGGGCTGCAGAACAGTAAGGGTTGCTGTCAGTTTTTTCTTTGGTTACCTTCATCCCAGAAGGGTACCCCACCAGATGTCAGCCTGAGCTCTCCTTTATGGGGTTTCTCTTTGGATATATGGGAGTCAGGGAACTGTTTGAGGAGATAGTTTGTCTCTTATAGGAGCTCAAGTGCTGTGCTGTGAGCTCTGTTGTTCCATTCACAGCTGCTGAGCAGGTACATTTAAGTCTGCTGCAGCAGAACTCATAACCGCCTTTTTTTCCCAGGTGCTCTGTCCTGGGAAGGTGGGGCTTTATTTATAAATTCCTGACATGCTGCTGCCTTTTTTCAGAGATGCCCTGCCAAGCAAGATGCACGGTCTGCCTGCAGAGGCATTGCTGAGCTGCCACGGACTCTGTCCAGCTGCTGTTTAAATTTCCTTTAAATTTGTTTACAGAGGTACCGTTAGAACTGCCTCAGTAATGGCAGTCTACCTCAATAGTGGTGGACTGCCTCAGTAATGGTGGACTGCTTCAGTAATGGTGGATCGCCTCAGTAGTGGTGGACTGCCTCAGTAGTGGTGGACTGCCTCGGTAATGGTGGACACCCTTCCCCCCACAGAGCTGGACCATCCCGGGTCCAGCTATGCTTGCTGCAAAAGTCTCAATCCAGAGCATTTCAGATTGCTGGTCTTTGTGGGGGTGGGGCCCACTGAGCCAGATCTCCTGGCTCCCTGTTTCAGCCCCCTCTTTTTCATTAGAATGGGTGACTCTCTCTCCCAGGCATTCCAGGTGCCAGTTAAAATGGCCACACAGATGTGTGTGAGTATTTGTGCAGAAACCCACCATGCCAGCTGAAACAGCTGTGCTGGAAACTCATCGTGCTTTTTAGCCTGGGAATCTCCTGGTCTGTGGGTAGTAAAAACTCATTTGGAAATGTGTTGATCAATCACTCTCTGCATTGTTCTGGCTATATTATATCAAACCAATCAAAAGAGCATTCCAAAGCTGTTTCTATTCAGCCATCTTGGATCCCTCTCTTGTTTTGTTTTTTGAGACAGGGTCTAGTTCTGTCACTCAGGTTGGAGTGCAGTGGCGTTGAGTGAATTTCTTTTTTTTTTTTTTTAAGACATAATCTCCCTCTGTTGCCAGGCTGGAGTGTAGTGGCACAATCTTGGCTCACTGCAATCTCCACCTCCTGGGTTCAAGCAATTCTCCTGACTCAGCCTCCTGAGTAGCTGGGACTACAGGCGAGCACCACCATGCCCAGCTAATTTTTGTGTTTTTTAGTAAAGACGCGGTTTCACCACGTTGGCCAGGATGGTCTCGATCTCTTGACCTCGTGATCCACCCACCTTGGCCTCCCAAAGTGCTGGGATTACAGGCGTGAGCCACTGTGCCAGGCCTTGAGTGAGTTTCTTAATCCTGAGTTCTAATTTGATTGCACTGTGGTCTGAGAAACTGTTATGATTTCCATTCTTTTGCATTTACTGAGGAGTGATTTATTTCCAATTATGTGGTCAATTTTAGAGTAAGTGTGATGTGGTGCTGAGACCAATGCATATTCTATGGATTTGGGGTGGATAGTTCTGTAGATGTCTATTAGGTCCTCTTGTTCCAGATCTGAGTTCAAGTCCTGGATATCCTTGTTAATTTTCCATCTCATTGATCTGTCTAGTACTGACAGTGGGGTGTTAAGGTTTCCCACTATTACTGTGTGGGAGTCTAAGTCTCTTTGTAGGTCATTAAGAACTTGCTTTATGTATCTGGGTGCTCCTGTATTGGGTGCATATATATTAGGATCGTTAGCTCTTCTTGTTGCATTGATCCCTTTACCATTATGCAATGCCCTTCTTTGTCTCTTTTGATCTTTGTTGGTTTAAAAGCTATTTTATCAGAGGCTAGGTTTGCAACCCCTGCTTTTTTTTTTCTCTCCATTTGCTTGATAAACCTTCCTCCATCCCTTTATTTTGAGCCTCTGTGTGACTTTGCATGTGAGATGGGTTTCCTGAATACAGTACACCAATAGGTCTTGACTCTTTATCCAGTTTTCCAGTCTGCGTCTTTTGATTGGGGCATTTAACCCATTTACATTTAAGGTTAATATTGTTATGTGTGAATTTGATCCTGCCATTTTAATGTTAGCTGGTTGTTTTGCTCATTAGTTGATGCAGTTTCTTCACTGTGTCAATGGTCTTTAAAATTTGGTGTGTTTATGCAGTGGCTGGTACTGGCTATTCCTTTCCATGTTTAGTGCTTGCTTAAGGAATTCTTGTAAGGCAGGCCTGCAGTTCTTATCCATTGCTGCCTATCTCACTGCCCTGCCTAATTGTTTTTGTTGTGTTTCTCACCAACATACTCCATACATTTTATTTATTTACATTATTTATTATCTGGGTCATCCAACTAGAACACTCTATGAGCACAGATTTGGGTCCGTTTTATTCACTGCTGTACTTTCAGTGTCTTGTGTATAAAATAGACTCTCAAGAAATAACTGAAGAGTGAACAGGTTTTTGCACTTTACTGTGTATTTGATATAAATCACAGATGCCAAAGAACATATATAGTCATTAAGTCCCTGTCTCACATGAATGTCATTACTGCATCCTATTTGCATATCAATTCTTGTTTCCAATTAAATTTAAAATCACGAAACTCTATTCCTCAGTACCAAAATTCCAAAATAGACCCAGATTTCTCTGTATCCAATTCATCCCTCTCCTCACCTTCACGGAAAAGGCATCAACTCCTTTCAGACTCTGCCTGTTTAATATGTCTGAATCAGGAGTCTCCCTACATGTCACATAGTTTACCATAAGGCTTGTAGGTAAAGCACATTCTTGTTCCTTTCATTAATTGATTCTCTTCCTTTTCTTGTATCTGCAGCTTCTCACTCAAGTCAGACGTCGATAACTGAGACAGAAGAGGATGGAGGCAAACTTGCATTCAGTGTGGTTCTCTGGGACCAAATTACTTGGCCCCTGAACATGAAACAAACAAAAATTACCCCCTTTTCTTTTGAGACAGAGCCTTGCTGTGTCACCCAGACTGGAGTGCTGTGACATGATCTCGGCTTACTGCAATCTCCACCTTCTGGGTTCAAGCGATTCTCCTGCCTAAGCATCTGAGACCACAGGCACACGCCACCACACATGGCCAACTTCTGTATTATTAGTAGAGACGGAGTTTCACTATGTTGCCCAGTCTGGTCTCAAACTCCTGGACTCAAGTGATCCACCCACTTTGGCCTTCAGGAGTACTGGGAATACAGGTATGAGCCACCACGCCTGGTCAAAAACTACCCATTTTAACCATTTCAACAAACGTGACCTGTCTCATGTTTTTTCTTTGTAGACAAACTTGCTTTACAAAAAAAAAAAAAAGTTGAAAAGCAAAAAAGTCCAAATTCATCACCATTGTGGAAATAGTGAATGTGGGTTCTTTATTATAGAACCATTCAATAAAAAAATCCATTCAATAAACAAGTTATTCTAAATTAATACTGTTAATTGTGTGGATAATTTTATTAATATGCTGATGTGGCTATCTCCAAATTGAAATGTCCCATATGAGTAGATTTGGTAACAGAGAAAATGTGCATTCCCCAAACATTGTCTAAGTTGTGATTCTATTTATGTGGATGCTTATAGCAACATCATAGAGCTAGGATCATTCTGTGTCTAATTAGAAACTGGACTGGTAGCAAATTATTTGAGGTCTAGTTCTCCTAGGTTTTTGGCAATCTAATTGAAACACAAGTAGATGATGTCCTCTGAGCATTGCAAGCTGTGATAATTGGACTCAAAGTCTTGCTGGCATAGCATTCAGCATGTTTTAACAAAGTTTTTATTGTACTGTGGTTAAGGGGATAGATTTCTTTTAATGCTTCTAAAGAACCTGGACACCAACCAAAATATTCCTGGTGTCTGTATACATATGCATGCTTTGGTAACATTTTAATAACTCCCATTGAAACTCCATTACCAATGGCAAAATCAGCCACATAACTTCCACTCTCTTGTTCAATAACATTGTCTTTGCAATTCTTAAATTAAGCATAAGCCTCAGGGATTTGGATTCAAGACAAGAATACAGTGGAAGAACTTTAAAGATATGATACCTTGAGTCTGTTGATACCCTTTCTCTCCTGAAAGTGGAGCAGACACTAGATATCTGGCATTCCAAAGGGCTCTATCTTTAGACAAAATCTTCCAGCATGAATGTCAACAATCTTCTGTCATGCACTGTGTCTAATGGCATCCAATTATTTTTTTAGAGTTTCAGGATCAAAGGAAGAAAGTAAAGCCACCAACCTACTAGGTAAGGTTAAGTTATGTATACTGCAATCAACATGTTGTTACTAACTACAAATAAAAAATTGACTTTTTTCAGGTATATTCTGTTTTCAGGTATATTAAATGCTTTAGAGTCAAGGTGATCATCTCACTGACAGAAACAACAAAGGTGGCTGTTAAATATTGGAAAGACTCATGTTGTGTTAAGAGAGACACAGAGGCCAGGCACGGTGGCTCACACCTATAATTCCATCCCTTTGGGATGCTGAAGTGGGTAGATCTCCTGAGGTCAGGAGTTCACTAGCCTAGCCAACATAGTGAAACCCCATCTCTATAAAAATACAGAAATTAGCCAGGCATGATGGTCAGTGCCTGTAATCTCAGCTACTTGGGAGGCTGAGACAGTAGAATCGCTTGAACCCTAGAGGCAGAGATTGCAGTGAGCCGAGATTGCACCATTGCACTCCAGTCTGGGTGACAGAGCAAGATTCCATGTCAAAAAAGAAAAAGAAAGATAGAAATGTAGTCCATTTGGTTTGAGAGAAAGCATCATGCAATTGCTATGACGCTTGAGTTGCTTAGTGGTAAGATCCCTTTCTGTCAAATGCTTATCTTCACAATTTTTTTCAATCTTTTTAGAAAAATTTGAGCCTTTATGGAATATTAGGGGAAAGGCACTATTTATTTTATCTTATTTCCTTCTCTTGGATTTTATACATCTGTTTCTTCAGCCAAACAGATTCATGAAATATTTCATATGAAGTACAGGAATAATGTACTTCAATGCTTACCCAATAGATGGTGGTGAGATTTAAATTAATCAACTTTTTATGCTGCTTCACCTATAGGAATCACTCAAAAGAATAGAGGCTTTTTTTACTACTGGAAATCATCATTTCTTGTATCATACTTCCCATCTCATCCAAATCTACCTCTGTTTACCTCACATTCTATAATGACATACCTCACATTCTATAATGCATGATGTTTCATCAATTTACACAAATCATCCACTTTTTATTAAGCTATAAACAGTTGTTAAAAACTGACAGTGTGCTCCAACTTCTCCATATGCATTTGAAGATTGCCATATATGTTCACCGGCTATGTATAAGGTGGGGCAAGTAATAATAATTTAAAATTTTTCCTTCGATGATCAATACAGCTTATAAACATCAACACTATTCTAAAGATGGTAATGTCTCTCACTGCTGTCTGGCCCCACCATCCTCTTAGTTTGATCCAAAAATGGAAAGAGCAGAAGAAGGTCTCATGATACAGTGTAGGCTGCCTCTCAGAAGGTGTCACTGTCTTTTTCCCTCCTCCACACTGGAGCAAGAACCACAGCCTTCCGTCACCACTTTTCAGAACAACCCCCTCTATGTAATACTAGAAGTTCATAGATCAGAGTTGAGACAAAGAAGTCAAAGGACATTGCCCCCACCCACCATGGAGGAACATTTTAAGCTTTACTACCCTGAATATGAGAACATGGAGGTCAGTAAACAGTTCAATTAGTCACTAACCAACCAGTACCTAACAAACACTGAATGTAATAATAAGGTCTTGGCTGGGTACGGTGGCTTATACTTATAATCTCAGCACTTTGGGAAGCCAAGATGTGCAGATCATGAGGTCAGGAGTTTGAGACCAGCCAGAACAACATGATGAAACCCCATCTCTACTGAAAACACAAAAATTAGCCAGACATGGTGGTGTGTGTCTGTAATCCCTGCTACTGGGGAGGCTGAGGCAGGAAAATAGCTTGAACCCAGGGGGCAGAAGTTGCAGTGAGCCAAGACTGTGCCACTGCACTCCACCCTGGGTGGCAGAGTAAGACTCCATCTCAAAATAATAATAATAATAATAATTTCTTTATTAGTAGGATAAGAAATTATGGGTACTAATAAAAATCTCCTTTCATTCCACACTTCCCCACTCTGTGCCAACCACACAGCATTTTCCAGTGTTCTCTGTATAAGTATGTCATCTTCACTACTGACTTTTTATGGGCTGTTTCTTTGCATGATAGATCCTGCTTCCATTTCTTGAAAATTGGTCATGACTGAGGGAAAACATCACCTCCTATAGAAAACCTTCCTGCACTATTCCCAGATAGAGCTCTGCTGTGCTCCCACAGCACTATATTTGTACCAGCATCATCTCCCATGTGTGATTATGCACTTATGTTTTTATATTTTCCATTAGAGTGAAAATGGCTCCAGAGTAAGAACTTTCCTGTACTCTTGTGTATATTGCTAATACGAGCAGAATTCCAACCATCCCATGAAAATCATGAAATGTGTGTTGAAGGATTAAAAGACCCATTGGCTAAATGAATGCCTTCTCACTTGCCCTAGTAAATGCAGGCTCGGGAATGTAATCGAGTCCAACTTTAGGGAGACAGATTCCATTTTTGTGACATCAATTCTGGCTGCACAACCTTATTGAGATTGTTACAGAAGGGATGGGAGATTGGTTGGGTTAAACTCATGCTAACCTCAAACTTATCTTGGAATTTTATTATTTTATATACAAATATCTCATCTGGGACAGTTTCTCTGCCACCTTTACCCTAAATGCAAAGACATAATTCTGGTCAACTGAATGCTTAAACAATAATTACATGTTGTAGTGGATGGAATGTTGGCTTTGGAGCTAAAAGAATCACATTTGAAGTGAGGTACCACCACTTACTTCTGTTGTGAGTTTGGGAAAATGAACTCACCTTTCTGAACATCATTTCTTTGTCTGTAAGGAAGAAATAAAAAACTCTTCTTCATAAGAATAAATAAGAGAATCATTCACAAAACATTTTAACTTTTGGGGTATGAAGATTAGAGGGGGATGATGACTCTCCAGCTGGTTTTCTCCCAACCACCTATAAATGGACCTACTGATGGTGGAAACAGAAAAGGAGGAGGAACAGGACAGGAGAACAAAGTAGATTCCCAGTTGGTCCCTGCCTTTCGACGGAGCCTGAAGCGGGGCATCAACATTAAGTCCCCAGGGTCAGCCTTGTAACCTCTTAAATGAATCTCCTCCTTATTTCAGATCCCTCCTCTTCCCTGCTAGCTCAAACTGATAATATCCACACCGGATCCATCTGACACAGTCCAGAGCTGAAGAGTCAGAGCCCCAATCATTCAACTAGTTGTTGGCAGAATAAGGACCAGATAAAAGCAATGCTCCAATCTCCCCAATCCAGAGCCCTCTTCACTACATCCCACTGACTCTCTCAGCAGGAAAATTATTCCTTTTGTGAAAAAGCTAATCACTGTTCAGATTTACAAAACCATTGGAGGTTCTCATCAAAATGTGTTCCTGCACAGGGTAGAAAACTCACTGATAATAATATTAGTATTAATATTACAGCATCAGCTAAAACAAAACAAGAACCAGTTGATGGTCCTTGCACTTCTTGTATCTAGAAAAATCCGAACCTTTTGACCTCCATAGCAGCGTAACTAACAAGATGAGATAAAAATATTTTCTTAAAATAAACAAAAAACAAAATTATTACAATAGTGTATTTTAATGCTATTCACTCTCAAAATACCACATGGTTCCACTTCTAAAATAGTCAAATTCATTGAAACTGAAAGTAGAATGGTAGTTGCCAGGGGCTGATGGGAGAGGGAACAGGGGAGTTTTTGGTCAATTGGTATAAAGATTCACTTATACAAGATATATAAGTCCTAGAAAATTGCTGTACAACATTCCACTTATAGTTAACAATCCACTACTGTACACTTGAAAATTGTTAATAGATCTTGTGTTAACTGTTTTTACCACAATCAAAAACATTAATTATATTCTTTGAGATTTGTTTTAACACATTGTTTCAAATCTGTTTCCTAATAGCGAATTTAACATATTTTCTTTTTTTTAATTTATTTTATTGCATTTTAGGTTTTGGGGTACATGTGAAGAACATGCAAGATTGTTGCATAGGTACACACGTGGCAGTGTGATTTGCTGTCTTCCTCCCCATCACCTACATCTGGCATCTCTCCCCTTGCTATCTCTCCCCAACTCCCCACCTCCCAACGTCCCTCCCCTATTTCCCCCCAACAGACCCCAGTGTGTAGTGCTCCCCACCCTGTGTCCATGTGTTCAAATAAATATCAAGCAAAAAATCTGATTAGTGTAAAGTAGTGACAAGGAGAAGTTAACTAAGTGAAATCCCAGGCTGCAATTTTAAGAACTCTGACAGAAAACAACCAAGAGCTAGGAAATTGATCCATGGCACAGCAATATTGCAATAAGAAATAGGACAATCCTCTTAGTAACATAAGACTCTCTTGAAGTCAACAGAATATTAGCTAATATGACTATTAAGTGCCTAGACTATAAGTTTCCTAACGGCTGGAACTACATCTTACTTATTTTTGTATTTAACACTTCACAGTTCCTGACAACCAATAAGTTTGCATGGATATAAAAATAAATAATAAAAATAATAAATTTAAGTATGCTAAGTAAATGTCACTATTAAACATAATATGCTTATTCTTTTCCAAAATAGTTTTATAGGAAAAGAATTACTGAACGACTTTGCATATATTAGATCAGCAAACTGATTGCTATCTTTAAAATGTGGACAATGCAACAAACTACAAACACTACAACTGCGTGGGAAGTTTCTGAACTGCCTTCTAGTGTGTTTGGGACGATAATAAAACACACATCCCAGTGCTGTTGCATGACATAGCTTGAACAAAAGAGAATAAAGAGGAGGATTCAATGGAGATAAAAAATTGCACCAGGGTAAAGGAATTTATTTTCCTTGGCCTAACCCAGAATCAGGAAGCAAGCTTGGTCCTGTTTCTTTTCCTACTCTTGGTGTACGTGACGACCCTGCTGGGAAACCCCCTCATCATGGTCACTGTCACTTCTGAATCTCGCCTTCACGCACCCATATATTTTTTGCTCCGTAACTTATCTATTGCTGATATCTGCTTCTCCTCCATCACAGCACCCAAGGTTCTGGTGGACCTTCTATCTGAGACAAAGACCATCTCCTTCAATGGTTGCTTCACTCAGATGTTTCTCTTCCACTTTATTGGAGGAGCGGATGCATGTTCTCTCTCAGTGATGGCATGGATCGATATGTGGCCATCTTCAAGCCCCTGCACTATGTGACCATCATGAGTAGAGACCATTGCATTGGGCTAACATTGGCTGTCTGGGTGGGGGGCTTTGTCCACTCCATCGTGCAGATTTCCCTGTTGCTCCCTCTCCCTTTCTGTGGACCCAGTGTTCTTGACACTTTCTATTGTGATGTCCCCCAGGTTCTCAAACTTGCCAGTACAGATATTTTCATATTTGAACTACTAATGATTTCCAACAATGGACTGCTCACCACACTGTGGTTTTTCCTGCTCTTGGTGTCCTACATGGTCATATTATCATTACTCAAGTCTCAGACAGGGGAGGGCAGGAGGAAAGCCATCTCCACCTGCACCTCCCACATCGCTGTGGTGACCCTGCATTTCGTGCCCTGCATCTATGTCTATGCCCTGCCCTTCACTGCCCTCCCCACAGATAAGGCCATCTCTATCACCTTCACTATTATCTCCCCTCTGCTCAACCCCTTGATCTACACTCTGAGGAACCATGAGATGAAGTCAGCCATGAGGAGGCCGAAGAGATGGCTTAGACCTTCCAATAGGAAATAGACCTGTACTTCTCTCCTTCTCACCACTTTTGAAAACACATGCCCCACAAATACACTCTACTCACTAATTGATTTCTAATTATTTTTTAGTCTACTAATAAGAAACATAACTTTCAAACATTCTGATTAGCAGGCCATAATAATGTAAAAAGATGGGTCTCTGTGTCACAGGAGAAAGTACATGGATACAATTGTTAGCAGGAGAGGTGTATTGTTTTTGCAATACAGCCTTGGAAAAACTAAAGGAAATGGAATCAAAATACACTCAGAGATTTCCACTACAGTCCTGTGTTGTTGCCAGGAAGGGAACTGAAACACACATTAGAAATATGATGCAGCTTGGGCATTAGGATTCCATGAGATCTTTCATGAAGTCAGTGGATCCTGATTTTAAAAGACACATCCCAGTTAAGTTTCTCCTCCAATTCTATAATATGAATCAAATAACACCAACTTTAGGTTTTTTAATCTCAAGCCTACCTACCAGTAGCTGAGAGCAGGTGCTTGGATCAGCACGGCTTGAGTTAGAACATGACCTCACATATTGTGATCTCTGTGACCTTAAGCACAGTTCTAACCTGATTTTCCTCTGAACCCCAGGCCTCCTGGCCACCCCTCCAGGACATTCCCTCAGCAGCCTGTGTTTGGCTGTAGCACAACACTTGGGGCCCTGTTTCAATTCCCTGTTCTCTTTCTCCCAATTTCCCCCAGTAGGATTATGCTTTATTTATTGTCATATCCCCAACACCTGGCACAAGTATAATATAATAAACACTACTGAAAATTACTGAATTAAAACATTCAATGAATGAACATTGACCCTCACTCATTTCTGCTATTCAAATCATTGGAGGCCAAGGAGGGTGGATCATGAGGTCAGGAGTTCAAGACCAGCCTGGCCAAGATGGTGAAACCCTGTCTCTGCTAAAAATACAAAAATTAGCTGGGCATGGAGGCTGCTGCCTGTAATCCCAGCTTCTCAGGAGGCTGAGGCAGAGAATTGTTTGAACCTGGGAGGCGGAAGCTGCAGTGAGCCGTGATCTCACCACTGCACTCCAGCCTGGGTGACAGAGCAAGACTCTATTTCAAATTTAAAAAAAAAAAAGATGAAGAAAAAAAATTCATTTTTACTCTCTGAAGACATGACTTTCTAAAAATGACTGAAATCTTTGAAGCAGCTTCAGACTGTGCACGTTTATTCAAAAAGCTGGAAAAAAGTGAAAAACATTATTCAATATATCAAGTTGATTTTTATTTGTTTACTTAATGTGTTATCACAGCTGCTGAGAATTGTTCTTTCATTTTTTGTTTTGTCCATTTCTGGAGGTAGATCCTAGATATCTTAAAATTATTGAAATTAGCAAAATGTGTATGTCAGTATACAAATCTCAGTTCACAAATCAGGTATGCAAAGGCCCTGAGATTGGGATGTGTCCACAGGGTCCAAGAAACAGCAAGGAGGCCATTGGGACTAAGTGAGAGAAAGCAAGTAGAGAGGAAGTACCTGTAGTTGAATTCAGAGAGATGGTGGGGCCGCAACTTTGTGGGCAGTTGCAAAGCTTTTAGCTTTCACACTGAGTAGGATGGACACATTTGGAGGTCTTTAAGGAACAGAAGAGGGTTAAGAACAAGAACCGGGAACCAATTCAGAACCTACTATGATAGCCCCATGAGAGAAAGAGTGAAGACGTGACTTAGAATGGTAATGGTGGTCATGGTGAAAAGTTTGAAAAACTTCGAAGGTCAAGTTAGCAGGATTTGCAAATGAACCCAACATGGGTTTCCTGACTACTATGTATCCTGTGAGAACTCCATCATCCAATTTAGTCATCAAGCCATTGAAAGCTCCTTCATTCTCACCTACACGATCCCTTCAAATCCAATATCTCCTTCCAGTACTTACATGTCACATTTCAGACTCCTCCTGCACACATGGGACTGCAAGAATAGAAATGTATTCCCCAGCAGAAGCCAAAGGTTAACCTCATTTAGTTACCTTGTAGGAGTCAGTATAGCTGTGGAATTTTCTTAGGGACTCACACTTCCCTGAAAGCATCCATGTAATCAAAGCTGCAAAAATAAATTAAATAAAATAAAGTCAACTTTTTATATTCATGAACAAATGTACCTGGAGATGATCAATAATATAAAAAGTCAGGTTTTTGTTTAGTTTTCTTGGTTATTACCATTTATCATGCTATTTCTTTATATTTTCAAATCACTTAATAAATACTATTTTTTTAACAAAGGCACCAGTATTTCTTGGAGAAATGACTGATTTTAGGACTGGGACAGGAAATATACAATACAAGCCTGGAGCATCTTTTAGCACCAAAAAACAAGGAAATGTTTACAAAGCAAAACAGTGGAGGTGTGTCAAAGGATCACAGGAGCCAAATGAAAGAGTTCCCAATGGCCAAAGTCAGAACAACAAAATACATAATGTAGTCATGGATTGTAGTCATATAGTCATTGGTTGACTATAATGTAGTCAACCAAAAGTATAAAATAAATATCCATGAGCCTATACTAATATAAATAAATGACTGAATAAATAAATAAATGGCAGATAATAGACAAGTCTTTCATGCAGAATAATTCCAAATAATGTATGTAGATTCCCCACCCTCAAGGACATGGAGCATGACTCCCAATTCTTTTTTTGTTTTGTTTTTAATTGAGACATGGTCTCACTCTCTTGCCCAGGCTGGAGGGCGTTGCTGCATCTTGGCTTACTGTAGCCTCAATCTCCTAGGCTCAGGCGATCCTCCCACCTCAGACCCACAAGTAGCTGGGACTATTGGCAGGTGCCATCATGCCGGACTAATTGTTATATTTTTAGTAGAGACAGGGTTTCACCATGTTTCCCAGACTAGTCTTAAACTCCTAGGCTCAAGCAGTCCTCCTGCCTTGCCCTCCGATATTGCTGGGATTATAGGCACAAGCCACCACACCCAGCCCCAACTATCTGAGTTATAAATAACGTCATCAGTGATCAATCATGTTAATGGTATGTACCCTGATATGGTTTGACTATGTCGTCACACAAATCTCATCTTGAATTGTAGCTCCCATAATTGCCGTGTGTTGTGGGAGGGATCAATGGGAGACATTTGAATCATGGGGGTGATTTCCCCCATACTGTTCTCATGGTAGAGAATAAGTCTCACGAGAGCTGATGGTTTTATAAGGGGTTTCCCCTTTTCCTTGGTTCTCATTTTCTCTTCCCTGCCACCATATAAGATGTGACTTGTTCCCCCTTGCCTTTTGCCATGATTGTGAGGTCTTCCCAGCCATGTGGAACTGTGAGTCAATTAAACTTCTTTCCTTTATAAGTACCCTGTCTCAGGTATGTGTTTATCAGGAGCACAAAAATGGGCTAACACATACTATTTGATATGATGTGATGAGAGTGGCATTCGGCCTCTGCGGTCTTTCTCCCAGACATCTGCAACCCATGTCTAACCACGAGAAAATCACCAGAATAGGCCAAATTGAAGGACATTGTGTAACAGCGGTGCTCAACCTTTTTGGCGCCATGGGCTGGTTTTGCAGAGGAGAATTTTTCCACAGACAAAGGTGGCGGGGATGGTTTTGGGATGATTCAATGCATTACATTTACCGTGCACTTTATTTCTATTATTATTACATGCAATATATAATGAAATAATTATACAACTCACCATAATGTAGAATCAGTGGGAGCCCTGAGCTTGTTTTTTTTGCAGCTAGATGGTCCCATCTGGAGGAGATGGGAGACAGTGACAGATCATCAGGCATTAGAGTCTCGGAAGGAACATGCAACCTAGATCCCTCATATGCGCGGTTCGCAGTAGTGTTCCCGCTCCTGTAAGAATCTAATGCCCCTGCTGATCTGACAGAAGGTGGAGCTCAGGCAGTAATGCTAGCAATAAGGAGTGGCTGTAAATACAGATAAAGCTTCTCTCACTGGTTCACCTGCCACTCACCTCCTGCTGTGTGGCCTGGTTTCTAACAGGGCAAAGCTGGTAACAGTTCATGGCCTGGTGGTTGCGGATTCCTGTTGTATAAAACACCTGAAAAGGACTCTTCAGTACTGTCAAGGTCATCAAAAACAAGGGACACAATGGGAGCCAGTATGGCCAGTATTCCATTTCTAGAAGCTCAAGGCTGTAGATTTTAAAGATGGCCAAACAATGTGGCTAGCTATTGAATAGAATCACATTTCTCACTGTGTGGCCATCTTGGTGTCTCGTTTCATTTGACTTTATTTTTTAGTATAGACAGCAAACCATGCTGCTCTATCCTGTGCCTGCTTCAACCTTTTCCCGAACTGGGGATCCCAGTAGATAAAGTAAGTGGTGAGATCTGGAGAAAGGATGAGCCATCTCCCAAACTTTCATGCCCCTGTGCTGTCTCTTACTAGAGGTTCCATTTTCAGTTCTCTTTGTGTAAGTTGTTAGACTTGGAAATAGAACAGGTTGGAAGACCAGACAGTGAGTCCAATCTCCTTGTCAGCTCCAAGTTTATCTGTACCATGTGCACTCATGGGAAGGGTACCCTATGATTACCAAAAACAGCACTTTTGGAGTTTTCTTAGGAATAGAGCTTGACATATTTCAACATAACTTTTCTTCCTTTTGGAGCCAGAAGATAAGGAGATTCACTTTTCAGTTGCCTCTGGAAAATTTTAGGCTCTAGGCAAAATGCGTGTTCCTAAGCATATGTGTCTGAGTGACTTCTTAATTATTCCCCCTGAAACAACCTCACCGTCAGCAGAATTTTTCCACAACCACATCCAACTAAAATCCCTCTGATAATTCTCACACTAGCTCTGGGATTAAGGAACTGGTAAATATGACGGGACACTGTGAATCAGTGTGAAAGAGTCAAGAAAATATTATTCCCAAGTCCTCTCCACATTAAGATAGAAGAGACACCATTGAAATAACTGGTCTTCGGAGGGGTGTTGAGCAGAGTTTTCCGAAGTTGTATGATTCCCAAGGTTCATGTGAACATTATTTAAAATGTTGGAGTTCTTGGAAGAAGGTTGCAGATTTTAGGTAAAAAAAATCAAAGTGTGTGTGTGTGTGTGTGTGTGCATGCGCGCCGGTGTCTGGATGTTTATGCATAGAGTGAGAAAATAAGGATAAGAAAAATTGAAATCTAGGTGTAATTATTAAGATTCACAAGCACACTGTGAATATAAATAATGTAATATGTGTACAAGATGCTGCATTCTGGGGAGAACCTTCCTTTAGTAACAGCATAAGTTAGAAATACTAACAAAGAGTACATTGTGAAATGAGAAAGAGAATTGAGGTCAGTTTGGAATTGGGGGAAAGGCAGCTTTTGCCCTCTGAGACCTCTTGAATGGTACAGAGAAGAGATTTTTCTCAGTCTTCATTTCTATAGATGGATCTTCTCAGGCTGAAATCAACAGAGGTAATTCTTAGCCTGAATTTAAACATACAGTAATACATAAAGTATTTTGAACACTCACAAAAGTTTAAAGACTCAGACAACAAACACCTGTCTACTCTTCTTTAGATCTAACACAAACATAAGTAGTTTATAGTGTAGACAACAGGAGAAAACTTCCCCTTCACCCTCTGAAAGTTCGCTGAAAATCAGTGGACAAAAGGCAGACGATTAGGAGAAAAGAAATACAAATGTATTTGATCATAGTTTTACATGACATGGGAGGATTCAGAATGAAGACCCAAAGATACAAGGAAAATGTTCATTTCTATGTTTAGGTCCAACAAAATATGGACAGCCATGTAGAAATACGATTGGACAAAAAAGGTATGATCACTTGCTTTGGCAGCAGATATATACTAAAATCAGGAAAATACAGCGGAGATTAACATGGCCCCTTTACAAGGATGGCACACAAATTCATGAAACGCTCCATAAAAATTGAAATTTAAAATTTTAAAAAATGGTATGATCTAATGCTAATGGACAATGGGGAAACCCAGCACGGCCTGACTGTTTAGATCCTGTTTGGCCTCTCTGTGCAGCAATTCCTTCCTCCTGGGTATGAGGTAGTGCTTGCTCTTTCTCTCTGGAATGGAGTTCTTAAGATCTACGATCAAACAAAGTAGACCTGAGAATTTATTTCTGGCCAACTCTTACACAGAAAGGCAGAGTAATGGGGAAGTTAGAGGAATATCTTTAGGTTTTATGGCTGGTTTTGGAGAAAAAAGGTTCTGGTTTCCACGATATGCCTTAGGGAAGAGGTATTGTAGTTTCTACAGCTAACCTTGGGGAAGAATAAAGAGTCAGAGACCTGACACAGGACAGCAGGAGGAGGTCAGAGAGAAACTTGTACTTCGGAGGCTGCTTCCGAGGCCTTCATTATTGGGTATTGTTTTCTGGGACTTTACAATAGCAGCGATTTTCTTTTCTCTGTCTTTCCATGCTGTCATGATTGCACCCTTACTTTCCAGCCAAACTTCCCACTCATAAGCAACCTTCACATGTTTAAATAGTCCCCTAAGGCCAGAAGATCCTTTCTCCCTGTTCCTATATGTCCCAAACATAAATGCCACTTCCTCCATACAGCTTCGCTGAGCCTCTTAGTTGGAAATCATCCTCTACTCACACTCAGCTCTTCACCTATCCTCAGATGGTCCCCATCACTCCCACATAATGGATTTCAATGCTTTTCACACTGTGTTTAGATTATATGCCTTTATCTCAAATAACCTAGAACTCTTCCCATATTCCATCAATAGTTGCTAAATAATTGGATGGATTAAAAGTAGCAGATGTTTCCTTTAAATTACCAAAGGCAGTTTGAGAACATGAGACCTATTTCTTTCTGACCAATAGGCCTGGCATGGGGTCTGGGATATGGTCTACCTTCCACCTCTTTGTATGTAAACATTGTGGCGTATACATGGGAGTCCCCTTGAAGACTTTAATAACTACATTGGTTTTCATCAACATCTCTAGAAACTATACTGAGTTGGTGTTCCTAGTGACCATTTCCTCTCTTTTTAAGCTAATCAGGATTGATATCTACCGTTTAGTTCAATACATTCCATTTACTGATGAGGCTCCACTGTTAGGGTTCCTCAGCATAGCACTAATCATGACAGATAACCAGCCCATATGCTGAGAAGTTTACACACGTTAATTCTTCAACCCTCACAACTTCCCTGTGAACTGGGTATTATTATCATCCCCATGCCACAGATGGAGAAGTAGAGGCTCAATGGAGTCATGCACTTGCCCAAATCACACAGTGGCAAAGCCAGGACTTAAACCCAGATGACTCTCGATCCCAGAGCCCTTGCACTGAGCAATTTCTCTGGTCTGCTAATAAGATGTCAGAGAAGAAGCCAAACCAAGCAAGTGCTTTTTTTGCTCTCCTACGCCATCACTACCCTCTGGGTCACTGGAAGGCAAGTATCTCCTAATTCCTTCAAAACAGTTAACGTTCTCATGAAGTGGTTAAGGACACACATGTGGAAAACATGCAGCTCCTCTAAAAGTCCATAAATATTGGCAATATATTTATTGCCAATAAATAAAGTCCCGAAATATTGGCAATATATTTATTGAAGAAGTTGTGTGTGGGAATTATTAACCTGCACTTGTCTTTAAGGTAGCACACATATAATTACACTTATTACAGATTAGGCAATGTTCTAAGTACAGATGCTCCACATAATTAATTTATTTAACCCTCACAAAAGTCTTATGAAGGAGATGCTATTGTCTCCAAATTACTGATACAGAGAATGAGGTCACGGGGTGAAGCAACTTGTGCTTGTTGGCTCAGCCAGTAAGTACTCAGCTGGGCTTTGAATAGGCTGTGTGGTGCCAGAGTCCACCAGGCATCTACCTCGAAGGTAGAATACTTCTTGGCAGCTTGTTATTTAGATTTACCCATTAAATAGATTTTGGACAAAACTGCATAGAGATGGAAGAAAACTTGAAGTCAAAGTGAGATGAGAAACATCTTCATTTACATTGGAGAACATACCCAAAAAACGGGAAGAATGGGACTTTTGCCCTTCTTTTGTTTTTGATTATGGAAAGAAAAAGGAGATAAAGTAGGAAGAAAGAAAACAAGGCCCATTTCAAAGAATTACAAAAAAAAAAATAAAGAAAGAAAGAAATTCAAAAGCAGCACAATTATAAGGTAAGTATATGTGTAACAGTTTAAAAAATACTGCCTGCCAGGTGCAGTGGCTCATGCCTATAATCCAGACACTCTGGGAGGCCAAGGCGGGTGGATCACCTGAGATCAGAAGTTCAAGACTACCCTGCCCAACGTGGTGAATCCCACCTCTACTTAAAATAAAAAATTAGTCAGGCATGGTGCTGCGTGCTGTAACCCCAGCTACTTGGGAGGCTGAGGTGGAAGAATCACCTGAACCTGGGAGGCGGAGGTTGCAATGAGCCTAGATCGTGCCACTGCACTCCAGCCTGGGCAACAGAGCAAAACTCTGT